>NC_140569.1:14277463-14877463 GCF_057381845.1 Rhamphochromis longiceps | reverse complement strand
GAAATGGCTATCAGGAGATGGGTGTGGTCATACAAGGATGAACATGGTCAGCAACAATACTCATGTAGGCTGTAGTGCTTAAATGATGTTCAGGTGCTACTGAGGGCTCCTAAGGAAAATATCCCTACCATACCCTACCATTTGAATGTTGCAGCAGAAATTGGGATTCATCAGACCAGAAAAATGTTTTTCCAATGTAACCTCCATTTCCTGTTTATAGCTGACAGGAGTGGCTGCCTACTGGATATAACTAACTAGAGATGGTTGTGTGGGAAAGTCCCAGTAAATTATCAGTTGTTGAAATCCTCCCATCGGCTCAACTGGAATCAACAATCGTTTCATGTTCCAAGTCACCTTTCTTCTACATTCTGATACTCGGTTTGAACTTCAGCAGGTCTACATGCCTAAATCCATTGAGTTTAAGAGTGTCTATTATTTTTTGTAGCTTCATCTTAATAAAATGAAAAATGTGAAAAAAAAAATTGAAATCATAATCTGTGCACAGAATATGTAACAGCTTGTTTCCAAATGTCTCTCATTGCCCAACAGAAAAAGAGAGAGTGAGGCAACTAGAATCTACAAATGTGATTTATCCAACATAACCAAACCGGAAACTTTGAGCACAGAAAAAAAAAAGATTTCCATAACACCCCCAATCGCCAGCATGCAGATCGATGCTAAAATCCTGAATTGCACCTAAGCAAAATGTTATTGTTTAGCATTGTAAACATTGTTGTAATGTGAATGTACTATGGACAACAAAAAGTTTGCGTTTTGTTCTCTGCAAGTGATATAACCAACAAAATGTAAAAAAAAAAAATTAAAAAAGGGCCCAATTTAAGTTGTTTTTAAGTGTATACAAGTCTTAAACAGGTTCTGGTGTAATATTTAAATGTCCTGATTTAAACCCTTTTATATCACATTGTGCTATGCCATGTGCAAGAGCTTTATCATCTCTGCTTGCAGCTCTAATTAGAGTCATTTCTGCTGATGGAGTATGCGCGTCTACATTATTTTTACACCTGTCTTACACTGCCTCAAGGAGAGAAGCCAAGCCAACATAATCGACAGCCTAAATGATTTTTAAATATTACAGACTAGCAGACTCATTAGATTGGAGACCACTCAATAGTAAAGTTACCCCTTCTAATTCTGGATAGGATTATTCTCTTAAGCATAATGGTGTAGAGCATGACAGCGTCATATGTGCTGCTGTTTTAATATACTTGTGCATAGGGAGGTCCTTCGAGCCTGGCTGTGCTTGATGAAGGTGCAATCGCCCTCAATGAGAGGAATAATTATCTCAACAACACATACATAAGTCCTCTATTACATTAAGGCCCACTTTAATAGACCTCCAGTACGAATGGGAGTGGTGGCTTAATGTAATTGGTTACTAGACGACATGCGGAGGGAAGCGTCAGAAAAAATGAAGAAGATTTAAAAGACAGGCTCTATCTCAGTATTTTTTCCCTCTTTCTTCCATCCCCCACTGAAGCTTTATTTGACCACTCTAATCGCTCCTGTCCTGTGATCTCACAAGTGTGTCATATAAATGGCTGGCGCATTCTGTTTATTTTTCCCATCCATAATACATAGGGTATCTAAATCCTGCTGGCGTGTGCAGGAAACAGTGGGAGAGGGTGAGAAAGAAAGGGGGAGAATGAGGTGGCTTGCTAATGGTGTGAGGCATAAAAGCTCAGAACAAAGTGGCAGAAATACATACACATAAGCCAAAAAGAGCCAGAGAGGCCACGCACTGTGGTCTGCTGGTTGAGAAGTGGTGATTTGAGAGTTTGGAGCTTAGAAAGGCTTTAGACAGAGTCTGATCTGCCCCTGCTCGAGCAGTATTTAGAATCAGCTGCCTAAGTATTGCCTCATGCTCACCTGACCGCAAGGTCACCCAAAACCACATTTTAATTTGGTTCTCTGCACAGCACAAATTGCTCTCCAGTGTAACCTTTATCTTTCTTTATCCAAGAAGAAAGAGTGCTTTCTGTCCAGCAAAATTCACCACAAGCCACATTTCCATGCATACTCACCGGATTCTTTCCACTGCACAAGCTACAATCATTTATATGCATGCTACTATGTGTCACATGAAAATATGTGCTACAATCAGCAGTCACAGCTCTTGCCATCTGTATTTAAGCAGGATTTATAGATTACATTCAATAAACGTAACTAGCAGTGTAGCACGTAAACCTGGGACACATATGCGCCTTCACTGAAGTTTCTCCCCCCTTATACAATCCATTACGGTAACAACAAGTAACCAAATCGACAAGTCGACAAATGAAACTTTAGCATAATGCATTTATGTAAAGCTTTTACAAGAAGGTTTTAGAGCATTATAACACATTAACATTATTTCTATTTTATTGTTGTTCACTATCCCCTGAGGATAAAACAAAAGTCTTCTCACTCCAGCTCTAACAGTAAAAACGTTTTTTTATATTACTGTATATTTAATAATACAAAACGACTGAACAAGACTTGTTCTGTTTTATTTGCAGAGTTATGGGGAATTCGTTTCCGCCAAGCAATAAAATTGAATTGGGTGCTGTCTAATTTATATAAGGAACAAGAAAAGGTTGGGAAGAGGTTCTGAGGAGCGCCATAAAATTTGTTAGCAAGAGAAATATCTAGATATTAGCAGGCTAAATATATTAACATTCCAGTATTAAACAATAACACGCTCCTAGGAAGCTGTGCAGTTGTTTTATTGCTCAACCTTGCTCTTATTTACTGTTGATAGTTTTAAGTTGACTTTTAAAACACAATATTGCTTTTTTTGTCCAATCTGTTGCAGGATGGGACCAAAATGCACTGTAAATAATACTAATTATCTTTTCATCGAGGCATTTATTAGTGGGTGGGATTTATTAGGGAGCAAGTGAACATCTAGTTTTCAAAGTTGTCGAGATATAAGCAGGAAAAATGGGCAAGGGCAAGAATTTAAGGGAGTCTGACGAGGGAAAATTATGATGGCTAGAAGCTAGAGCATCTCCAAAACTGTTCTTGTGGGGTATTCCCAGTTTGCAGTGGTCAGTATCTATCAAACACGGTCCAAGGAAGGAGTGATGGTGAACCAGACCATGTTCATTGAAAGATATCCCCATGCCCTTTTTCAATGGGATAACTGTATCCTGCACAAAGCAAAAAAGTTTCAGGAATGGTTTGAGGGGTACAGCAAGTTTCCGGTGTTCTCCATCCTGAAATTTCTCCAGATTTCAATCCAGTGGTGCATCTGTGGGATGTGCTGGACAAACTAGTCTGATCCTTGGAGGCCACACCTCACAACTTATAGCACTTAAAGGCTCTTTTACCAACATTTTGGTGCCAGATACCACAGCACACCATCAGAGGTCTGGTGGAGTCCATGTCTCGAGTGGTCAGGGCTGCTTTGGCAGCAAAGGGGAGCCAACACAATATTAGGCAAGTGGAAACCTTTTGCATGATTAGTGTAATTGCTTTTGACTTACTTATAATGGTCACAACTTTTTTTTTCATTACCCCTCCGACGTTGCTCCTCATTGCTATGGTTCTAAAATGGACTCATATAAAACTGCAGTACATTAATATGGTTTGTGTGTGTATGCCACTGGTTGCCATGTCAAACTTTTGAGTCAAGTTTCTTCCCCTGATTGAAAACAAATCTTCACTCTGTTCACTCTCTGGCTGTGAGCCTGCCTCACTGCCCTGCGGTTCACTGCTTTGCTGCCTACTTCTTCGCTCATCTGCACTCATATATAAGCAACATCCCATGAATATTACAGCCTTTAACCCACAGCTAGACAATATCCGCGGAACATGAATGGCATCTGTTTCAGAGAGATTATTAAAAGAACTAAAAATTTGCTTTGCCGCCTCTGAATGACTCACAGGCAACACAGGCAAAATCCTATTCTCTTTGTTTTCTAGACTTTTTTTGAGGATTTTAATTTTTACTTTTACATTTTGTGTCTGGCAGCAGAGCTTTATGCATAAGCTGCTGTTCAGAAAACGTGTCTCCTTCTGGTTTCCTGCTGGTATTGCAGAGCAAAGCCAGGATAAACAGGTGCCTGTTTTGAAATTATTCAGCGTAGGTGAACCATTTGGAACTCATCTGCATGCCTCTCTACCTTTCTAGAGTTCATAGAAAGTACAAAATATGTATTTTTAACCCAGTATATTAAATTAAATACTGTACGATGGCACAAACTAAAAAGAAACAAGGAAACAGAGTTTTGTTTTGCCTTTTATGTCTCCATCTGATCCCTGATTTGTCCAAAGGCATTATCTCTGATTTGATAACGCTGTCAAAAGTCTCATGAAAGGATGGTTAGAGACAATACAAGATCAAAGGATGCTTTTCTAATATCTGTCATTAGGTAGCGTGAGCATTCAGGAAATGCGTTTTGCAGAACTGAGTAATTACACCTGCCAAGTGTTATTCAAAAAAAAGAAAAAAACAGGAAAGAAAAGAAAAGTAATGTTTTCCGCCACTTTTTCAGCTCACCCCAAACCTAATCTAGGTTGCTTGAATGACAGCATTGCAAAAACTGTGGAAAAAGGAAAAATGAGAGTGACTGAACTGGAATAGAAGTGTCGTGGAGAGAAGATGGATTCCTGTGCTCTCAGTGGAAAGCTGTCATAACAGTCCTCAGCAGCTGTTCTGGGAGCAGCTAGGAGTCGCTGGAAATATGTCACACACACCTCTACTCCTCAGTACAGGCCCAGGCAGGAGTCCCACCTAACTGTGTCACATTTCCATCTCATTGTGGTGAAAGCCACCCAACAGAGAGGGAGAGCAGCACAGAAGAGCCGGGACGCAGGGGGAAGATCCTTTGATTCAAGCTTTAAGCTTCTGTCCCACAAGGGAGGGAGAAAGCAGCGTGAAACACTGCAGCCATAAGTTGCCCCCTCACAATGCTCACTTCTATCACAGCACTTCCATCAGATCTGCTGTGATGACGAGTGATCGTGTAATGGGTATGAACATATACCCTTGTTGCAAATATCCATGCTTTGTAACCACTATGCAGCATAACTGGTGGGTTTTCCTCTCAATAGTGAGTAAAAAAAATGTTAAGCATTAGAGTTAATAACAGTGAGCAGTCGGGGGATCCAGAGAGTAAAAGTCGTGTCATCCCCGATAAGACTCAGCCTCTGGCCCTACAGGAGACAGTTTAAACTTTGGAAATTATGAATGCCCACCAGACTCTTATACCATGTTTGCACTCTCAGCCCGAACAACTCTGCACAACCAATTCTTTTTGCTCCAGTAGTTTGCAATGACAGTGTTGGCACTTTTGTAAAACACCAAATTAAATGTGATCCTCCATTTATTCATGAGTTTTTTCATACGAGTATTATAGTTGAGTTTTAAATTCAACACAAGCAATGCAAAGAATTGCATCCAAATAGGTCTCTAATGGAGTTGTCTTTAATGCTTCAGGCAGAAGACAAAGTGTGTTACAGTATAAAGTGTTTTAGTTTCATACAGTACACGGTGAGGATGTAAAATGTTGATTACAAAAAAGCTGATCGGAACAGGGAAACTTGAAACACAGTAATAGAATGCAACTAAATAAATGAGAAAAATGTTCTTGCATTGGAAACTTAAAATGAATACATTCTTAAACTTGCACAAAATGATTATTTAGCCACACGGGGCAGCACAACAAGCTGTAAAAATAATTACAAAATAATTGGAAAGCATTAACAAATACTTGTGCCTGTTTACTCATCCAGCTCAAATGGGTTAACAGTGTTACTCACTTGACATCATATTTGTGTACATCTGTAGGTCTTCTTCTCAGGTCTGCTTTGCACACCACCATTCCTTTTTGATAGACTTGTATTCTAAAATCCAAGATGTTTGGCCAGAAATGTGATAAAATCTTGGTTAAAAAAAGGCGTTTGCTTATTTTCTCCTTTTTAGCAACCGCACAGAAACGTTTCTTTGTTTTTAATTCACCAGTTTAAAATTGTTAGGGCATAATGTTTGAACTATAATGTTGGTTCCTTCCTGGAACATTTAATTTGTTAATGTACTAAGATTTGTGTGAGAAGACAGGTTTTGGCGAGTGATATCCTTCAGTGTTATTTTATTATAATCTGAGGTTTACTTTGCTAGTGCCAGGCTGAACTCTCTTTTACCTTGAGAACTGGTCGTCTGACATCAACAAATTATTTTCAGCCAGAGAAATGCTGCTCACTGTCTATGAATTCCCCTTGATAACCAAACTTTTGATAAGCAGTAATGATAAGCAGTATCATTACACACAGACAGGATTATAAATGTAATTGTAGGACCACCTTTTACTCATATTAGCCAGTAGAGGTGGAGGGTGATACATGGTTATCCAGCTTTTCATTCTAAGATATTGAGATATTCAAGTAACTATGGCATTTTGATGAATAAAAAATACTAAATAAATAAAATATGTACTATCCAAATATATATTTTTGCATCGACTTCAAATAGCGATACATCATTACATTTGTCACTTAAATGAATAAAATGCACTGGAATCAAATATTAATTAAATGGACTCTGAAAGATTTCATCCATTAGAACCACTTGTCAGCTTTATAAATTATAGGTAAATCAACTTAAGTCAAATAGATTACTTAAGTCATTATGCTGGAAATATATCATAGAATCATATATCATAGTCAACGGTGCAATAGACTTCATACTTGAAATGTGCAATTCACTTGTATTTTTATTTTTATTTTATTCCTATTTATTCTATTTATCCCCTTTGTATATTTTATCTATATATGTCTTTGTATTTATATATGTGTATATATATATATATAATATTCTGTAACTCTGTAACTTCTGTCGGTGCTGTGCTTTTTTTGGAAACTGAATTTCCCAGAGGAACCCACCCGAGGGATTAATAAAGTTTTATCTTATCTTATCTTAGAAAAGACTGAGACTAATAAGCTACAGTACATGCGTCCTGTTGAGCAGTATATACTGCTCACACCTTGTCCCTGGTGATGACATTGCCCCACCTTACCATCATGTCAACTGTTGAGGTCACCTAAGGCAAGGCATGAGGGGTGGGGGTGGGGGGCGGGGCTGAAACCCCTGGGAAGGAATCTCAAGAGTGTACAAGCTCTCTTACAATGGAATAACCTAGAACAAGACATGGCCTTTACCTTAAACTACATTTACAAACGCAAAGTGTTTTTAAAATTCTAATAGTGATGTTATTTTAAAATAAATTACAAAATATTGTACAATTTAAAAAAACACCATGCTAGTCAGTGTATTTTTTTTTACATATGTATATAATTATACATATGTAAAAAATGAATATAATACCACTGCAATCAACGAATGCATCTGCCAAGGTGCAAAATACTTACACTGAGTGAATCTGCTAAATGAAGTTAAATAATTTATTTATTTTCTTATGCAAGTCAATGTGGTTTCAGTCTTGACTAAACATTGAAAAAAAAAACAGTGGACAGAAAAAAGAAGTTGTTTTTATAACTCAGACCTTGTATATGCTGTGAAAGTCCTGTGCTTTGTGCGACAGCATAGCAATTCTTTCAGTGGTAAAACATTGCTTTGAGCATAATCCAAGCAGCAATTACATTTCCTGAGACACAAATGGAAAAACAAATTAACCCAAGAACATCACACACACAGACAAATGCATATGCACCCCCCCACACACCTGTGTTTGTATATGCTGTATATATGTATGTGACTGCTTTTCATTCTAGAAACAATTAACATGCTCTCAAAACAGCCTCACATTCTCTCTGAGAAGGCTTTCCACAAGATTTTAAACTCAGGCTGTGAGGATTTGTTCATATTTAATCCATAAGAGCATGAGTGAGGTTGGTGATATTTGGTACCAGTCTACAGTTCACTTCATCCCAAAGGTGGTGGATGTGTAAAAATCAAGGTGCAATATCAGCCTGTCAAGGACTTCCACTAATTCCTTTAAGAACTTGCGTTGTGCATGGAAGCAGTTTCATTCTAAAAAGAAAAAAGAAAAAGAAAAAAGTATTTGTCTTAAAATGCTGCCAAGCATGCTTTTGTCTAAAACGATCCTGTGTGGCTGTTATTATTGTTATTTCAGCTCCAAAATACATGAGAAATAAAGTGCAATTAGGTCCTTAAATAATTTTTTAAAATGACACAATTTTTGCCTCTGTACACTACCACAGTAGATTTTAATTAAAACGATCAATATGTCATTGAAGTGCAGACTTTCAGCTTTAATTTAAGGGGTTCAATAAACAACATTAACAATTTTGGGAATTATAGACATTCTTATGCACAGGCACCAATTTTTACAGACTCAAAAGTAATTGGACAAGCAGTTAAACGGCCTGGTGAGTCTAGTTCCCTCATTATTCTTTGACATATTAAGCAGATAAAAGATCTGGAGTTGATTCCAACTGCTGAACTTGCAGCAGTTGATGCTGCTGGTGATGAAGTGGCAGGGGCCATCATTAGACTGAAAGAACATAACAAACCTATTAAAGAGAAAAAACCTTTAGAAGCAGCAAAATCAACAATCTGGCGCATTGTTAAAAAGAAGTATTGCACCAGCCAGTCAGATACACCAAAAGGCCAGGAAGATCATTGAAGACAACAAAGTGGACAATCACAGAATTCATTCCTTGGCTGTGAAAATATCTGTCCAAATCAAGAACCTGCAGAAGAGGAGAGGTGTATTAACAAGGTGGAAACCATTGGTTACATTCAAGAACACAATCTTAAAGAGCATGTACAGTTCTGAAATAAATCTTTGCACAGATGAAACCAAGAGAAACTTTTATCAAAATGATAGGAAGAGAAAAGTATGGAGATGGAAAGAAAAAGCTCATGATCCAAAACATACCACATCATTTGTCAAATATGGTGGAAGTAATATTATTGCATGGGCATGTAAGGCTGCCAGTGAAGTCAGACCCCTAATGCTTATTGATGATGTGACTGCTGATAGAAGTAGTAGGATGAATGCTTAAGTGTACAGGGCTATACTCTTCTCAGATTCAGGCAAATGCAGCAAAAAACTGATCGGTCGGGGCTTCACATTAGCAAAGTCACCAAGTCAGTCACCTGACTGCAGCCTGATAGAGCATGCTTTTTTTGTTATTAAATATAAACCCGAAGGCAGAAAGACCCACAAACAAGCAGCAAGTGAAGGTGGCTGCAGAAAAGGCCGTATAGAGCTTCTCAAGGGAATAAATGTAGCATTTGGTGATATCCATGGATTATAGACTTCAGACAGTCATTGACTGCAAAGGATTTTCACCCCAAATTAAAAAATAATAATTGATATTTTTTCAATTATTTTCATTTGTCGAATTACTTTTGGACAAACTAACATAGAATGGCGGACTATGTATGAAAATTAGATAGATTAAATTAGATGTATAATTCCTAAAATGCTTCATCTCAGCTCTGCACGATTGATATGACAGGTTTCTATTTTTCTTATACACATAGCCTTCCTCACACAAGTCCAAAGTGATTTGTGTCATCTCCTAGCATCAAACGAGGGATCTTTTGCTTGTTGGTCAAATGTGCAGACAACAACTCTATAGAACCACTAAACAGGCAATGCTATTTAATGCTATCTATAAGCTTATGGACCTAAATGTGTTTTTCAGCTTCACACTGTAGCGCTGAGATTTCCCTCGTTGTGAACTCAGGAGCCTGCAAAACATTTAAACAGCCCCACAAAACAGAAATACACACACAAACTATATATTTAAGGAAATTCACATGCTGCTATTAGTCATATAATGTTGGTCCAGTACTTTTCAGATCGTTTAAACAGCATTTCTAACATTTTAGCAAGGACATGTTTTAATGCAATATTATACTTTGCAATAAAACAAAATAACTTTTTTTCTGAGCATATCTAATGTCTATTTATTTGGACAACGTCTCCCACCCCATGCAGCAGACTGTGACAGCACTGAGCAGCTCCTTCAGTGGGAGACTGCGGCACCCACGGTGTGGGACGGAGAGATTTCGCAGGTCTTTCCTCCCCACTGCTGTCAGACTCCACAACAAAGACTTTAACTGAACAAACACACACATCCACACATGTGCAATAACACTAAGTGCAATAATCTTTTCTGGCATCGTTGTATTTTTACTCAGTTGTATATAGCATTCGTATTCTATTTTTATCTTATTGTATATTTTTATTCTATTTTATTCTACTGTATATAGTATATTATTTTATTCTATTCTGTACAGCTGTGTACTGTATTTATTCTTATTGTATTCTAATTTTTGCGTCATAACTTTTGCACTGTCCACTTCCTGCTGTGACAAAACAAATTTCCCACGTGTGGGACTAATAAAGGTTATCTTATCTTATCTTATCTTATTTCATTTGTTTCAACATTTCAGCCTTTATTGAGGCTAGCTTTATAATTGGTTGTCTGCTCTACTCTAGACTAGCTCTCTAGGTACAGTTTGCATTTGTACTGTGAGAAGTGAGACAGTTTATTCTCACTCTCTTTATCTGCATGTTTTTATTATGGGACTTGCAGCAGAGCCTATAAATATGACAGCTCAGTATTCCAATTGCAAGAAGAGTAAAGAAAAAGTAAAAAGTCACTATTAAGAATGGCAGTTGGTATAATGACACAAGAAGCAAAAGCAGATGCTAGTCAATGAACACAGACGTCTTTTAATATCTGTATTGTTCCATTGTTTCCCATGACAGTCCAATAAGATGGGATGCTCAAAAACTGTTTTTTTTGTTTTGCTTTGTTTTTCTTTGAATGTACGTATTTGTAACTGTGCTTTAGTATTGGCAGTAATCATGTTCACATCCTGATAAATTATTCATCTTGAGCATGTTTGCTATGTGCTGAAATAGTTCATCAACATGACAACACTGCTGCTGCAATAGGGTCGAAAACAGGTCGCACAGTGACATATACTGAGAATGGCTAAGACACATTTTCAAGGCTCAAAGAAAAATTAAAGTTGGTGCACCTGTAATGTTACTAGTAATCATTCATTCAGAAAATCAGTATAAGTGAAAAATCCTGTTGCTAGTAGCAACCACTACTGGAGTTCCAGGTAGTTTTCACTGACAGTGATAGTTAGGCCTTTTATTATGTACTCGTCAAATACTAGTACTTTATTTTTTTTCTTGATACACTGATTATTACAGATCTTTCATATATTTGCTAAATTAAATGTTTACCCTATTATTTATTGTATATTCAGTGTTGCCAGATTCACCTACAGAAAATAGAAAGAACAAATAAACAAACACAAATAAATATAACATGGTGCAGAACCCAGTCACCTGTCAAAAAAGCACTAGTCTTATTTTAGTTTTTATTTAAGAACTGGTTTATTGGTATATTTTGCATTAACTATGATGTGCACACGCCTACAGTACAGCCAGGGCTAATCTAAAGAAGGGCATCAAAAAAGCCAAACACCATTACAAAAAGAAGGTAGAAGAACACTTCTCCAACTCCAACCCCCGACGCATGTGGCAAGGACTCCAGACCATCACAGACTACAGGACCACCAAACCCTCCCCCGCATCCTCTGATGTCTCCTTCCTCAACGAGCTCAACAACTTTTATGCTCGTTTTGAGCGAGGGAACCCCACAACCACAACCAAAGCAGACATGACGCCAGACCACCAACCTATGACTCTCTCCCCCACCGATGTAGGAGCGGTGCTGAGCAGGATCAATGTCCACAAGGCTGCAGGCCCTGATGGCATCCCCGGGCGTGTTCTCAGAGCGTGTTCTGGGGAGCTTGCAGGAGTGCTCACAGACATATTCAATCTGTCCTTGGCCCACGCTGTGGTACCGGCCTGCTTCAAATCCACCTCCATCGTCCCGATACCCAAAAACTCCAACCCATCTTGCCTCAATGATTACCGCCCAGTAGCACTCACCCCCATCATCACTAAGTGCTTAGAGCGACTGGTCCTAGCACACTTCAAATCCTGTCTCCCCCCCACCCTGGACCCCCACCAATTCGCATACCGCCGGAACAGGAGCACAGAGGATGCAGTCTCCATCGCAATGCACTCTGTCCTCTCACACCTGGACAACAACAACACCTACGCCAGAATGCTGTTTATAGACTTCAGTTCAGCATTCAATACAATCCACCCCTCACAACTCATCAGGAAACTGACAGACCTGGGTATCAGTTCCCTCATCTGCAAATGGTTACTGGACTTCCTGACCAACCGCCCCCAACATGTCCGGCTGGATAACCGCTGCTCATCTACCATCACAATGAACACCGGTGTACCACAAGGCTGTGTGATGAGCCCTTTCCTCTACTCCCTCTTCACCCACGACTGCAGACCTGCTGATGGTTCCAACACCATCATTAAGTTTGCAGATGACACCACAGTGATTGGCCTCATCAGTGACAACGATGAGGCCGCCTACAGGGAGGAGGTGGATCGTCTGGCTGAGTGGTGCGACAGAAACAACCTGCTGCTTAACACCGAGAAGACCAAGGAGCTCATCGTGGACTACAGGAGGAATGCTGACCCACATCCACCCATCCACATTAAGGGGACGGCTGTGGAGCGTGTGAGCAGCTTCAAGTTCCTGGGAGTCCACATCTCCGAGGATCTCACCTGGACGACCAACTGCTCCAAGCTGGTCAAGAAGGCTCACCAGCGCCTCTTCTTCTTGAGGACTCTGAGGAAGAACCACCTGTCCTCAGACATCCTGGTGAACTTCTATCGCTGCACCATCGAGAGCATCCTGACCAACTGTATAACAGTCTGGTACGGGAACTGCTCTGCCTCGGACCGGAAGGCGTTGCAGAGGGTCGTGAAAACTGCCCAGCGCATCGCCGGAGCACCACTTCCTGCCATAAAAGACATCTACAGGAAGCGGTGTCTGAAAAGGGCTGGGAAAATCATCAAAGACCCCAGTCACCCATCACATGGACTCTTCACCCTCCTGCCCTCTGGGAGGCGCCACAGGAGCCTCCGGACTAAGACCACCAGGTACCGGAACAGCTTCTTCCCCACAGCTGTCAGACTCCTGAACTCTGCCTCCTGACATCTGACCCACGTTAAACTCATGGACTGAACATACACACACCCACAATGGACAACTGTACCCTCAAACACAATAATAACATGGACTGAACCACCACTCACAACCACTAGCACTTTATATAGCCTCTGTAGAAACTATCTACACCCTCACTTATCTTAACTGCACTACTGTATAGCTCTGTGTAAATAATCATTCTGTACATTCGATAATCTTTAATCCTACAACTGTTTACAACTTGCATAGTTCCCATTTCTGTATAGCTGTATATCCCAGATTCTGTAAAGTTATTTATTTCATATTCTGTATAGTTTTTCATATTTATATCCTGTCCATATCCTGTACATAGCTTGTACTCACTACAGCCTGTACATACTTATAGTTATAGAATATTCACAACATACTTCATACCGTGTACATTATAACATACCATAATAGACCCATTTCTGTAATATACTCACATATCTATATTATTGCTAATATATATTGTAATATATCTATATCACTAAAGCACTTCTGGATGGATGCAAACTGCATTTCGTTGCCCTGTACCTGTGCATGTGCAATGACAATAAAGTTGAATTCTATTCTATTCTATTCTATTCTATTCTATTCTATTCTATTCTATGTGACGACATAAATTAGACATTGTGGGAACACATTGATTTAAAGAGAAAAAAGACACAAACAAATGGACAAACCAAAAAACACAACGACACCCTGTCTTCCTGGAGTTAGTCAGCTAACATTAGCTGACTAACTCCAGGAAGACTAACTGTTTGGTCAAAGGATTTGTTCAATTCTGCAGACAATGATAGTCCATGTCCACTTTTAAATATGAAAATATTCACAAAACTTTATTTCCTATTCTACAGTGTATACAATGTATTCTTGACATATACCATATTTAGATAAGTGTGATTATCTCGATTCTTACATTTATAAACAATATAAGTTACTGTTTTTATATAACTGAATAACACAGTTTTGTAGGTGAGCCAATTTCATCCGAATTGCAATAACTCTTGAATGCATTATCTATTTTAAACCAAGGTCAGGTGTCCAGTGCATTAGAGACCTTCAGTGACCCAACAATATTTCATAATGTTTTAGGAGAAAACGTAAATTTAAAATTTTGTCAGTTTTTCTGTTCTTGATAAACAGTTGCATTTGTTTTCATTCTGCAAAACTTTCATGTTCTTCTACTTCAGTATGCTTAAAGGCTGGAAACCCACTACTGCTTCTAGCAAACAGCAGCTTGTAATAATCCCAGTGTGTTTACTCCAGGAAATGCACTTTCTAGTTGAATTTGCTGTCTGATGCTGCTTTTAGAGTTTCAATACTCCTTCTAGTAATGACTTCAAATGAGGTCTTTATTTTTAATTGGACGTTTTGTAAACTTTATGCAGTGTAGACGCTGTACCAAATTCTGCAGGTCAAATGTAAAATGTTTGGAATATTTACTAGACTTAATATTTACTGAATACAATAATGTATTTCTATACATTTTACATAAGATGAAAACTTTGGTTGTAAGATTCAGATAAATATTTCTTAAAAGCTAGACATTTTAAATGAGAATAAGAAAGAAAAGTATGGATCCTGGTGTTATTTGGCTCTCAGAAACGGTTCATTTCTTCCCTTCAACTTCCCTTCAACTCATTCATGTCACCTAAAATGTAAACCTGTTTCTCCATCACCTGTTCAGCTCTGATGATTCAGTAAGGACATCTCCTGGTTTCATCTTCATGTTTCCCCCTTACCACATATCCAAACCGATATCATGACCAGCAGCTTTACAGCTGTGGCTCCAACAAACATCAGCTGATACTAGAAATGAACATTAAATAAATTCTACCGACAGCTGATCAAGCTTAAACGTGCTGCTGTTGTTTAGCGCGACATCTGCTGGTTCCCTCTTTCTGGCGCAGAGAGAAAAGCCGATCAGCTGATCATTGATCAGTTTCATGATTGAATTAGCAACTTTCTAGCTGAAATAGTTATGAAATCGCGTTCCTTTTCACCTCAACTGTAAAGTTCAACCTCCTTTGCTGTAACTGGTCAAGCCCAGAGTCGATCATGACCAACTGGCCAATCCACCACAATTCATTTATATCGTAAAAAAAAAGAAAGAAATAAAACCCCATCGGCCCATAAAAACGAAAAATGACAAGCCCGGTGGGCCGGTACAGGATGATGTACAGGATGATGTGATTCATCCTGTACATGCCCAATTCAGTTCTTCTATCACATGTGAAAAATCAGCACATTTTGTCAAACACGGACAATTTAATAAGAAAAAAAGTAATTTGTATGCCAAAAAGTAAGTTTTTCTACTTTATTTCAATTTCTAATAGCATTATCTGCTTTGCAGTTAAACTCATCAAACTTAAATTATGTTTTTTGTATGTCTGTGGGGATATATTCTGTGTAGGTCTTTAGTGCTAATGTTTTAGCCGTTGGCTGCAATCTTAGCTAGTTCATGGCTATAGGAGTCTGGGTCAGTTGTAACAGCAACAGTCTGGGTTAGTTGTAACAATATTGCAAATGTTACAACTTACCACACTATTACTTTAACTTATATTAAACAAGTTGGGGCAACGACATCAGCAGAGAGAGGTTCACTGGTCACCTTTGTATATGCGGTTAATGCCATTGGCAACACAATTCCTCTACTGTTTGTGTTCCCACACAAACATTATACAGACCACTTTGTCAGAGATGGACCAGTAGGAAGTACTGGTAGTGGAAATAAATCCGGATGGGTGCAAGAAACAGATTTCCTCATCTTTCTGAAGCACTTTGCAAACCACACCAAGGTAAGCCATGAAAAAAAGTAATGGAATTGCGATGCTGGTGCTTCATTGTTATGTTCAAAAGTTGGTGCAAGAGTTGTAGGTTACAATGCCCACTGAACCACTGAAGCCAAACTCAAGGAAGACCAACCAAAATTAATGAAATATTCAGTTGCAGAAAACTCCATAATTTGTCTTTTTTGGGGGGTTGGAATATGTTCAAAAGCTAGATTTCTGCATTCTGTCACACACACACATAGCTACATAAATGGCATTCATTTATTCATGTGCTGAATAAAAAAAGATTACATGTTAATGTTTTTCATTGTGTTGCATTTCACCCCAGGATATGTTACAACTAACGCAGGCTATGGGGTTGGTTGTAACATTTTACTCTTTGTGTTTGAGACCATACCATGCAATGAGTAATTGTGCTGCAGAGAAAATAGCTGTACTATTTAATAGCAGAGACATGTAAATACTTTGCATTACATTTTGAATCCACTACCTTAAAAGAGCTCCAATTTACAGACAGAAATGTAAAAAATGTTACAACTATCCCCGTTCTCCCCTATTTGAAAGATAAAAGTAAATTTTGTTCAGAGTTGGTGGGTGTGTCTGTGGGACTATAAAGGCTGCCTGGAATCAGTAAATACCTCCTACAATACCTATTGTAGATTTGTTGCTTTTTGTTGCACTCTTTTCCTATTTCAGCAGTTTTAAAATGCTGTTTGAAGATTCTTTGACTGAGTTGTACTGAGGGAAGAAAGAAAGTGATAAAACTAAATACTTTTGATGTTAAGTAATGCCACGTAATTACTTTTCCAAATGAGAAATTTTTCAAATAACCCTTAGAATCACTAGTGATTGCATTGATAGACACAGCTGCAAAATAAGAAAATTGAAAAGTTCACGGGTGGCACAGTAGCGAAGTGGCTGGAACCTGCTGATCGTCTGGGGAATGTCTTTATTGGTTTCCACCCACGTCACATCCATATAAAGCTAATCACTGATGTTAAATTGGCTGTAAGTGTGGATGTGAAAGATTGGATGTAGAAAGATTTCGTCATTCATCAAAAAACAAAAACCTATGAGTGATTTATATATGTACTCAAAAATAAGCTAATTATATATATTTTAGGTTAACACTGTGGCTTTACCATTTGTTGAGTGTGAATTAGTAATATATAAATGTGGATTTAAACATGCAGGCATGTCATTACCGAATGAGGAATCGGCTAATTGTTAGCATGAACTACAATCCAGTTTTCAACATCACCTTTGAAGTGTGTCTTACAAAATATTATCTACAATGCCTGAACCCTCGTTTCCATAACCCTGATTCTGCATCATGCTAATGTGTTTCTATGAACTTAACCATCGCTTCATAGCTAGCCACCAGGAATCACAGCATCATCAGCTAGCCCAACTTTTCACGTTCAAACTACAGCTATGGTTTCCAGTTTTATGGTATATATATATATGGTATATATATTTTATGGTATATATATATATGGTATAATATTATATAATATTATAACATCACTCACTCACTTGGACACTTGGACACTAGAAGGGGGAATTATGTTAAAATGCTCTTCATAGACTACAGCTCTGCATTTAACACCATAATTCCCTCCACACTCACCACCAAGCTGGAGCATCTGGGACTCAGCTCATCTATGTGTCAGTGGATCTCCAACTTCCTAACTGGCAGACCACAGGCAGTAAGGATGGGCGGACATGTCTCAGCCTCCACCACTCTCAGCACTGGAGCCCCCCAGGGGTGTGTTCTGAGCCCCCTGCTGTACTCTTTGTACACATATGACTGTGTGGCCACTACCAGCTCCACCACCATCATCAAGTTTGCTGACGACACCGTCGTGGTGGGCCTGATCTCTGATAACAACGAGACGGCCTACCTGAAGGAGATTAGGAATCTGGAGAACTGGTGCCAGAGGAACAACCTCCTTCTAAACGTCAGTAAGACAAAGGAGCTGATAGTGGACTTCAGCACTAAGCAGGAGAGGAACTACCAGACCCCCGTCATCAACGAGTGCCCAGTGGAGAGAGTGGACAGCTTCAAATACCTCGGAGTTCACATCACGCAGGACCTGTCATGGTCCTGTCACATCAACACCGTGGTGAAAAAGGCCCGACAGCGTCTCTACCACCTCAGACGCTTGAGAGACTTCCAACTGCCCTCCAAGGTGCTCAGGAACTTTTACTCGTGCACCATAGAGAGCATCCTGGCGGGAAACATCTTAACCTGGTTCGGGAACAGCACCATGCAGGACAGACGAGCTCTACAGAGGGTTGTGCGGTCAGCTGAGCGCACCATCCGCTCCGAGCTCCCTGACCTGCACTCAATCTACAGCAGGCGGTGCTGGACCAAGGCCAGGAAGATCGTGAAGGACCTCAGCCATCCCAACAACAGACTGTTCTCTCTGTTGAGGTCAGGAAAGCGATTCCGCTCCCTGAAGACCAACACAGAGAGACTGAGGAGGAGCTTCTTCCCGCAGGCGATACGGTCTCTCAATCACACCACCACACAGTACTGACCCACACATATGGTTCTTACACACACACTGGACTTTCTGGACTTTGGTTTTGCACAACACTGGTCACTATATTCTTCATTTCCGGTTAATACTTGTACAGCTGCTGTTATTGTGTATATATTTATTTATATTTAGATTTCTTCATACATTCTTATATAGTTCTATATTGTGTATTGTGTATTTTGTTGTACAGTTATTTTATTTTCAACTTTAATTTATATATTTATCTTTATCTTATTCTTCCCAGTTAAATTTACCCTTCATTCTAATTTGTGTTGTACAGTTATTTCATTTTTAACCTTAATTTATATTTTATTCCTTCCTAGTTAAATTTACCCTTTTCATATTTATTTCCTTTCTTATTCATAGCCTTTTCCTTTTTTGTTTTCTTTAGGTCACGAGCAGTTGTCCAAGCATTTCACTACATATCGTACTGTGTATGACTGTGTACGTGACAAATAAAATTTGAATTTGAATTTGATATGGCCAGAGGGGCCGATGGCGCGATATGGCAGCCTCGCTTCTGTCAGTCTGCCCCAGGGCAGCTGTGGCTACAACCGTAGCTTGCCTCCAACAGTGTGTGAATGTGAGAGTGAATGAATAGAGGTATTGTAAAGCGCTTTGTGTGCCTTGAAAAGCGCTATATAAATCCACTCCATTATTATTATTATTATTAATATCTTTTAGTGGAAACTAGACTTTCATGGATTCTGCAACAGCAACACTGATCATTGTTGTGAAGCTGAAAGAATTTGGATGATTTTTAATACTCAGTAGTGCCTCTGAGTTTGGAAGAGTGTTTGGACCCAGAAACTCCCAGTGACTTCAGACTTAACAAACAGATTTTCCCGTGTCTCACGTGTCAGTCCACCTCACACTATTTTTGTATCCCATAGTTTTCCCCTGCATTCTGTGCAGTGGTAGTGTTACCAAAGAAAAGTAATGTATTACACATTACTCATTATTTTTTCGTAAATGTAATGCAGTACATTACTTAATTACTCGCTGGGAAAAGTAATTTGTTACACTACTTGTTACATTGTTTTGTTGTTACTCGATAAAATCACCTGAAACACACCGTCTCATAATAACCAGTTAACTGTATAAACTTCATGGCTACAGCCGACACATCACTACCAAGTAACAACATAATTGTAACTGTAATGTAATTATTGAATTTAGTACAGTAATGTGTTACATTACAACATTACCGAAAAATGTAATGTGATTATTTTGTAAAGCATTACAGAAAATACATTTTTTTCCTTTTGTTGTTTTATCACCTTTTGGATTTAAGTTAAATTTAACTGGTACAATGAACACATGGTCCACGTCAACTGAAACTTCTCTTTTGGGTACTATTTTATGAATCACACAATACTGCACATTTCTTAATGATTTTTTAACAAAAGAAGCTGTTTTTCACATTTTACAAGCCTTGGGTCTTGGCTGAATTATCAGTAACTGTCCAGTCTGGCACTAAACCTGTCTGTTTCCAGCCTAATCCTGCCCTTAGGTTCTCCGGTAACCATCTGCTGGCAATACCTGGAGATGAAATTGTAGGTCACATCACAGCTGTACCTTGTAGCCACAAAGCTCCTTGCCTTTATTATCACTCAGCTCCTCCCTCTTACAACTGCCCAGCTCATCAGCCCCCCAGCCTCTCTAGAGATTCTGCTGGTTAGTACTGTAGAGGTCATGATGTGTCCTTTTTTAAATCTGTTCAGTTCAGCCAGCCAAAGATCAACCACTATTTAATCAATTCTGTATTCCCTGTTGCTGAATCTGCTCCTGGTCTTTGGTCATCTGATTCCTTGTCCATTCATAGTTAAGCTGTCTCTGTTTCCATGCTACCATCATCCCTGTTCCAGAGTCTATACTGGCCAGTTCAAATATTGATTCTATGACGGTTATTTCTCCACATAAGGCAAAGGAAAGTCTGTCCTGAAGTCTCTCTGATGGAGCTAGATTCAGAGTGACAAAATTTAGATTCTGTCATAATGTTTATCATCCCTGATGCCATGGGGTATAATGCATATGTCTATCTAGAATGCTCACAAGGTGCATCTGTCGGAAAACATAAAAAAAATAGATTTTAGCCAAAATATAAAGACCCAGAATATAATAATAACTTCCAGGGTGAAGTGGACAGGATGAAGATACGCACATACAGAGAATCCTTCATTTCAATAAAACAAACAGCACATACTCTCAGACCTGCTGAACTGTATTTTGCATGTGAGCAGAATGAGCTGTACTGATCCTCAGCTGCTTGATCATAGATTTCTTTTTTCCTGTGTCCTCCCTTGCATATCTTCAAAAGTGTTTATATTTTGTGTTATCCTAGTACATTTTTTTGCACATTTTTGTATGTGCAGTGATGCACAAGATATTTTCATATGGCTCTGTGCATGTAACATACAATGGCCTCTACAGATGAAAACCAAAATCATTTCTCACATCACGCCATGCTGGGCAGTGTAGATTTTTGATTAACAGCTGTAATCGAACTTGAGCCCATCTTTCTGAGCCATTTCCCCTTGGCTGTCCAAAAAAGAACCGCGTAGGATTTCGAGCTGTCTCAGACTTCAAAAGGAGTGAGATGGGAAAGAAGTGAGGAAGTGCAAGTGGAGACACATAGACCGAGAGCGAATGGGTTGGGGTAGGGGGGTGGGAATGTACTTGAAAGGAAGACAGAGAAACCAAGAAACACAGGGAGACAAAAAGGAGAAATGTGTGTGCGCTTGTGTATGTGTGGTGGGAGAAAAAGTGTGGTTGGTGGTAAGCAATTGCCTGCCAATAGACCCCCCAAAAAAAGTACGGGAGCAGAGAACGCATCACCTTTGGCCGAGTTCTAAAGTGCTCATTTAAAAAAAAAATCTCACAAAAGTTGCAGAGGGGTTTAAGCAGTATTGACTTTCCTTTCAGCCTGTGAGGAAAGCCTAAAGGAAACCCACTAAAAGTCCAAGTTAGCCCACATAGCTGATGTGTAAATGTAGGACGAAATCCATAATGGGGAAGACATTTCTTTCCCTTGGCCTCTTTCTTGTCAGCGTAAAATATGACACGACAGTAAACTGATACAACCATTACTTGTTTATGATGCTGGAGCAGGGGAGATGGGATAGCTACTTAGATATTTATTTATTTTAATCAGTTGTCAGTCACAACACGTACTGGTTCATTTTAATTTGCTATGGTATACCACTGTGATAAATCTGTCTTAACATCATCGTGATACTAGCAAGGTGGGGAATGGATTTGGATGAACTCAGTGTCAAGTAGGTTTTATCGCTTCTATAGTCTAATCTAATCTTATCTTATCCTGTTGGTATTTAATCATATTTGAACTCACCTAAATAAGAATATGAAATGATTTCGGTATTTATACATCTAAATATATATATATGCATATAAATATGGTCTGATTTCATAAGCAGTTTATTTGCCTACATAAAGATGACCTAAAGCTCAAGAGCATAGAATTAAATTTGAGTCCAGATGAAAATTATATATGAAAATGAAATGAGCTGCACATTGACTGCAATGTGCCAAGTACACAAAAACTAATAGTAGTGGATGAGCATAATGATCACAGATTCATCTGATTTATTCAGCATACTGTACTGCAATTATGCCTAATACAACCACCGTCACTGTGTTAAGGCCACTTCACTAATACTGGATTTCACACCCTTTTGCCTTCAGAACTGCCTTAATCCTTCATGGCATCAATTTCACAACACGCTGGAAGCGTTCCTAAGATTTTGGTACATATTGACATGATAGCATCACATAGTTGTAGGCTGATGTAAATCTCCTGGCTGCTTTTTAGAGCTTTTTTCCCCCTTTTGTTCTTGTTTTTTTTAACTATATGCTCCAAAGTCTGCCAAAAAATTCCCCCCGTGCAGTTACACCACCACTGTTGATACTGACGTTGTTACAGGCAGGATGGATCCATGATTTTACCAGACCAGACGATGTTTTTTTGCTATTTTCCAATTTTTTGCTGAGCCCATGTTTCCTGTTCTTAGCTGACAGGGTTCACACCTGGTGTGGTCTTCTGCAGCTGTAGCTTAAGGTTTGATGGGTTGTGGCTTCGAGAGACCCTTTTGCATACCTTGGTTGCAACCAGAGGTTATTTGAGCAGCTGTTTTCGTCCACATTGTTCACATGCTTGAAAGCATTGACTTGCTGCCATGTGATTGAGCAGGTGTACCCAATAAAGTGACTACGTAATATGAGGTCACTCCCTATGCCAGTTGTTATCAACTTCAAACTAAACTGGTAACAAGTGTGCTACGATTTAAAAGAATTCACATGTTAATTTGATCAAGTAGAACAGTATCTGCAGAAAATGGCTGGCTTTTCTGTAGGAGAAGGATCAGGTATTTACAGTGTGGGTCAAAGAATTTCTCTTTGATAACAGATGGTGTTCACTCTCCAGTGGCAATAAACAAACATGTTTAATAAGAATGAACAGACCAACTTTATAATTATCTGATTATGTTTTTGGTCATATTTTATAAAGGCCTTGAAGAGTATGGTGACATAATTAGGCAAAAAGAAGTATTCGGAAACATTACTGAGAGCCTCTGTTCATACACAGATTCTCCCCAAAGTGATTAAGCTGATTCAATAATTTATTCATGTATTTTCTCTTACATCTTGAAAGTTGTTAATCCGACACGTGGTTGGCAGAAAGTCACATGCCTTCCCAGTTAAATATGTTAATTTCTAGCATGAATTTACCAATATTGATGCAACATTCAAACTTAGTTCTATTAAGAAACAAAGGCATGGTATTTTTTTTCGACATTTTTACAACGATCTAAAAAGAAGTCAGGTGCTCAGATTTTAAATAATCCTTTAGTTTTTTTTAAATATATAATTGAGAATGCAGTCTTTCCTAATTGATTCAACTTATATTTATCATGGTAATTTGCTAATACAAGAAAAAATGACACTGAAAAATGTAAAATAAACATTTTACATTTTTCAGTTTTCCTAAAGAATGAATTTAAAAACGTTTCCTATATTTCAGGACTACTGTGTAGTGCAATTGATTTTGCTTTTTAAAAACATTGTGCAGCAAAACCTTTATCATTTTTATACAAGCAGCCTGTTGCAAACATGTTTGTCACATTGTGTTGAAGAGCAAAGATGGTCATACCAAATATTGGTTTTCAACTTTCTTATAAATATATTATCTCTTCTTGCCTTAAATGCTGTATTTCCACATGAGTTTAAAAATGTTTCAAAAGTTGTTGCACCTATGTCCCATTTTCCTAACAAACTATAAAGAAATGAAGGGGTAGCTCAGGACTTTTGGGCAGTATTGTGGGGATCATAAGAGCTACTGGTTTAAAACCTGACTGATAAATAATCAGACATCTTTTTATCCCAGTGTTCCGAGATACAATTTGATCAAGACAGGGAGGCACAATAGCCAAACTGATGTCAATCTAAGTTGTGATTAATTGGAAATGAACTGCAATGATGATGCATTATGTAAATGTATCTAGCTAAAGGAGTAACGCCAATAACTGACCCAACACATTTCTGCTGAAAGTAAAACATCACCGCTGTGCGTGACAGATGAACTACAGCTTTAAGAGATCAAGTAAATTGTATTGATATCCTGCCAAGCTGCTCCCTGTGTTCATCATGTACAGGAAAGAGGCCCAAGAACAAATATGTCAAAGCGATAATAGTAATACAGTGATTCACCATTGAGGCCCGTTTTCAGTGACAGGGCCAGTTTATAGCAGTGGCAAACTGTCCTAAACTACTACTCCCACTGTGATTTTAAAATCCCTTTTATTTCATCTAGACGATGAAGGAGGTACAAAATAAGTGTTTTGCCATCTGCAATAAAAGAAAGTTTCCCTTTTTAATGGCATGGGCAGTGTGGGGAGTGCACCTTGCTGTTCATCTCTTGCATGCGAGTGTGAGCTGTCTGGGTGATGGCCATTATGGTTCCTGCTACTGCCTGTGCATCTGCTCCGCCGGGATCACTGAAGTGTTGGAACTAACAAGCTTGGGATGCAGACAGCGGATGCACAAATGGGATTTTGTCCTGAAAGCTTTAGAGTTTGCTCCCTGTCTTCGGTTGAAACAGGAGAGAGGATGGTACCGTTTGCAAGGATTGTCAGAGTTATGTGCCAAGAGAAATGAGATGATTACATCTGATAATCTTGCTAATGATCTACACTGGGGAGGGGAGCATATAAAATTAAATGAGCTCCACCGATGTACACAGTTTTCAGTCTTGTCCTCTCATCTCTCTTTTTGCCTATTCTCTTTCACTGTAGCTAAGTTTTATGCAGAATTTGAGATGTTCTCCACCCAGGAAGATATGCAATATTCCTTGTCATAGTGAAAGCACACACAGGATGTAGGGCACAGACACATTAAAAACTCTCCCCCTGATACTTCTTCATAAAAGTACAAATGCTCGCCTCTTCCTCTTTCTTCCTCTCTGTCTTACACAGACGCACACATGAACGTGCACAATGAGGCAAACAGCGAATTCGCACAATGCTCCCTGCCCAAGGTTAGTATAGATTAAAAGATGTGTCATTGATAGAGGAGGCTCCTCCTCCCTCCCTGGCCTGTCACAGTGTGTTTGGGAACAACCCACTTCATTTTAGCAGCATAATGGGTAAACAGAGTGTGATCAGTCCAATTACCCCCTCATTGCAGGGGCGTTCTGGCGGGAATGGCCTGTAGAGAGAGTTAGCTGTCTGGCGTGCTGTGGAGATGCAACAGTAGCACCTGCTGCCCTGAGTACTCACTTGTATGAATCTCAATTTGTTTGTACAGCCGTGCCAAAAGCTGATGACCAAGAATTGAGCCCTCTGAGGCGGATGGGACTGCCGGCTTACCTTCTGATTGCTGTTTTCACTGCACTGTCTGTGAATGTGTGCATGATCCGAAGGTGCTGTTCTCAGCACTGAACTCATGTCGACGTCAGTCCTTCTAGCGAATTGTTTTGCGGTTGTTCTTGCTGCACAGTTTTCAAGGGCTGTAAATTTTCTCAACCCCCAATTCCACTATGTTTTACAGCTGAGCAGATGCATGATTTTGCTGCTGAGAGTTGTAACAGTAGAGTAAAAGGCTGCATTCCTGAATATGAAATCTGAAAATCGTTATGATTTGATTTTACTTGTTCTGAAGTACTTTGTTCACTATCAAATGAAGAATAAGATGGGACAGTTGGCTTTTTTCTCTATTTTTCATGTTCATGCAACCGTGGGATCCATTTTTAAGCATCTCATGGATTTTTTTTTAACCTTGACGGGTATTATTGCTCTCACTTTATCTCAAAATGTAAGTAACATACAAAAACATATCTGGTTACTGCTTTTGTGCTGTGCTTGTCGTCCTTGGAAAAGATGAAAATACTTCTCTTTATTGTTATCCTTTGGGCAGCTGTCTGGCAGCAGATGTAAACATAGGCCTATCACTGTGTCTCCATTTGAATACATCTGTGGACTACGCTTCCATGTAGTGCACTGTGTATATGCATATTTATTAACATAGTGCGCAAATTCCAACAAGATGGTGTTATTTCAAATTGAATGATGCAAACTGTTCACTTATCAAAAATGAAGACAGAAGAATCAGACTGTGATTATCACCACAGCTGTCATATTTTTGATCCTCTCATCAAAAATGTAGTACTAAATTCTTCTACACCAAAGACAGCTATTAAGACATGTAACATTAATAGCTGATGAAAAATGCCACCATTAATTGCCTAGATAGCACTGACGATCTCCTTTGCTACTGGCTGACATTTGGTTGGTCAGCCCTTTCTTTCTGTTTTGTTTCAATTCAATTCAATCCAGGTCTACTTATAAAGTGCCAACAACATTCAACATGCTTTATGCTGAAAGGTCAAGACCCTACAATTTCCAAAATTGCAACCGCTGAAAGGAAGAAGAGATCAGTTCCATGTTCAGCATGACTGTTATCAGAACTGATGTGCTGCATGTGTAGGCCAAGGGACAACCCCTGAAAACTGCATTTCTCTGGGTGCTTGTTTGAAGCTTGCTCCCCATAGACTTCCATGTTAAAGTGGCCAAATTTACAGAAATAAAAGGCATATATAAAAGTCTGTTAAAAAACACACACACACACAATAGTTTGGACATACATAAACACGGTACTTCAGATTTTAAATCCAGCATTTTTACAATGTGATATCCCTTTGTTGGTGTGACTCCTGCATAGGGCTGCACGATTTTGCATAAAATGAGAATCACGATTTTTTGGCTTAGAATTGAGATCACGATTCTCTCACGATTTACTTTTCCAGTATAAATATTTATTGCACTTATTAACTGCACATCAACTTCGTAACAGTTGAGACTGAACATAAAAACAATAAATAAACATAAAAACAACAAATGTCTCACGTTTTGTTGTTGCCGCAAAATGTTGTACTGCTTGAAATTCCGTCTCCACCGTTGCTCGACGCTGCATGTATAGAGCAGGTAGTGCAACAATAGAAAAATAGTTGCGGGACGGCACTGTGTAGCGTTCGTCGTCGTCTTTTTTTTTTTTTTAAATCGTTGTCATTTGGAAATGAGATCGCACATAAGTATGAATCGAGATCGCAATTTTCTAACAATTAATCGTGCAGCCCTACTCCTGCATCACTATAACAATGATGGTCCAGGATTAACCAGTTCAGTTAGCAGTTCAGTTAGCATTAGCCATGAAGTTAGCTAATGCTATTTAAGAGTAGCTAATGCTATTTAAAACCAACATGGAGCCAACCATACTTGCCAACCTTGAGACCTCAGAATTAGGGAGACATTGAAAAGGGCTGTTGGGGGTGGGGGGTGGTATACATATATATATATGTATATGTATACAAAAAACTTGAATTTTACAGTTTTTATTTATCAGATAAAATAAGTTAAATGTCATCGTTATTATTGGCTGGCCAGAAACAGCGGGGGCATCCAAATTCAGAGGCTGCATCCTCCTGAGGACCTCCGCGGTCTGTGGGCCGGGTCCTCTGAAAGCCGGGCAGGCCGGAAGTGAGCGACTGTGGAATTGGACGGTCTAGCCTTCAGAATTACGTCACGAGCTCTCTCGGTGGAGTGAAACTCTGCCGTCTGCTCCTTGCTGTCAAAAATATAACCGGACGCTAGCATAAATTCTCGACCATCTCACACTTCTGTTTAATCAGTTTTCTGTTTAATGTTTATTCGGCTGTGTGAAAATCCCGGAGGAACCCTCCCAAGAGATTAATAAAGTTAAATTTAATCTAACCTGATCTAATAACTTTAATCTCATCCAAATCGATTTCTCGCCTGAAAATATATTAAAAGTTTATTTTGCGACCCAGAAAGAGTAATAAGAGTAATATTAAAACTAAGTAGCTGCCGCCATTGTTGGAAACTGGAATTGGCTGGGCCGCGCTATGAATTCTACGATATGGTTTTTCAATTTTGTTGTCCGGGTGAAAAATCAATAGAAATTTGGGAGAATGGTGACTCCAGGAGATTTTCGGGAGGGGCACTGAAATTCATGATTCTCCCCGAAAAATCTGGAAGGTTGGCATGTATGGGACCAGCATGAAACTTGGTTGAAACATACATGTCTTTACCACATAGCAAAGCTCTGACATCACAACAACATGATTGGTCAATTGCAGTGCTGATGCTGCAACAACATTATGATGATGATGCAGAAACAAGACCAACATGGAGATACACCTTTTATTAGTCTATTACTTTAGGACTAATTAGCCAATGTGTGTTTCACCACTCAAATGTAGGTTACTAGGAAACCTTCCTAAATAGCACAACTTATCACTCCATCCTTTCATCCATATAATGTAACTTCTGGCTTAAAAATCAAATATGGTGCCAGCCAAAATCCTAATGTTAAGGTTTCAAAATGCAGAGATCAAAGCTAAGGGTGACGTCACAGTGTGTACTTTTAGGCTTGCTTGTGCAACTGTGAATGCACTTATGCACTCAAAATAGCACAAACAAGTATTTCAGGAGTACTTTTTAAAATATTGACACACAATTTCAAGAACTGACAGACAGCTCAGTCAGCAGGAAGTTGGAATTGCCTTTTCGGGATTCATTTAGCTGCACTAATTGAAACTAATACCTTTTAAATTGCATATTGATTTGGAGGAAACTCAGTTTTCAAATGTACACTCTAAAAATGACGGAATAATAAAAACTGTCGAAGTGCTAAGATTGAAAGAGCTACTTGATCCTTCTTGCCTCAGTGGGAACACAAGTCATGAAGATGGTGCCAAACATATCATTATATGACTTCAAAGCTCTTCTTCTATCCTGGGCTGTTGTGCAGTAGAAGGCCTGAGGCACACCGTGTCTGTGGCGTAATTGGAAAAAAAAAGTTACAGTGTCAACAGACAAAGAAAGGTAGATAATTCCGAATCTCTGCTGCAATGCATTTTAGAATGATATCAGTCATGGATGTTTATCAGAAAGTCCATCTGAATTTCCCCCAAACGCACCCTTACTCTCGCGCGTGCACATTTGACAAGTGAATCCGGTGTTGATTGATGCAAGCAAATGATGTTTTTTTTCCCTGCCATTTCAAAGGCAAAACGTTGCCACAGAATGAACAGGGTACTGCAAAGCACAAATTACTTTTGCTGTCAACAGCTCTGAGTCATTCAAGCTCTGTTTTGGACAAATTGCACAGGTTTAGGCAACATAAAGAGTCTAAGATGTTACTGAATAAAACACAATAGAATTGTGGAATAATTTCGAAATGATTTCGGGTGATTACAGCGTTATAAATGTTTTCTTTCTTCAAACG
This sequence comes from Rhamphochromis longiceps, assembly GCF_057381845.1. NCBI lineage: Eukaryota > Metazoa > Chordata > Actinopteri > Cichliformes > Cichlidae > Rhamphochromis > Rhamphochromis longiceps. The sequence continues at coordinate 14,848,239 of NC_140569.1, read as the reverse complement.
TCCTCATGAACAATGAGCTCCAACCGTTCCCGCAGTCACTCACCGTCGGTGCGTTTGTCTGATGCGCAGCGCCTCCCAAACTGGTCCCTCACTTTGACAAATTCTTGGACGTGAGCGGGTCTCCTGAATGGCTTCTTGCTCATAAAGATGATGCCTTGAATATTTTAGAAGTTGAACAGCTCTGCCGCTCTCTGTATTTCCCCCCCACTGGTGGACTGTCAGTTTGGAAGACCACAATGGCACTTTGGTCATTTTGGGGGTTTTCTCTTTTGGCTTTGGTGTTGCTCTGCCCCTTTCACCCCAAGTTTGTGGCTCGCGCGGAAATAAGTTTTTCCACAAAACTCGACAGATTTTATCGACTGGATGTAACGCCACTGGACGCACGTGTGGCCAGAAAATCGGCGGAAATCAAAGTCTCACTGAAAATCGACAATAACACGAAAGTTTTTAGCGCGTATGAAACAAACACAGCCGGGGCTTTGAAACGAAACCATGGTCAGCAAGTGTGGAATGAAACACAGAGTGGAAATGAGGCACCGATCGACATCAAAACAAACTATAGCAGCGGTCTCAACATTCCCGATAAAAAGTATGATAACATTTTCGAGGACAAAGAAGGACGATTCAAAGCGAATATAATGTTAGAAAATACATTTTCTGCCGGAAGAAAGAAGGCAAAGAGGAGTGTGGGCGCAACATACAACGAAAACGTGGATAGGAGTATAAGTGGAGAAGCGTATTCAAGAGAGAGATTCGTGCAAACTGTCCAAGGTGTTTCCAGCGCAAGACCCGAGTATCGGCGCAGCGGAGAGGAAGCAAGAGTGTCAAACCCGAGACAGAACGAACCTCACCTGGACACTTCTACTTTTGCTCTGTCGGGAGACTCGGCACACAACCAGGCTATGGTGCACTGGTCCGGGCACAACAGCAGCGTAAGTTTCAGTTTTACAAAAATACACTTTATCATATTTTTAAAGGTGTAAAGAACATAAAAATGCCCCACACACTGGTGATATTTAACTTTGTTTCTACCTGATATAGACGTTTTTATTATTCAGTCGATGCGCATCAATCTGTCACATTTTTACGCACAGCTGATTCCGTGCGCACAAAAAGAATTCGTTCCTGCAAATAAATTCCACTCTAACAAAGCATTTAACTTGGAGCATTTAACCACAATTGTGTTTTCTTTTATTACCTATAAAGAGATTATTAGTGTTTGCGCATTGCGCGCCTGTTTGCTTGGACGCCAGATGGATATAAGTGTGCACTTGGAGGATTCCCTCGTGTTTTTTCAAACAGTAATGGAATCGGTTATCTCAACAAACTGTTCGCCACCTGAACTTTAAAATAACAGTTAACCCCTTAGGTAAATTTGATGTGACAGTGCCGTGGGAAGGTGCAGGCTGTTTGGCAGCAATCAAAACACATTAATAATTTATGAAATAATCAAGTAATGCCTTCCAGGAAGGTGTAGTAGCTACAATTAAAAAGGATTGTGTCCAACCTGGCCCTTTATGTGATGCTGATGAGACACTATCTGACATTTTTGGCAAGTTGAACATGCTTTTGTCACTGACATTTACTCACACTTAGCTGATACTTGTTCAATTGCCCGTCTAAATACTGTATTGCAGTATGATGCACTTCAACACGTCTTGATGGGACTATGCACAATTTAAATGGATGACAAGACATTGCAGTAAACATCCAGATTGCCCGCATCACAGTCACACACCCTTACAAACACACACATCCACATCCTCACAAACGTGCACATAGACGCACAAATGCACACACACACCTACACCACAGCTAAATGCACATGCACTTTTTTTTTTACCATAACAAAGACAAAGCCATGGAGATTTTATCTCTCTTTACATATCCACCATGCAAAAATGTTTTCAACTGGCAGCATTTATCAGGAACAAAGATCTTTAAACTACAAACAGCCTTGTTCAAAAGAAATGAGCTGCTCTGCATTTTTTACTTCAGGTAATTTGAGTCACCTTAGTCTGCTGGGCAAACGGGTGTGCGGCTGAAACATTAGTCTGAGACCACATCTAAAGATCCCTGTGTCCCAGAAAAAATGCAAATATTCATGTGTTATCCCAAAATGCAGACATATTTCACTTGGTGAATTATATTATTTTGCATGTTCCTGATAAGCGTTTTCTTATCTGGTGCAATTTCTTTTGTGGTGTATGTCATAACATAAGAGGCATCACAGACGTTGGTCATTGAAGAAGGTCCTGAAATATAACTAATAATAACGTTGATTCATGGATTGCTATGTGAAATATGCTTCTGGTCTGAGATGTCTTCACCAACGATGGCCTTTGCTACTGCAGGACACTGTTCACTGGATTATCGCTGATGGGGTTGTCACTGCAGCTGTCAACATTTGAGATTTATACAGTCTGAACTCCTTTCCATGGTCCCAAAAGTACGACTGAAACAGTAGAGTTTAGATTGATGGCATTTTATGACTAGATGTTATAGCTCAGGCTATATTAGATGTAAATGACTGATAATAAATCCAATCTTACAGGGACATTTGAAGGAAAATTACTTCATTTCTGTGGTGTGGGGTAGTTCTATCAAATATTCACCTCAAGACTTTGCCTGTGATCTGACCAAGATGTAAAATTCCACAGGGAGTAAAATGAAAAAGATGTAGAAGGTGATGGTGAAAACTCCAGCGGGGTATCCTCAGAGTACAGATTTGATAAAGAATTTTATTGCATAAAACCCCAAAATCTGTCCACAAATCAGTCTCTCAACTATTATTAGATTTCAGTGATTGTCTGAGACATCAAAGCCTAAGTCATAGCTCTCTGGTCTCTGATTTTAGGAGAGATAACATTGATTGGAGTCGACCATGGGAATAAAACATGTACTAATTCCCTTTGAAATGAATGGTTCTTAGCTACATGTATCGATTGGCTGTGCATGTTTCTTACTCCTTAAGTCTGTGCTGAATGTGAATGGGGATGGTGATAAAAAAGATTCATGATTTGTAATGATGTGTGCCATAAAAACAGAAAATAAACTAATTAAAAACACTAATAAATACACTTGGCTGTTGATGGTCCTATATGGCAAATCAATATTTCAGTCTTCTCCTCACATGGGTGTTCAAGCTATTGGTAATCTTTCTAAACAGCCATTGCACCACATCCTACACTCAAGGGATGCAGAGAGCCCCCTCTCTACCCCACTGAAGGCAAAAGTCTTAGTGTGCAAGCCAGCTGGTGATCATGGAGTTATTGGCAGCCAAATGATTTTAGTCTCCTGATTGACCAAGCTCCTCACAGATAGCTGACCAAACTAGGACACTGTGTTGAAGCTGCAGACAGTAATGAGTATCTTTATTGACTTCACTTCGTCTGAGCATTTGCTTCAGAAATTATACTGTGTGTCATTGTAAATAAAGTAAATATATACCATGACAATAAGGAGCTGGTCATCTCTATGAAGCTACTGTTAAAAACTTGCTTTAGGACGGGCCATGCTCTTTATAAATCCCACTGGGCACCTTTGGACTTGTTAAGCTCTTATTTTATTTATTTATTTATTAATTCTTTTTGGGGGGGGGGGGGGGGGGGATTGTTTCTTGTGAGGTGGCAAGGCTCAAGTCAATCTGTCAGCTCTGTAACATCATCGTCCATTGCAGCGGCTGATTGGGAATCAGACTGGCCTCCTGAGTCATGCTGTACGCATGCCTAACCAGAGAAAGGCCGTTATTGTTGCACATAATCTTATCAGAATAAATAGACAATAAAAAGGAGGAAATGGCATGGCCCTTGGGGACACGCGTGTTTAAAACTGGTTCATTAGATAGACAGCCATTCCATTTAACATGCCAAAGCTGGTTGCATGGGAGCTCCTTGATCCATAAAATCAAATGTAATGGGTTCCCAATTCACAGGGGAGTTTGACTGGAGTTTGGTGCTGTTACAGTATGATGAAAAGTGTATTAAAAAGCCGCCACTGGTGAGGTTCTCAGATAAAATAAAGAGGAAAGTTATAATGTGTCTTTTAAAATTTTCTCATAACTTGCAACATTTCACTTTCCTATTGTACACAAACAAGAGAACTTTTCTGCTTTTGCAGTTCTAGTTTCATGCAAAATTCCTCTATTAAAAAAAACATTACGATACTCACTCAAAGAGACAGATAAAAGGCCTGTTTTTCATGAACTTTTCATCATCCTGCCCCCGATTGCTAGCTAAGGGGATTTTGATCCATTGAACGTTTGATGAAAATCAAAGTTGTCTGTTGTTCTCACATTTAAGTACAAATTATTTCCCTCCTGTGGTACACTTTGTATTATAATATTGGCAGCACTTCAATCTTTAATTTGTACTTAATATTTTCTTTCAATTATGTCTCTTTTTTCATTTTTTTCCTACTAATTGATTTTAACATAGATGGTATATTTAGAGTTTTAAAATGCACAAAAAAGAGAGAATAAAATTCAACATAAAAGAGTTTTTCGAACAGCCGTTTTTGTCCTTTACCTGCTTGTCCCTTGAGGTGTCAACACCACACGGCTGTTCATTAATCCCGCCCGTCTCAAGTCTTTAGGGGTGTGCTGTCCACTGATGTGATTGTAAGATGGTGATAGAAACTGCACCAGTCTTGTTGGCTGTGTAAAAAGAGACCCGTCTAGTTCCCACTGAAATACCGAGCCACTGGTTGTGACCAGAGCGTGTGACACAGTTACCTGGTTACTATGGTTTATGGTTTACTCGTACTGATGGCACAGAGCTTCTAGTTTATTGGAGATTGTTGTTGTGGAGCTATAAATAAAAGGTAATTAGATCCAAGTCCAGCTATTTCCCATGGTATTAAGACCGGTTAATAATGCCACATTTATGAGCTATTGACCATATTCCATTTTCCTCTGATGCCATCCTCTGCATTATTGCATAGAAAATGTGCTGCTGTGTTGTAAAAAAGAATATTGTGAGAATGTTCCTGGAACTAGTGATTAAATATGAGTAACACTTAGACTAAGTAACTACTCTAAAAGAGTACAAGGAAAACATAAATGGGGGAAAAAAGGCGAAATTGAACACAATTTAATGCACCAAGTTAAAAATTGTCAAGAAAAAAAGCCCTACATTATTTTCATTTGAGAATCTTTTTTTAAAATCACATTAACCACATCTTATTTTCCTGTTGAGTGATGGCCACAACCACTTAGCAGTCATCTAGCTGACTTATTACACATCCCTAGGTTTAATTTGTATTAACAAAGGGAATAAAACTCATTCCAGATCGGTAGAGAGCTGAAATGACACTGGATAGTATAAATCCAGAGAGACATCATGACATTTTGCAAGGTAAAAAATATTTAATTTAGCTTCTCTTAGTATACCTGCATACAAGTACTTTGCCAGCCTGTGCAGAGGACTGCTTTGATGGCTTGAATCAAATTATCAGCATAGAAGTGCTTGTGCTACTGTTCAACCCAGCAAAAACCCATTGAAAACATACTGAAGATGACTTTGCCAAATTTCTAAACAATGTTAAAATGTGACCTCTAATCAACAGAAAATGTTCAGGAGGATAAACATGAATTCAAGTCCAGCAATAGACTGAAACAAATTACTTTTGATCTTTTACCTTTAAACCAACTTTAGACATAAAGGGTTCTCTTTTTAAAGATCATGACAGTCGTTTAGTCCAAATTTAGTCAAAAAAGCAATCTCCATGGACAACTTAGGCTGGGTGAGATAAATCCACAGTAATTATAAATGCAAAGCATGTCCGTAACAACTCATAACAATTACTGAAAGATAGCATTAAATTGCAGTGACAATGAAAAGATTTTCAGGAGTATTATCATCTGTAAAAATGTTTTGTTGTTGTTTTTTCCCTTTTTAAAACTTGTTATTTTGGATAGCACATTTCTGTTACTGTTCTGTGTGGAGTTTGCATGCTCTTTCTGTGCCCTTTGGCATTGTCTCCAACTGTCCAGAGATATGCATTATAGGTTAATGGTGTTTAATGAGTGTGTATGTAACTCTTGGTCTGCTGTGACAGGCACATTAGCCAACAAAGCTATGTTAGCTAAAACAGCTATGTTACTTATGCTGTAGTCACACCATGGAAAACGGTGGTTGGATACTACGGCATGATCAAAATTATTGCCAGCGTGTGCAATGAACGTGCAAGCTCATTATCTTTAAAATGGTTGCTTTAAACACAAAGGATTGGATCCGGATCACTTGCAGCTGGCTGCTGTTTTCAGAGTGATTTTGGTGTGTCAAGATGGTGCAATAAAAAAAACAGCAATATAATGGAGTCAGTCAGCAATCACTTGTGATAATATGGTGATTAATTGGGATAAATAAGGCAAAAAAATATTCTTAAATTGTCCTCTGTTGCAAAGTTGTTGTTGTCTGGATACACAGAAATTCACATTAAACAGAAATTCACATTCACTACTTAGTGATTGCAGACCACCACTGTTCGGAGACTGGTCGCCTTCTACCAGGTAACTTGTGCAGTTGCCTTGCAATCAAAAGTGTTCTCTAGCTGCAAACAGGTATGTTAGCTAATGTTAATGATAGAAAATGGCTCTCAAGTAAAGATCAAGGCCTTTTTAAGCACCTAACCATCCCCATACTTCAGAACATCTATGATTATGGCTGTGGTTGGAGCTCTGCCCTCTATTAGAGGCAGATTGATATTTGGCACACACAAAAAAAAACAAACAAAAAAAACAAAAAAAAAAACCCTTACAATTTCTCAGGGTTGGATGGGCAATTTTTAAACATTTCTGGAGAAAAAGGCAGCATTCGCATTGTTATTTCCTTTTGTCTCAGTTTATTTTATAGCGCACAGGCTACAAGTCTCTACCTCGATGTAGTAATAATTCATTGAAATCCCAGTTTTTACTCCACAAATGACATGAATGTGTGCCCCCTTTTTTTTTCATGAATCATTTGTGCTCAGGGACCATAATGCATCACATCAACATATCCTCTCAGCACTTCCTCAGCACTCAGAATTTAAATTTGCCTCACAAAGTGCATTTTAAGCAGCAAATAAAGGCCTGCCATCAGTTGTATGTTCAAGCACACTGTCATTACTTGATTTGACCTCGCTCTCTCGTTATTTGTGCAAGACTAACACATGCACACGTTTTATTTTTCAGCTTTAATCAAAGAGACAAAGCGGGTGCAGAATCATACTTGACAGGTTTGCATGTGATTAATTAGCTTTAATAACTGCAGTGAGGTAGATATAACTGTGATTAGGTTATAAAAGCAAATTTATGCGTTTTCTGATTGGAGAAAATCATAAAATTGATATTCAGATTGGGAGACAAATTTATTAATTAACATAGAGACCGAGCTAACACAAACTGTGCCTTTTTAAAACTTTGTATGTCTAAAGGTCAAGGCTAATTTAGTTTTCAGTTTTATTCTTCTTGATACACAAAACAAGTTTGATCAAACTGTGTGTTGGGAATTGCTGGGATTTGCAATTACCAGAAGAAACACAGACGGTACTGTCACGTTTAAAGATGACTGGGATTGCTCAGGTGGCACTCAGCTTAAATAATAGCTTGACTTGGCTGGTTACAGTGACAGGAATGCATTAGTTGCAGGAGGAAAACGTTTTTTTCCCGATCAAGCGAGATGCAAAGGACCCAACCCTTGAGCGCCACACACACTGTGCAATCAATGGAGATGATGGAAAACTTCCAAACACAAAATGACACATTTAGAAAACAGAGTACTCTCTCAATTGGTTTCCTGTAACAAATCATTTTAAATGACGCCTTGCTTTTGCAAAGAAAAAAACCAACAAAAAAAAGTGACTTATTGTCAAATTCGGAAGCTGTATAAATGGGCAAATAAATATGGATCAAAATAATGGCAGAAATGGTGACAAGACTTGACAGGATCTACACATCATTTATGTGAGTTAATGATTGTATTTGAACACATTTGAACTGCCATCATTATAAATGTCTGTGAATGAGACTAAATTATTTTAATAGCTAAATAAAATCTAATTATGTTCTAGCTTTACTATGGTGATCATTTCACATCCTCTGAAGCCAAAGCAAACAACTTGTAAGCCCTGATTTTTTACGATGATTTTGACACACACTTATAATTAAACAGTGCTGTTCAGAATGTTTAAATGACCATCTTTAATTTATAATCCTATCCATTTCTGTCTTTTTTTTTGCTTCTTTTAATGGCTTAATTTGCCGCCCAGAAGTAATGGAAATTTTATTATATTGGTTGTATGTAGCTCTACTCTTGCTGCAGCAACAAGAAAAGTAGTTGAGAATGTAACAATAGGTCTTTGGTTTGAATTGGCTAGCTCAGGCTTTTCTGTGTGGAGTTTGCATGCTCTCTCTGTGCCTGTGGCATTGTCTACAACAGTCCAGAGATATGCATTATAGGTTAACTGGAGATTCTAAATTGGCCATAGATGTGTGGCTGAAGGCTGTTGTGTTGTGGTGAAATTATGGCTCACAGGTGGTAGCACATTTGCAGTCTGCTGGTAACTGTGGACTGCCCATCTACCTGCAGAGAACATCTATACTCAGATGGAGGCAGAATCAAGCCTGTGGGCTACTCTTGGTTGTGGTGTTTTTTTTGGTCCATCAGCTAGCCACAGAGAAGAGCAAAGTTATCATATAGAAAGAGCTGAAGTGAAGCAGTGTGTTAAAAACAGTGAAAAAAAAAAAAAAAAAGGAGCTGCTCACTGCAGCTGCTGTCTGTAGTTTTCATACTGTATTTTTTGATCTTTGATTGGGATTTTGGCACTTCTCTCCTTCTTGCTGAACTACACCGTGGGTCTCTTTCCTGTCAAATCATAAACTTTCAACAAATGCACAGTGGCATCCACATTCAGCAAAGTGCACTTGGGATTCTGGAGGACTGAAGGGGAGCACATTTGCATTGGCTGAAAACCTTTCTCTATAGCCTCTCTGTAGGCAAATACCTCAGCATGTGGACACAATCACAGTACTGTAAATAAAGCATTATTCCTGCAACAAACTAACTCTCTCCTGTGACAACCCACTGTAACCTTGCATATGAGGAAGAAAATGACTGGATGGATGCATTTATACATGGCCAACATAATAGGCAAAACTGCCACTATGTTGAACCTTATGTTTATTTATAAATTGGTAGTGTGCTTTGAAACAGAAATAATACACATCACATGGTTTTAGTCACCAGCATGAGAAGAATTGTTAACCTATCTGTCAGCTCACAAAATGTTGACACTTTGAAATGACAATACATTGACCACACAATTCATTCTTTTCTTACAATGTACAAAATATGTACAAAATATCTACATGTTGCAATCAAAGCATGCTAAAACCTTTGCGTGGTGATAAACAGGCAGCTCCTTGTTAGTTTTGATGTTAGGAAAAAATGCTGTTCTTGGATTTTAGTTTTAGAAAAACCACCAGTCAAATCACCAGTGATTTGAATATCTCACTTGTTTACTCTGTTAACAGTTATCAGAGACTATGGCTATGATTAGGGGGTTTCAAACTGTTTGTATTGTCTATCAGAAAAGCCCAGTCTCTGGTGTCAAAGTCCTGCGCTTTGAACATCCAGATTCACGAGCCAATACTAAAAAGAAATTATTGTAAAACACCCGAAGTTTTCTCTACGGAAGAAACTGTTTTGGCTTACCTCGAGTGTTACACTCCACGGCTGAATATGGATGCAATTTTTAAAAAAGAGCAACGGGTTGATCTTTTGTTTTATTAACATAATTATTCTCAAATGAACTGGAAACAACATTTGGCGCTGAAACCCACCGAGCTCATCCCCCTGTCAGTCTTTATCATAATAATGAGGAGAAGGGCCTGATTTGCTAGACTGTATTTACAACTTTTTGTCAGGGTAAATATAAGCCAAATTAACACAAGATATTTACAACTAAACAGCTCAAACTATATTTGTACTGTACTGTATTACAAGCACTTCGGTACAGTATTTGTACAGGCAAAAAAAAATAGGAAAGAAGAAAAAGAGGAACATAGCACATTACTTTCTGGAAAAGAACTTTCCTATCAAACATGATCTTGGCAGGACTTTATTCCTTAAAAAGTATCATTGGCAAAGAAAACGCGTAGTGTATGCATTTAATTTTTATTAAAACTAATGTTTACCAGTTTACTCTCTTTGCATTATGAAAAATGCAAATAAGCAAGAGGGGAAGAAAGACAAAATTATATGTGGGACACATTTAGCTCACGAGCTGAGTCTCAGCACTTTTGGCAGTGAAGGGGGTCATTTTAGGTGGAGGGCTTCTCTCTTCCAAAATCTCAATTTGGACTAACTACCGCCTTTGGCTCTAGCTCAGACCCCTCCAGGCAGAAGCTGAGCCATTAGGAGCCAAAGCTGTGAGAGAACAGAAGACACTGGAAGAAATGCCTAGATGGCATTAGACTGTACAAAGTTCTCCAAAATGAAAATAGTAGTTTTGATTTTGGGGGAACTTTTCATTTAGTATTACATTTTATATTACCATATTTCATCTAATAATCATATTAATCGTCAGACTTGGTTGTTTTCTGTGGCTTAATGAATAAGATGATAATGCACAGACAACATGCAACTGTACCTTCAACCTATGAACTCTAAATCTGAGCAATCAAGAGAAGCACATGCCAAAACCCTGTAAGAGAAAAATGCAAATATCAGGGTTTTTTTTTTTTTTTTTTTGGCTCTCTACACCACTTACAATGCATCAAATTAATTTTAGATTGCATGGGATGGGACTAAAACTTTGTTAAACGTGTCGAAACATTTAAATGACTTCTAAAATTGCAATCAAATCTGTCCTTGAATGCTGTGTTCCTTGTTTTCCACCTTTTTAGAGGAAACCACAGTGCATCGTGGCATAACAACATCAAACATAAGGAAGAAAAAACCATGACAGTTTATATTTTCATATCCAGTCCATTAAACGTATTTCAATGACTTCTTACCCCAAACTTTCTTTTTAAAAAAAAGATTGAAGCAGATCTATCACAACCTTTTATCTTATTAAGGACAAACAGCACAGTTTATTGTGTATTGTTGTTAGCAAGAAAAAAAGTACAACATGTTCACAAAATCTCCTCACAATAGAGCTGCATTGAAGTGAAACCCTTTTATATTCTGCCCATTTCATTCATTTCCCCCTTCTTAATGGACTGAATTGATTGGTGAAACCTCTCAAGCTCGAAGCATCAGGGTTACATGACCAAAGCTCAAAAGTCTAGTGGATAAGCAAACATAGAAACAGCAGACTAATGCACAAGGGACATTTTGCGGGGGTTTACTTGATGAAAGCATCATCCCCTGGAGTATGTTTTCCCCCACAAAAGTACAAACAATCAATTTGGTGCACAATTAAGATGAGGACAGAGTAAGGCCTCTCTTGGACCTCACAATTTTTCTTAAAAGACATTTGTCTCTACTAAGTGCTCTACTTTGGAGATGTCCTCCCAGAGCCACAATCAAGATGTTGTGTTTTTCTTCCCTCCACCCACTTGCAGTGCATCTTGATTTTGCCCTCATTGCTGTCAAGCCTTAAAGAAATTTATGCAAATTTGCAACCAATACTGTATTTCTTTTCTCTGCAGGTGTTTGCATCAGATAATTTCTAATGGATGCATGAATATATTAATCTTTAATCTTAGCCAAAAAAAAAAGGAAAACGTTTTATGACTACTTTGTTGAATCTGTTGTGGAACAAAAGAGATGAGCTCATTTTGATACACGGATGACTTACTACAACTACACTGGTAGTCCCATTTGGCTCAACAAAAGACACAAAACAGCAATATTTTTTCTTGTGCTTTGATGGAGGTCTTTCCCCCCCACAAAGCACAGGAGATGAATGTTAAAAGCGATAGTCTGCAGCAAACCTGAAATGTGCTCAGTGTAGGTAGGAGATCAAGGATATTAATTAGGTAGTTGACTTAAAGAAAGCAGTCTTTGTCAAATTACTCAAATTACTCTTTGTTGCCCTTGGCTTTTGTCTTTATTTCCTTAATGAAGTTGAGAATCTAATGAGCTTAACAACAAATGAAACAGACTTTATTTTTATGTCTTCAAGATTGCATTTGCCTGAACAGGAATGGAGTGGAGTTAGGTAGAGCAGAGAGTTCCAGCTTGCTGTATTCACCAGCTTTTGGTGTTTGATAATAGCCTGAATGCATTAGGGGGTCTCTGCGGATCATCAATATTGGTTAGATATGGCTCACCCCAAGGTGTTGTACATTTTTCACCTCTTTCAAACCACTTCCATTGCTTCTTATTTGAAAGAGCATAGAGAGTGCCTGTGGATGGGGTGACACGGGTATGAAATTATGTAAATGCTGAATGGGATTTTGTAAAAGCTAGGCATAGCTTACCCAGGCTCCATTTGCAGAAATAATAGAATAGAACAGACTAGAATAGAATACAATAGAGTACCCTTATTGTTCACATCAGTCACAAATCAATTTATAATTAAGAAAAATACTGATAATTATCAGCACACTTTCATACATATATAGTACATACATAAAACTTCAGTATAACCGAAATACACTGCAGTATCTTGTTGTTCAGTATACTTATTGTTTTTGGCACAAATGATTCCCTTATAAAGCATTTTACTAGCTCGAGGCTTCCTAGAACATCGACCTGAGGGCATCAGTTCAAAATCAGAATGACGAGGGTGTTCTCAGTCAGCAACAATAGATCAGGCTTTTCATTATGATACAGCTTATTTTATATTTGTTGTCAACCAGTGATTTTTTTCACCAGTTCTCACCTTTCTTGGATTTCTCTCTTTGCATGTCGTCTATTTTGCTGGAGTAACCTTTCTGCTATGGCTTGAATGATCCAGAATTTTTGGGACCAGCACCACCTGGTTCAAACAACTACAACATGAGACTTAAAACTACAACGATACTAATACATTTTTAGCATAAAGGCATATATCTATCTATTTGCTTGTGAAAAAGCTAAGCACTAACTGTTTCTATCTGTTGCTTGTGAAAAAGCTAAGCACTAACTGTTTCTATCTTTTGCTTGCTGCTGAGCTGCTGTGCAGGAGTGTGTTGGAGGTTTTTCACTGTAAACAGCTGCCCACTGCTGCCAAAAACGGTGCTTTGAGAGCTGTGAAACAAAACAGAAAAGTTGCGTGGTGTTGGACACTGAGCTGATACTTGTTATAAATCTCTATGTGTTGTTGTTCTATGAAAATATTCTTCCCTTGCTCAAAAAAATCACCTAAAACACTTAATGAATGAAATATTTAAGTTGAAAATCTTCAATGACACACACTTTGTTGAGCACAAAATAAGGTAAAAATGGTGAGTAATAGCCAAATCAGGAAGTCAAATGAAATCATGGCTCTTGACATTGTAGGGTAAAATATTACATAGAAAGAGAGAAACCCGATTATTCCCTATGACAAGCACTTTGTGTCAGTGTGGGGGGAAAAATCCAGTTTTAACAGGAAGAAACCTCAGGCAGAGCAAACCTCAGGCGGAGCAAAGCTCAGCGACGGCAGCCATCTGCCTCGACCGGTTGGACTGAGGCGAAAGAGACGAGTGAAAAAATGAGTGAAAAAAAAGGAAAAAAATCACCAAACTCTCCAACGTTGACGTCATTCCTAAACGACCTCAAACCCAGTCTGACGCTTCTCAAGTCTGCACTGTCATATTACTTATTACAGCTGGACACATGAAAAGCTCTTAGAGAAGACTGTACACATGTATCTACTTGCATGCCAGTTAAGGCAAGGCTTGTCAGATTATGTCTTACTCAGTCACTTGATGGATTCAAAAACCACTTTTACTCTTTTGGGAGATCACAAAACTGACCTCCTGACAGCTGTCAGAGAGAGGTGGCATATTTTGGTTTTAAAATAAAATATCTAATGCATGAAAATAATTCCATTAGTGTTGAAATATTCCAGTGAGTTGTTAGACGTTTGTGGCTCAGATAGACGGGGGTCACTCCCAGGAGATGGCTCGCTCACTGTATGAATGTTTACCCTGCAGTACAATATACAAAGCTTATGTGTATTCATGAAAATGTAAATGTGTGTCATTGTAGCAGTGAACTTTGCAGAGGCTAAAGGTAAGTAACAAAATAGAGATATGTCAGTGCTTCGGTGAGCATCAGCCGCTAGCTGAGTTATTACAATGAACCTTACATCACTCACTGGTATCAACTTTGGGGGTCCCTTGGAAATTAATTTAGCTCCTTGTTGTCCCCTCTAGTTATGTTCAAAAACAGCACCAGATCCACATGAAAGTGGATTCATTTCTCGCATTTCTAAAGATTGTTTCTACTTCCCGCGATGTGTTACTCCTGAGCAGAAAAATAACAGTCTGGAGGTGTGATGTTTAGAGTAAGGGTTCCTTTGCTTCCCTTGACTACCCAATTAGGCAGAAACAATATTTGAGGGGTGCCAGCCTAATTATGCTTTACTTGGGGCTGAATAAGCAACAGGTTCCATTTGAAGCTTGGTGCTAGAAATCACAAAATAACTGTGTTGATGTGCAGCAACAGTCTATTTTATTTTATTTTATTAATAGCCATTTTTCAGTACAGTACAAAGAGATGATTCATACCTAAATTGCGAGTTGTGTAGAAAATATTCTGCCCACCAACTATGTTCAGATGCCTCTCATGTCCCACTGAAGCACATTCAAATTTGACCATTTCGCTTAAAACAAAAGTTGGATTGATATGGAATTTGTAGAGACATGATTCAGTCCACAGGCTGTCATTGCATATGCTGTCTGGCCTGCACAGATGTGCAAGTTGAATGCGTAGGCAGGGTTTTTCCTGAGCAGAGAAATTTTTGGTGGCATCCAAAGATGCATTATTTCAATTGCGGAAAATTAACTTTTGATCTGATGAGATGAGGACCAGGTCTGTGAACACTCGCAGTACATTGCTGTCTTCGAACCTTTTCTGATTCAGGCAATAACGTGGTAGGACAGAGTCAGTCTGCTATCAGTCTGCTTTAAGTTTGAGATTGAATGTGGTTAAGTTGGGAGCGTTAAGTCTGTTGCCATCTACAGACACAGATATTGACATTCACAGACACTCCTCACATTCAGACTCCACCAAGAACCTCATAGTTGTGAAACTTCAGAAATCGCTCCACAAATAGTGACATAGTTGCTGCAGGATGGCTGCAGGATCAGCAAAAATTACAAAGACACTCAGTAACCTTGCTTTTATGTAGGAATATAAACAAAAAATATCTAAACAATCGACTCAAGTAGTTAGTTGAGTTGAGTGCTCCATTGCAAAGAGATGCTTTGCAGACGAGTTGAGCTTATCCGTGCATTACTAAGATTGATTGCATCATGTGAGCTATTTCCAAACCTTCACTAATCTGTCTGAAAGTCATTGCAGTACATCTGAGTCAGGCCATGATCGTCACCTTGTAATCAAAAACGGTCACCCAACCCAGAGGTTGACGGTGTTGCACGCTCAACGTCTGAGCAAACAGCTGGCTGCTACTACATGCAATCGGCTTCTGACAGCAAAAAAACTGAACGAAATCACAAAGTAACCCACTGATTTTTCCAAGTTGAAATGAGGTTTCTGACCTATTTCTATTTTAGAGTGACTAAACCATTAGGCAGGAAAAACTCTGGTGGATCTGTTCGCTGCTAAGTCTTTTGAATTAAGCTAAAAAAAATAATCACAATTAAATTATGGCTTTTAACACTTGTTGCCATGGAGGCTGTTTACTCAGTCATCTAAGAGTTCAAATCTTTGGCAAAAACGACCTGTCTGTGTGTGCCTTTTAATGTTTTCTTTTTCCTCTGTCGCCAAACGAAAAATGCTGGATTAAAAATAAAGAAAGTAATTGGAGAGTCTGTTCTATAAGGAAGAAAGAAACAAATGAGGTGAGATTGAACGAAAGAAAGAAAAGAGGAAGCAAAGAAGGAAAAAACTGCGACAAGAATAGAATGTTAGGATAAAAGGATGACTAAACCCAACTCCTCGGAGGGTGAGAGCCAATCTGAAAAATGATTGGTTGACTTTCCCGGGGCAAAGCTCTCTTTGCTCACATCAATAAAACATAAACATGAATAAATGCACTGCTTTTGGCCTTCCAGGGTCCTTACTTAATTTCATGTATGCAAGTGAGCAATGATATGCATGGAGAATTGTATTTACCTAGAAGGCTCAAAATAATTCTGGAAGCCATTTTGTGTTTGTTTGTTCCTGGTATTTACATAAATGCAAGGCTGCACCACAAACTCGCAGAATTTCGTGTTTAATGCACCTTCATTCTCATACTTTAAGTCACACATCTGGTGTGCAAGTCATGTGCTGTCCCTACTGGTCTCGGCATTTGCATGTATAGTAGTTGCTCCCTATTGACTTGAGTCACAGATGCACAGCCTATCAATAACGCTGAAGATGTGGGAACGTGCAGTCTACAGTGATATACTCTTGATGTATCCACTTAGGGACAAATCATCCAAACAGTCAGCTGCCTCACTAGTCTGTTGGTCCCTGAGGTAGATCTTCACTGACCCATTTCAGTGGGTCAGCTTTTGTTAATGAGCCAACCACACAAACACGTTGACAACAGTTAAGGGAGAGCTCCTAATGGCAATTACAGCTTGGGTGCAGAGAGGCTTTTCGTTATCAAGTTTTGCCATTTGGGGCTATTTTTATCAAGGTTATTTTACATCACCAGCTACATTTATGTACATTTGGTTCATTTGGAATTCACGTGCAAGACAGCAGAAATGATTGAAACCCACGAAACTGTGAACATCTAATCGTTGTTCACTCGATTCGTTTGCTGTGCTGGATGTTTGAATGCCGGTGGTTAAGAATGAACTGCTCTAGTTCTGACACTGATAAAATCAAATCCAGATTCAATTTACCTCGTAGTATTTATAATATCCCGTGACACAGATTCATTGTTGTTAGCAAAAGAGAACTGAAGAGACAAACGATCAACAGTTTGGCTCAGTTTTTCCTCTTGTATCTATTTTTCAAAGCAGGCAATTAGGACTAACATCACAGCCATTTAACTAAGTCTGCGCTCCAAATTGATTCTGACTCCAGCGTTGGACCTTGCAGACATGGTGCATTTAGTTATGCAAATGCTTATCTCACTGTGTGATTGGTTAATTAACCTGCAATGCAGATAGTCCCAGCCATGCACAGTGGCCATTTGATGGCTAAATTGTGGGTCAATTGGGTTTTAACATTTTCAAAGCAGACTTAGATACGTGTCATTGTTCCTCTGAGTCTTGTGTGGCTTTTTACGGTTTAATGAGTCGTTCCATGGGTCCCATAAGGTTAATACGTTTAAACTCACTGTAATTGAGCTTTTGACCTATCTTTCATGGCTTTTTTTAAATAAAATCACAATATTATGTCATCTTTCTAGTCTTTGATTGTAATTATCTACCATTCCTTCTCCCACAATTCATACAGCACCCCAAGCTCTCTACCCTACCCCTCTTTCTATCCTGAGTTATGAGCATCCCCACGGGAAGTCATTTATAATGCCATTGGAGTGACAATAATGCGTTTGCACACCATTTCACTCTGCCCTCTGTGCCTTGACAGGCTTTTATGGGCCGCATTTTTGTTTCCCCAGAAACACATTGTCCAACCATCCCCAGAGAACAAATGTTCCACCTAAACTGGAACTGGACGTCTTCCAATGAGTAAAAAGAGTAAAATAACAACATGTAACATCAGCATTTGAGATTTGTTGGTGCTTTTGCAGCCAAGGTACTTAAATGTTTTGAAGGTAAAAGCAAAGCTGAAGTTTAAAAAAAAAGGAAATGAGAGAGGATGGTGCATTGCAGCCACTGACTGCATTTCTTTTCATTGTTCACTGAACAATTATGTTCAGAGTTTTCTGTCATGTAGGTATCATTCCACATGAGATACAGACACAACTCTTGACAGCCTTCATGGATTTCTTTTTTCAGATCCTGCCACTAGTCGACTGACATTTCCTGACAACATGAGGATCACTTGTCATTGGGCTAACATACTGTATGAGCCTGATATTTATTAGCAAAGAAAAGTAGCGGACATGTTGTATTTATTCCAAGTCATTAGGTGGAGACAGATAATGTGCGCTGCCGAGCCAAAGGTTTTTAATGCAGATCTTGACTTGTAATTAAATATGTCTGTTGTGGTTACGTTGCAGGTGATCCTGATCTTGACTAAACTCTATGACTTCAATCTGGGGGGTGTTACCGAGAGCTCACTCTGGAGGTAAGTTTTCCTTTTTTAATCTCTGCTATCTTTTCCTTTGCATACCAATATTAAGGTTGCGGTATCACTGCAGGAATTTTATAAAAATGCAAAATCACAAGCCAAGAACAACAACAATAATATATTCATCGAGTGCTGGATACTGTAAGCATGATTTATAGTGTTCTCCCTTGCTAGGATACGAACAATCAAGTTTCACTCGAAGCCAATATGAAGTATGTTTTAATAAAGCATCTTGAAGTACCATCCTCTTTTTGCTTGCTGGAGTTCTATAAATAACACAACTAGCACCACAACAACCTTTTAAAGAAGGCCCAACCTATTTTCTGTCCATCATCAGCAGGACTATTTCTGAAAGATAAACCTTAAGAATGATCTGAGGGATTCTCTGTTTGGATCTGTGGTGCTTTTCCTCTGACCTAGAAACTTTGTGATGGAGTTTTTGATTGATTGTCATCTGTAACCTTTTGTTTCAGAAGCAATTGACATGCAATTGCTGCTATATAGCCGTAGTAATTTCATTCAGTATGTATTGAGAGGTGAGTTACAGTGCCCTGTCAGGTCATAAATAAGAATGGAATTCATTAAGGATTATACCATAGAGCCCAATCCAGCCTCTGATATGCCTTTTCTCTCACCTCTGCCATAGCCTGCAGAGAACTCATTTCATTCTGAAATACACGTGAAAAAGAGACCATCAGTCCCCCAAGCATAGAGTTTCAAATTAATATCTGTTTCACCAGAGGCGGCACTAAGATTTACACCCGACTTGACACATTTTGAAATCCCATATTGTGTACAGGAGGTCTTCCATCATCAAGGTGTCTGCTTAACAATGGCACCACGAGTAAATTAGAGTGTTCCTCCGGGGATGCACAAAGGTTCTTAGTATGAGTATTAGAAAAGCAGAGATTTGAATGTTATGAAAAGAAAAGGGAGTAAATGATTTCTGTGATAACACAATAAATGATTTATGACTACAGCTGCAGGCCTCTGTTGGTGGCAAGACGCAGTGTTCGGATCAACGGATGACTTACAGAAGCCATCTAAACACGCATCAAGTGCCTTTTGTGTTTTGAGACGCCTGCCGCTCCTGCCCAAGAAACATCACAATATAGTAACATCGTTTAAGAGGCTTACTTCCACCACTGCAATCAAAGAGCGATATGCCAGCTGAAAGCAGTACTTAAGCACAAATACAAATGCGTTTAGGGTAAGGCTTTGAAAACAATGTCAACAGCAAACGGAACGATTCAAGTTAATGCACAGACAATGATAGCAGACACTGGGTGTCTATCCAATTATACAGTGAAATTACATTTGGAGGCACTCAGGTAAAACTGAAGCTTGGTTTGGCCGTTTGTGCTGAGGAGAAATATGAGAACCAAGATGATGAACACATCTGCCCCTTTTTGTGGATAGCAGTTTTGTGCAAGTGTCTTTACATGCAACAGATCTAAATTTCTGATTGCGTTTAAATACAGCTGGTTGTTATTTACATTTATTTTAAAATCTGTCTCATTAAATTTTTAATATTAAAAGAAAACACTGCTTTTCTCAGGCTGTACTGGGATACTCATACTCATAGAGCGGGGATAGCTCAGTAGGTAGAGTGGTGGCCCCATGATCGGAAGGTCGGGGGTTTGAATCCACTGAACGGCTACCCTGTGGTACCCCTGAGCAAGGTACTGTCCTTACACACTACTCCCTGTTCTACAGCCCAATGGCTGCCCACCACTTTACTGCGTGAATGGGTTAAATACAGAGAGGAATTTCCCCACAAGGATCAATTAAACATAGATTATTTTTATACACTCTGCTTTAGCTCCTGTTCCTTTTAAACTACCTTTCAGGAAGGATTGGTCTGATTGGTCAGTTAGCTAGTCCAAAGCAAGGTAACACTGGGTTACATGTAAAACTGTCGCCTGTTAACAAAAAGGTTTAGCTTAAGCTTTATTTGACTGGTATTAACCAATAAATTTACATGTAAATTAAAAAAAACACAGCATCACTGCTATTTGTAGCTTGCTGCTACAATTTTTTAGATGCACCGAGTAGCAGGTTAAAAAATTGCTTCAAAGTAATGTTGTGCGTTGGTCTAAATTGGCTGTGTTCGTGTCACTGTTTTATGTGCATTCTGTAGCTTTATTGGGAATTCAGCAAAGTACAACATGCAAGTGCAAAGAGATTTGCAGAGAAACAAATGCATAAAACAATAATGTTAACCACACTAGCTGTGCACAGTGCTAGCACTTATAAGGATTTTCTTATTGTTGCGGGGAGATTGCCACCAAAATAAAAGTAATCCAGTGACTTTTTATTTCTTGCATTGTTGGGTATGCATGTGTTCAGCAGCAACAGATAATTCAGAGTGTTTTGTCCATTTTGTTTGAGGGTGTGCCAAACTTGCCTCCATGTGGGCAGTATAACAGTCTGCTGTGTAGTGGCACAGATAAGTAAGAGAAGAAAATCCTGAACTACAAGTGTTTCAAACCGTTCAGAAGCACTATTTTCCATGGGAGGGAATAACTACATTTGTCCTCTCTTACTTTGAAAACCTTTTACATTTACAAAAAAATGCCATGTAACAGACTAAAGGGTTAGAGGAGAAACTCAAAAAGCATAATGTGAGCACTTTAAGTTTTCCCTACTGAAAAGAAAACCTAATGAAAGAGGATGAAACTAAATATCTAAATCAGTTGAAAGCACAGAGAATAAAAGGCAATTCTGGCTCTAATTTAAGATTAAAAGCTATATGAAAGGGGATTTCATCACAGCACTTGAAAGGAAGTCTTCAAAATTCCTTCCTCACAGCCTTCAATGTACAAACAGTATGAAAGGAGAGTTATTACTCTTATACTGTAAGCTTGCAATGTGTCCATTACGCAGAATAATGTTGTATTCAAGGACTGTAGTCATGCTGGATGATTTAGCCCTTCAACAACAAAGAGCATATTCTATATTTACTGATTAACATTTTCCATTACATACCTGGACTTCATTAATTGATTCCGTACCTGGTTTTATTACATGTCAGTGTATCGTTTAAATCAGCTTGCAGAGACTTGTTTGACATGCAGGGAATTGATGTTTAGTCTGCATGATGTCTTTGTCAGAGTTAAATTATTTCTGTTGCAGATTTCTGTGAGAACTGCCTGATTATTATCCCAACTTTTCACTGCAGAAATCTGCCAGACTTGGCTCTCATAAATCATATTCCTTCTTTTGACGTTCATGTTATCTTGTTGGTTGTCAAAAAGCTTTAAAGTGTGAGCTTTCCTTAATGATTTCGAACGCGCGAGTCTTCAAATTAGCCCCGGTGTGAAATATACACCATCTTACAGCGATGACAAATTTCCTGATAAAATCCCCAAAACGCTAAATGTATCTTGTGGAATTTTCTCATAAAAATAATTTTCTAACATTTGATATTATTCACCAAAGTACAGTCTTGGCTAGCAGTCTTGAGTCACACCTCATTTCTTTCTATTTTGCTAGGAAAATGGAAAAATAGGTTCAGCGGTTTATTGAAATGTGCACATGCATATATAGAAATTCAGTATTAGGAAGAAGCAGAGTTTGCACCAATCTACAAAGTTTGTAAAAGTTCATATTTCAGTATGACTATCTTCATTCTTCAACACACATTTTCAAAAAAAAATCCCTTAGGCGAGTTTTCTTGTTATTTCTTCAAGTATTCCTCAGGAATAGTTTTCCAGACTTTCTGAAAGTCATTCAAAGCTCTTCTTTGAATGTTGCCTGAAGTTTGCTCTTTAACCCACACTGCTTGAACAATGTTGAGGTCCGCTATCTCGGTAGGATAATCCATAACTGATAGTGTTCCATTGTGTGTTCTTCTATCCAGGTATGCCTTTACTGCATTGGCAGTGTGTTTGTTTGCCAGCAATACTATATAGAATACTATATGTTAATTATAACATTAATTTTGAACAGATCTTGAACAAACAGTGGCTGAAATGCAGACCTAAACCGTGACAGTGTCCACCATGTTTAAAGACTACTATAAAACACTCATATTAGTACCTCTTCATGTCCTGTGTCAGGTCTTTGTTGGATTTTTGCTTTTAGATACTCTTTCTCTGCTGTAGATAGTTTTGTAG
Source organism: Rhamphochromis longiceps (assembly GCF_057381845.1). Taxonomy (NCBI): domain Eukaryota; kingdom Metazoa; phylum Chordata; class Actinopteri; order Cichliformes; family Cichlidae; genus Rhamphochromis; species Rhamphochromis longiceps. The sequence continues at coordinate 14,825,840 of NC_140569.1, read as the reverse complement.
ACCTGGCACTTTTCCTTTGTCCTCCATTTCTCCAGTTTCCTCAATTTTCTTGAGGAAACACTGCACAGCATGTCAAGATTTTCAGCTAAGAGCTCTTTGCAAATCACCTTGTTGGTGCAAAAATACTATTTAACGCCTGTCAAACTGTGTTATCTTTGCCATTGTTTGTAGATTCAGCTAAAGAAATGGGAACAAATCATGTGTTTATGGAACAGGCTGCTTGTAACAAAGTGCCTAAAGATACAATTTAAAACAGTTTTTTCTGCGAAGCTGTCTGATGCAACACCTTTTTTTTATTTGAATGATTGATAGATCAGTATTAAGAGGCTTAACAAACAAAAACAAAACAAAAGCTACACTGTAAACTGTCAGTTACAAAGACGAGAATCAGTGAAAAAGCAGCCAATGTCCAGTTTAAATTAACTTTAAAATAAATTCAGAAAGCTTTGAGAACTATTGCTCAAGAACACTTTAACAAATACAAGAAAGTCTGGGTAAAAATGTAAAGGAATTAGGCTGTGCTAAAGTCTTTTGCACAATATTGTACGTTATGTGTATTCCTGAGGCCAAACAACTTTGTTCAAGAAATGTCCTATAAGGTATGGGTATTTCTTTTAAATATTTGCACAACTAGCTTTTAAAAAATATGTTGCAGTGACTTTAGTTAGCAATCTTGTGTTTCTTTACTATAGCAATATTTCCTAGTAATCTATAATCTTAATCCTTTTTAGATGTAACATGTCTGTAATTTAGTCCACAGCAAAATATCTACCTCATACAGAAGTGCCATGGCATAATAATCGAATGCATGGAGACATCACAGTGATGTCTGTCTTTTTTCTGTGCACCTGTGTTTTGCCTCTTTATGTTTCGTTGCTTTTTGCATGCAAACTCAGGTATCAATTCTGCCACACAGCATGGACACCCACTCATACAAAATGCAAGCTCAAATGTAGTTATTTGGCAGTCTATAGTAACATTAGTTTTGTAGCTGGCTAGCAGACATGTTATTCAATTCAAGCAAATCAACAGTTTACATGCCGTGTTTTGGGTAAATGTCTAAGTCACATAAAGCTCCCCTGACAATACAAATCCTATGTGAATAGTGTTGTCTGCTCTTTCCTTTGGCTTTATTGGAACCAGTAGCTGATCAATAGAATCAGCAGTGTGATGTCATACACTAGCCTTGCTTTCACTTTATTGGCAAACTAATCATTGAGCCAAATGTATTAATTTGCTTCGACAGTGGCTTCACCTTCACTAGCTGATGTCATCCTTCACTGCACCTTTTTTGTATTTCAGCTGTTCCTTCTTGTTTTTACAGCTTTCATGCAGCATGCATTTGTATTGCCTACTAATAGCATGTTTGTCAGCAGTGATAATACATATCCTGTCTCTTGCATACTTGTTTCTGTGCATGTGAGTCCTCAAGCTACACGATTGTTGCTAAATTACATATCATTCTTCATATAACTACACTGCATGCACAATCACTTGGCAGGTTAGTATTCATCATATAATAATTTCTATGCACACTATTCAACTCCAAAACATATAAGCCTAAAAGCTTGTTGCTGTTTATCATTTTCAGGTGATGTTTCTGTAATATGAGAGGGAGCAGGCTAAATTGATTCACACTGTTTATTAAGGTGTTCATAATTACTGGACAAATTAATTATCTCAGGTAGCCCATGACGAGATTTAAATAACAGGGAAATATCAAAAACCATGCAGTGACTTTTAGATGTTTGCAAAACCTCTTTGAGTGACTAACAAATAATGAAGTGTTTTGTTAAAAATGGCACAAATTAAATGCAGAAGAATGTGGGTAACCCCTCCAGTTCTGGCTGAACAAGAACAAGATGAAATGACAGTGACTGTTTTTGGAGCAGACGGATGTGTCCGTGGCTGGATTACTAAACACAAAGTGCACCGGGCGGAGGTGGAGGTGGAAAAGGGGTCCTGGTAAGAGCTGCTATAATTAAGGATGAGCTATTTGGACCTTTTAGGGTTGAAGGTGGAGTGAAAATTCCAAAGTTACAAGGAAGCTTTTCTAAGATTCTTTCTTCACATTGTGATACAGGAAGAAGTTGGCAGTATTTAAGAAGGAAAATCAGGAAAATCCTCTATCACATGCATACAAATCCTTCAACTGCTAGCCAGGGAGGCCTCAAAAATGACTTGGCTGTCTTCTTCACCTGTCCTAAATGCTGTTAAAAACCTTTGATAAGTTTTGATGCTTAAACAAAAGTTGATCTTAACAAAGGGCCAAAGAAAAAACAGACTTTTCCTGCCTTAATTCTACTGGAAACACTCCTCAGAGATTGTGGTCCATACTGACATGATAAGCTCACACATTTGATGCAGACTTCTGCCACATCCCAAAGGTGCTGTACTGGATTAAGATCTGGAGACTATGGAAGCCATTTTTTTATGTTCAGGAAACCAGTTTGAAATAATTTGAGTTCTGCCACTCTGCTGGTCAGCGACAATACTCAGGTAGACTGTGGTGTTTAAATGATTGCCAATTGGTACTAGGGGGCCCAAAGTGTGCCAAGAAAGTATCCCTGACACCATTACACCATCAGAAGCTTGAAGCATTGATACAAGGTAGGATGAATCCATGCTTTCATGTTGTTTACCCCAAATTCTGACCATACCATGGGAATACCCAAGTACTCTCAATTTTTTAAATATTCAGACCAGCTGGCACTAACAGCCATGCTCCATTCAAAGTTACTTAAATCAAATTTCTCCCCAATTCTGATGCTCAGTGTGAACATCTCTTCACACCTAAATGCACTGACTTGATCGGCTGATTAGATATTTGCTTTAACGAGCAGCTGAACAGGTGTAACTAATGAAGTGGCTAGTGAGCGCAATTGTAGAGTAATTAAAACGTAGCTTCCCCCTTGGAACACAAGTGATGAGTTGCCAAGTTATCTGCAATTTAGACTCCACAGTCTGGAGAGCAAATTAAAGTTTTGGAAATATTTATATAAATACTGAAATTGTATTTTCAAAAATAATAGGCAGATGTTGCAGCTAGTTAGAGCAAATTAAATTAAAGCTGACTTCAAAGCTTTAACTTTTATTAATATTTATTTATATGCATGTACACTGCTGTGCAAATTTGTATGTGACTCAGCATCTTGCTTTCAAAGCTGGGTTTTGCTACTTACCACTCAAAATACTTGGCGTGGCTGCCTGAAGCCTAAGATACAAACAAACAAAATAGACGCCCGCTCACTACTTGCTAAAAGCACCGTGGGGTTACTTTTAGCAGTGATTAATTTTATCTTTTTATCCAGCATATTTCTGTAAAAATTAGCTCTACAGTTACTACTTGAAAGCCCTGCTTTTCAGCCAAACACCACCCTCTGATTACATTACACATTTAGTCCTTTTATAATCTGAGCTGCAATGAATGGCAGTTTTTAGTGTAGCAGTGTTTTTTAACGCAGCACTTTGCAGGAGCAACAAAACCTACATTAGCATGAATGTAGACTGTGCAAGTAGATTTTCATCCCTTAAAGCAAAAGGCTGCCCGAATGGTAGAAAATCAATCGAAAAAAGTATGGTATACTCTGGAGTCTTCTAAAGAATAAGTGATTTGCAGTTAATGGGCTAAAACATCCCAACACTCTGCTATGGGGCTTTCAAATTTGTCTCTAATGGATTTTTTTCATCAGACATGAAATGTTTTTTGTTTGTGTCCAGATCCACTGATTATGGGAGCACCTACACCAAACTCAACGACAAAGTGGGTTCAAGGACAGTTTTAAGTTACCTCTACGTCTGCCCTACCAACAAACAGAAGGTTAGCATTTACCTGTTGCTTATTACATCTTCCTGGCGTGAAATTTATTATTATTTTTTTTTAAATGTTGTTCTCTCTCTCTCTCTCACCTACACATACATGTATATGTGTGTGTGTGTGTGTATAAATACACATCATCTGGCCCTTTGTACTTTAGATAATGGTGCTTAGTGACCCAGAAGTAGAGAGCGCTGTTCTCATCAGTTCAGATGAAGGGGCGAGCTTTGAAAAGCATCCCATTAACTTCAACATCCTGAGCCTGCTCTTCCATCCCGCGCAGGAGAACTGGATACTCGCCTATAGTCATGACAGCAAGGTATCTTCTGAGTGAATCCACAATGAAACTTAAAGTGGGAATAAAATAATGTTCGATGCTCAGTAACATCTTATTCCTGAAAATTTTACGCGTGATGAAGATCAGCCTGTTTTTGTCTTGCAGCTGTACAGTTCGGTGGACTTTGGGAGAAAATGGCAGCTTGTTCATGACAACGTGATGCCAGGCAGATTCTACTGGTATGATTATGTCGACCCCCGTATTTCTTTTTAACTCCTTCTGTACAGTGATTGCAATTTGCATCATCAGAGTGTTCACGACTCTATAGTCTTAGAGGGATCCTGTGACCTCTAGTCAAAAGCAGATCTCACACACAGCAGTCGAGCTCGAAACTGATTATATCCACGTCACGTAGACCTGAAGGAATATGTTTCTTTGTCCATAGCACAAACATGACATGCTGTTTTTGTTGTCGCTGTCATTTAGTAATCTTGACTGTGCGGGCACAAGGCAGTGAATATTGATGTGAGGCCGTTTATCCCTGTTTGTCATAGTATGTGTCAAACCCAGTGGGTTTTTTGCTGGGAAAGAAAGGACATTGGTTGGAGGACATCCTCTCCACATGCATGAACAGTTAGATGTTTGATAAATAAGAAGAGCGCAGCGGGTGAAGCAGCACTCGAAACACTGCATTATTTGTCCACTTGAATACTATTTCTTCATGCACATTATGCCAAATAGTTATTTTTCAAAATAAGGCCGGAGCCTCCTACAATTTTGTAAAAACACACATTTGCCATGGTATGTGTTTATGGGAATGGGGGATGTTTTGCCAAGCCCCCGCCATGCCATACTACTCTTCTTTTGCCGTTTCCTTTGTTGTTGGTGAATTGAGATTAATTGCCGCTGGTGGCACAGATCGTACATTGACCGATCTACAGGAAATAAAAACATATTGTTATGGGTTTCACAGAATAGTGATGTCCATCTGAGCATTTTTTTCCTTTTCTTGCCCACCAACCTTTTTCCGCTCCTCTTTATTTTCTCCTCCTCTTCTTCTTTCAAGGGCGGTAATGGGGCTAGACAGAGAATCAGATGTGGTCCACATTGAGACGCGCATCGGAAAAGGCCGTGAGTACTGCACTCCAGTTTGCTGCAGTAGCAAGACCCACAGGACCCCTTGCCTCTCATTTAGAGCGAGGTCACGGGCAAGATGAGACCTGTTCTTCTGTTCAGATTGGTCCCTGAAGTCTAGTAAAGCAGAATAGGTGTCTCCTGACAAAAACGGAGAATTTTAGTGGGCTGATGGATGTTTCTTCTCGTTAATCTCCCCCCTGAGTTTCATAGACAAACCTCAGCTTCCCCTTTCTAAACAGCGTGGTCTATTCTGTCAAACCAATTAAAGGAATCTCCTGCATTAGAAATGATGCTCATATTCCTCCTGTGGTGAGAAAATGTGTATCAGAATTACCATACAACCTCTCCTTGTCTGGCACAATAACATCTTGAAATTTACTTTGTCGTGTAACGCTGCCAGAGCTTTGACTCTAATAGTCTTGAATCTAATTTGGATTTTAAAAGTATTTGGTGACTAGTGTCAGTGTTTGACTGTTACACAAGCTGAAAATTGTTCCAGAGCGATGAACTTGGAGTGGATTTTGGATTTACATACTGTATAGCAGCTCCACTGCATACAAAGTACTGTTTGAAGATAAATGGTTGTAATCAACTTCTGATTGATTTCCTTTTGTCTCTTTCCAGGTGCTCAGTATGTGAAGTGCAGAGCCCAGCGATGCACAGAAGGCAACAGACAGTACCTCTTCCCTGGACACGTAGACACCAACTCACTCGTCGTACAGGATGAATACGTTTTCACACAGGTTTGCATAGTAATAGATTACTTTCATCGATTAAACTAAGCCAGTCGTCGGCATCTTTTCATGCAAAGGTTGCTGTCTATGTGATTTTTGATTTTCTTTTTCTTTTTTTCATTGTCGTTTGTTTTTATTTTGCTCTCATGTGCACCCAATTCATCCTTTTCCATCAAAACCCATGTAATAGCTTTCTCCAACACACCTGTTCCCCACTGGCCCGATGTGTGTTTTGATTATGTTTTGTCTCGTTCATGTCAAGGCACGCTCAGTCTTTGAGTTTCCACACAGACATACTCCATGCCTGAAAAAGGAACTGTGAATAGACAGGTTGGTGTCCGTATTATCATTCACTCTGACTTTGACTCCAATTAGACAGCCACAGTCAGGGTCATTATTAGAAAATTTAATTTTCAAATGCCCTCCACTGTCATTGATTTCCATCCACAGCTATGCAATTTTCTCTTGCTGGTCAGGCTTGATGCATTTTGGTCATCCTTGACTGTACTAACTAAATTTGGGGAAAATAAAAAAATCAAATTATACTACTTTTCTGTGGCTGCTTTCATTTTAAATAAACACCCCTAAATATTTTCTGTTCATTTTAATTTATTTATTCACAGATTTAATCTTTTGATATGATATGATGTTGCAGCAGCAATGCTAGCAGTGACCTAGTTTCACTTTCAACACATTTAATCCACTGACTTGATTGGAATGGCTACAGTGTAAGAATGAAACTGTATGAAAAAAAAAATCACAGTGTGATTCAGAAATGGTGATTCAATAAAAAGCCCAAATTGCATTTAGCTGAGATGAGATTGACCGTCAAGGCTGAGGCAGACACGAGGAAGATGCTGGTGAAAATAACTGGACATACAGGGAGTGTCTACACGGAGATCTGGTGGCACAGATGACTTTCTTGTGACTTTCATTGTTTGGGGCAGTTGGATTTAACTTGACAAAGAGTAATGAGGTTATCGATTGGGCTACAACGAAATAAGCAGTCTTCAACACCTCCAAAGTCTCTTGGGAGGGAAGGAACAGCCAAGTGCAACATCCTCAAAAATGTGGCCTGGGAAAATGCAGCTCATTGATTTTCGATAGATTATTCCATTAGGGTCCTAATGTAGTTTGTTGGGGGACAAACACCATCCTTCTAGTTGATTAGAAAATAAGCAATCAAGTAGTGTTGCCCTGCCTGTAAGTGGAAGGGAAAGTGGTAGTGCATTAAGATCTCCAAGAAACACTGTAGATAAAGCCAGCACAATTTTCAGTGCCTCTTAGCTTTAGACTAATTGAGATAATGACAGTAATTTCTGTTGTGCTTAATTTTTGTCTGCTTTCAACACTCTGGAAAGCAGTGTTCATATACCACCTTCGATAGAAGTCTAGGCATGCCCTCTTTTCACAACAGAGCGGGGTGCTGTCCAACTCTCATGCATTGCTGTACAAAATATTAGGTACTATAATTTGTTTGATATCTGTGTGTCGTATAGTACAGTCGAGGAGGCTTTTGATTGGCTCCAGATTCAATTTGTAGCATTATGGCAAACTTAAACATATAATCAGAGAGAGGTTGAATTTAAAATTCGATACCCAGAAAAATATTTTTATTATATATTTATATTTTTTACATATGCAGATGTTACTATTTTTATTTTTAAAAATAGTGCTTTATGCAGATGTATTCAGCTTCAAACCTGTTTATTTTACGTCTTTCAGGTGATTTAGAATCATGTTTTTATTGTCAGTCAGAGCTAGACTGCTACTCTTTCTATCTGTTTCCCAGCTTCAGTCTGGGACTTTTACAGAAACACGAGTTTTTCAGACACAAATAATTGCTATCCTGTTACAGATAGGCAGAACTGATGAGGTTTGCTAAAGATAAGGTTTTAAGCATTGTTTTACTGTTGACCATAGCTGCTAGCTGCTAGCTTATTGATGTGGGTAACTAGTGTTAGCTAAACAGCTGACGTTAAGATCTGTTAACAAGTTCAAATTTATGATAACTGTTCAATAATAAAGTGCTGTTGGAACAGGAGCTTCACTGACCTACTGAAGAGTGGGACATCAGTCTTTCAGATGCTTTCCCAAGTTTGTTATGCTATTCATGTGTTTAGCTGCTAGTGAGGGGAGGGGCTGTGTGAAGCTCTATGTCACCTGAAGGAGGCATAGGTGACACTATTGATATCAATACTGCATTAAAGGAGTATGTAACCTGATAGTAATTATTAGTATCAATTAGCATGCACGTGCTATTTTTTTGACAACCCTGCTGAGTACATATGCTGCCTACTGAAAAAACAGCAAAAAAAAAAAACAAGTAAGTGTACCATTGCATTTTTTCACAATTTCCACTAGGAGATGGTTTGGTCCAGGATTATACAAAGAGATATAATCCCCAATGAAAGAGAATCCATAGGAGCAATGTTTGACATGTTCGGCAACATGCTTTGAATAACCTTGTACCTTGAAAAAGTGTTTGCAAGCCTAGGAGAGTGCTGTTTTAAAAGAAAACGATGGCCACAGTAAAGGGATTTTTTTCCTTTTTTTTTACGGCATTTTAGCTACTGATGAAAACGACTTTCACTTTACTTTCTGCACCTTTTTCACTGTACTGTATGTCTTGTAAACACCTCCCATCTCAGTTTGGTTTTCATTTGTCTGATGGTCTACATAGGCTTTTCTATGTAGGAGAAAATCATACCAACAGCAACGGCTATAATGGGAATGTGCAAATAAATTCCACTGAACTAAATTTCTTTTCTTTTTGTATTACTGTGAAAAAGTAACTTTCAAATATGATGTATCTTCTTGACACAGGGGTATATACAGTGCATGTGATCTGATTACAGAGTGACAAAGCTTTTCTGCCTTCATTGCAAAGGTAACCAAGTCAGGACGAGCCAGCTACTTTGTCTCCTACATGAGAGAATCATTCAAGCGGATGAAATTACCTAAATATTGTCTGCCAAAGGTGAGCAACAGAAATAACAACTCCTAAAAGTGTCTGATATTTAGGAAAAAGAAAAGATATTGTTATTGTTTCAAATCACCTTTGTTGCTTTTTGTTTTAAGAGTTAGGTCACATGACTTTTATGAAGAAATGTCACATTTAAGCCTTTTAATGCCATCTCTTCTGAGACTATTTTGTGTTTGTTTGCCTGCATCTGTCATTCTCACCCATTCTGTCTTTCCATCTGTCCATTTTTCTCTCGCACACATCCTACTACAGGACATGCATATTATCAGCACAGATGAGAAGCAGGTATTTGCTGCTGTCCAAGAGTGGAATCAGAACAACACTTACAGCCTGTATATCTCAGACTCTCCCGGGGTCTACTTTATCCTTTCATTAGAGAACCTGAGAACCAGCAGAGGACCTGCGGGTAATCTACTAGTGGACTTTTATAAGGTGTGTAGTTAGCCTTGTTTATGGACTGATGTTGGCACTCCACCACTTACTCCCTTTCCTGTTACTGTGCTGGAGAACTGTTAATTTATGAAGCTGTCGTTATATAGTAGGTTTTAATCCATTAACATTAATCCTAATAATACATTTTTATAATGAAAAATCAGAATTTTGTTGGCAGTATATTTTGTCTGAACAGCTACTAAAATATGGTGCATCGTTACACAGTAAACTATTTAAAGCTGTTTTGAATTATTAACAATAAAACTTTACATATTTTGCTCATGATGCTGTACTTTTAAAGAACATTTTTCAAAACATGAAATATCCTTTCATAGAGTTGTTTTTTTTACAGTGCCATGTATTTTCAGCCTGCTTCCACTGAGGTTCAAAAGACGAGTCAATAATTATAGATTGATTTTCTAAACTAGAAGTGAAAAGGGCTTTGACAGTAATGAATGCATTTTTGTTGTTTTCCTTCTTAGGTTGAGGGGATAAATGGCATGTATCTTGCCAACAAACTGGTGGATAATTACATAAAGACTTTCATCACATACAACAAGGGGCAAACATGGTCCTTGCTGCCAGCTCCTGCCACTGATGTGGCTGGAAATAACCTTCACTGCATTCTGGTGAGCTTGAGCCTTTGGGCAGGAGTGAATGAATGCTCTTATTCATGCAAAATTAAGCCTATGACATGAAACATTCCTCAAATGTTTCAGCCTCATCAGCTGTGTTTTGGATGTTCTTGGAGACGAAGCCATTTTTGCACCAGGCCAGGTGCCAGCCTCAGCATCAACTTGTCTTTTTAGTCCCCTAAATGACTGAAAAGATGCTTTGTTGGAATATTCTTATTATCAGTTTAAGTCACAGAGTGTCATTGCATTACATTTTAGGGGTCTAGACTTTCCATTAACCTCTGAAACTGTAGTCAAACAGGACTAATGAAAGTTAGATTGCACTGAATTACATTATGTGGCTGTGGTGTTTTTCAGCAGGTATGATGTTCACCTAATCCAGTCAATATGTTCTTCAGAGACCATTTAAAATCATGTACATTCCTCAATTAATAGCAGGCTATAGTCTTTCTGTGTGTCTTACAAATGACCACTATGCTCTCTTCTGTTTCCTGACCCCCTCCTCCAACTTCAGCCGTATGAAAAGCCTTATTGATGTTTTTCGGTACGCTTTATTCGGGGAGATGAGTGAAATGATTTGAATCAATTTTGCCATTTTTATCAGTGCATCTTGGGGAATTTTAATTACATGCCTTGTTTGCTTTAGAATGAAACAATTCAAATGCCCTCTGTGTCCCCTCAGCCATTTCTTTTTTTTTCTCCTAGCAGAGGAGATGAGAGGAACAAAGTATCTTTGTTTTATAAATGGTGTCTGAAAATGTTAACACTTTTCGCTCAACGGGAAGAATAGTTTGAAAGCCGAACTAATTATAATTGCTGCTGTTAAGATCTGAGATATATATTGTTTCAACTTGTGCTGTATTTGAATCCGTTTTGTTGACAGCCATTTTGCTCACTGCATCTTCAACTGGAGATGTCAGAGAATCCTTACACATCCGGACCAATCACCAGCAAAAAGTCTGTTCCAGGAATCATTGTGGCTACAGGTAGAGTTACATTAGGACATGAATTTAAGGTGCTGTGCAAAAGGCTTGAGTCTCCTCTCATTTTTTAAATAATTTGATAGAAAAATAGGAGATAGATGCACTGGAGAACTGAAACATGTGCACATTTATATGGAAATTAAATATAGAAGCACAGAGTTTGTACAGTTCATTTGAGCTTGAAAGTCAGTAGTTGATTTGAACTTCAACAAAGTCTGAGCTCTGTTAGGCAAGCTTCCTTATCATTTCCTTAAGTATTATAGAGGAATTCTCCTCCAGGTTTCTTCTTTGGACGTTGGCTGCCTTTTGTTCCATTCTCTGTCAAGATGATCCCACATGGCTTCACTAATGTTGAGGCCTAAGATTTAGGGAGGCCAATCCATGGCTGATGGTATTCCACGGTCTGTTTTTTACCCAGGTATGTTTTTTTTATAATGACAGTGTGTTTGGGATCACTGTCATGCTGAAAAATGAAGCCGTTGTTTTCCAGACACTTTGCGGATGGTGTTGCATGGTGAATTGAAATGTGTACTTTTCTGTGTTCATAATTTCATCAGTTTTGAGAAGATCCTCAATGCTGTGGTAAACCATTACAGAGTCTCCACCATGTTTTACAGATTAGTATAAGACACTCAGTGTAGTACCTCTCTCCTGACCTCCTCCATACATGTTGATAATATTGAGAATTTGAGGAGATGAGAGGAATTTGAAACAAAAACTTCATATCACTCAATTTCACTGGTAAGTGTCATTGCTATCCAGACCCATTCAGGTGTCGTGTAATTTTGACAAACCTCAGGCTTTTCTCCCTTTTTCATTTACTACTTTATACCTGTCAAAATGTGTTATCTTTGACATTTTTTGTAGATTCAACTAAAGAACTCAGAATAAATTGCATGATATTGTGACAAAATTGCTAACGATAATAGTTTAAAATTGGTTCCTTGCTTCCACTGATGTGGAGACACAACGGTGGTTCATGTTTTGGGTAAGATATTTGTTTTATTGCTGAAAATGGTCAGGCACAAAAACTGGACTGAAAAGGAGAACGATTGCAGCCAATGTCCAAAGGAAATCTATGAAATACCTTCAGACAGCCTGGAGAACTATCGCTGAAGACCCCTATAAAAATTGCAAGACAGTCCCGTATCCTCTGCAGCCAAATATAAAGCAATGAGCCATGGCTCAAGACTTTTGCACAGTATTGTAGCTATTCATTGTTTTTCAGGTAAATACATTGTAGCAGTTCAGCTAACACACAATTAATCACACAGTGCCCTCTTTATGTCATTGAAGTCAAATATGAAAACTTCTCAGGCTAAATCTGATATTTCAGGTGAGATGATTAGATCAGGCTAAATCGTAAACTGTCATTTTCCTGCAGTGGAAAATGAGAACGTACATAGCTTCTGAGTGATTTCTATCAGCTGATTGTGCACATAGGTGAGTTATGAGCTATAGTGAGTCTTTGCTATGTAAATGCTGACTGAAATTATGCATGTTTTTGGACTCAGGGAATATTGGAACACAGCTGTCCTCCGCCAACCTTGGGATGTTTATAACATCTGACGCAGGAAATAGCTGGAGACAGGTGACATCCATGACACGCTTTGCATGGTTACCTTAAAGAATGGTGCTGCCTAATAAAATGAGCAAATGTGTCTCTTTTTCAAATTTACGATTCAGATTTTTGATGAAGAGTACAACGTTTGGTTTCTTGACAATGGAGGAGCTTTGTTGGCGGTATTGCAAGCAGCGGCGCCAATTCGACACTTATGGTAGGTATAAGCTTCTTCAGTAATCTCTAATCCCATAAATACTGTAGATAGAAACTGTAGGTGTTGGGGTTGTAGTGGGAAATTACACGAGTGCAATTTTGTTTGGGGGGGGGGGTGCTGCATATGATTATATTTAATGTTTTAAAATGCTGATGGGCCAAGTTTGCATGATTATTGTATCGGTGCTGCAGCTTCAGAACCGTCAGAGTCATTTCCAGCGGAAGAGAGTCTGTTACAGCTTTGTACTCGTAGTTGGATATGATGGTTTGAGTGCTTTTATGTAAATGAGGAGTAGAGCAGGGTGGAAATATGAGACTCAGAATGCCCTCATAAGTCCCTCATATTGTGGGAGCTCTGTAACACTATCTACTTTGATGTCCCTGCACACTACAGCCCTGTCAAATGTGATTAAGCTCCGAGAGAGGTGATTTGAAACCCCCCAAATCTATTTCTAATGTTACAACCTGAGTCATATCTCTCTTTTCTGTTGTCACCTTCAAAAATCTACCTGGGCCAAGGAACATTTGTTCTATTGTTCAGTCTGTTGTCAAGATAATTTTTCACATTGAAGAGAATTCAAGGTGCTTCATTTTTCACCCGCGGCAAAAGCTAAATGAACTCAAATCTTTTATCATATTTTATCATATTTCTTTGTTCTTGCTTTTTGTTTCTGTAACCTGTATTCGTCCACTGACAGTTGTTGTCTTCCTTTACGCAGGATCAGTCTAGATGAAGGAAAGAAATGGGACCGCCACAGCTTCTCCTTGGCTCCTCTGTATGTGGATGGAGTTTTAATGGAGCCAGAGTCTGACAATCATATTATCACGTAAGGAGACACATGGGTAGCGTCCAAGAGGAATAGAACAATATCAAATCTGAAGAATTAACTCTTGTGTTGATATAAACAAGGAAAGGTTCAACTGATTAACTTAGACTTCTAATCAAGAGGAATTTTATGTTGCCTGTTAACATTAATGACAGACTTCAGATTGCAGGTGCTGAATATGATATCAGAAAACTGCGTGTCTATGTCTCAAGATAATCTTGCTTTTCTTATGCATCATCTTTCAGTTTCTTTGGGCACTTCAGCCATCGGTCAGAGTGGCAACTGATTAAGATTGACTACAAAGGCCTCTTTAGCAGGAGATGCATGGATGGAGATTATCAGACATGGTACCTGCACAACAAGGTAACAGGATTATTAATCACTTCTGATTTATTAACGATTCGAGCGCGTGTTTGCACATTTGTTTCTTTCAGACTTGTGAAAAAGAAGACAAGCTTTTTTTCTTTCCTTCTTTGCGATATAGGGAGAGCTCTGTGTGATGGGTGAGAAGCAGATCTATATGAAGCGCAGGCCAGGCAACCGTTGCATGCTGGCCCAAGACTATTCCAGGATCTATTCCTCAGAGCCATGCCCCTGCACAGCTTATGATTTCGAATGGTAATGGCTTGTATTCAGTGTTCCTAGCAGGGAATATATTGTAACTCACTTTTTTTTTTATCCCCAGTGACTCTTAATTTCTTTCATCACATGTTTACCAAACAGCCTCTCTACTTTGAACATCTAATTCAGTTGTGTGTAATTAGGGCTGTAATAAAAGAACAAAAGTATCAGTTTGCAGAACTTCATAAGGCTTAATATCCCTCTTACACGGCATATTTACAGAATAACCAATATGACTCTGTTCATCGGATATAATTATAGTTTGAAAAATATGGATCGGAGTTAAGAACTTTTCATCGCGCTGCTGTGATTTGCATAATGTCAAGTGACTTATTAGAATTCAATTAATAATGGATCGTTAAATGAATTTTAAATATCTTTTATCCATCTGTCTGGAATTCTGTTTGATCCCACATGTCTGACAATCATGTCTCTAGTTATGGTCTTAAAATATGCCATGAAGCTCCAAATGCAAAGCATTTGCCCCACTACAAAAGCGTGGATAGCTAGATTACTCTGAGTAGCAGTGTTTATCATTTCATGAAGTTTTTTTTGCTTTGTTTTGTTTTGCTTTGCTTTGGCAGTGATTATGGATGGGAGCGCCAGGCAGATGGGAATTGCTCCCCTGCTTTTTGGTTTAATCCAAACGGTGCGGCTAAAAGCTGCAGCACCAGCCAAAGCTTCCTAAACAGCACAGGGTAAGTGGCCCCCAGTGTTCAGTCCATCACAAAACAATATCCCATTACACCTTTTTTGTCATGTTGTGTAGTACATAAACAGAAAATAATAGTTTACTTCCTATTGGTTGAGAAATAGGGCTCGGAGGGCCCAATCTGCATTATTTCCCAATTCTAAAATATATAATAATTCATAATGTATAATAATTCAAAACAGGTTTTTGGTTATGAAGCTTTTTTACATTCAGGAAACTGACAAAATTAAGTGTGCTCATAGAGGTCTGTATTTCAGCCTGCCAAATGCACAGTATGTGCTGTTGCTGGGTGCTATTTTCCTGCACTAAATTGCAGAAATAAAACTGAGGAGCATCTTCCAAGCAGAAATAAATAAAAAATAAATGTGATAGTGGTGAACAAAGAAAAAAAATCTTTTGGGAAAAACATTTTTTTCCCCTCTTTTTGTAAATAGCTGTGAGCTCTATGAAAATTTACTGGCACTTAACAGTTAAGTCTTTATGTTTTTTGAAAACTGGTAAAACATGTATCTAATGCTGGGTTCTGTTATGCGATGTGACAATGCTCTTTACTTACTCTATGCTCAAAAGGTATCGGAAGGTTTTGTCCAATAATTGTAAGGAGGCAGGGAGGAATGTGTACTCGCCCAGGAGGCAGCCGTGTCATCCCAGAGCACCCCGGGGCCTCCAGCTGTCTACCAGTCAGGGAGAGCTCAGTTCCCCTGTTGGAAGCAACGTTACTTTTATGGTCTCCCTCAATGAGGTGAGTTATTACACCTAAAAGTCACTGCAGTGTAAGAAGAAGCAGATATTGCATAATGAACCAAACCCAGGCTAGTGCTCTCCTGCTTTTTTTTTTCCTAATTCCTAAGCTAAATGAATGACTCATTTACTTTTCTCTTGCTGTTATATAGAAGTGAGGATGTTATGTTGAATACTTTTCCATTTGTGTGTGGTAGGAGGTGGTAGGAGCAAATTTTAAAGAAAAGATCTGCTCAAGTGCCCATTAAATCAGACATGCTATGTCCTCTTTTTCAGCTACTATATTTTGTTGTTTAAATATAATTTATGGTGACAAACTGAACCTCCTATTAAAACCTGTAAGAAACAATGTGCCTTGCTGGAGATGGACACATTTACAAAGGATGTTATTCTCAATTAATGATGGCCTACAGGCTAGCATAAATGATCTGAAATAATTAGGGACGTAAAAGATGTAAAAGAAAAATGTGAAAACTGGTTTCAGAGTTGATTGTAATAATAAAAAACTTTACTAAATGGCGCTGACAATCAAGGTCACCTTACAAAACATAATTAATAGTAAATTATGCAACAGAGAGGACAGAAAATAGAACAACTGATGTACAGTTGATTCCAGAAAGGAAACGTATATAAGCTTGTTTAAAAAGATAAACAAAGCAAAAAACGGAGGGGCTGGGAAAGCTGCATGTTACAATATCATGATGTGAAAGGCAATAGGATCTGCATCAGTTCAGATGAGTTTAAGAGATTGAAGAAGCTATTTGAGCTGATGTCGTCATCGTCTGCCAGAAAACAGCATCAGATTCCAGATGTCGTCCATCGGTCTGGCTCGCTCGGCGGGAACTGGGAGCCTACGAGGAATCATCATCCAGTTCTCCATGAGGCACGACTGAGATTCATTTTGGAGGAGAGAGAAAAAAAGAATATAATAGCCAGTGATAGAAAAGACCACATAAAAGGAAGGAAGACGGTTTCTTAATTTCTTCCGAGGTGTTCATTGTTTCATTTTCCTAACCCTAACCCAAAGAGAAGAACGTCGATTTAAGCCCCCTCCTCCACTACCCAGAATTGGATAAGCAGTTACAAAAATGGATGGAACTGGAAATGATGATGGTAGTTATCAACCTCATTTAAAAGTAATCTGAAATCTCAAATTATTCTCAGGAATATTTTGTAAGACTTCTCTTCTGGGAAATATGTATTGATTTTTTCAAAAGACAAATGCAGAAAAGAGAAAAGTGTGATATTCAAAATACTAATATATACAACGTTGATGTATTTATGACTAATATATTCACAGCAGCACATTACTGCACCAAAAACCAGATCTGAATGCAATGTGTGTACCTTGTAGGATTTACATAGATTGCCCAAAAACTTGAACGGCTTTAACTCGAAGGTTATCAAAAAAAACAACCTTTAGCCTGAAAAATGGATGTATTTATGAAATATCACCTCAAACATTGTTTTTCCTTGTTCCCTGTTCCACTCAAATTTACCTCTTTTAACATAACATAGATTTGCACCTCTTTGTAAGTTCATTAAATGTAAGAAAAAGAAACAATTTGAGGTTAGTTAAGGAAGAAGTTAGTCCTGAGATCTTATTGTTAACTAATTTAATTGGAACTAGATTCTTCTGAAATGCCTGACAGGGTGTTGCTGAATGTTTTTAAAGTGCAATTTTTCATAGCTTTGATCACCACAAATGAAGTTTATTTGATCTTTTGTTTCAGCGTGGCATCTCACTACAGATAGCTCAAAGCCTGAGTAATAAAACCAAAAGTTTGTTGTTAAAGTTTCTGTAATTTGTATGAAAAACACTTTGGTGATGGCAATGTGTCTGTTTTTGAGTGATCAGCTGGAAAAATGACACCAGATTATAAACTCCTCCATCTTACTTTGGGACTCTTTCATGACCTTTTTTGCCTCTGCGTCTCTCTTTTCACATTTCTGCTTGTTTTCTCTGCTGAATTTCTGTCTTTTTCCATTCATATTCACCTTCAAAGTTTTTATGACACAGCCTATATGACATCTCAGCTCCAGCACTTCAGCGGCAGACTGATCGTTCTTCCCTTGCATGTGGTCCAAGTGAAAGTATCCTGACCTAAGCCATGATGACAGATGCTATGTAATACCATCTGTCCACAGGGAGACTCGCTGAGGACCAGCATCCAGCTAGACTTTGGAGATGGCATCAAGATCACGTACTCTAACCTGAGCAGGGCGGATGATGGCATCAAGCACATCTACAGAACGACTGGGAGTTACCGCGTGACAGCTACTGCAGAAAACAGCCAAGGATCTGACAGCAGCACACTGTTTTTACACATCACCAGTATGTGAATAAGAAACATCATTACTGATTCCTGAGGCTGTGCAGATAGCATAAACCTCTTTTCTTTCATGGATAGTCACGTTCCCGCTGAATTGCATTTCAGTCATGGTTTTACTACTTTTATGCATTTTAACCTTGGAAAATGCAAAAGCACACACCTGAAGCTAAATGTACATCAACTGCGATCACAATAATACTTTTCTTGCTGGCTGCATTCATTCGATGCATGTATGGATATATGATGGCGTATTTGTCATCGCCGCAGGTCCACTAGAGCGGGTGTATCTCTCCGCTCCCATTGTAGCCGTCAGAGGGAAGGAGGCTAATCTGACTGCAGTGGTTTGGCCGAGCCACACCAGAACATTGACCTTCTTCTGGTGGTTTGACAACAGCTCTGAGGTGAGACGCTTCTCCTCCTCCACCTCCTCCCACCATTCTTCTATACACACAAGGCATTTATCCTTTTTACTGCTGCTTTTTTCCCCATCTTCCCACTCCTCCCTTGATGTCTTTGTGCTCTTGTTTGTAATCTGAAAGTGTAAATCTACACAGATCTCCCCACAAATCATGGAAAAAGTGACAGTATGTGACTGCCCTGTGCCATTCTGGAGGATCCAGCTTGGATGGTTGATTATATTTGCCTGAGATTGATTGTGTTCAGCGCAGCATCCCCTCATTATACAGTAGATATACGTAGTGTTCTATATTCAGCCATGAGGATGCAGCTTTTTCTGTGCATTTCTCTGTGTTTTTCCTTTTGAAATCCAGCCCATTATAACCTTGGAGGGAAGCATCTCACACACATTTCAGAGCGAAGGAAAAAGCAAGGTCACGGTCCAGGTTGCTTCTGGGAGCACTGTAATGCAGGATTCAAAAGTTACAACTGTTAAAGGTGAGTGGGGGAGACAGTCTTCAAAGCACTTTAATTGGAGAGATGCCTGTTACATGAATATGCAATATGCTATCTCAGGGAAAGTGTGATGCCTCTCGGTCAGCGCTGCAAGCTTCGCCACGTTGATGTCAACGTGGACTTAATCTAATGAATAAAATGTCACGGTATGCGAACACGAAATCTCGAGGAGCAATTAACTTCAAGGCAGATGTTGCCAAATGAAAAAGGACAAAACTGCACATCAGATTAATCAAAACCTAAACTAGAAGTAGCGTTAATATTCTAACAGACATCACTTCACCTTTTTTCCAGAGTTCTTCAGGTCACTGCTGTTGTCGTTTTCGCCAGCGCTTGATGAGCACAATCCTGACATCCCCGAATGGAGGGAGGACATAGGCCGTGTGGTGCGGACAGCTCTATCACAGGTACATCAGTTCCTAAGAGATCTTTCCTGCAGTTGACAGCGAACACCAATGGCTTTCAGGGTCATTACTATTTTATACGGGTGCGCTAAAATGACACAGCAGTCATGATGTTTTGTAACCCATGTGTTCTTCTTTTATTTTGTTTAGGAGACACATTATTTAGTGTGAATTTAGCCTTCAGAGTAAAGCCATACCTGGCTGTCGTGTTTTCGCGTCACTGCAGGTGTCTGGGATTCATGAAGATCAGCTGCTGGTATCTCTGTATCCAGGGCTTCCAACTACAGCAGAGCTCTTTATTCTGCCTGATGAGCAGACATCTACTGAGCACAAGAGTGGGAGCGAAGCGGCTCTTGAGATGGTAAGAGCCACAATAATGTAGATCATGTCAGCTTTTATGTAGAGCTGCTGTTTCCTGGACATTAAAGATACATTGTATTTATATTTATGCTAGATATTTAAGAGGACCTAAAGGCTGTTAATAGGATAATAAGACTGTTTGTTCATATGGCATGTTTCCATAGTTGGTATTTATTTCTTCTGTTTTCCTTCTTCTTCTTTTAGCGTATCCCTAGCATCCTCCTCTGTCACAAAAGCACTTGCACGTCCTCCTTCACTACATCCTCAGTAAAACTCTTAACATCTTCAGTTCTGCCACTTCCATCTCAGGCTCCTGTCTTTTTGTCAGAATAGTTGATTTTTATTTCTTTTTGTTAAATGATCTTGAGCAAAAGCTTTTGAGCTCACAAAAGATCCGCAGACTGCTTATTTTGCTAGGACTCAAACAAAGTAAGTGCAAAACGCAAGACAAATGCACTGAAATGTGTTAATTATCGGGCGAATCTTTGAACAATGGAGAGAGCCAGTCAATGGCGCCACCGGCCATTATGCTAAGCTGAGCTAATTATTGTATCAATCTTTTCTTTTCCAAAAATGTCTTGCTTGTTCATGAAATTTTAATGTAAACCTTTGTGTTTTCTGTGTGTTTTTGTTAAAATCCTGTGACAGATATCAAATATTTTTGTCACTGCACTGAACCAAGGCCTGATCCAGTTTGAACTGAAAGCTGACATTCGCATTATTGTGTACATGACTCAGCAAACTCTGGGTAAGTTTTCAGCAGTCGTTACATTGAAACCCTTTTAGAGATATGTGAAAACAAAACACTCAAACAGGCCCTAGGCTTATTTTACGGCAGATTAATACAGCATGTCTACAGATCCACAGAGCATTAGATAAGATGTGTCTTCGTTAGACTGGTTTGACATTGAATTTTAACAACGCTCTGAAAAAATAAAGCAAGGCAAAGACAAAGTGTTTCCTGAGAGACGGACAATGCTGTATATCACAGGATTTAAATATCCTTCACAGAGTGCCAGTTTTGCACCTGAGGCTATGAGACAGTAGCTCTCTTTGAAGTCAGCCAATCAATCACATGATTGACAAAGCAGGTGTTTGATATGCACGGGAAATTCACAGGGTCACCGGGTCATTAGCATATCGTAAAAACGTGTCGATCACCTCGCGTGTCTTTACCCTTTTCATCCACCAATGGATCTGTCTTCATTTGTGTCTGCATACAAAGGTCTGGGTTGCCTTTAAAATGATCGGGAAAGGTCAAAGACTTCATAGGCTTCTCTGTGACGGGGAGAAAGATGGGCAGTGAGAGGAAATACTTTGAATATTGCATCTCAGCATTTATAAAGCCATGACTATGCATAAGCTACTGCTGCATGCAGTATGAACCCTGGAGAGAAGCAGTGGACCTCCTAAAGGTGCTTTTTATGCCCTGAGGGGATAACATGTAGGGATATGCTCTTCATGACATTGGGTAATGAAGTAATATCCTTGGAATAGGACATGGTTTAGGAAAAAGTAATGAGTTTAACACATATTATGTAAAAAGTTTGGTGCTCATTTATGGTGTTTGGCTTTCAGCACCACTTGTGGACTCAAACTCACTTCCCAGTGGGTCGGCCATGCTGATGCTGCTCATCGTGGTGTTTGTTGGTTTAGCTGCATTCTTCATCTACAAGTTCAAAAGGTATGTTTACTGAGATAACGAAGTAAATACTGTTGAACTCACTTGATAATCAAAAGCTAATCA
Source organism: Rhamphochromis longiceps (assembly GCF_057381845.1). Taxonomy (NCBI): domain Eukaryota; kingdom Metazoa; phylum Chordata; class Actinopteri; order Cichliformes; family Cichlidae; genus Rhamphochromis; species Rhamphochromis longiceps. The sequence continues at coordinate 14,804,405 of NC_140569.1, read as the reverse complement.
TCTTTATTGCTCTGCTGTCTCTTAGGAAAATCCCTTGGGTCCACGTTCAGACTGAGGACAGCCATGAGAAGGATTCAGAAGTGATAAGCACAGTCGGTCAGAATGACACCATGTCCAAGGTCAAGCTCAGTGAGTTTCCCTCCCAGAAAGAACTCATGGAAAAAGAGCTGGAGGCGAGGAACATAGGTAATCCTTTCAAAATGCCTTTACTGCAGGCAAACTGTGACTGTGTTGTTGAAAAATGTGCTGTAATTATTACTAATGGAGTAGTGACATAAAATCTACATTCTAATGAGGCTGCACTACTGTGCAAAAGTTGTGAGGCATCCCTCTTTTCTATATATGTTGCTTCCAAGTACCCATGCTATGTCTAATTTTTTTTAATGGTCAGGAGCAATAATTCTCCAGGCTTTCTGAAGGTCTTTCAAAGTTTTTCTTTTGACATTGGTTGCTTTTTTTACTTATTTTCAGTGCAGCTCTTGTACCTGACCATTTTCAGAGTATTTTTATGAACCACTTAACACTGAGGTATAAATCATTTAACCTTAAAAAGGCTCTTGGCTTACAGAATTAACAGTGTTGTATCTACACATCACAGAAAACCTAACAAAGAACCAATTTTAAATTGTATTGTTTGGCACTTTGTTAGCCTGTCAAAAAATGTAATTTGTATGAAAAATGTTAACAATATAGATTGAAAAACACAAAATATTACTTTTTGCAACAACAAGGTGATTCTTATGGTGCTATTAGCTAAAAACCTGGCAGATTGCAGCGATCTGTGCAGTGTATCCTTAAAAAAAGTTGAGGAAACTGGTCTCATGGAGTAATCAGTCCACATTTGAAGTTTTCTGTTCAAATCATAATCAATATGAATGGAGGAGGTCAGAAGTGAGGTACAACAGTGAGTGTCTACAGGATAGAAAAAGCACAAATTGAAATAGTAGCAGTCACAGATTGGCCTCCTCAGAGTCCAGATCTCAACATTATTGAAGGATTTTGGGATCATCTTGATAGAGAACAGGAACAAAAGGCAGCCAACATCCAAATAAGAGCTTTGAAAGTCCTTCAAGAACCCTGGAGAACTATTCCTGAAGACTACTTAAAGAAATTACAAGAATGCTGCTAAGAGAGTTAAAGATGATCAGGTCAAATATTCACTTTCAAGCTTGTTCCAATTGTGCAAGCTCTGTTTCTGCCTTACATACTGTATTAACATGTTAGATCATATATTTCAATAAAATGCTGGACCTACTTTATGTTAAAACATAGTGTGTAAACATATAGTATAAATGTCAAATAGTCAAGTACAGTATAAGTTCCCCACGAATGTACTTTGTTGCTTTCAATCATTGAAGAGACAGTGTATCATGATGCAAGCTTTTATTTCAGGCCCACATTAAGAGTATATGAGAACCTACTGTGATTATTTTTTAATGTAATAATATGTATTTTATTAATACGGGGTTTAAAGGCTGAATGTTATTGTAAAAGACAGATGCTGATTAACTTTTTATTGCCCTAAAAAACATCACTGAGCATTTGAATAAATCTGAAATTTAATATAGCGTAGACTCAAAATACGAGGATGTTCTTTTTGCTCTTATTTAAAATGGCATGTTTTTTATTTTTTTAGTGAAACTACTCAAAAATACATTAGAATTCAGTGCGTGTCTGAGGTGCTGCGACGTCTTTATCAATGCTGTGTGTCATATTTTTGCAATTTGCACAGCCCGAGCACAACTGCAGCATCTGCACAGAAACCAGATATCACCATGACAAGTTAACTTTTTGATTGCTATGCTTGACATCCGCTGTGATGTCTTTTAGATGAGAACTATTCAGTCCCTGCAGACGGTGTGGACTGTTTGACAAAACTAGCATTGCAGTGCTCCTGACACAGACATGTGGGCTGCAGGCCTTTTTTCTGGTCACTCAGCACTTTGGCTGTTCTTCATTTCTCAGCTGTTTCAACCAAGTCCTTGCTGATCTGAAACAAATTGACTCCTTTTTAGTTGCTTTCGAGAGTGTTTATTTAGAAAAGGGCAGAGCAGCATGGGGCCTTTAATCTGTGGCTCGCTATGCTAAATGAATTTACAACCTGCTGCTTAAAGATTTCATTAGTACTCATCAGCTTGGTTTGATTTTCATGTATTCCAATTCTGGCTGAGATATAAATGTTCCCAGAAAGCTGAGTCTGCTGTATTCGGTTTTCACTATTTTACAGGAACGTTATAAAGTCTACCATCTGTTAGTCCAAGTCGCTGTTCAGCTTACTGCAGGATTAATATGATTGTTCATCTGTTTTGAGTATTGCCATCGATGATTTACCTACACAATTTTGTGAACTCTTTTTAAAAATGTGGAATAAATAGAGCACATTTGTTATACAGTACTGAACCTTCCATGTCTTGTAAGGCAGGTCTTCCACCAGCCAGTGGGAAATATTTCCTTAGAGAGTTTAATTTAATTAATGTGTGGGTTCAGTGATTTTATGTGTCCTCACTTTAGTCCAAATATCCTTACATGCTTTAAAACGAAGAAGAATCTCTTATCACTGGTAGCTGTCACAATGCCGCTGAAGCTATTAAGTAAAATTACAGTCAGAATTCATGAAGGTTAAAAGGAAGATTTGAATGTTTCAAGCAGTATCTGACAAACTTAAATGAACATTTTTTTGGCAGCTTAGTTAAGGACTTTCATTTGATATATGTTAATACTAAATGATTAAAATGACAGCTCATATGGGCTCCGTAGAAAATTACAGTTGAGTTGAAATGGGGATTAATTATGCTGGAAAGGGGATTCATGTATGATACATTATACAAGACAGGAAGTTGTCAGGACCAGTCTTCCTAGCAATCAACTAAGGAAGACAAGTTAGAATTCTCTGATTAGCATTTGTACGTACAAAATTGATGCTGTATGTGGAAAAAGGAAACTGTTTTTGAAAGGAGGATGAGGCTTGTACTGCATGTAACCTCCAAAAATTACACCTGAATTCACTAGACTCAGTGTAGGAGTATCAAATGTCATCTCTTGGTCAAAGAGACAAAACACTGAAGCAGTAACTTTTGAAGAGCACCTCTCATTCGGCTACATAATTGGTCACAGCTATCAGTCTCGGGTGTATCCTGCATGTGCTCCATTGATGGTTACTCTTAAGTGACATCCTTAAATCGATTCTGAGTTGTTTTCTAATAATAGTGTGTCAAAAGGCAATGTGACAGGACAGCTTGAAAGGTGTTCTTATTGATGAACCTACAGAGAATTAACCTCTGACTCTGCAGCTCCCCTCAGCTTTGCAGGGCTTTACAGTGGACTTAACCTTAGCTATGCAATCTGCAACTAGCATGTTGAGTCCACTGTTATTGTGAAAAGCTCTAAAAACACCAGCAGCTCAGCACCAAACAGCAAGTAGTCAAGATTAAAAGTTAGATGGCAAAAATACTGAGACATTTTGCAGCTATAAAAACTTTATAGGAGACCAAACACAGAGCTGAAAGAGGGGATCGTGTTATTTTGTAACAACTGGTTGTGCAAAGTAACATGTTTACTGAAAAACAATTGGCCACATAAATCTGAACAGATCTGTATATTAATTATTTTTGCTTTCCAAAGCAACCACAAAAATGGTTCATTGCAGCTTCATTAGTAATGTTTGTTATGTATTGGTCTGAAATAAAATAGAACCATCTAGATTTGAAACAAAACCTAACTAGAATAAGAATCATTTGATATAGAAATGGAAGTTAACATGTCTGAAAACATATTAACTCATTTCTGTCTCTTTACAGCAGCCATCCAGACAGAAGGAAATAAGTATACTGCTCAAAAAAAATCCATGAAACGCTTAAGTCAAACACCACATCTTGATGAATGACATATCTAAGTTGTAACTATTTACTGATGTATAATCTATAATTTGTTGCAAACAAAATGATGCAACGACATCAATTGTAACCAAAATCATCAGCCCTGGCCTGGTAATATGAGAGCCAGTCAGTGTATCACTGCCTTAAATGCCCTCTGGACACATGAGAGCAATGTAGACCGGCATAGGGTCTGACAAAAGTTCTGAGGATTCCCTCCTGGTACCAAACAGCAGTCTGTGTATGCAGGTCTGTATGACCTTGCAAGGATAAGGATAAGATCATCACTGACCCACGCGAAAACTTGTAATGCCGGATGATGTTTCAGACATCATAAAGTTTCCCATGGTGTCTCCAGACTCTTTGACTCATTGTCAGAGCGAACCTGCTTTCATCTGTGAAGCCAACAGGGGATCAGAGGTGGATACTGCCAATTTTTGCATTCTTTGGCGTATGCCAGCCAAGCTGCACGGTGGTGGGCTGTGAGCACAGGTCCCACTAAAGGACTTCAGTCCTTCATCCCAGTCTCCCGTAGTCTGTTCCTGACAGTTTGGTCAGAAATATGCACAATGAGCCCACTAGAGGTCATTCTGTAAGGCTCTGGCAGTGCTCCCCCTGTTTCTCCACACACACAGGAGCAGAGGCCGATCCTGCTTCTTGGTTGATGCCCTTCTTCGGTCTTGTCCACCTCTCTGCATGTATTAGCCAGTCTTTTGGTATCATGTCCACAATCTTGAGACTGTCCTTAGACATACACCAAAGTTTTTGTGATGGCATGTATGGATGCGCCATCCTGGGGCAGCTACCTGTGCAGCCTGAATGGGCTGCAGGTATTGTTTCATGCTACCAGTAGTGACAAGGACACTAATAAAAAGCAAAATAAGAGAAAAATCAGTCGGGGGGGATAAGGAGAGAGCAACTGTCTGTGACCACCTCCTGCAGAAACATTCCTTTTTTAGCAGCTGTCTTGTTGTTGCCTCTCCAGTGAACCTGTTGTCACTTTCACTGTTACCAAAGCAGGTGAAATGGATTTACAATAGTTTATGCTTCCTAACTGAACAGACTGATAAACTTGATGTTTAACCAACTGTGTTATACTGTGACAATCAAGTGTTCTGCTCATTTCTTTGAGCTGTGCTTTTAGCTTTATAGAGGTGAAAGAGCTCCCTTTAGTTAATATACAGTTACTGTTTCTGGTTCATTTTAAAAAGCACTAGAATTCCGATCTCAATTTTAAAGCTCATTTTATCTTTTATATTAAATACTCAATTTGCTGCAGGCTACACAAGTTTTACTCTTAAAACATCCCTCTTATAAGATTAATTTAAAGCTAAAAAAAATCTGTATGTCTTTTGTAAATCTGAACTGACAGCCAGGTCTCCACCTTAATGAATTTATTGCAGGTTATTACTTATGAGAATGAACATGAAATTAGGTTCAGGCTGCTCTATACAAATGGCTGAATTTATTGAACTGAGATGTTTGAGACGCTGAAGTTCAACTTTCGAATAAGCCAGTGTCTGCACGATCTGAATGACCGCACTTGTCACGGCGATTGTATCTTATCAGCCTACCGTCATCACCAGCTCAGCCGTGCTTGGATAAGCCATGTTCTTTTAGTGTGTTTCAGGCAAAATGCATGAATGATGCAATTAAATATAAAAGCCTCTACAAGCCATTTAATTAAAAAACACAAAAAAACCAAATCATGCCACAGCAGTCCCCTGCTATTTTATTTACTCAGTTTAATAATTTGTTCACCTCTTCTTCTTTTTTTCAGGTGGAATTGGCAGAAATATGGAGAGAATTGTTACAAGGGAATTTCCTAACTGTACTAATGTCTAAGACATGAGCTCTGTTACAGAGTAAGTACTGATTGTTGTGTTTCAATTGTGCTGAAATAGTTTTATTTACTGGTCTTTTTTTTCCTTCTTTGTTTTCATGCCAATAGCTGCTATCGTTCCGAGACATGTTTTTTTTTATTCATGTGGATAGAATAAGCATCTAGTTTACAATACCAGATGATAAAGATGAATCCACTGAGCCAGACTACAGGGCCTCTAGTTTGGGGACAGTTAATGCTGAAATGTGTTAATAAGTGCAGCAACAAGCAAAAAGTAAGTGGCGTCAAGACTCCCTCGCTCTTTACCACATGCCATGGATCCTACATTGCTAATATGAACATTATTAATATTATGAATACTCAGATGATGTTGTGCTGCTTTAAATATTGTTTTACTCCTTTTGTATAGTATTTGGGAAATACATGGCCGGGCACTAGAAAACAAATACCCCGGAAGCTTTGGTAGGTGCCCTTCTAGAGAAAACAGTGTTAGGAATATATGGGTATAATGTTAATAAGAAGGAGGATATTATTAATGGAGAGGTTAGTACTAGAGAGAGGATGGATAGGCTTTACTATAGTTTGTAAACTCGACATTGATTTCTCAGTGGTTGTCGTAAGGAGACAGCCCTGTGGGAATATTAGAATACTACTAAACAAGGCTGGAAAATACTGATTCCATCTAATAAAAAGGTTCTGCTGCATTCATATTTATCTCTATCATACTAATTTGACTAAAAATGATCAACTCTGTCAATTACAATATTTTACTTTATTCATACTTTTTGTTTACTTTTTCCTCTTTATTACATCCTGAAGAGCCGTGTCCACACAGGGAGCAATTCATGCATCTGAAACCAACAGTTGGTTGCTAGCGATCATTCCAGGCTCTGGTTGCCTCGGTTATGCTCTGTATTGATTACCAGGTTGTAAGTCAATCACCAGCATCTCTCTGGTAGTCACTTCAATCGATTGCCTCAATTTTGAGAAAAGTTTATCTTGGACTTGTCCACTTTGCTTTGTTAGCAGTTTTTTTGATCTATAGTCACTTGAGGTTGACTTTGTGGTCTCTGGTCACAGCACTGCTGAGAATCACTTGTTGTGCGGACACAGCTTTAATGGATAGTCAACCCATCCAACAAAGACTTGCATGATGGGGCAGATTACATTCTGCTCTTCCTTCATAATAGCTCAGTTGCACTAGTATAAAACTAGCACTGCAACCCCATTATGACTATGAAAAATGGGTGGTGGCCTTGTGATTGCATCAGATTTTTTTTGCATTTGGCGACCAATTGCAAATAAGAAGCAGAAGTTGAGCATGCAACACCTTCAACCTTTGTCTCTAAACAATCATGGCCTGACTCAGACTGAGTGCAGTCACCTTCAGACAGGTTAGCAAAGGTTTGCATAAAACTGCAGTCTCATTTATAAACATAGATTGCAACACAATGCAATCAATCTGAGTCAGTCTGCACCAATGAGCACAACTCATCTGCGGCGCATCTCTTTGAAATAGGAGACATGACTCAACTGGTTGCCAACAAGTTGTATTCTGGTTATATCTCTATATGAAAGCAAGGTTGCTGACCATCTCTGTCATTTTGCAGCAATGATGTCATTATTTGTGGAGGAAATTCTGTTTCAGATCTATGAGGTTCTGGCTGAACTCTGTAAATAGTTTGTGTGAATTTCCGTTTGATGTGAATTTCTGTGTATGTAGAGCCAGCTACATTCAAACTGAAAGCAGACTGACCGTTTTATTGCTGTCTTCATCCACCAAAGGCAACTGACTGCGAGTGGTTGCAAACCTGGTCCCTGTCTTTGAAACAATCATTTCAGGTGACAAGATCATCATTGTACACAGTCTCAGTAATTTTGGCTCACGTCACTGTTTTCCTGAGTGTGACTATAATATAAGACAAAAATATAATAGATTGTTTGATTTTTTTTTTTAAATCATATAATTTATTCTATTAACCTCTTAAACTTTATGCTCAAGCTAAACGTTACCATCCTAAAACTAGAGGTCTTTGAGTTGTAGATATAATGCTTATGCATACATATGTGACTGTTGGTAAAGAGTATAAGACAGGGATGTATGTTTCTGCTCTGTTAGATAACATGGTGCTTTCAATGACTGTTTCTCAGAATATGGTATACAACATCATGAAAGTCTGGCCTTACAAGGGGAAATATCGACAACATGTACATAGAATAAGATGGAATTTAAATCTGTACACTAGCATCGTCATACATTGTCGTTAAGGCAGCCCACTGAGCAGGCAGTTGTGTCTTTCCTTGATTTTAAGTCTCACAGCAAGATGTATGTCCACTTTTTTAATTTCATTGGGGGTTTTTTTTTTTCGTTTGTTTTTTTTTTTTTTTACAGTAGCATGCCCTAATTATCTGTGATAAGACTATAAAAGACTTTTATTGGGGTGAGCCAGTACTGTATATATAAATATATATATATATAAATATATATCATTGTGATTTTAAACTTTACTTGACACATTAAACAAACTATTAAACACCTTGTCTTATAGTCTAGTTGTGCATTTGCCCAGAGTTGTGCATGAAACATGAAACTTCTATGATATTGTTCCTTTTTGTCGATTATATAAAATCGTCTTGTTTGGAATCACATTTCTTACTGTGAACAAATTGCCATTTTGAAATTGTTCAAAATAAATGTATTTTTATATGGAATTATGTTTTGTATTATGCATACACCCACAGTAAGCCTAACAGTGGAACATGTAAGATTAAGAAATGGCTCGCAGTGCTTACAAAAAATGTTGGGGTTGTCATGACACAAACCTAAAAACCAAAGGGTTCGAGAAGCTTCTCTTTAACAGCACTACCACAGCCTTATCTGAAACACAGGTGCCATGTAGCAGCCAGTGTATCAGGCTCACCACAGCACTTTTAATGATCCCACAGAGGCTCTGAAGTCAGATTTAATGGGCAGAAGTGTGATAACACCCATGTGAAGATTCCCATCTGACATTTAGACTGAGCTTCATTTTACCTCTAACACTCTATCATTCAAGTTGCCAGTTATAGCTGGTTTCTTTTTAATGGGAACAATTACTACGGCTGTGGTCAAGTGATGAAAAGCAGATGTTAGTACGGGGGTATTAGTATGATTTCTTCTCTGAGTTACAAAAGAAATGTGAAAGACAGTGAGATTGGAGCATAAAACACTGTGGTTGATTGGCTGAAATATGTCTTCACACACAAAGCTGCAGCAACCAGGACCTTGTTTCTGTGTTTTGCATTTTGTTTGCCACTTCAACGGCTTCATATCGCACACCAATCTTCATCACTCCAACAGCCATCAACGCCCCGAGAGTCTTATTCTCGCTCCTGCTCTCAGTCTGAATTAACACCAAGGCCTTTCTCTAACTGCCCTGGGATGTTCGGCAGTGCACAATCAAATTGAACGGTGACAATCACTAATGGATGATTCGCTGCAGCCAGACACTGTAATGTAGCACTCAATGAAAGGAAACATGCTCATCAATTTCACACTGTGGCTAACACAATATTGCTGTGGGTTATTGTTGTGGGACATTTTTCATTCAAGGTGCTACCCAGACTGGGAAAATCTTCCTTGTTGATTTTGTGTGTGTGTGTGTTGATTTCCTGGAGAGGGGATAATTAATTTGTTGCACAGTGGGAGAGCCAAGGAACTATCCCATTAGAATCACTCCAGGCTACTTGGTGCTTTTCATTGTCCTCTCGCTCTGCCCCATTGTATTATGCAAATGGCTGCACTGAAACTTCAGGCATGCTAAGCAACACTTGTTAAGAGACAAAGAAGAAGAAGCAACTAATTCTACAATGTGAGCGTGCCTATCAATCAAAAGTACCAATTTGTGATAGACTCACAGTCGGCTAGGGTAGAGCCTTACTTTTGCTCCTCATGAGCCTTGCTGATTGACTTTGCATAGCCTGCGAGTTAACTACGTGGTTTAAACAGCAGAAATATAGCAGCCACACTGCAATCCTTTTGTGTTTCTTCTTTATTATTTATGTAATTATGGTTACTTCTGCAAGATCAAATGAAAAACACAGTAACAACCCACTGAATAATCACATCACTTATAATGAATGATTAGTCTAGCCCGTTGAGAAACATAACATTTTCCAGTTCACATTGTTAACATTTCTTTTCTTTTTTTTTTACCTAAGACATATTTAGGTAGCTTGAAATAGAAAAAAAAGGTCATGCAAATATGTTCACAATCGTATTCACAGGTTAATTATTCGGACTTAACAAAAAATAGTTGTTAAATAAATAACAAGCACAAAGAAAAAAAAAATCTTCAGATGACCATGTGGAGAGATGAGAGTTTGTCTGAAGACGAGTTTATTTATGCTTCAGGCTCAATTGGAGGATTGGAGGGAAGAAGTATGGAGAAGCCTCTAGTCAATTTGTCTTACTGACATATGATGCTGACAACACTTAAAAAGAAAAGTTTGATGAAGAAGAACTTTAGTACTTATCCCAAAGAGACAGCAGCTGACCAAAGCAGTGTGCGTAGGCTGAGCCTTGTTGACAGGAGATATGTCTTCTCTATCTCTGTGTCCCTTGCAGCGAACGAGATGAACAAATCTGCAGGCTTTTGTCCGCCGAGTCCTTGGGGGTAAACCTTAAACAGACTGCAGGCTCCCGTGCATTGCAGTAAACCGAGGAAATGCTATGTGTAGATGTCGGTATCATCTTAATATCATAAACAGTCCAGAGTAAATAAAAAGTGAATTACAATAATCCAAAAATCCACAGTTTCACTCTTTTCCTATAAAAAGGCACCACATCCTTCACAGTACCAGCAGTTCAAAGAAAAATATGAAAAGTAAGTAATAATTGTGTCAAGGAGGCGACAAACTGAAAATAAACCTTGATCTAATAACTAAAGTGTAAATTTAGCGCTTTTTACTGCATTACAGTGAGTGTCTGCTGCAGTGTTATTATTCTGAAAATTTACATTTTGTTCTCTGTATAGAAACCCGAATACACCAGAAATGCTTCTGGCAATGAATAAATACAAAGTGTAAAAGTCACTGTTTTGTGCAACAGTTAAAGTTGACCATATGACAATCAAATATAAGACTACCGTTGCAATAATAGCCCAAAACAATGATTTAGAGCACTAATGTGTTGTTCGCGTTAAAGCAGGGTAACATTTATGATGTTAGCATTCATTCCGCTGCCTTCATTGTCACCAAAATGACTTATTTGAGTCTACTAGACAAGAGGGATTGCTCAGATGTTCATCTGCTGTGCATACCCATCTACTGTAATCTTCTGTTCTTATTTTTGTTATGACACATATTATAACATTTTGAGCGGCACAGAGGCAGGTTTGATGGAATACACAGATCTGGGACTAGGAGCTCTCCTTCATCTCCTGGATATTGCAAGCTTTCATTTGATGAGAATCTCCTGATAAGATTTACTGATTGTACAGAGCTTAATGAATCTGCTTCCCTCACTGTCTTACTCAGATAAGCTATTTCCACATAGTTAAATAAAGTAAACTCCACAAACACAAGTCCAAAAACAGAAACGGTAGAATATTTTGAGATATGATTACACATCACTCCCATTTGATATTTTCATATTTGGGCAGGCGCAGCTGTAACCAGCTGAGACTTCTTCCATTATGGATGTACATTATTTACATAAAAAGATCAGTGTCCTTGCAAAAATACAAGTATTTCAGTCAAAAAGTGTTCCTTTTCAAGAAGCAAGTATAAATCTGTACAGTCTCCTCAGAGGGATTAGGCAGCACAGTGTGAACTGGTCCATCCATGCATGGGTAGCAAAACACTCGAGACCATTCATTGTGACCGTGGTTTCATAGCTTGCTGGAAGTAACTGCCAAAGAAGATGTATTGCTTTCGAGTCGGTCATAGACTCTCAACATTAAAACACATGGGGTGCTTCATCAGAGAGCTTGATGTCTGTGTGAGATGGCAGGTAGCCTGGCGAGGGAGAAGAAAGGAAAGCGACACGGGAGGAATTTTATGTATGCTATTTGCATGAGGGTGTATTTTTGCAGGCAAACACATTTATCTTGGATGGGTCGATTGTTTAGCTACGCGTGGAGGTAAATCAACCGGAACTTCATATATATTTCTTGATGAAAATGCTTTCACCACTCTGCTTCTTTGCAGCTGTACTAATTATTTTATTGGGTCAAATAATTCACCGAGACATTCTCATCACTTTAGCTCACACTTGGTTGTGCTTCGCTTACCTGTGCGTGCTAATACCTCACTGTGCCAAAGTCAGGCTGGCAAATACATAAATACATAACACAAAATAATAACTCTGTCTTGGCAACTCGTCTGACAATACACGGGGAGGAAAAATAGAATTGGCACTTAATAGTAAGCGAATATCAAGTCAGCGAGCTTTAACTTGTGGCCAGTGCTCCTGACTGCGACAATTTTCTTTAATGTTTCAAATATTTATTATTTACAAATAAAGACACGATGCCTTTCAGTGAACACAGTTTTAGCATGTCGCGATTAAGATATAGCTTTCTGATTTCCTAGCACGTGGCTAGTCATTTTTTTTGCCAAACATTTGGTTCATCTTTACTGAAGACACTGCTACATACAGTATCAAACAAGACGTCTTCTGGGAATCATACAATAAAAATGTATCAGGTGTAGCATCATGCGTTTGTCAATGTACATGTTCAAAACTATGATTCTTAATGGAAGAGCGTACTAGTCAACAAGAAATACCAGATTTATGTTGCACAGTTTCATTATTTCAGTTTCTCTGTGAATTTCCACTTTAAGTAACTCTCACTTTCGCTCCTGCCATGATTGTCCAGAAGATTCCACCAGGATAATCCTCTTTGAACTCATTATCTACATTTGCTCCCTTCAATTATAGCCCGTAAAGTAAGTGTGCCCTTTTTGGCTTCTTCACAGACACTGCTGTAAACCGTGTTTTATAGTTCATTCTGAATAAAAAAAATTTAAAAAACTGTTGACAGTGCTTTCTGTGGGATCTCCAAATTAATGGCGATAATGTCCCAGAAAAGAAACAAATCTTCTAAATGTCATTTTGTTATTGCTCTTAGCACTACAAATAAAATTCCAGTTACCTCAATTCTATCAGGTAAGTAATTATGCAGTTTTAGTGACAAGTACACCGCCGGCTTGGCTGCCTGGGAAGATGACACCTATTTTGTTGCTTAAAAAACTGATACAAGCTGAATAAAGCCTGTAGCTTTAACAAAGCGCTACACACCTCTGCTTTTTGAGTCCAGCTGTACATCCACGTGATCCAGTGCGGTCAGCTTGTCCCCCTCAGGGTTTGGGACGGCTATGGAGGTCACTGACGGGATGACCTCTTGTTCTTTGTCAGGCTGCTCTGCCGTGTATGTGTTCATGCCTGGGATCTTCCTGCAGGTCGTGCACAAGGTGGGGAAAGGGAAGCAAGTTAATGGAAACCTGCCATCAGGTCTGTTTCACTAATGCCTTCACTAGGCATAATGTGTCACGCACTATTTTTAACTGTTAAGGATGGGAGAGGATTGCTTGAAAGCTGGAAACTAGGGCATTTTGCATTCCACTGGGCATTGCTCTCTCACTTTTCGTATTGTTCACCTCACTTTTCAATCAATTTTTCATCCCCTCAGATGCATCCCCAATTCTGCTTAAAACTAACATCTTGCATTTCTAATTTCAGATTCACCCCCTTGTGTTTTTGTGCTGCAGCTGGTGCTGTGACATTTGGGGGAGCTTAAGAACTCCAAGTTGATTTCTTAATGTAGTAATTACTATCCATAAAGTTCAGCAGTGTTTGCTTTATAATGAGTAAAATTCCACAAACTACTGACGAACAAAACCATCCCCCTGTGATTGGCATGGGATTACCTCCAGCAGAGGATGCTATTTACTGTATGTCCCTCACTGTATAATGTGTGTTGTCTCAGGATTCATCTTCTCAACCTTTCCTGCCATTCTGCAGAGTATGCCTCACCTTGGATAGCTGTGTTTAGCATTTCCGAAAGGTCAACCCTCACATTGTCAGATAGATGAATATTGATAACTGCAGGACTCTGACACCCATTCAGCGCTCTGGGAGAATTGATTAGCCTGTCATTCCCTGTAATATTCTGCAGATTGAGACAGAGGGGAATTGTCTTATTTCTCAAGCTATTATTGTGTCGTGGATGTCCATAACTCAGAGATATATGGAGTCTGAATACTTCTGGAAAGTTTTAGGAGTTCGGCAGTTAGGTGCTTGCTTCTAGATAATGGGAGCAACCCTAAATAGGGCCGTGCGAATACACACAAACAAACAAAGCAATAACGTATTTTATCGCAGACAACTTCATGGATGCGTCTGCAAATCAGAGGGCTTATTTTTATGACTCCGCCTAACTTATCTTTCTCTGACTGTGCTCTGTCACCCAAGTATTTTGTACCTTTTAAATTTATATATAACAAAGGCAGCCAGGCCCATCAGGACAACTGACACCAGCATGATGACCGCCGTGCCGCTGTGGCCACTATCACTGCTGTCCACGAGAGGAGCTTTGAAGCAGAAAGATGGAGAAAATGAGCAATTCTGTTAAATATCAGTCAGCGCAGTATAAACAGAGAGAACATGGAAAACGAATACAACAATATGACAAATTACATAAGCATTTGAAAAGCTGAAAGCTCGTTCACATGTAGATCTCATTTTCAGCCTCAAACTAGAAGAACCGCACACAGTCTGGCCCCAACACGACCCCAGAAATGGGGTCTGGAACACATCTCTAACAAAAATGGATCAGACTGCCTGCCATTTGTTCAGGTAGGTGTGTGACAGACGCAGCAGGCTCACCTGGAGACAGCCGTGTGGCGTACACGTTTACCTGCACCCCCGGTTTGAGTGTGAACTGGATGAGGTCTTGGTTCAGAGCACTTAGCAGAACCTGAGAAAGCTATGACGAGAAGTGGCAGAGCGGAGAAGGCTCAGTTAGCGGCAGCTGTATAGGAATATTTCACAGTCATCAATATTTCAACCACAGCCATTCCATCCAACAGCTTGAATTATGGATCAGAGTTTTTGCTTCCTTCTAAAGAGGAGCAAATGGTGATGTGACACAGGGAAAACCAAACCTGCTGCACTGAAACCTAACAGGCTTTAATGGTGGGGGAAAAACCTTATCAGGTAACCAGGTGTTCTGCTTATGGTGTGGCAGCGACATTAAAAAATAATCTTCTGCCATTTCCATCACAGCGGGGAGTTTTTCAAACTATTTCCTTGTCATGCTTCCTTTTAAAGGGAATGTGATTTGCCCATTTATAGGTTCAGTGAGGCAACATTATTGGAAATCAAAGTGTGTTCTAATATCTTAAAATTGCTGTTTTAATTTTTCTCCCTGAAGAGACTCAAGTTCCCCTGCTTTTCACACCTTGATGAAGCAGTCATTTAGCAAGAGACCAAAATGCCTTCCCAGTGCCCATTTGAGTCCTTAGCCATGCCTCACTAATTCCATCTCGCTCTTTCTAAAATCTTTCCACTGGTTAAAATTAGACCGCTCTACACAGTATGAATAATTACTTTTTGTTCTAGTGGCATATCAGGGTCAGTAAATCTATTACACATTTTAATAAGCTCCTCCACACATGCACTCATCGATGCACATGTGTATGTGTTGGCGCTCACTCAGTGCCTCCACATTGCAAGTCATTCACTGGAGATGAGAACAGTGAACTGAAGATTTATTACCCTATTGTCTGTGAGGTTCTGCCAGGTAATCAGACAGGCTTTAGATAAATACATCTCTTTAATTCCCAATCCCAGCCGCCTGCCCCAGATTGTCTCCTTTCTCGATGGTGCCAATTATATGATGCATCAATGTAATTAAATACCTATTAACGTAGTTCAAGACTGACTGTGAGCCAGCAAAATTATGTTTACTTGTGATACATTGTAGTCTCTTCCGTTATGAATAAATGAGCTTGTCTAGCTTTAAAAAAACATCTCTGTTTTATTGCTTTGTTTACCTATTTGATAGCTTTTCCGAACATGATGCACGATACATTTCCAGGAATATTATTTCACAGCAAGAAAATAACAACCACGAAGCCCGGGCGGCTTAAAATAAAGTTGTTATCGTTACCCAAAGGTTTATGCAAGTCTCAAAACTTCACAGAGGTGACTGTCAGTCCAATTACACATTCTGAGATACTCTGAGTGTTATTTCAGTGCGCTGATGGATGCAGCAGTGCTTTTACACGGGAAGGCATTGCCCTCTAGTGTTGACATAAAGTATTACATTTTAGGAGTGCCTGAAATACAATATGAATCAGTGGAAACACTGAAATAATTAACAGTTTAGTGATACAGATTTAAAATCAGTTTGGAGGTTCTGTGAAATAATATGCGTGATAAGGAAGAGAAATACTGATTAAATAGGGGTATACTCAAAAAACAAGAAAGTGCATGAGGACAGACTATTGAGACGCTACTGAAAGATTGGCTCGTGTAAGAAAAGAGCCTATGGGGTCTATATAATAATAACAATGAGCCTATATGGAACACATTCCTCTTATTCACTGAGTTCTCACTTGATGGACTACACCAGAGTTTGTGCATGCTTTAGCCCAATTACCACAAAAAATGTACAGTCCTCATTACGGCTGACCTTTTCCAAGGCATAACATCATATTTTTCCTCACCACCAAGCAGCCAGTGGCATCCATTCATTTCACAATGGTATGAAAATGCATTTTCAGAGACTTTAAACTTGGCTGACTTCGGTAATCCATCACAATGAGCATCACGTCTGCATTTATTTTTGTCAGAGTTAACCTTAATGTTAGGTGGTGATGGAGTGCAGACTTTCCAAGTCAAGCTGCACTTAAAACTGTGTTACTATGCAACTATAATGTAACTCTGACAAAAATAAGAGCAGACATTATGCTCATTTTGATGTATTGTCTTGCCAGAACAAGTTTCAAGTCTCCCCAAGTTGATGATTGGAATGGAAAAAAAAAGGGAAACTGTGGCACCAAAGAAGGCAGAAGACATTTTAAGAAGTAATAAAGAAAAGCATAAAATAATTGGATAATAATTAGGTAGTCTCTCGCATAACAGACTCTGTCTGTCAAACACATAAAAGAAAAGAAAAACTGGAAACAGGAAATAATAGTCAGTAGTCAGAGATAAGAGAGGGGGAATTTGTGCAAATACAATTTCATTTCAGCGCACACATACTTCCAGTACTGTGGACAAACAGAGAGAAAGGGAAGTTAAGATGTAACTCTCCTTAAAACACTTCTCCAATACATATAACCAAGGACTCTAAAAACAGCTTGATGCTCCACATCAATCGGAAATTGGAGAAAGAATCTTAGATAATTAGGGATGATTGCAGCAATATATGAGAAACTGAAATTTATGCAAAGAGTTTCTCAGGGGGGGAAAAAATCAATGCAGGAGGCAGTGTGGTGAAAAAAAAAATTGCAGACCACTTTCATTTTTATCCTTTAGCTTAAGACTATGGTATGGTAAATACAATGTTCTGTGTATCTGCAAAGCAAGATGCAACCCTGTGGTGACAGAAACTGTTCTGAGTTTTCGTCTGGGTTTGTATTTTTTGAAAGCAGGAGATAATGATGTCTGGTTTCCGAATGTTATTTTCTAGTTTATCAAGAGTTTTGTGATTCAGCCTCAGTCTGTCTTGTCCCCGGTCCCGGTGTCAAGCCTGTGAGTCTTAGTTTTGTCTCTGTGGTTATCTTACTTCCTGTTTTACTTCAATAGTCTCCTAACACATTCAGTTTTGCTTCCCTTGTCTCATTTGTCTAGATTAGTGTCACCTGTGTTCACACCTGTGGCCTGTCCTCTTGTTACCTCATGTGTATTTATGTCCTCAGTCCAGTCAGTGAGTTTATGTGGTGTTTTTAGAGTGCTACTTTTGGGTCCTCTCCTGCCTGCTAGACAGCTGCAGTGATAGAAAGATATGTTTTTAATACTTAGCTTATACTGATAGCTCAACAATCCTGTATGACACTCTGAAGGAAAGGAGGCATTCTCCTGAGATGTTCTCTCCTGAGATGGTCTCTTAACTCCTCAACTTCTTGTATTTATTTATTTTCTTTTGTGGATTACAGAAAACCAAAGTGTACTGAGTATCTGTCAAGGACCGTTATAGTGATTTATGAGACAGTACCTGATCCAGGTGTGCCCACTTTTCATCCATGGCTCTGTCACTTGGCCTCTTCTCAGGTACAATGAAAATCTCTGCTGTAGTTGGTAGCCCTGGAAGCACTGTGACCAGGAGCTGATCCTCACTGATTCCAGTGACCTTTTATAATAACAACAAAACCTCATTAAAAAAGGTTTTTGAACTGACACACTTTGAGGTGATAGTGTGCACTACGGCCCTGAAATACGATCCTTGGGGGTCATCTGTATTAACGAGTAAATTCTTTCTGCTTTCTGCTTCATATATCATTTGCCTAAGCACCAGTCACTGTCGAGGTATAATGCATGAATCAAGTTAAACATGCAAGTTCAATATGACAGTCTTTGGTAAAGGCCAGAGCTTTTAGTGCATTTGTGCCGTAACCAGAGGTCTGCTGTCAGTTTCTTGGTGCAAACTGTGGTCATATCTGACAAGACAGAAGGTCAAAGTGAATGTTTCATACTGAGGGCTACTGTCGGATATATATAGAGCTCAGTATCCAGGTCTTTTACATAACCCGCTGCTTTGATGACATCCCCACAGTGTCTGAAAGAGAAAACCAGGCACATTTAACCACAGTGTGGCTCTTTTTTACTAGAGGTTGTGGTGTTCTCTCACCGTCATTCTCTTCTTCACAGAGGCAAAAGGCAAGTGTCATAGCAGCACTTTTACTGCCCTTTAGTGTTTTGACATGTTCAGTTGAAAGCTTGCGCTCGTAATAATGATTTCGAGTGATGCGCTATGTCAGCGTTCAGAGCGAAACGACTAATTACACAGCTACTGAGGTTAAAGACACTGCAGCTATTGGAGTGAAACACTTGACAAGATCACATGCATACATTACAAATGTAGCGTAACCAAAATCTTAAGTGTTATCAGCTCACTAGACAGTGACTAGAGTTTTTTTCCCTCCTCCACACTAGTGTAAAGCTGCTAATTGCCAGAATCTAAATGAGATTTCTGAAGTTTAGTTTATTCCTACTCATGTTACAGCCTTTATAACACCAGCAGCTGAAAAACTGACCTGAACCATGCAGTTTTTCACAACTCTGGCGATGTCCTCTCTCCACTCAGACACCCCGGGGTTCAGCTCATCCAAATTAGATGAAAATGCCAACACGTGTGAGCGGAAATAATCTGAAATATAGGCAGAAATCTTCTTACTTCATGAAAAAAAAAACTCTTTAAACAATTATCCACTTCACACACTTCAAATAACCCTTACACTGACTGGCAAAAGTGTCGTTTCTTGCATATATTTTTTGGTCTGGTGACCTTCTTATTTCATTTTAGAATACATTGTTTATTCCTGTGCATGCATCATTAGCTGCAGCTAAATCCTCAACTTTGTTTATTAGCTGCTACAAGAAAAGACAGTCGGAGTGCCAGTGATAAAATGTATTGATTGTACTACTGGCAGAATGTAAAATGAACTGCTTCACACTGGAGATCTGCTATAGCGCTAAGTGTTTTATTAGATTCAAAGAGCAGCCCCAGGACTCCTCAAAAATTGGTATTTTCATTAAAATTTACATCTTTTTAAATGTTAGTAAACAATTTATATCAAAAAGAAAATAAATAGAAATTCTGTGCAGAGTTTCTGCTGTCTTTGTCTGTGTTACATGTATTTTTATTGTTTATGGTGAGGGTGGCACAGAGGTGCAGTGGTTAACACTGCTGTTTAGCAAGAAGGGCCTCAGTTTGAATCCACTGTGTGTCTGTGTGGTGTTTGCATGTTTGCCTTTTGCCTCCATAAGTACACTCCAGGTATAATTTCCCCCCACAGCTCATGACATGCATGTTGATTGGAAATTCTTTGTAAAATTGGCCACAGGTGTGAGTGTGAATGGTTGGTCCTCTCTGTGTTAGCTTTGCGATATTCTGGTGGCCTGTCCAGGTTACACCCTGCCTTTCACCCTGTGATGGCTGGGATAGGCTCGAAACTTTAATTGGATAAGCAGAAGAAAATGCATGCATTTAAAGTTGAGTGATGGGTCCTGTTCATGTGCCAGTTCCATATGTGGTACAATTAACTTTGCAAACTAGCATAAAAAGTGAACGAAATTTAAAGAAATGCTCTGTCATTATTTATAATTACCTTCATTTATACTAGAAAAAAATAGCAGTGTCCTGGCCAAGAAAGACAACAGTGCAATCATAAGTTGCATAATTTAGTAGCACATACACATTCAAAACTATACACACATTGTTAATTGCAAGCAATAAAAATAAAAATAAAACACAGAAACAACCAAAATTCATAAAGTTGATTGTCTGTAAAAAATGAATATCTTTGTAAAAGTAATTGTAATTCCAGAAACAACAGGCAAAACATCTGGAGCCTGAAGTAAATGCCCCCAAGTCATTAAAAATAGAATTAAGTTCATTAAGTAAGAACAGTTCTTACTTAATGAACTGGTCTCACTTGCTTACCCAGGCTTAAACTTGGATCATAGAAACACTGCAGCAATGCTTTTATGTTTTCTGGCACATCTCATAACCCCTACAGAGCTTTCACATGATCAAAACTGTAGTTACTAAACTAAACAATTTCTACTGCAACACAGCCAGCGTCCTTCACTCATGAATGGCACGAGATGTGGCTGAAAGAAGCATCACTGAACCCTTTTTTTTGTGCTGTCAGAAGCCATAAAGTTTTCAAGTTATTCACTCTCAATTTCTAGAGGCAAAACAATTATCGAATGGCTACTTAAGTGCATTAGGTGAAGAAAATGATGGTAACATAAAAAAGATACATACCATAAACTGATACCCTCTTTTGATCTTGATGGACAGTGTTGCCCACTGAAGCCTGAACAGTAACAGTGTGAGTTCCCTCCTTGGAGAAAGTGAAGGGCATTGCGCCACTGAGGGTCACAACAGGCTAAAAAGGCATAGAGGCATGAGATGAGATGAAACTGTCTACTATCTATCATGCTGCTCAGTAAACAGGCGGCATGGTTTAGTAGGAGAAAGTATGGCTTACCTCCGTTTTGTTATCAAACCACCAGTAATAAGTGACTGTTCCCACATCACTGGGCTGTAGCACTGTGGTAAGGTTTACTGCTTTGTTCTTGATGACCACTGACGGAGCAGAAAGCTGGACCTGCTCGAGTTGACCTTTAGAGGGAAAATACAGAAACTCCAAAGTCGTACCTTTTGTTAAAATGCGTAAACGTAAAGCTTTCATGGTGCTCCAAATTTCAAGAGAAACCACGTATTTGATCACACAGTATTCTGGCACAACAATGGCGGCCTGGAACACATTGACAGGCAGGATGGAGCTGAATGCGCTTCAGGAGTGGTTTGACAAGTGTCTGCAGATGTTTTGATGTTTTTGCACCCATGAAAGTGCCACTATTGGAATCTGTTATAATGAGGTAAATTCAAGCTGACCAGTGGCGCTCTTTTCTGTCAACAAGGAGACAACAAACAGCTGTCTTTCACACCCACGCTGGATGAATGACACTCAAAGCTTTTTTTCTTTTTTTTTCGGTGAAGTCTTACTTTAATGAGCCGATCTGAACCCGCAGAAGGAGCGTGAGTGCATTTTCAAACCACTTTTTCACTCTAAAGGTTCAAAAGTCCAAGTGTTTTGATCTATTTGAAGGCTGGTGCAAAGTTAGCTGTATTATATACGTGTATATTCCAGCTCCATATTTTTATTTTTGGACATGGCTTTGCATGATTCAGATTTCAAAATAATCCTCATTTATCTTACACTGGGCCATGGTGTAGACCCTCAAGCTGTTTTAGCTCCCTTTAAGCCAACTTTCGTCTGATGTAAACAATTAACAGAAGGTTTGAACAGCAGGTGGGTGGGGCATCTGTGAGCTAGAGCTGTATTGCCTGAGCTGATTGTATTAAAGATGTCACTGACATCATACAACACCAAGATCAGAAAAAAACTGTGTGAATCATGTGAACTTTTAAGGTTTAATATGAGCATTGCATTATGAATGATGCCTATAAATCTAGCATGGAAGTGGAAGTGTATGCATTATATGATTTTGTATGCTTTAGCAGGAGCTTATCCAGGACAAGTTACTTTTTTTCCACTCACAGGAGACATGGAGGTAGAGCACGATCCTTTCAAAGCCCAGAGCGTTGTTTGCTGTAGCAGAAACTTGGTAGATGCCAACTTTACTGTAGATATGCTTGACCCCGTCGTCGATGGAGCTTATATTCACATAGGATATAGCGGTTCCATCACCAAAGTCCACTGTTATACTTGTCATGGAGCCAAGACCCTTGCAAAAGAAAAGAAAATACTGTCACTCACGCTGTAACCTTGGTTGTTTGTCAGCATTCTCGCTGACACACAACCGTGTGCTTTTTCTCTAATATCTACTGGAATGAGATCATGCTGTAAATCATGTCACAGCATATTTATTTGATGTGCTGCTGCTCGGTCCTCTGTGATATGTTCATGACAGCATCTTGGTATACAGTACACCAATAAAAGAGCATGCACCCTAAAAGCTTCACCCTATAATGTAAAGTACATGGGGTTTTTTTTTCTTAAGTGAACTCAGCACCTCTTCCAGAAACACCAAGAAGGTGACATTCTTTCCCAAAGTTGCTACCAGCGTTCCCTCATTGGTGAAGAGCTGGAGGCCCTTGGGAGCCTGACTGGGACACTTTTGTCGTCTGGGGCTGTACTTTAACAGGTTTCCCTCGGTGCAGTTGTTAGACAAAGCTCTGTGATATCTAGAATTCGTAAAAGAAAAGAGAGGACTTCTAAAATAAAGGACTGTCAGACACGGCATGAGCATAAAAGCAGGCACAACCCATGTAGACAGTGGATACGACTGTTTGTCATATTTAACTGCTGTATTAGGTGAGTTTAATTAGCCTGTTATGAATAGATATTAATGCAAACAGATTTATTACTGGATATTTTTTTAATCATATTTCCCACATATGTTGGCTGGTTTAGTCTTGTTTAATGACTAGTTTTTAAGCAGCATGTGACGTGATGTTCAGTGTGGTGGGAAGCCTGTGCTATACAGCTGGCTTATTTTGGCTGACAGTTAAATAGTGGCAATAAATATAAGCAAGCCTCGCTCTTAATCTGAAGTAAGAAAATCAGAGGTTTGATCTTTTTAATTACCTAAACTCCACACACGTCTCTTTCAAGCATGTTTTCCATCTGTTTTTAACCTTGGAAATTACATTGTATGAAAACTACTATTTTAACACAACAACTGGTGATTCATGAAGGCTGATTTGAAACTAACTAAAAACATTTGTGCATCTGCTGCTTGTTTTTCTGGCATCATTTCAATCTGGTTCTACCAGAAATCTCATCCTGTGAAAACTGCCACCAAGTGCTAGCTCGGTGGGGGATATTTGATCTCTCTACTATTGATGGTCTTTACTGTGCAATGTAAACTGCATTGACAAATAAAACTTGAATTAAATCAAAAACATAATGAACAAGTGACTCAAGCATACCCTGTGGTGTTGAGAAAGCTGTCCCCTGCGATGCAGTCTCTAGATGTTGCTGAATGAACAAACCAGAAAGCTGGAGCACAGGTGCCATCGATCTGCCTCTCGAACCCATAGTCGCTGTTTCAGTAGGGAAAAAGACACTATTATCAAGATTACGGATCGTTTATTTATATATTAAAAAAATACCCAAACCCCACACCAAAAAATAAAAATAAAAAAATCAATAACTACATGCATCCTTCAAACAGAAATGTTCTGGGCTAGAGAAAAGTCCCCACAGCAAAGCAGTATTTGAAGTTTTGATGTTTTTGGGGGGGTTGCATCAAATTTCTGAGGCAGCAAAAGCATTGTCTGTGTTAACACAAACACACAATTATAATACCTCTGCAAAGTATTCATCAGTAAGACTGATCTGTCAGAAATCTTTCATCATGATCAGGGAAACACTCTCTCAGGAGCCAGAAGTCATCTAGTAATAAAGTGGTGTTAAGCTTGTGTTATATTAGTTTGTGCTGCTCAATCAGCACCGGTTAGATGAGAAAGATAAAAGAAAGGATGAGACAGTCTGAAGTGATAAACAAGTATCGAAGCAATACTTGTTAGACATACAGAAGTAGCTAATAATAGAGTGTAGAGTGAACCACTACTGCTATTCATTATGGAAATCTATTCAAGGGCACTTGAATCATGCAGCAATGAACCTGCTTTCATGTGATTGCGAAGGCTGGGCACCCACATTTTTCTTTATCTCGTGATCATGTGGTGTTTAAACTTTTTATAATTGAGATTTTTCATACTTTTGCGATGCATATTATCATAAATATAAGTTTGGGTAACACCGTGTGGTAAAAGTGACATGATAAATGAACTGCACAATATACTAGGAAGCAGAAAAACATCTGTGTTCGTGAAACTTTTTTTTATTATTATTATTACCAAGTTATGTCCTAAATTTACAAAAGAACATGACTGAAATAGGAATAACAAGTAGTGAATTATAAAATAGATCTTTTCAAATACTGTTCTTGTTGTGCCTTAGGTTTACTTCACAGACTCTGCCTCTGGAGATTGATAAAGTGTTGTGCATTGGATTTAATGAAGTGAAAAGAGTGTAGCTGCAGAGAAGAGAACTCACCACTCAAAATCCGCCTCTGTGCACAGGCAGGAATCTGACATCTGGGAAATATACTGATCTCTGGCCTTGACACATCGAACATTTGCTTTCAGTTTTTGGAAGATTCTCTTCATTCCCATGATGCACACTTCACCCTGTGATTAATAATGCATCATAAACATTTCAGAAATTCTTTTTTTTGTTTCTTTTTTACCATCTTGCTTTTATTGTGCAGCTAAATCAAAGTGATTCTCTTGGCTTTAATCAATGGATGAATCTTAGCGTTATCATTAGTCAAATAGCAGAAAGACCGCCTTACCTCATTGTGCAACTGCCACGTCAGATAGTCATCAGATGTGCACCGCTGTTGGAAAATGGACCGGAAGTCGATCTTGACGAGTTGCCACTCAGATCGATGACTGAAGTGACCGAATATTCTACACAAAAAAGTCAGAAAAGCCAGAAAATTAATCAAATGCGGGGTAGATTTGAGAAGAAATATGTGAAAAACCTGTAACTCCACTGATAATAATAATAATAATAATAATAATAATAATAACAATACACTGACTCTAACCCATGTTCTGCAGGAGCAGAGAAACCCTTCTTCTACATCTTGGCTGACGAAACCCAAAATCCATATCAAATAAAATCAAGAATATTGTGAACTCTTCTAAGTCTTCATCTGGGTAAAATATAATTAGCAAGGACGGTAATTAACTAAAATGAAACACATTGAGTCTTCATGGTTCCTTCAAATCTTACGTCATTATAAGGGTGTCCTCTCCAGGCTCCCCCAGCACCCCATCAACATAGAGCGGAGAGGAGGTGAAGCTATATTTGTCCCAGTTTCTGCCCTCATCAAAACTCAGCCTGAGGGAGAGAACAATGGTTGGATCACAGACAGACCAGCCACAAATAGAGTTGAATTCTGTATGAAAAGCATCAGAGGGGAAGCAACCCCCCACCCCCCCCCCCCCCCCCCCCCCCAAACTCCCTTGTTTTGAAGATTGAATACAGTCTCTAAAAAGATGTGGTGCGTCCTTGGAGAGCCTTACCATATGTGTCTAATTGGCAGAGGTGTGTGTCGGATGGCCACCAGAGATCCTCCTTGATTCAGGAAAAACACACTGTACTCTTCCTGAAAAACCTGCAGACATAATCAGCTCCACTTCATAACTCCAGAGAAAAATTCAAGTCTGCACAAAGTACAAGAACATGCATGTTCACACCTATACAACGAACAAGCAGGAACACACAAGAGTCTCAGCTGTGTGAATAAAGGAAAGCATCAAGCGAGCGTTGCTCTTATTGTTGATATTTTTTTCAGACTTAAGCCAATGGCAAAAAGTCTAAATGCTCCTTTTGTTTTATTTGTTTTAAAGATCAGATATGCACAAGGCTGGCTGTCAAACTTCACGCCTTTGTTTTTTTTGTTTTGTAGGGGTTTTTTTTGAAAATGTGACTGCAGCAACAGCAGCTGAAAACTGAGGAATGAAAGTTGGCAATGAAAGCTCAGATTCCCTGTTTTGTTCTCTTCTTCTTTGTTCAGATAATAGCTCACTAAAGTCATATGTTTTAAAACTTTTGTTCCGTATTACACTCAGTGAATAGTCATGGGGAAGACATTACTGGTTTCTTGAATGGATAAAAAGACTCAAAAGGAAAACCTGATTATACTCAACAGAGTAATACATTCAGAAAGCACTACCTATCGAGATGAAGACATTGTACAGGTACTAATATCACAAAATGTACCCATAGCCCTAATCTAACAGTTAATGTAATGTACCTCTCTCCAGGTGTTCCCAGCATCAGATGTGATGAAGATGCTGACATTAGCGTTGGTCAGCTCAGGTCCAACCACGCCTGAATACAAAAGATTTTTAATCTCAATTATTTTAAGCATGTCACGTTTTCAGATCCGATCGTTAATTCAGAACCAACAAAAAAGTGCTTTTGTTAGTCGTTCCACTAAAGAACATGCAACAGATGTGCAGGACAAACAGATTTCCTTTTATATTCTAAATTGTTGTCAGCTAAGAAAGACAGAGCTGGAATTGCATCTAAAAAAAACCAGATGTGACTGTGTGCTGAAGGATGTGAGCAAAGACCAGCATTAAGGCAGAGCGTAAACAACAGTATGGATGTGCAAAATAATCAAATATCGTCTCACCTGATGCTATTATGATTCCTGGAGCTGAGTCTTTGCTGACAATGTTTCCCGAGGTGTAAGGATTCTCTGATACGTGAAGGTGCAGGTGCAACGAACAGTATGGCTGCGAAACGCGAAGGACATTAGTTTTCCAAATCAAAATGAAACGTTAATATAGATCAGATCTATGCGCAGGAGATGATGTGAAGATTTGATTGTTATATACATGAGTAACTCAAAGCCCATATTTGGGCTTTTGTCTGTTGTAAAAAGACACAACAAGCATCAAAAATAATTACAACAACTAAAAAAAAACATTTTAGTTGCAGCTGTAGCCCAGTGGAATCAAAGCTTATGAAGCAATATGAGTCCCAACTAATGCTATTTCACATAGTGAGTAATGCTTAGTAAATATTGTCTTATTACAGTTCCCAAAATTAGTGGAAAATGGCTAGAGATAGAGATGCAGCAGTAGAGATAAATCTCTTACGAGTGTACGCTTGGTAGATTAAAAGGCAGTTTGGACGACAGAAAGTGTTTGTGGGACCTTTTTGGATTAAGTGCCTCTTTAGATTTAATTTATGGGCCTAGAATCTCTCTAAATTAAAAAAAGTTTTAATTTTCCTTTAATTTGTCGTTGACTAAGTCTGCCACTTATGCTTGTGCTCCTTATCTTTTATGATTTGACTTTACCTACCCTGGTGGAATAAGAAACAATGTGAAGCTTTGTACTGATTTATTTTTTTTTAAAGAAAAGAAAGAAAAATAAAGCAAAAATGCAATAATGTGCTGCATTTTAGCACACAAACAAAAAGCTATCCAAAAATCTATGGTACAGAGCAATACAGTAAAGTCTGGTTTTCAAAGCATGCTGGGATGCTATGCAAAACGTGAATAAAAATAAAATCCAGTGATTTTTAAATCATTTAATCACCACATGTTTAAAGCTAGAACTTGATGATTAAATCATCTTCATAATATTATAATAACATGTGACTGACATGGAAAAGCAGGAAAATGTCAGGAAACACCAAAGGTTAGGCAGCAAGTAAAATGTCTATGTTGCACATTCAGTACTACAGAAATAATACTAAAACTTATATTGAATTTACAGAATTTACTCATGTCGTAGTTCCATCATCCAGTGTTTTACACCCTATTCGTTGCCACTGCTGCTAACATCTTGTTGCATGAATAATATAAGCCTCTACGGGACACAGACACACTCTAAAATTCAACATCTGAGTGCAAAACTGGAGTTTTTAAAGGGGATTAATGTAAAGAGTGGCCTGAAAGTGCATCACAATTTTTCGTTCGTGATTTACGATGATCAAGTGCTCATGCCTGCAGTCATTCCCCAGTCCCGTATAGATTTGTGCAAATGTTGCACCCCTACTGCGTACGCAGTGCTGTAGTAATACTGTCTAGAGAGAGTGCGTACATACATGTTTGACTTCATCTAAGTTCTGTGCCAGGAACTGAGCAACACATAAGACGAAAATATGAACCTAGTACTCAGAGCAGTCTGGAGCCTGAGCCTTGGCTCATAGGGATTACATTTACACGTTTGAGTATGACTTAAAATAAGGAAAGGTATGGTATGTTCCCTTTACTTGTAGTAATATGTATTGAATATAAATGAATACTGGAAGGTAAACCTAATCATAACAGGTCTCTTCACTTACTGCCACATTCAGAACTGCGTTGCTATGGCACATAGTTATCAGCAGACTTTGACCATGGTCTAGCATGATTCACTGCGGTATTTTTGCAAGCAGATAATGGAAATCCAAATAACCAAATGTACCTCTTGTCAGTGGCCCACTTACTTGTTCACAATAGACCTTGTTTCCTTGGAGATCGGTTGCTGGAGCCTGAAGAAGACGCCAGTCTCTCCCCTTGTTGTATGTGATATAAGTTTTCACTTGGTTCTCGACAACTTTATTTGACAGGAACACCCCTTTAATCCCGGCAACCTGAGAACATGAGAGAAGGAGAGCAGTGGGGGGAAAAGTAACAAAAAAGGGAGGAAAAAAATAACCGTAAATTATTCAAACTTAAGTAAAGCTGAAGACCTAGTTTGGAAAGGAAGAGATGTCTGAAAGTGATAGTTTTTCCTGACATGGAGCACTATTTTGGACCATCTGTAGGACTCTGCAAAATCAAAACAACATATGGCACAGCCCTGAGATATGTCTTCTTCTTTGTATTTATGTGCAGAGAGATGCAGACTCTCACCTGCAGCTATCACTTGAGCTCACATTTCTCTTTCATTTCCACAAATCTTTGTCAAAGTATGAATGACCATTTAATATCTTCTACTGGTCACTGCAGCTAAGTGTTTCTGGGCAGAGAGCAGCATAACTACTGCTGATGGCTATCTTAGCTTTCAACAACATGATGCTTTTACTGCTGGCTAAGGATGAGGATAATCTAGGCTGATGTATACATGTGCAGCTGCTGCAACCTCGTAGTAGATCTGTCAGCACAGATATAATATGTTCAGGGCACTAGTTAAAGCCAGTATTCTGCACTGTGCCAATGCACCATCACTGACTGTGTTTTCGAAATGTGTATATGAATGATACCTTATCTAATGACTAAACCTGTTAAATGATTTCTTGTGAAACTGTAATGTTGCATGAAAAAGATGATAAAGCAGCCATAAAGTAGATATGAGAGAAGCACCCAGATGCTGCAGAATGAATGCAGTGTAACATCTGTTTCATTATAGAAGGGGCATCTAAAACATCTCAGTGCACTTAAGGAAAACACAGCAGAAAATCCACAAGAACTCTTATGAAAGTTTTTGTCCATCTGTTGGTGCTTTACTTGTCAGAGTCTGTTATGTTGCTCAAGAAAGATCCCAAACCAGTGATTTGACTTTTGTATGGTACTCTTAGAGACACATAGTGTCTCCGTTAGCGCTCCCCATGTTGCCATCAGAGTCCTCTTATAGTCAACAGTTTCAGTATATGGGTAAAAAAAAATTCAAGTGTTTTTCTGATTATTCATCTAAAAAAAATTCATTCCTAAGCAGCATCAAGTTAATGTTATTTCATGTAATTTTTTATCATTTTTTAAGGACACAAATACAGTCCCAAATTAGAAAACAAATTAAAGAAATCTAACTCGGTGTCAGGGTCCTGGGACTGGGCGACCCAGGATCCCTGGGCAGTCATGGACCTGTGTATTATTATTATGTATTTTTGGTGTCGTTTCTCCTTCTCTGTGCTGTGTTAGTCTGTGTCCCACTCATATGTTTAGGCGAGGTATGGGTGTGTATGTCTGCGGGTGTGCCTGGAGGATGGAGCTCGACCACCTGCAGGCCTGAGGGGTGTGGCCCTGCGGAGGGACTGGCCACACCCGAAGCCACACACCTGCCGCTGATCAGGGCTCGTCGGGGGAGCTACTTAGGAGAGTCTTGGAGCTCCCACCGACGCGGGATCATTGAGTTATCTTACCAAGTCAGTGTGTGTTAGCGTAGGTCTGTGCTGTGCGTATATGCCCGCCGAGGGTTAGTGTTGACGGCTGCGTCTCTGGTTTCCCTACAGGAGGAGGAGTGGTCCGGAGAGGCAGCACGCACGGGGGTGCGGAAACACAACAGCGGGGAGCACGAGCACAGATATCGGAGGGAAGCACGCACACGGGGTTCGAGGGAGCAACGGGGAGTTATTGTTTTTACAGCCTTTTCACTGTAAATAAAGAGCACTGTTTGCATCGCAGAGTCTGCGTTTTGGGTCCTCCTTTCCCCACATCCCCACGGTCTGCCAGCCAGACCGTGACAGAATGATCCCGCCACTTATGGACCCAGCGGTCTCCGAGGAGAGGCTCAGGAGGGAAATTATGGACAAAGTGTACCGCATGTGTGACTTATGGTGGGAGAAGCCTGCGGAAGGTTTGCGTCACGCCGTGGAGAGGCGGCTGCAGGAGATGCTTTTTAAATTCCCCTGGCTGGTGGACTCCCTTAATGCGGTGGTCCTGGACTTCCTACTTTCCACCCTCCACCTCCACTCTCGGACAGCTGGTGGATTCACTGCCTGAGACGCCGGCCCCGACGCCGACACGGAAACGACATTCGCGCCGCCAGCGTTCCTCACCGCAGCTAAATCCACAGACATCTCAACAGCCGGCTGTGGTGAGTCATATGGACAATTCATCGTCACTCACCTCAACTGTTTACTCTGGGGCTATGTTTATACAGTCAGCTGCCCAGCCGGTAGCCAAAGCGCAGCCCGCGGCCCAGCTGGTCACGGTACCTCAGCCTATCGCCCGGCTAGTGATCCAGCCGTCACCTGCTGAATCATCCCCCGCGACATCTACCTCACCGCTTACCGTTTCATCCTGTTCACCATCCACATCACACGCTCAGCCATCTTCTCCACCAGCAGCAGCCTCCATTCCACTGCCCACTCCAGCGGCCTTGTCCGGAGAGAGCGACCTCACCCGCGTCCAACGCCTGATGGACTGGGTAACTCACACCACCAACACAAGGGCAAGAGTGGTGGGGTTAAACGCCATCGAGGCAATCCTGGAGGGAAACCCCTACCTCGGCCAGCTCAAGGGAGTTTCCGCCTGCCTTTGCACCCTGCGTAAAGCCCGGGGGGTAGTGCAAGCTCGGGAAACCTCAGACTTCGTCCAGCTGCAGCAGGAGCTCAGCATGCCCGAGCAGGAGCTCAGCGAGCCGGAGGAGCCCGCACCGTCAGCTGAGGCGCTCAGCGAGCCGGAGGAGCTCGGCATGCCCGAGCAGGAGCTCAGTGAGCCGGAGGAGCCCGCACCGCCAGCTGAGGAGCTCAGCGAGCAGGAGGAGCTCGGCATGCCCGAGCAGGAGCTCAGTGAGCCGGAGGAGCCCGCATCGCCAGCTGTGGAGCTCAGCATGCCCGAGCAGGAGCTCAGCGAGCCGGAGGAGCCCGCACCGCCAGCTGAGGAGCTCAGCGAGCCGGAGGAGCCCGCACCGCCAGCTGAGGAGCTCAGCGAGCCGGAGGAGCTCGGCATGCCCGAGCAGGAGCTCAGTGAGCCGGAGGAGCCCGCATCGCCAGCTGTGGAGCTCAGCATGCCCGAGCAGGAGCTCGGCGAGCCGGAGGAGCCCGCTCTGCCAGCTGAGGAGCTCAGCGAGCCGGAGGAGCTCGGCATGCCCGAGCAGGAGCTCGGCGAGCCGGAGGAGCCCGCTCTGCCAGCTGAGGAGCTCAGCGAGCCGGAGGAGGAGCTCTCGCTGCCGGCCGAGGAGGAGCTCTCGCTGCCGGCCGAGGAGGAGCTCTCGCTGCCGGCCGAGGAGGAGCTCTCGCTGCCGGCCGAGGAGATCAGCGGACCGGAGGGACCTCCACGTCTAGCGCGGCCTCCTCGCCATCTACGTCCGGTGCGTCCACGTCAGCGATCGGCGCGTCATGGACCTGGTGCCACGCCTCGCTGTTGCTCACCGGAGCAGCGCCGCCGCCACCGGACCCGTGGCAGGCCACCAGAACCGTTCCGCCGCCACCGGACCCGTGGCAGGCCGCCGGAGGAGCAGCGCCGCTGCCACCGGACCCGTGGCAGGCCCCCTGAACTGTTTTGCTGCCGTCCGCCGGAGCTGCTACGTCGCCGCCGTTGGGCTCGAGGTAGGCCCCCTGAACTCTTTTGTTATGTTGATGGGCCGCCTGAGACTGTTTTGTGGCGTTTTTTCTTTTTGTTGCTCCGCTGCGGGATGCGCGGTCGGACTCTGGGACTGTGACCTTGGGGGGGTTGTTTTCTTTGGGGGTTTTTGCTTGTTTTGGTTCTGCCCTCCGTCCTGGACCTCCCGCCGCCCGCCCTGGGTTGGTTGTACTGTTTTTGGTTTGTGTTTTTGGGTCGTCGGGAGCCGACCCTTAGAGGGGGGGTACTGTCAGGGTCCTGGGACTGGGCGACCCAGGATCCCTGGGCAGTCATGGACCTGTGTATTATTATTATGTATTTTTGGTGTCGTTTCTCCTTCTCTGTGCTGTGTTAGTCTGTGTCCCACTCATATGTTTAGGCGAGGTATGGGTGTGTATGTCTGCGGGTGTGCCTGGAGGATGGAGCTCGGCCACCTGCAGGCCTGAGGGGTGTGGCCCTGCGGAGGGACTGGCCACACCCGAAGCCACACACCTGCCGCTGATCAGGGCTCGTCGGGGGAGCTACTTAGGAGAGTCTTGGAGCTCCCACCGACGCGGGATCATTGAGTTATCTTACCAAGTCAGTGTGTGTTAGCGTAGGTCTGTGCTGTGCGTATATGCCCGCCGAAGATTAGTGTTGACGGCTGCGTCTCTGGTTTCCCTACAGGAGGAGGAGTGGTCCGGAGAGGCAGCACGCACGGGGGTGCGGAAACACAACAGCGGGGAGCACGAGCACAGATATCGGAGGGAAGCACGCACACGGGGTTCGAGGGAGCAACGGGGAGTTATTGTTTTTACAGCCTTTTCACTGTAAATAAAGAGCACTGTTTGCATCGCAGAGTCTGCGTTTTGGGTCCTCCTTTCCCCACATCCCCACGGTCTCCCAGCCAGACCGTGACACTCGGTAAATATCTGACATTTTGACTTGATGAATGTGATGAAAGTTTGTGACTTTTTGATTTTCTGTCAAGCAAACCCTCTGTTGGGGCAAGGAACCACATTTGGTAACTTAAATAGACGTTAAAACTGGCTTCACTGTGAGGTTGTGGAACCATATAAACGTCTCCCAGTCAGTCAGCAAACATCAGGCTAATGTATGTGACACATAGTGATAAAAGTGCATTTGAATGCAATGCTCACTGGGATTGCCAGGCTTTTACCGTTGTACCTTTAAAAGCCGGAGAGCAGTCAAATGCTGGAAGTGGAAGCTAAATTGGCTAGTCATTCATATGTATATTAGGTTGTTACCTAGGAACTCTGGAGGGAGGGGAGTGGGGGTGAGTGATTGAGGGGGTGGGGGAGTGGAGTGTTTCAGTTTGCCATCTTAGGGAGAAATCAACACATGTCCTTTGTATGTCCTTTGTTGCTGACATTTATTGATGAAAACAGTGAGATTGTGTCATATATATACCCAGTACAAAAAACACCCAGTGCTCTGATTGGTGCACAATCATAGAGATGATTGTGCACCAACCAAGTTTTGGGTGGCCTGCGACCTAAAATCCAAGTACATTTGCAATGTCTTCCCATATCTTGGCAAGGACCCCAATCGTCCCACTGGGGAGAGACTTTCTGAAAATGTAGTAATGAGGCTGATGGAACCATTCCTAGACAAGGGCAGAAATGTTACCACGGACAATTTCTTCACATCGCTTTCACTTGCGCAAAAACTTCTTGGACGGAAAACCACCATCCTCGGCACAGTCAACAAGATTCGCAGGGAAATTCCTCAATCCACTAGACAGACAGATCGCAATGAATTCACCACTCAGGTATGTTGCAGGTCTTTTGTGGTTCTATGTTTATGTGTTTCATTGTGTGTAAAAGGGCTATGGAAATAACAATTTATCTTATTTCTTAGGTGTTTTCAACCTCTGCTGCCACGCTGACGGCGTATGCGGCCAAACGGAAGAAGACAGTCTATATTCTTAGCAGCATGCACAGCGTGGTTCAGACTGATAACACTACCAAAAGGAAGCCAAACACTGTCACCCTTTACAACAAAACAAAGTGTGGCGTGGATGTGATGGACCAGATGGTTCGGGAGTACACTGTCCGCAAAGGAACACGGCGCTGGCCAGTTGCCGTGTTTTATAACATGATTGACATGGCAGCACTGAATGCACATGTGCTGTATCAAGCATGCACCGGGACGAAGGAAAGACGGGTGGACTTCCTGGTGGAGCTTGCAAGGGAGTTGGCTCGCTCTCATGTAGCTGCGAAGAAGGCAAGAAAAGAACAGTTGCTTCGGACACAACCCTCCACACCGAGCCCTGGAAAAAGGGCCACGTGTCAGGTCAAACACAGATGCAAAAAAAATCAGGCCACTGTGCGATGTGTTCACTGCTACAGGTACACATGTGGTAAATGCAGACGACAGATACCGTGGCAGTGCCAGGATTGTGAGTGATTGCTGAAAATGTTGAAATGTACTCACTCACTTTTTATCATTATTTGTAAATATGTGTACAAATGGTTGGTTTTTTGTACTGTTTTCATCAATAAATGTCAGCAACAAAGGACATACAAAGGACATGTGTTGATTTCTCCCTAAGATGGCAAACTGAAACACTCCACTCCCCCACCCCCTCAATCACTCACCCCCACTCCCCTCCCTCCAGAATTCCTAGGTAACAACCTAATATACATATGACTCCAGCATTTGACTGACTGCTCTCCGGCTTTTAAAGGTAGAAACGCAAAATGATGACTCCGCGGGGGTCTAAGGTAGAAAACCAAAATGACTGCTCTCCGGGGGTCTAAGTGCATCCAATCAGCAGTGGCTGGGAGTATTTCAGACTTTAGTCTTCTACATTATGTATTTCAATAGTTGTTCTAAATGTTGAGATAGGTGTTGTCTCTAGAAATTAGTGGAATTTATGGCTAAAAGTGGTGGCACTATATTTGATCATATTTCCATAAGTCCACTTTGAGACATACACCAGATGCATCTAGAGAGCCATATTTGTGTTATTAAAAAAAACTCTTATAAATATAGGATAGTAGTAGTGAATAATACACTGAATGTTGCCACAAGTTCCTATAACATCATACAGTGATCCAGTGAGACATTTATCCCACTTTTAGTCATTTTCAAGCTGTGAAATGTGTGATTTTGGTTTTTTGATACCCTTATAGTATTTTTATTATACTTCAGTTACATAGTGTTATTATATTTTATTACTGCTAAAATTGATTTAGTAATTCAATGTTTATGAATTATTTAGTTTTCCTTGATTTTCACATGGTTTCACCATGCTATTTATTTTTTTGTTTGTAGTAGAGATATACTTCACTGCTACTGTTTTTCTTCAAAGTGGGCTCAGTATTGACTCAAAAAAATACTGTTTTTTCACTTGAAGTATTCTGTTCGGGCACAACCTGTATTTGTGTGTATATGCATGCTCAGTTCAGTGTATGAACTCAAATGACCTCAGACCTTTGAAGAAAAGTATATATTTTTAGCCACATTTTGCAAATGTTGCCACCTTACAGCAGCCTGTGCCTGTGACTGGACAAGACTCCAGTCAAGAAAATGTTCAGAAAATAAAACGAGGAACCATATATGATACCTTCATTTACCTTAATTTGGAACATAAAATTAAAACCATATACTCCAATAACACTCTGGGGTTAACATTTTGAAGGAGCTCAATTAGTGCTCCATAAAGCATTCTTAAGTAGTAATGCATTAATGTCAACACACACAGACAGACAGACTATAATAAATATATGAAATATATAAAAGGAGAAACTACAAAAAAAGCCACTGCCCTAATATTACAAAACCATGTAGTCAGATAAAAGCACCACCCCTGCAGCACATTCACTGCCTACCTCATAGAGGTCTATCATTATATTTCCCTCGGGACCTCCACTGCTCACAACGTCCTCCAGCATCAGGGTGAAGAATAGCCCTCTGGACTCAGACATGTACAGGTTGTAGGAATCATTCTGGTGCCAGTCCTGAATCGCTACCACCACCTGGTTATCGTCTGTGCTGATTATCTGTAAGTCCTAAATAAGCAGAATTCATGAGTGGATGCCTCTGTGTGGATTACTTAACTACTCATTTGCCAATATGTTTCTTAGGAAATGGCTTAAAGAACAAGTAAGTGTAAATCCGCTTAGCGATGTGCACAAAGCTGCGAGCTAACAATTTGTCACTTCTTGACATCACTCAGTCTGGGTCTGTAGCAATTAGACCTAAGGCATTTCACGCTGTGCACTAAAAATGAAGCCAAGCTCCTTTTAATTTTACTGAATCTCTTATCCAGCATGGTGCACAAGATGTGCCCTTCCCAGAAAAAATGGTCACAGAATACAAGGCAGGATGGATAGATTTATTGAAACAACACTGCAGGAACTAAATCTCTCCTGTTGTTCTAACACAGTCTCTCAAACTGCTAAGCCACCCTGCTGTGCTTGCAGTAAATGGAAGTCAGTGCATTTTTGTGCAGATGCTAAATTGACATTTTCTGCTTCAGAACATTTTGGGGAGCCCTCGGGAACTCCAGATTTGCTTTAAGTAAATGTAATTTAGGCGAAGTAGATATAGATGAGAAAACTGAAAATCAGTGCAATGCTATTAAATAAACAGAGACATAATTATGCAATCCTATATCATTTTTCAGGAGATTAAAGCACAGAAAACAATTTAATGGATCCGTCAGTAAATAATACTGGAAGCAAACTTGATGAAAGTATTTGGAAATAATCACCCAACTAAAACTTATAATCATAGAACAAAATATCCCAGAGGAATAAATGTTTCATAGTTAAATTAATGTTACTTGTTCTTCTCAATCAAACACTGCATCCTTTCCAGTTACCTTACCTTTGGCAGAGTGTACTTGGGAAGCTTCATCGGGTAGAAAGCATTTCGTTTATAGGACACATAATGGACAGACTGGCCACCTACTGGCACCTACAAAAGCAGAATAGAGTACATTTATCCATAGTAAACATCCATAAACATAAATGAAGACACTAACTGCCCGAAGCTCGGGTCAAATAATTTATGCAGCCATCAAAACTCTGGGTTTGTTGCTAATTAGGTTGTTGTGCATCATGCCAGAGTGGCATTGTAGTAATACACAACGCTGCAATTTAATTTTTACCCCATCCCTTCACAGGATAATGGCCCCTTTTAGTTAATGAAAAACATGACTGTACATTAAGACAAGAGTGAACACATTGGTTTTACAGCATTTAATTGTCTTTTAATGAAACCAGACCTCACAATAAAAACCCACCTGGATAAAAACGTATTCATCCTGAACCACAAGGGAATCAGGGATGATAAACCCAGGAAAAGGTTTGCTCTTGTTTCCATCAGAGCAATTCTGAAGTTTACAAGTTATGTACTGCGATCCTGTGGGTAAGCAAGAAATTAGTGCTAAAAAGACAACATAATACAGGAACAAACAACCTTCTGTAGCCCACAGTAAAAGCTTAGCAGTGCCTATGCTCATAGTATTAAGTGAAGCATAGAAGCAAAAATTTGGAAGCCAATATTCTTACTAATAGATAAAGTAGAGAGAGCTGTCCCAGTTTGTTAACATCAGCCAAATGAAGTACTCTCTACAGAGATAGGGCATTAACACACAAGGCCCTTATGGAAGTGCCCCCCTCTCTGCATTGTGGCCAAGAAAGTCAAGCCGAGTGCGCCAAGTCACAGCCCAGCCCTTCAAAAATGAATAAGCTCGACTGTATGAAGACTTCATGTAGCCAGATGGGAAGAAGAATTTCAGCACTGACTACTTTCTTTGTTTCTCACTATAATAATAATATACTTAAATGAAATTATTCATATATATTTATTATATTAAAAAAAACATTGTTAAACTAAATTGTGATAAATCAATTTTTTTTTCTGTGTTGCCAAGGTAACATGTTGTTATTACTCACGCCCATCAGAGACGCTGATCTCCAGATGAATCATTCCTTGTTCTTTGTCCAAGCCCAGTCTGGACCTGTAACATCATGATAAACATTACTTTTTGTTTTATAATCAGTGTCTGTCCCGTGACCCTTAAGAAAAGTGAACGTTTCACATTGTCTGAAGAATTCCTCATTTATTTCTTACTCTGAAGCACATATAAGAGCTACAGGCTGCCTAAAAGCCCACTTTCGTCTGATGTATGGGCTTTGCTGAAGCCTCCTCATGAAAAAGGTGATATTAGCTCTGGGCTCATTGAGCCCCACCTCTTCTCTATAAGCCTACTGTGCTCTGACTGGCCAGCTTTCCGGTGCCTGTAGTGAGTTACCATCCTTTGCTTGTGAGCACTGCCTCCTCCTGTTCCTGGTGAGGAGATTCCAAGAGCAAAATGTAAAAACAGAGATGAACACAAATGTCTTGTTCTTAACTACAAATGGCAATTTCTCCAATCTACTCTCACATGTTCAAATTCAGTCTGGTATATGAGAAGATCTGCAGCAACAAGGACAGCAGCAGGGC
This sequence comes from Rhamphochromis longiceps, assembly GCF_057381845.1. Taxonomy (NCBI): domain Eukaryota; kingdom Metazoa; phylum Chordata; class Actinopteri; order Cichliformes; family Cichlidae; genus Rhamphochromis; species Rhamphochromis longiceps. Next base: position 14,765,680 of record NC_140569.1, on the reverse strand, counting down.
ATCTATGCTTCAAAACAGACTGGTTAAGCTAATTACCAGCTGACTGTATGATATAACACTGAAGTTTCAATCACAAGCAATATATGGAGAAATCTATATAAAAGAAATCTGTGATAAGCTTACTTAATCTCTATGAAGATGCAGGAAAAAATGTTCATGTCATGTTTGTAGCAATGGGTTTTTTGATTAATCATATTTGATTCTGGCTCTGACATGAATATTAAAAAGTTGTAAATAACAATGTACATTGTTTAGAAGGTTTACAACCTCCAGGCTAGAAAAATGAATCCAACACAAAAGTGTTTAAAAAACTACCGAGGCCACTTGAAGCGAGTCAGTCCCCACAGACTGCTATAGCAAAATGGCCAACTTAGAAGCAATAAAAACCTTGTTTACAGCCTGGCACAGAAAATACATAATACACTGTTTTTTGTCTTTAGAGGTAGTCTCCTCCATCATAACAAATATATACTGGGTCTTTATAACTCATCCTTCTGGATTCTGGACGTGGCTGCTTTGACTGATGTGTGCTGATGCAGCCTGCGGAACACTATAGTCACAGACTCAAGCCCTCCACTGTCTGTTGCTAGTGTCTTCTGGAGCATTTTCATGAAATAACCTGACTGACATTGTGGCTGTGGTAAAGCTTGTGCAAGAAGGTTTAGAAATTTGCCCTTTAGTGTTAAAGAGTTAAATTCTGGTATTTTACTAGTGTGATACAAAACAAATTAGCAGGTACACATGTCTGTCCAGTAAGTTTGTGGTGGTGGTTTGTTAAACTTTTGCTTTCTTCTCTAAATCTGGTCTCTTCTGGGTCCAAAAACTAACACGGCAGCAGCCAAAATGAGGCTTCAAAACACAGAGCACAGAAAACAATGACATGCTGGGTACATCTATCTTTTATACACACATATGTGTATTTGGAAACTCCACGCTGCCAAACAGATGTGATATTGCTCCAAAGCACCTGGAGCTGCCCAGGCTTCCAGTTGGCCAATCAGAAGACAACAGGCTGTCTGAGATGAAGGACTTAAAGAGTTCAGAAGTAATATCAGCTTTTATATTATTTATATTTTATCAGATTTTTTTGGTGTGATTCCTCCAAAGCTACTACAATACAGACTGACAATAAAATATAAAGCAGCAAGCATTACACTGCATGCGCCTTTAAGTTATGTATTAAACAGTTATTCCCAGTAGTTCCAAAATCAAGAAGTTGTTACATTTAAATTGGAGTATTACTATTTTTTGTCACCACTAGTGCTGATAGTTGCTGCATATGTTTCATGGTTTTTTTTATAAACTGCATGAAAACAACTAATGCTAACTGAGAAATAACTTATTTACATATAAATATAATTGTACTGACTTGCATACATTTGCAAAGGATTAAAAGTTAGTTTAACTTAAAGAACAGAATTTTCTTTCTTTTTTAATTTTTATTTTATCCCCTTAATAAATTATTTTGGGACTCCTGAAGCCCTAAATTAGGCTTTCATTGTAGGTCCCCCAATTTTAACATTCAGTGTTTTGTATCAAGTAGCTTAGTAAAATAGCGAGACAAAAAGCACTGAATATATTTGAATAAAGTGGAGCCTTGTACATAATCAGGCTGTAACAGAAACAAAGAAAACTGAGAAAACTCCTTAGTAAGCGCACTGATGGGTCGTTTGGCCTGTACCACTCGTTATCTGTAAAGTATACTTAGCTATCTTATTCACTTTCACTACAGATTCTTCACGGTAGCGGTTAAGTGAAGAGTGGCTGGAGTGACCACAGCAGCTGTTGTGACAGAAGATGGGTTTTCTTCTCATTTTCCATACTGTGTCTGAACTACAATATAAAAAGCTCCAATCCTGCTTCCCTCAGCACTCTGTAATTGCCTCACAGCTCCATCTCTTTTAATGGACTTTCTGTCAAATACTTCATCCAATTCTATCAGTGAACAGCAGCACTTGGTCTTAAATAACCCCTGCAATGTTACACTATGTTCCCCAATAACTAACGCCTTTTGGTAGCATTTTACAGCAAGGACGCAAGACCTTTAAGGAATTCATAGACCGCTTTGTGGTTGAGTAAACACATTTGATTAAAATATTTGATTAAAACCTTCAGAACTATAAGTAACATACCTGAATTAATAGTATCTAACGCAACAATTTAGGGAATTTTAATGGCAAAGATTTGTGAATTATCAAATCATGTTAATGTCTTCATCATGGTGTAGGATGGGCTAAAGAAATTGAAGTAATGGCATTGAGCGATTTTGGTTGAATTCCAAATGTTATAATTACATATCAGAGCTTTCATTCTTCGTATCTTTAGCCTGGCCTTTCCGATAAAGAGGCAGCCTTGTCCTTCTTTAACACAGCAAAGCAAATGATAAATAGCAGCAGAAAATAAATCATATTCAACTTTTCATATCAGTATGCAAGAGGTCATGAATTCACGATAAGTGTTAACATATGCTTTTGTAAATCATCTTAAACTGAGCAGTGTGGGATGCTTTTTTCTTGCATATTTGGGTTTATGTATTTCCTTAAAGACAAAAGGATGTGCTTACACATTTGAGCACTGTAAATTAGATTTTTGATTAATCCTTTGGCATCACTCACTGTTCCAGATGATGGGGGGGAAAAAATCAAACGTATCTTTAAAACTAGGATTTGTTGCATTGACGCTTCTGTGTTAGTGAGGTGAATTCTTTATTTGGTTTTTGGTTTTTATTTTTTAAAACAAACAACTGTTATGAGTGATTTTCACACCAAACCTTTGGTGATTTGTGAAGAAAGACCATCTGCTGATGTCTTGTACAAACCTAAATTATGAACACATTCTCTGCTGAAGAGTAGCTGCAGTCTCATGTAAGAAAGAATTTGAAAGTCAAACATGTGTACTTATATACTAATCTACTGTGCAAAAATGTTCAGCTGCCCCTCATTTCTTTATATTTTGCTAGGGGATGTGGAACAGGTGCAGTAAACATACATGGATCTACAGTGTATAAGGTAAACTGCCTAAAAACACATTTCTAACAAGCTTGAAAGTCAATATTTGGTAGGATTACATTCACCACAGCCTGAACCCTCTTAGGCAAGCTATCTTGTAATGTTTTTGAATAGTTTTCCATGCTTATTGAAGGACATTTAAAGCTTTTCTTTGAATATTGGCTGTTTTTTGGCTGGATCTGGGGAGGCCACTCATAACTGACCGTGTTTCACTGTGTGTTTGGGATCATTTTAATGCTGAAAAATTAAGCTGTTGTCAGTCAGATGCTTTCTAGATCATAGATTCTGCATTTCATCATTTTTTAATGTCTAATGGGAGAGGGCCCACCCACATCTACAATGAGCCCATTCTGACTGCCCATAAGAATATTGTTTTTAATTTTTAATGATCAGAATAACGTATTAAAATGCACAAAAGGCTAAATGTGAATTCTATGAAAACACTGATAATTGAGTACATACAGTGAGGATAAACTTGCTTTCTTTCTTTTATTATATTATTTATTTAGTTACAATTTGAATGTCAGTATTTAAGAGAGTGAATACTCTATGATGGTCTTCACAATGGTGATAGATCAGGTATTGTTTTCATACATTATGCATGTGCATGTATTCACTCGTAATAAACACAAGTGGTAGAATAGTATCAAACACATGCATTTTATGTGATTACAAGTTCCAGCCCAAATTAGTTTGGCCCATCCTTGCACTACACCTGTACACACTGCACACTACATCGAGATATGGCAACTTTTCAGCTAATTTGGCAATCAACTTGGTGCAAACATACAATTTCATTTGTAAAACTGCTTTATGTTTGACATGTATCACATATTTAGCTCAAGAAATGGGAACTAATGTGTTTGAGAGAGGATTTAGTAACAAAGTGCCTAAAGATACAATATAAAATTGTTTATTTGTCAAGTTGACTGGTTCATCCCTTCAGTTAGTTTTTTGGTATCCTTAGATGATAATTAGGTCAGTGTTACGTAACATTTCTCTAAAAGTACTGGACTGAAAATGAGTGAAAAATAGCCTATAGTCTATAGGAAAATTATGAAAGACCTTGTACAGTACTGGTGTAGTTCATTATGTAGGTTACATGGAAAGATCCAGTCTACTTTATGTTTTACACATCATTATAAAGGGATTATAACCTACTCTTGTAGAAGGCTGGTTAATATAATGCTGTGTTTTAGCCCTGAACATGGGACAGGATTTCTGTGTTGGCAATAAAATGTTTTTGTGTGACAAGCTCCTTCACCACTGCAAATTGTATTTTTAGTGTATTTTAAGTCCTTGTGGGCTGGGAGTTTGACACAATAAATACCGAACTCACACACACACAGTAAATCCTGTGGGCTTACTTCATGCAGCAGTTTTAGCTTATGAAGATTTTCCAACCTAGCTGCAAACTGAAGTACCTTTAACCCAAAGATGTCCATCGTTCTGCATTTAATTGTATTGACTAGAAAAAACAAATTAGAAAGTTAACTATTTCTCCTGAACAACCATAAGCAATGAGGCTTGAGGATAAAAATATATCAGCATCATTAAACAAGGCACTAAAATGCCTTTTTCATGACTTTCCCTGAATTCTACTTAGTCATTACCTCTTCCCTACAGATTTGTATTTACCATAATATTGTCAACATGATTTAAGACTAACAAAAACCTGCAGATCACTCCACTGTACGTCATTTCAAACTTCCTGATTAATATGGCTTTATTTATTTATTTATTTAGAGAAGAGTGTGAAGCCAGCTACTATAAAAACTGTCATAAATTTAACACATATCAGCGACCATAGTCCCTGTATCGGTTCCTAAGAGAAGCTCAAAAGCCCCAGGACACAACCTCAGTCCTGACTCTATGCATCAGGTACATGCATGCAAAAAAAGAAAGAAAGAAAGAAAGAAAGAAAGAAAGAAAGAAAGAAAGAAAGAAAGAAAGAAAGAAAGAAAGAAAGAAAGAAAGAAAGAAAGGAAACCAAAAAAAAGAAAACCTGATGGATAATGTTCGGGTAAGCCCTGATTTGTAACATAATATGGTAATCCAAAAATATGCCAAAAATATTTCATGAGGAGACTGTATTCAGTGGATCAAATATTTATAAGTGTGTGTAAACTAGACACAGCGCATTATGTAAAAAAATAAAAAGAACGACAAGCAAATATAAAATATTTATAAATACAAGCCAAGCTCTGCCTTCCTGGAAACCTTGCTTGGCATTTGCTATTTAAAGAAAAAGGCTTTAAGTTTAATTCATTTTTACCATTTCTGAAAGGACAAATGCAAACATGTTGTTTTTTCTATAACCCAAGGCACTTCCTACAAAGAACTTTATTTAAAAAAATGCTTTACATGGCACTTTTGAAAACAAAGCCACAAAGTGCTTTACAAGACAAAATAAAAATGGCAGGCCCGAGCTAAAACTTTAAAAAAAATGGCACACTTAAGACTCTAGATGTTAGGTTTAAATCTGACTTGATAACATTAATGTTTTGTTTTCTTTGTCATTACTGAAAACAAGCTGCTGACTGATCATTCCCCTCTGTACTACTGTTGTGAGCAGAGTGCTAAAAATGCACACAACTCAATTTACATATTTTGTGTGAAAATAATGCAGCATGTTTCTACCAGAATGACAAATGACTGGATGTTGATCTCACCAGTAGAATCTGTTGGGGACGACATTGTCATGCACAAGCTGCCATCTTCTTCCAAACTCAACGGAGACATAGAGCTGAAAAATGGGAAGGCATTAATCAAATGTCTACGGCATGAGGTACAGTATAAAGATGATTTTTTTTCAGAATCTCCAAAAGGATTATTTCAAGATTTATGTCCAACTTCTTTTCCAAGCAGCTGCCAAATCTTTAAATTTTGTGGCATTAAGATTTTTAGTTGTTTTTTTAAAAAAATACAGCACTACTAAGTGCATGCTTTATGCGGAGATCCACCAGTTCATGTAAAAATGCAGCAACCCTTAGAAGCCAGATTTTAAAAATAAAACAGGGTGATAGAGTTGTATTGTTGATTGTCATTTATGCTTAGAAACATTTACTCATTTATGCTTAGAAATATTTAACCATAGATGCTTAGAAGTGTATAATCAATTGTGTAGTGATAAGTTGTGTGATCTTTAACAGGCTACAGAGGCCTGGTGTGCATTCCACACTGGGAGCATGGGAAAGTTCGTACCTTGTTTAATTGTTATGGTAGGATTAACGTAGTTACATTTGTTTTAGTTTAAGTGCTTTTTGTGTATAAATGAACTGCTAGACTTCCTTACTGTGTTATCTAGGATGAGGGGGGGTCTACCCTCTTCCTGACCAAGGATGTTTGCTTGTGTGCTTTTATGACCCTTTGATCAGCAGTAGCACACACACACACACACACACACACACACACACACACACACACACACACACACACACACGGTACTCTTTGTGTATGTAGACGTCATATGTTAATGAACCTATGCATATTCATGTAACCTCAATAAAAGGACAGTGATACGGGAGAACGGACGAGAGCAACTGGGCGCTCTGTCCGGTCTCTCCTGTGCACGAGTAACATGAAGAACTTTGCCTATTTGTGTCTTGCTTAGCAGTGTAATTATATTGTCTTCAACGTTCCAGCGGATGGGTTCAAGCTACAAACCTATCACAGGGAATGGTGTATATCTACTGTGATGGCTTAAATAAGAGGGAAGTGATATACAAAGTGGTCTCTGAGTTAAAAACCACAGCGTCTTGTTCTTAAAGTAACACAGCAGGATTCCTACCTGACATCTTAAAATCCGTCTTGTAGCTGTCATTGTAATTTTTCTCCATAAAGCCATTTTACTTGTGTTCAAGCAGTCCGAAAGCCTGTCATCTCTCCTTAATGACTGAGCAGCGTGCATCTTAAGCTCTCAGCCTTACAAGGATCGGCAATATCATTTTTGAGTTATCTAAGTACTTACAACTTTTAAAAGACATGACAGGCAATCAATAAATGTAAAATGAAACCCAGCTATAGCTGCGATAAAAGGAACAAGGAAAACCACTGAAATGTAGCTTTACAAAGACATACAGAATGACCTAAAGGCAAACGTGTCTGGAGCATCTTTATTTTGACCCATCTGTGGCTCTCAACTCAGCTTTCATCTTCCTCCCTGCATCATTTATCTCACTTCTCAGACCTTGACTGTTTTTCTCTCTGAAAATCAAGTCTTCCAATAGCAGGCTGGGAGTCCGAGTTTGATGCCTCTGGTTTTGAGTAAAGCAGACAGCAGGGTTCTCACACAGAGTAATGGAGGGTGTGTGTTTATGCTCGCTATTGTGTGTGACTGAGTTTGTGCATTGTTTGGGCGTGTCTAACTTGTTAACTTTCCCCTGTGCTTTCTGAGGACACATCCATTCAGAGCTGTCTGTAGCTGCACCTTATGACCTGTTAAGGGCTGCAGAAGCGGCAGATATCTGTGCTTGTGAAGACCATGTTATGAGAGTTAACGTTGGCATTAAAATGAATGCATCTGACCATGAAGGCAACCTATGTTCTGTATCATTTTATAGAGAGATTACTTGCAATGTGACCCCACGGTGACTTCAGTCTGGCAGAACATTCAAGTAAAAGTAACAAAAGAATAAAAAGCAGCAAGTAATCTGTATACAACAGCCCACATTCTCATATGGAGATGTTTTTCTGTCACATTTTCAGATTTTATTGCAACTATTTCATGCCATCTGACAGCTACACTCTACCTTTTGGTCATGGCTGTAAGCCAGGATCCAGTCTTCCTGCTCGGGGTGAAAAAGCAAGCTGAGGATATCAAAGGCTAAGCTGTATTTTTGATAGGACGCCCCCTCGTCAAGGCTAATGAGCAAGCTGCTCTCCACTTCTGGGTCGGTCAGTAACATGATCTAAGACAAGACAAGACAAGAGACAGGGGAATCAGCAGCCCACCATGACAGCATCCATTCCACAGGGCTTAAAGAGTGCTTGTGCAACAGACGCAAGGCACAGACTCCTGCAGGGCTGTGTAGGGTAAAGATCATAATAACCCTGCTGACAGACTTATGAATCCACGTACACGACATGCACGTTCACACTTACCTTCATCTTGTTGTTTGGACTGACATACAAGTAGCTCAGTATGGTTTTTGTCCCGACTTTCTCATTGAGCTTTTCATACGTGGTCCCATAATCAGTTGACCTAAAATTCAATTACAGGACAAAGTAAATGGGTTTTGCTGGAGAGAAGAGAAGAACAGCGCAACACCTACTAGTTAAGATGCTGATGGTATCATTAAGCATTTCAGGGAAGCAGAAAATTACCACAGCAGAAGTCGTGAAGCAATTTGCTAAATGAATGGAGATTTTTTTAATTATTAAAATAAACAATAAATCCAGTGTTGCATGTGTGGCTGGGGCATGATATTATTATTCCTTTTAATTAGTAGTGGTATTATAAGTGTTATTATTGTGTTATTATTGATGCTTACATTTAATTACCACTCTGTCGTGTTTTAGAAATCAAATGAAGGACATATTTGCCTGAAAGCTTAATAATGGGGTTTTGAAGTCATTTTTTCATCTCAAAACAAAGGCACTATTTCAGATTTCATTTTGAATACCTATTATTTTCACCAAAATAGATATCGGTTTTAGGTGGTTGGTGACATTTCAGTAAAAAATAGCCGTTGCACTGCATAATACAAAAAAAACTTGTGGATTTAGGATGTCTTAGAGGATAAACACCAGTATTTGATATCCTGGCAAGAGAATGCACTGAAATGTTGCACAAAACTTCATGAACTAAGAATAATAATAACTAGGAAATCACTTTGTTTCTTCAGTTCTTGATGACTGTATTAAACACCAACATAACATGCTGTATAGAAATGACATGTAACATGTCTGAATTGTTAAAATTCACTTCATTTGCTGATGATTAATTTATATTTCCCTAGGAACACTTGGAACAATATAGTGGAAAGAAAACTGAAAGAAAATGGCTGAAATTAAAAAAATATATTATCACTAAATTAAAGCAAAATAAAGCAGAGGATGTTTTGTAACAGGCAAATAAAAAAAGTAAATTTATAAGTATAAAGAGGGCAAGAAAAATGTATTTCCGGGCATGATAATTGTATATAAATGATGTTGGAAGGTTCATATGAAAACCACTTTTGGCTGCTCCATTATCCACAAAGGAGTCGCCACAGCGGGTAACTCCACATGTCAGATTTGGCAGATTTGTTACGACAGATGCCGTTCTTGACACAAGCCCAAACAGATCTATGTTCCCAAAGTTGAAAGGGATTGAACTTTCACTTGTTAGGCAAATATAAACAATGTAAAAATATGAAGGTCCAAAACTAAATATACATAAAACTTTACATAAATCAAAATCATTATACATACTGTGCATTACTTACTGTGTGGAGGTGTGGAGAAACACATTCAAAACAAGAGCTAATACAGTGCGTATGGTACAGGGGAAAAATACTACAGGACTTAAAAACCAACCATAAACCAACCATGCAACTATTCATTAAACTACATGCCTTAAAATGTTACTATTCAGTCCATCTCAACACTGCACTGGTAATATACAAAGCACAAAATAATCTACCTCCAAACTGTATTCAAAGGTTAAATCAAATAGGTGTAACCATTGTGGAATAGGTATGACAAGGAATTAAGATTGTGTAGTTCTCTTTTTAAATTCCAAAAACCAGGTGATGAACAAATGTAAAACCTTATTACTATTGTCTGTGAAACATTCGCTTTTGTCCTTGTTTACCATTTGTTTCAAATGTATTATTTTTCATTTGGTTTTTGTTTCAATGAAATCGAGTTAGAAAAGCATTGCCATTTCAAATTTGCTCTGTATAAAGGATAGGCACGATAAGCTAAAGCTTCATCCTTCAACTATTCTGTCAGTAATTTTTGTTCCTCCCATTTAATTAAATTCTTTGTTGTCAACATTTATTTTAATGGGCACTTCTTTTAATAACAACAAAAATTTAAATGCTTGTCATAAATATGTGGAAATGGATAGATTCAGCATTTGATGACAAAGTGTAGACTTTACCAACTTCTATTACACGAAATTAAATCTTTCACCTTTTACTGACAGGAAAGTAACTTGCGTCACTGTGGACACAACAATGACATTAAGTTAATGATTCAGTGTTAATGCTTTTGTGCTGATCTCTCCAAGGGTCCAAACAGTGTGCAACTACATTAACATCAACATAACAGTAACATCAATGTGTCCTGCTGTATAACTACAGAGCGTAATATCAGAGAGGAGATCTTACCTCCATAAAGAACTCTCCGTTACTCTGCCAGAGTTAAAGTCGTAGTATTTTGTCAACATGAGAATCACCTAGAAAACAGATCAAACAGATTACCAGCTGTGAAGGTGTGTATCATCAGTTTTCAATAGCAGCCACAAAGTGTCAGATAGCGAACCAAAAGCCGCCCATGCATGTGTCTTTTAATCTCCCTGACAGACAATGCTTTATTAAAAACACAACAAAACCGTGATGCCTTGTCAACCCACTACCCCCGTACGCCATGAAGCCTTGTGCATATTCTCAAGGGAAAAAATCTGATCACATATGTATGATATACTGCGTTTTATATACCTATATATTGTTAAGACAGAGTAGAGGACCAAGAAATGCAACCACTGGTGAACAATGACTAAATGAATAAATCAGTAAACACTATAATTTATTCTTGGCATAGAAAGGCAGACCTTAAAAATATATAGGACATCCATTCTGTAGAGAGTCATAAAAAATGTCACTTACATGTGTGGTTTACAGTTCACAGGGCTTTACCAAACACATAAAAACTACAGATTTCCTGCTGTCTTTCAAATTAATATTAATAAACGGCTTGCTGTGGAATATCATTTGCCTGCTTTTCTCAGAACGTATCAAACCTTAATCAAAGCCAGTGTGTTTGTATGTGCATGTAATTACTGATGCATGAAGGCGTGTTTACATGCTCTTTACTTGTTTGTTTTTTTACTTTTTTTTTAGTGAAGAAACGGTTTTACATATAATTATATATATTTAGCAGAAACAAATGCAGAAATAAAAATAATGTCTGCTAAACAGTCATTGTGAGCTAATGAAGGGCACCACGTGAACAGCAGTTCACATGGTGCCCTTCATCCTTTACGCAAATTAACTGCTCAAGCAGTGCCCTTTGTGCACTAGGGAATCATAAAACCAGCAGCTCATATAACTCTCTCGGGAAGCCTTTTGAGGCATCTTGTTGAGCTTTTCACCGCTACCTTCTAATTATCAAGTGTTATGAGCATTTGGGGTGACATTCCCTATGATGACTAAGAACTTCATCATATTAACAGGAATTTTTAACTTTTTTTATTAAACTTTTGCATATAAAAAGGCCAAACAGAACTCATTTACCAGGTTAAAATCAAACAAATTCTTTTCATCTCTATTTGATAAATGTGCACTTTCAGGTGAATCATGTACCATATTTTCTGTAAAAAAAAAAAAAAAAAGTATTTTTCAAAGCTAAATTATTCAATATGAAGTCAAATCAAGTTTGTTCTCTATATGCTTATAATTCCTAAATATACTGTAGATGCAAAGACGTGTCACAGCAAGCGAGCGAGACCATAATTAGGTTGAAACAACAAAATAAACAGAGAGATAGCAAAAGGTTTGGGAGAAAAGCAACTTCAGAGCATCTAACAAGTCAAGAACACTCGAGGAGGTAAGCATATTATTGCCGAGGTTTACAATCAAGACCTGCCTTCAAAAATGGGCATACAGATGGTTTAGACAATCAAAGTGCAAACCACTGGTTACACTCAGGAACAGGAAGGCCAGATTGGATTTTCTGAGAAAACACCTAAAAGAGCAGGCACAGATCTGAAAAACATATTTGGACAAATGAAACCAAGATGAACTTGTACTAGAATGATGGGGAGAGAAAAGTATAGAGAAGGAGAGAACAGCAGCTCCTGTTCTGAAGCATACCACATTATTTGGTGGATCATGGTAATGTTATGGCATGGGCATATGAAACTGGACTGCTCGTGTTTGTTGATGTGACTGCTGATAGAAGCACCAAGATGAATCATGAAAAATAGTGCAAAACTGATCAGGTAGTGCTTCACAGTGCAAACGGATAATGACTTGTAGCATACTACAAAGCAACCCAAGAGTTTCTCAAGGCCATTTTTCAATAGCCGAGTCAGTCACCTGATCTCAACCCAGTAGAGAATGCTTTCAGTTATTATGTACAAAACAGACAGAGCCACAAACAAGCATTAACTGAAGGTGGCTGCAGTATAGGCCTGGCAGAGCATCTCAGAGGAGGAAACATAGCATTAGACAGGCAGTCATCCAGTCCCTGTTACTTGAGTCTGTGCAAATGGAAGACTAAGTATTCAAATGGCTGCGATTCGTTAACAAAAATTTAACAAATAAATCAAGCTAAAAATCTGCATTTTGGTTACATATCAATTGTTTTAATTAAAATCCACTGTGGTTTACATATTTTTAAAAAACTACAAAATTCATGTACAGTAGTTATGTTTTCAACAAATTCTGGACTTTTTTTCAAGTACATATTGTTATTGTTATTATTGTGTTATTATGCGATTGCAGTTTACTTTGGACATTATATGACTGGGGTTGAAATCAGTGATCATTTGCTTTGATTAGCTGTCTACAGATCAGTTAATATTTTATCACAATTACTCTGAGCTGAATGAAAGATCCTCTCAGAGATATCATATTTGCAATTACTGTATATAACCTCTAAACAGCAAATTTATGTTTCTCCAAGAGAAAACCCCATTATCTGATATATTATGAATATTACCAATAGCCCACTGCTTCTACCTAACACCACACCGTTAATGCAGTAAATTGTAAATTCACGGTTTTACTTTCTTTCCAGACTGTATTCCCCCTATGCATAGGCTGAGACAGAAAACTCTGACTCTGCTCTTACCTTGTGCTGAATGTATAAAAATTCTCTTTATGGGAGGTAGTTCTAAGATAATCCTCACAGCTTGTTATAACTTTGTGTCCAGACTGGCTTGCAGAGATTTATGGTCTTCCAATAAAATGGCCTTTATGCCTTCCAAAAGTCATAGCCTCATGGACACTGTCATACACAATAAAACAACCTGCAGCAGTCTGAAAATTAGGACAAATTACACTCCCACCCCCTCTTCTGTATGGCAATTAGCTTTATGCATTTCCTTGGAAAGACTCCAGGATTACAGCAAAATGTCATGTGTATCTACCTTCCTGCTGGCTGGAAAAGAGTCCTGTATTCTGAGTGATGCTGAAAGTAAGGTGAAACTTGATGGCTGCAGTTAACACGTCAATAAAGTGATACAATATTCACTTTGTTGGCATGTCTGTGTCAGAAAGGTGCTTAACATGTCACAGAAGCTATTAAATTGCTTTTTCAAACCACCAGATGAAGGCTCTTCTTTTAATGAATACACCACATGGTAATTTATCCTCTGAAAATGGTAAAAGAATCTGTTTTAGCACATTTTTACCTTTCAATTTGAACAAAGGTGTCAGCTACCTGGGGGTAAAACAACTCTCTAACTCACTGTTTGGCTCATATTGTACTCTGGCTTTGGTTCAGTCCTTTCCCTTGTTTTAAAGGGGAGAGGGGGTGAATAAGAAACAAATGGTGAAGAATATTTTTTCCCATGGATATAATAGAAATGCACCTATAGATTAACAGATGGATAAATGAAAGAAAAATAAACTGAAATGCTAGATCCTGAACGCAGCAGATCTTGATGTACTCAAGCCCTCACATTATAATAACTATTATTAAGTAACAGCAAATTGATCATAAATAAACCTAACAAACAACAAAATAAAAATGGTGAATAGCTGAATAGTAAACCAGCTTCAGCTTTACAATAACCATATAGATAATGTTACTGGACTCTATTTAGGTTTATGACTTATGCAGGTTGGTAGGTGGAATGGTTCATTTTGGTTTTTACCAGCTTTAAAAAACAACAACAACTGTATACAACTGTATATAAGCACAACATCAGTGGCCTTGAGGTGACTGTTGTTGGTACAAATAAAACTGAATTGAATTGAATTATTTTTGAGTAACAGATAGACCACATAACCTCCTTGGAGGAGATAAAGAAGTATCAGCTCTATAGTCAATATTCAAACCATTCATGGTCATAAAACTGAATCTGTTGTTATAAATACTTTTACAACAGTGGCTGGATGCTGGAATCAGTTTTTAGGCCCACGTGGACCAAGACAGCCAAAATCAAAAATTGGATTTTTGCAGATAAACAAATCTTGCTTCTCATTCAGCAGTCGTAAAATCATTAAGCAATCTGTCTGCACTTGACTATGGGGATATTGTTTACATGCAAGCTTCTTCATCTACCTTAAGTCCTCTTGATTGTGTGTATCACAGTGGGGATTGTTTTTTATATATTTTACATGAACAAGCTTAGAAAAGATAGCATCATTCTATGATTGTATTTACTGTCCTACTGTAAAAACTCCTTGCTTGCATATGCTCTTTAATTAAATTTAAACACTGTAATTACGATGTCCAATCCCAGGACTGCTAATAATTTTAACATTAGCTGGACTTCTTGTTCACATACTGCACTGGAAAAACTGAATTTAAATACTTTGCTGTCAATAAATGGAAAGAGCTGCAAAAAGCTAGGAAACTACATTCCCCGATTTAATAGAAACATTTTAAAAGGTTATATTTATTTATCTTGAACTAACCTTGCATTTGCTTTTCTTTATTTGTGAATGAATCACGCGTGATGTGTAAGGTGAGTGTCTAAATAACAGATTTAATAATAATAATCACAACCTTTTGCAGAGTGCTTATCGAGATCGTGTACCACCAGACAAACCACGCATGTTTACACTGCAAATCAACCTCAACCTACTCCTGCAGCTAAGGTGTGGCACATAGGCTGCAGTAACTCCAGCATGTTTCCAAAGTGGATTACTTGACATCCAAGTGCAAGCAAATTGATTTTTCAACTCTTAATCCTTTGTAAATCTTAAACCTTGAAGGTAAATGGCCTGGGATGAATTTGATCATTATATAAGAATGAATGGAGGCTTAATGGTGACTTAAAGAGCTTAGGGTGAAGAGATTACTGGTGGGAAATGAAGGCGTTGTATGCGGAGGGGTAGGGGCGGTGTGGTGGTAGAAAGCAGTGTGAGGATTCGGTTACTGAAGGATGAACACTTGAGACAAATGAAATGAGCAACAGAGTGCACACTGCAATTCATTCCTACTCTAACCAACCCGCTGATCAGGCCTTATCAGCTGTTGGAATTAAGACGCCTCATCAATAAAACTGTCATCACATTTCGCCACAGCAATTAAACAGATGGATGATTCCATAAAAGCAGTTGTTACAGGAGTTACTCACTGGAATATTAATAATAAAGACAAATATTACACATCAAAAAGTGGTCACTGTCGAAGCCTTTTTCCCTGCTGCATGCTCAAATGTAACACATCCGCATCACAAGTAAGCATACGATCCGCCGTTAACACAAATACACAATTTAAGCAAATTTAATTACTGCATGTTGTCATAGGGCATCAAGATTTTGCGTAATGATGACGCTTAAAGGTGTGACAACTGGTGGCACTGATTTTCACAAATAAGGCAAACTAATTGGGAGAAGAAATGTGAGAACACCTAGATATCCACACCACAGAGGTGATAACAATGTTAGAGTGCACGCTGTTTAAGGAATGGAAAAAAAAAACAAAGCTTAGCAAGCAAATTCAATGCTCCCAGAGGAAGCACAGCAGAAATTATGAAACTTCACTTTATGAAATTACCACATTAAACAGCATCATTTAACACCTTCAAAAAAGAAAGCATTGTCTAATTTTATTAGGGTGTTTATTGCCCTACGACACACTGCGCGGCAACAAAAGCCTGCAGGAGGGCATGCCGTCATACACTTCAATACCACCTGAGTGAGACACACAATGTACAGAGCCTTTTGTCTGCCACATCAATTTATATCATTTCATTAACAAAGGCAACATTTCCTCGTAGAGCAGATGTTGCGCTGGAGCTAGGTTGTTTGAAGTCAGGGCTGTTGGCTTTCCCATGGATTCCAGGTCACTGCAATCATAAATTATGAAGTAACTGCTCAACAGCACTTTGCACAACATAAACTATCCGTGTCCTGATGAGAATGATGTATAAATACAAGAAGGTGTTAATCGGAGTAAATGTGCTGCTTGGGAATTTAAGTAAAGGCTTTCTGACCGCTGCTTTAACAAGGATGCACATTTTACTTTCATTCTTGCAGAAATAAAGTTCATCTACGATGTGCCTGATGGCAGTACTCTGTTCCTCTGGCAGACAGAAAACATCAAATAATCAGCATTTTAAGTGCAGCTTCACATTACAGCTTCGGCTTTTGAGCAGAGCAGCAAGTATGTGACTTTATTGGACTTCTCTTGCCGAGACAACGGAACTGTGTCGAAGTAGAAGCTCGGTTGGCAAGTCATCTGAAACGGCTTCCTTACTCTTTCAGCTTACGCTCTCGCATCATTTGCTTCTTCACCATAAATGAACGCCCAGGCTAGTCCAGCAGCTGGGTTGCAGCAGCATGCTAAGCTTGTGAGTCAGTGTGCACGAGGAGGGGGTCTGATCAATGCAAGCAAGATTAGACAGCAAGTGGGTAGGTTTCCAACTCAGCCAAAAAGTTACGCCCGCTGTGCGAGGAGGATTTGTCTTTTTCTTTTTTCAAAACTCTCTTTAAATCTTCAGCACTCACTTTGAAATTTGGAAGTGCTGAGTGAAAAGGTAAAAAAATTGACAGTGTGTTGACAAACCTAAAAGCTCCCTGGACTCTTCAATATGTTTCCTCTGACGTAAATAAAGTAAAACAGCTGATCCTTCTGTTTGCCAAAATGCTTTTCTTGAAGCAGCCAGATGGTATATGAACAAGTAATGCAGGTGGCCACTGTAAAATGAAAGTGTTCTGAACCACAAAATGAGGTGCAAACTGAGCAATGGTCGACAAAAGAATATTGACAGCAGCAACCAACTGGCAGAGTGTTTGAGCTGGAGCACTGAGGCGCTGAGGCACACCAAGCAGCCGACAACTCAAATAGCACTTCAACAATATAGCGGTAATTTTAACATTAATTGTGAAGATATCTGTGCAAATGAATAGGCCAACTCTTTGCTTACCAACTGGTACTCCAATTATTCTGAAGCTTTAGCAGCTGCTCATGAAACAACACTGAGTCACAGTGGAAACAGCCAGAGCACACATAACAATAGCATGGACCTGCACAGCATAAGTTGTATTTAAGCAAACAAAAAGAAGTGCAAACAAAAAGATGTGTCTGTGACAAGAAAAAAAAGGAAAAAAATAACAAAGAAAGAGTTGACATCTCATTATGCATTGTTCCCGGCAAATTAACTTTATCCTTGTCTAGAATAAGATCGTTACCTGATTTGAATTTGGAATTTCTGCTCTGTTAGACCACACTCGGTGCAGAAGAAAGGAAACCCAGGAGGGGAACGCAGCTTGCCAATAAAAAAAAAACACACTCAGCAGGATTTCAAGGCGTAAGAGAACCTCACCACAGGAAGGCTTGGTGGCTCGGCAGAGCTGAACTCATCCTGCCAGTAGTTTCTGTGCAGTGCTGAGCTTTAAAAAATCAGTCTCTCTGTTTATCCATGCAGTACAGGCAGTACTACAGCCATAAATTGTCAGGAAAAATGAATTTGTTGTCTTCGGTTGTCTTATGCTAAGTCATGGTGTTGCGATTCCTATCATTATGTATTTCATTAATTTATTTATGTGTGTGATGTTTCCCTTCCCGAAATGTTACACCAAGCCCCTCGGGCTCCACATCCCAGCCAGGAGTGAGCAGAGCTGGTGGAGGTCCGTTCTGGCTGCGTCGGTCAGTGGGCTGTCTGAGGATGTCTGAGCATGTCAACAGGCTGTTTGCTGTTTGTGATGCTTTGCTGAAGAGACAGAATTTACATGAGATAAAATAGTGGAAAGGTGTTAATGACCGGACTAGTTTTTGAACCCAGCACAAATAAAAATGGCAGAACAGCAGCAATATGATCCACATTTGGGTTTGCTGCAGAGAAAGCTGCACTTTTTTTGTAATTACTTCAATATGGCATTTGATAGAAGTGGGACAGGAAATTGTGTCAAACTAATCAACAGGGAGATGTGAAGTCATAAATCCCTTTCATGTCACTGTTTATTCATTAAGATTTAATTTAGCATTGACTTATATGAGTATAGATTTAAAGAAAGAAAGAATGACAGCATTATTTTTGCTTTATTACATTTATTAATAATGAGCTAATTTTGGGTAAGGTCCAAAGACCTCTGAATTTTTTCTGACCCGTGTGCTCATTTTCTTAAAAACATGGCATATTGTATGTTTGCTGTGCCTTTCCTGTCCTTTACATCAAACCAAAAATGCAACATCTTGGTAAATATGATTATTTACTTTCCTTCCAACACTTTGCACGTCTCACTTATTTTTGACTGTTTTTTCAGGTCCACACAGCAGTTTTTTTAACCATATACTGCTTATTTCATCCAATTTTATCCTGCATATTCCTGGTGCTGATACATTAGCATTTTCTTTGAGTAAGGCCAGCTTTGTACTGAAAATATCGCACTTTGGGCAAACACAGTATTCTCGCTGTGGCTCCGGGATGATGGTATATATGGGAAAACAGAGAAGAAGAGGCCTGGAAGTTAGAAAGGAAAGAGATATGATTTTCACGTTTTTCAGCACCCTCAAGATTTATTTGTTTGTTTTATTAGCATGAAGTTTCCAGCCTTAATTTTGATGTATTAATTTACATACCTCCATAGTGCTCTAACATCAACATTTTGCTTTTGATTCCTTAATTATCTTGGGAAATCACATCATTTTGTTCACACTGGTAGTATGACTGAAACCACATAACCTCATCTTTAACGGGGGCGATTGTGGCTCAAGAGTTGGGAGTTCGCCTTGTAATCGGAAGGTTGCCGGTTCGAGCCCCGGCTCGGACAGTCTCGGTCGTTGTGTCCTTGGGCGAGACACTTCACCCGTTGCCTACTGGTGGTGGTCAGAGGGCCCGGTGGCGCCAGTGTCCGGCAGCCTCGCCTCTGTCAGTGCGCCCCAGGGTGGCTGTGGCTACAATGTAGCTTGCCATCACCAGTGTGTGAATGTGTGTGTGAATGGGTGGATGACTGGATATGTAAAGCGCTTTGGGGTCCTTAGGGACTAGTAAAGCGCTATATAAATACAGGCCATTTACCATTTAACTGATAATTTATCCTCAAAAAAACAGGTGCTGGCAAACTTAAATATATCTGTAACCCTAAATCTTATCTTCCGTTTTCAGGTTTATGTAGTTGGGGTGCGGTAGACTCACGCTGTTCATGTAACAGCAGAGATTTATATACATATAAAAGTGAATTATAGGACAGATGTTTGTATTGACTGTGAATACACAAATGGCTTGCTCATCTCATCATTCTTATAGCCCAAACCTAACATACACAAAGACTCAGCTCAGGAACATTACAGTTAAAAAGATACTGTAGTGATGCTTACCCATATTGACTTTCAAGGGCACAGAAGACAGTCATAAAGTGGAACTGGAGAATGACAAAATTTTATCTGTGATTCAGTCAGTGAGTCATAGAAACGACTAAAAACTCGGATGAAACTGGTGACTGACTGCATACCTGGCCAGCCTCCAGTTTCGCAGTAGCGGATGAGACAATTCACCAAAAACTCAATGAGGCAGATGAGGAGAAGCTGCGCACCAAGCTATCAAGAACGTGATCTATGAAGAGGAGGATGCCCTCTACAAAAATGGGAAAGCTGAAAATATGGATTGTCATGAACTGCGAAGCTTCTCCTCGAGGTTGCTCAAAGCAGAGAAGCACAGAGAAATTCAACACTACATGCACAGAAGGCTTCAAGCTTGACCATGATAAAATAGTTATGAACCACGTTAAATGTCTTAACCCCTGAAAAGCTCAAGGACTGGGAGATTTATTAGGAGCCTCTCTATCTATCTACTAGTAATTTAAGCATTCTTTTGGACAAAAATGTTTGAGAATTTTCCTGGACGTCGTAGCACTCTTCCCTATCCTGACCTTGAAAATATGGAAGGGTGGGGGGGAAATGTGTTTTCTACTAACAATACTATCAATAATTTTCTGCTTTTAACTTTTTCCTTCACAAAACAAATAACACAATGTGCATCCTGCATTCTTCTTCTTCTGTGTAACAGCTGGATAAAGTGAAAATAAAACGGAACAGATGTTTTCAAGGTCATGTGATGCTGGATCGTATCCCAGTGTAACCTGGGTAAGACCTGGGACAGGTTTGACAGCCTCACAGGGGAAACAGAATGACAAGCACTTTCACACCTGCAGGCAATTTAGACTTTCCGATTCACCTTGCTAGTCTTTGGACTGTGGGAGGAAACTAGAGCACCTGAATGAAGCCATTCGAACACAAGGACAACACGCAACCTGAACATCATACCCTCTAAAATTACAACGTTCAACATTAAACTAACACATCGTTTGTTCAGATAAATTGGGTGCGACCCACACAGCCCAATCCTGCAATATTCTGCAGAAGTAATTTGCAGTGCTGCCTCTGTCGCACAGTTTTTGTGATTTTTCCACATCATTTGAAGTTAAATGTTTAGTTGATGGGGACTCACGATGCCCGATTATTTACCTGATTAACTTCTGGTCACCTGTCTTGCACTTTTAGCAACACTGCTCACCAAAATTCCAGTCTGATTTTCCACATGGCTGCCATGAAAAGATCCATTATAAATTACAGCAAGCATGTTTTTAAAATAAGTATTTTATATAGTGTGACTAAAACTGCAAGTTTTCATTGATTTACCTTATATATCGCTGGTTTACCTGTGCTCTCTGGATGTATACGTTTTGTCCAATTTATACATGTTCTATAAGCCAGTGACCTGAAATATTTGCTGTAAGCCTTACCCACAATTTTTCCATCCATATTGTAGATTCCAAAATTCAGTCTAAGCTCTCAGCTAAGATGCTTTTTCTATTTTACTGAACAGAGGAGAAGAGACAGTCCTCCCCTGGAAAACAGCTGTTAAATGAGAGAGTCACTACCTTTAGGCACCCTTATAACCTACAAAATGAAACTTTGAAATATGTGTTTAATGTTTTAAAAGGCTCTATTTTAAAGCAAATTCTGAAAATTAGATAACAGTCTTACTCCAGCGTCCCTGTCTCAAGCCAGGAATGGTGATGACTTGTGCTATGACGGCTGAAACAACAGATTGATCACAATCGTTTATCCGGAGGACGTGTTGGAAGAGACCCAGTGCACTGAAAAAGATGCAAGCAGACTATAAGAAGCAGCCTGTTGGAGATACACACACCTCGTTTGTTCAAATAAAGAGCGACAAAGTCTAACGCAAATATGGTTTATCAAACACTATTCACCTGTGGATATTTAAGCTGTTATAATTCCTCCTGCAAAACACGTTGTGCCCTTGGCTCCACTCAAAAACCCAGTGCTGAAGAGTTTATTGAAATAATCTAATGCAGGTAAACCATTGAAAGTTATTTAATGCTACACTACAATTCACCGTGAAGCAAACATTCAAATATATCTCAATTTATTGCAGTTTCTTCTTAATAGAGTCCTTGAAGCTTGCTAATTAACCGCTACAGTTAAATTGTTCAACTCTAATGAAGGCAGCCTTGGTATTGAAATGCTAAATGTGACAGACAACAACCACATGAATTAGCAGCGTGGACTGAGCACTACTTTTGATTTTGTCTGTTTTTTTGTGTTGATTGAAAAGCTGAAATGATGTTGCAGCTTCGTTTGTGAACCGTGATAATTGGACAAATGATAAATGAATGGCACCATCCATCAACTAGGCTTCAGCAAATAAGTACCAAAGCATCTGCCTGAGCTGGACAGAAAAACTAGATATCAAGGCATGTCGACATCAAGCTCGGACAATGTGTGTAACAAACCGTACAAACTGACTGAATTTCTTTAGATGTAATGCTTCATCAGTTATTATATGTCAGAGTTTTCAAGCAAGCACAACAAACAAATATCTACATTTTTGAGCACTACTAAAAATATAATGTCATGGACGACAAATATAATGTGATAACTGTGTAAATTCTCAAAGCAGGTTCCCATACAAACTGAGTTACACGGGTCCCTAAACGGTTCTTCTTTCTTTGTATGACAGTCAATAATACAAAATGTGTTATTCAGCCTGTAAGACAAGGTTGCTTAGGCCTGTGATGTGTGATACTAAATGTCTTCTTGTTTCCAGGGAATCTGATTAAAGCCCTTATGACTAAACTGTAAGTGTTAATAGATTAAGCAAAGATGTTTAATTAGGACAAGGCTTCATTTTGAAATAGATTACTGCTTTAAATAGATTTATTTTAAAAAGTAGACCAGCTGGAAAATGTACACGTTTTCTTACTGACCACCTGGCCTCCACTTACACACATGGAGAAAGAGAGAAAGAAGGGGAGAGGGTGTGGCAAGTAACACACACACACACACACAAACACATTAGACTGTGAGTAGGCGAGATGAGATTCTGCATAAGGGGGAAATTTGTTGAAGCAGAAAGTTCGCCATGCAACTGTGAAGACGATAGTGCCAAATCCTGCTGAAAATGACTTAATACAATAATAGGTTTTGGAGTATAACTAATACTATTAATTAAAAGCAGACAAAAATACACAAAAAAGCACTTTAATCACTTTTTATTACTGTGTGACTTTTGGATCTTTGGTACCCCAAGATACTCCCCATCTTATACTGTAACTATACTGCATTACGGATGATAAGCTTATTTACTTTCCTGGCAAGAGGTAGAAAACTGTGTGCTGTGAGGCTTATAGCTTAGCATAATGAATACAAACTGGGGGGAAACTGTTCAGAAATCACTCTAGTCACCCCACAAAGCAAAAATATTCTGCTGTTGTTGTAGACAAGATGTATCATACCAGTTACTTTTTGGATAAGCTGGGGAAACAGTTTCCCCCGTTTCCAGGCTTACTGCTAAACTCGGCTAACCACCAGTTGGCTCTGGCATCCTAACTAGTGTTTATGTGCAGAGGAGAGAGGATCCTTATCAGAACTATGAGCAAAAAAGCCAATAGGTGTAACTGCCCTAAAGTCAAAGCAGAGCAATACTGAGGTAATGTATTCAAATAGGAACTTTCCACAGCTATGCTGATGACACAGAATTATGCACATCCGTGCAGCCAAATGATACAATAAGTCTGATGAGTAATAACTTTGTGAGACTCATGAAAGACAAGCAAGGTAAAAATACTTCTGCTTTGCCTCAGGGCCACAAGAGATGTACTGTCCAAAAATCTTAGCTCTCTGCTTCCACAGTTCAAGCCTAAGCAAAAGACATTAGTGAGAGTGTGTTGGACTTTGATCATAGCATTATATTACACCATAAAATTGTAATTCTCTCAGCTGAGTAATATTGCCATATCAAAAACCCAGTTTGTGCTTAATTCTCAGTAGACTAGACAAGCCTACTGTGTATTTCAGTGGTCTTGCTGAGAATTTGATTTGTCAATTATAAATCATTCAAATCCGGGTTCTTGTGATATTGACCAGAACAAGAAGAAGAGAACACTGAGTGATTCTGGTTTTAGCTGAACTCGGTATAGCTCCATATATATTTTACAGATATTAAATAACTTGTTTGTCTATAAAGCACGACAGTGTTTCACCAGCTTCCATCCTCAAGGCTCCCTGTTGTTTTAAGTGTCTTTACATTTACTCACATCCTCCATGTAGGTTGTTTGAAGTTCAGAACCACAATCAGACCCAAGAAAATTGGATCTGTCCAAACTGTAGAAAGTATGTCCCTCTGGATATCAGGGAATAACCCCCACTGAGCATTCTGTTATCTTTCAACCTGTAAATCCATTTGTCTCCAAGTCCTTATTTTAGCATGTCATTGTATTATGATGTTATTTCATGCTTCATTTATCCTTAATTTGTCTTTTAGTCTAAAGGACTCCAGGTTTAGGTTCTTTGCATGATTGTAATTATATTGATTCTTAATTATTACGCTATTATAACTTTCGTCCTATACTTTATCTGAGCCATTCTTATATAATGGGTGGTAGGAGAATTATAGTTTAATTGATTTAAGCTTGCAAATAATATGTATGCAGAGAACTTACAAATGAGTGACTGACCAAAACGGGGAAAAGCAAAATGAGCTTCTGTGAGTGACTAAATGGGAGAAACACGCACAAAAGAGCAAATGGGGCATAATCCCCTTAACATTATTTTCTTTTTCTTTACCATATCTGCCAAGTCAGCCGATCAATAAACAACAGCATAAATAGGGTGTGCGTGCCCGTGTATGTGCGCGTGCGCGAGACAGACAGAAAAAGAGAGAGGGAGAGCAAGGGAGAGGTTGAAAGGCAGAGACTGATTCCTTTAAAGTCTGCAAGCTCTCAGTTTTAATCTTTCATCGCGTTTTTCAGACGCATCTGAATGAGTCTTACTGCCACGTAAGACCTGTGGATGAATGATGACCACACTGCGTCAAAAAGAGGTCCGTGCGTAAATCTGGAGCACATTAACTACTTACGCTACTGTTTTGTCCGGACCAGTGCACCATCGCCTGGTTATGAGCCGTGTCCTCGGTGAGCGCAAATGTCGAACTTGTGAGGTGAAACTCCTCCTGGTCCGAAACCGAGGCATCCTCCCCGCCCTCGGGTCTGAATCCGGACCAAGTCTCTGTGCTCCTCGCACTACGTCTCCAACTGGTCACATTCCTGTCCTCGTTTTCCGTCACATCACCAATTTTATTTCCCCCATCGTCTGTGTTATTCTCGGTTACATTGCTGAGAAAGGGGGAGGACACGCTTGAAGACACTTCAGATTGGGAAAGTTTCTGGTTACTGCTTGGGGCGCCTTTATGCAGAGAACTTGAGATATTTCCCCCAAACCGTGGCTGTACTTTGGACGAACTTTCTTCGCTCGCGGTCAGTTCTGCATCGTAGTGCCTTTCGTTTCGGGGGGTGACCGACCCCTCGGTAAATCTAAGAAACTCTTCAGCTGTTGCCTCTCCAAAATTTGTCAAATCCAGCGCCGAGAGTTCCCGGGGAAATGCTGCGGAAATGAGCGGCAGCTGGCAAGACGGAATGCACCTTACCTCCGCTTTTGTTCCGCCCAGGATGGAAGTTAGGGTAAAGATCCAAATCCACTCAGAGAAAATGATAAAAAGGCAGTGACCGAGGCGCGTCTCCATTCTACGTTGATTCCTACTTAAAAACATATCATTTTTTTTAGTCTTGAGCGAGTGTCTGTCATCACCTGGTAAAGTGGTTGAATGTACTGTGAGGAGGTGCAGCAGCGCGCGGACAAGTGCTCCCAAGTACTGATGCAAACGATGCATCAGAGGAGGAGCTGGAGGCTGAATCCTGCACAAGAGGGGAGCGGGGCCAATACCCCGCATCATCATCTCAACCTGGATTAAAACAAAAAAAAAGAAGAAGAAGAAGGAAGGAACAACAAAATAATAAAAACAAGCATGGGGGTTGGGTGTAACTTAAGTTTATTCCTGATCAACAGTGTGACAGATAGTATTTCATTATAAAACATTTGATTTAATAATCATCTTATATCTTGGTAATTATGCACAGAATCAAAACAGCCTGAAAGGTGATGTATGGGGTCCCTGGGGGGGAAGTCTGGAAACATTAGTGGGTCTGCCACTGGCAGTCTTTGTGAGGAAATGTTACTGACAGGAGCTTTATGGAAGATAATGAGGCTTTGCATTTTCCATTAGCAGGTCTGAGTAATCAATTAACAAGATTGCCTGTGTTCACTGTCAATTATGTCATGCAGGTAAAGTCCCGGCTGTGGCCTGCCTGCAAAATGGGCTGGAAATAGTTTCACTTAGGCTTTGCTCCTGTATTATCCATTCAATACACCCGAATGGAGAAAATGCATATTCCCCAAATTTTACCTGCTGTTTTCTGTGGCCCTTTCTTGGGGTTAATGGAGGCTTGAATAACAGAAAATAATGAGAAGAATTCAAAGCAGAGGTGAGTGAGTAATCAGTCTTGCTACATCTCTGATCTCTGCTGTTGAGTATAAGTACAGAAGAGTGCGCAGGTGTCACGGCAATAATAACGATCCCATTATTGCCATGCAGTGCATACAGCAAAAATATATTGTTATATTTCTCTATACTTTGGGCTTTGTTCCAGTCAGCTAATGGTGGACCATTAGGAGAACTAGAGCCTGTCCAAACTCTGTGATTAGATTCTATTTCTGGGCAACATTTAGTCAATAGGATGAGGATGCTGTTGACTGGTGAGTGATGCCGAAGAGACTCCCTATATTGAGCTGCGTTCTCCCCATCGCTCTGAGCTGCGACGTGATCCTGTTCCACATACGGGTCAACTGCACAGAGACGTCTTTCATTGCCAGCCATTAGTGATGCAGTGAGCAAGAGCTGTCTCAATCTGTTTCAGTTAGCCCCCACCAGACAAGGGGAAACCAGTCTATAATGCAGATTGATGGCTGACTGAGAATTTCAATCACAGAGAACACTGGCTAAAAACCTCAACTTTCGACTGTAATGAAAACCTCAAGCAAAGTCCAACTGTTTCAATACAGAACACCTTTTTTAAAAATGGAAAAAACTGGTCTCTTTTTTCTCTAGGTACGAGTGTGTGTGTGAGTGACACTTCCACAAGTTTACACATGTGTGTTTCTGTGCTTGTTCTGCCTTTGTCGAGTTCACAGTAATAATGCAGTGATCATAATGCCTGACCTATCTGCATAGTTCAGATGTGGATAAGCAGTTCCTGCCTTTGTTTTGCTTGTAACGTCTCTGTGATAGATGATGCTAAAAAGTCATCCTCAGCATCACCACTTTAGCAGATTTATTACGTTTACTGATTACTTTGTCATATTATTCAAAAATGTTTTAATCAGAAAATAGTGAAAAGAGGCCATGACAATATCTTAGTCTAAGGTGACATTCTGAAATTACTTGCTTGATCTCAAAAAAATCTCCCAAACCCAGGGGTCATTTGATTTTAGCTCATATAAATGAAACAAGCAGTTGTGTCACAGGGAGAAAGTCATTTTCTGTGGATAAACCAGTAGCCAACTAATCATTAAACCCTGAGCTGCAAGTCTTGTTTTCTTTACGCATTGTTGAAGCCACGGTAGGAGGCTGAAGTGTAAAAAAAAAAACTTGTAGATGTCTCAGAAAAAGAAAAACTGTGGTAAGTACAAGCCAACTTTGTGTGAAAGAGAGCAAAAATAAATTGTGCATTAAAAAAACAATATCCGCGGAGGATCTTTTAGACTTGTTCGCAGACTTTAAATTTCACTGCAAGGTGACAGATTTCGGGACTGATGTCGTATAGCACATTTGTGTGCACAACATGGCAGCTGAGTGGAATAATTGTCTTTCGACAGACAAGATTGCTGCTTTGCTGCCTGTCACACTGACTGAATACAAACTGCGTATGCTTCCTGAGCTCCTGCCTTTATGATGGGAACTTGTGAGCCGGCAGTGTGAGAAGCACACAAAGGAAAGAGGTGACAGCTATCTATGTTGCTGGATTAGTCTGTGTTTTTAATTAAATAGAATTCAGGAGAAGAAGAAGAGAGCACTGTATAGGGCATCTCTGAAATTAGTCTTTTCCATGTTGACGTCTGGTTTACTTTCACAACTGTCCTTATTACTCCAGTCCTCATAATAGCTTTAAAAAGGGAGCAAAGACAGTCAGGACATTACTCATGCACAGAACATTGTCTAAAACCTTCTGCTCAAACTAAAAGGTTACATCTGCCTTCAGTGCTGCAAAGTGTGCTACAGGCTATGTACAATTGATAGCTCAAACCTTTCAGTGGATCGTTCAAATATATGATTTGATGTGTCTGCTTTGCTGTGAGTGAAGTGAAGCAGTGTGTAAAATGCTGTGAACGTGTAAGTAACAGAAACCTACCACATGCATACTTTGTGTACTGAAGTCTAGTTTCTGCTTATTTCAGGTAAGGTGGGTGCAGCTTTAATTAACTGACCTTCGGTTCTTGCATATGAGGTCTAATTTAAAACCATTAGTTATTCAGCACAAATTTAGTAATCAGTGAGCTGGATTTCCCTATTATCATACTTCTTCACCATTATGTTAATCTTCATTCTTCCTAATGTTTTGCTTAACCTTCAGTGGGCAGAATCTGCCTTATTGGAGCTCAGGACAACAACAGCAGCCTAATATTATCACAAAAGCATCATTAATCCACATCTGAAAGAGTTCATTCTTTTCACAGTTTGAGGAAATGCTAAGAAATAAAGGTTTTGAGCTACAGGGCATAGAGTTTTCCTCATTTTACTCCCGCCAGAGAGCCAGATGCATTGATGTTATTGCTTAACTACAGTGTGTTTGATCTGACCCCATTATTGGTCTCAGGAAATTTAGCTGAAAGCTACAGTTAGGACTAGGAGCAGAATAATTTAAATTACAAAAAGAATAACATCAACAATTATGTAGCTTGGACTACTTTTTCATAAGTGGTTTGGGTAGTAAAGGTATTTTTACAGTGTGAGACAAATGTACTGAGTAAATGTTTACCTGCTTTATCATTGCATTCATTTTTTGTTGGAGAATCATGCATTAATTTGAATATTTTAACATTACAGGTCCAAACTTGAAGTACTTAGAAGGACTTGAATAACCACAAAATTTAAAAAGACAACAGAGCTGCTTCCAGCTGCTCCCTTATTCACAAGGGGTCACCGCAGCAGGTAGCTCCACATGTTTTTGATTTGACAGATTTTCACATCCGAAGGGATTTATGTTTCCTCCCATAGGAAACATGGGAGAATCTTTTGCTTGTTAGACGAATGTTAGGCGAATGTGTAAACCACTACACTATGGAGGCACTAAATATTAAAAGATAATGCAAGTGCTAATTAGCATTCAGAAACTGATCGAGGAGGATAGCAACTGTGCAATATTGAAGGCGTTCATTATTGACTGCATCATTTCTTGTACAGTGAAAATGTGTTTACATTCAGGTCTGCTAGTAAAAAAAACAATGTAATCAACAACACCTAGAGTTATTTCTGGATAAGATGTGCTTTAGACACGGACTCAGTAATTTGCTTCTGTGCTGACTGTCAGTGTAGTCTTTGAAATGTAAAGAATTTTTTACCGTAAGTGATCCATAGTGCACGTTTACTATTGCAGCCATGATGACAAAGGTGTCCTCCCCAGGTTATTTTGGAACAAAACCCAGCCAAAGATCACATTATGTACAAGCCTAATATCCCGTTTCAATAGAATATGCATCCATTTTCAGAAATGAAATATCTTTTAAATTATGTTTTTGCGGACCTGCCTGTTGGAGTTAAAGGAAATGTTAGCAATGAATGAGAGTTCTCTCTGCGTGAGTGTATAGCCTTTAACAAATGTCATCTTTATGTGGTACACTTCATAAAAAGGCAGGAAAAAGAGAGTTCGTTTTATGAAAAAGTTCATTTTACGATAGCAAATTCATGCATGTTTGCAGACAATGGCCCCATGGTTTTTTTCCTTCTGTCTTTTTTTTTGTCTTTTATAAAAATGGATTCCTTGGAAACTGCTGTCTAGGTGATTCAACCCATTCAAAGTTATTCCAATCCATAAAAACGGAGAGAGATGTCAGTTTACCAATTATAGGCCAATATCACTACTCCCACAGTTCTCAAAAATTTTAGAAAAGTTATTTGTTAATAGACTTGATAAATATATTGAGAAGCATAATCTCCTAAGTGATAACCAATATGGCTTTAGAGTGAAAAGGTCCACTTCAATGGCAGTGATGGAACTTGTTGAAGGGATATCTAATGCAATAGATAATAAGGAATATACTGTTGGTGTTTTTATAGACTTAAAAAAGGCGTTTGATACAATTGATCATTCTATATTAATGAATAAACTAGAGAGATATGGCATAAGAGGGATAGCATACAAGTGGATGAAAAGTTACCTGGATGAAAGATATCAATATGTCGAATTCAATAATGTAAAATCTAAGCAGTTGAAGGTAACTTGTGGTGTTCCTCAGGGCTCTGTGCTGGGCCCTAAATTATTTATATTATATATAAATGACATATGTAGTGTTTCCAAACTGTTAAAATGTGTATTGTTTGCTGATGATACGACTCTGTACTGCTCAGGTAAAAACTTAGAACAGCTTCTGACTACAGCGGAAAAGGAGTTAAATATATTAAAAAACTGGTTTGATGTAAATAAGTTATCATTAAATATAAAGAAAACAAAATTGATTATTTTTGGCACTAGACAAGTGAAAAATGTATCTAAAATAAGGGTTAATGGAATTGAAATTGAAAGAGTGTACGAAAATAAATTTCTTGGAGTGATAATTGATGATAAGCTGAGTTGGAAGTCTCATATAAACCACGTGAAAACAAAAATGTCAAAAACCATTGCTATTCTCTATAAAACAAAGCATGTCCTGAACAAAAAATCATTATACACACTTTATTGTTCTCTGTTGCTTCCATATATGACTTACTGTCTGGAGATATGGGGTAATGCATATAAAACGAACACTCTTCATATTTTCAAGTTACAAAAAAGAGCTATAAGAATTATAAACCAATCAAACTATATAGAACCAACTAACATTTTGTTTATTAATCTGAATACCCTGAAATTTTATGATTTAGTTGAATATAAAATGGCACAGATAATGTATAAAGCACAAAATAACTTGCTTTGCCCCAGTACTCAGAAGCTGTTCAAAGTCAGAGAGAGTCAATATGACTTAAGGGGAACAGATTTCTTTAAGAAAAACAAGATGAGGACAAATATAAAACAGAGATGTGTTTCTGTTAGAGGAGTTAACCTGTGGAATAGTTATGACAGTGATTTAAAAAGGTGTAGTTCATTTTCCTTGTTTAAAAACATGTTTAAAAATACAGTATTAGAAAAATATATATATCAAGAATGAAAAGAACAAAAAGGAGAAAAAAAACAACAACCTCTTGATTCTTTACTTTGATGTAGTTACTTATCTAAGGTGGAAAGTTTTTTTTTTCTTTGTTTTGTTTGTTTGTTTGTTTGTTTTGTTTGGTTTTTGCTTTGTTTTATTATTTTCTTCAAGCCCTGTGTACAGGAGCTGCATACAAAAAGATATTTTGTGAAAAGGGTTGGCGTAATAAGCAAATGCTTCAGCCAATACCTTTTGATTAGCCTTGTCTCATGCTTTCTTTCTTTATGGTAGATTTTTGTTCTGTTTTCACTGTTTTTTGTTTTTTTTTTCTCACTGTTTTCACTGAGATTTGAATTTGAATGCTAATCAATAAAATCAAATCAAATCAAAATCAATCAGATGTCCAGGCGTCCTGGTGAGCATCCCCTCCTTAAAGCGATGTGTCTTTTTCTTTTTTTGTTGCTTAATTTAGACATCATCATGGTAATTTACAACTGGACAGAAGCTCTCAAGTAAGAGAATACCACATGATTTTTATACACCAACTAGATAAACATTTGAAACTGTTCTCAGAGAATGTTTAAGCTAAGCTTGATCGCTATTCTTTAGCTGGGTGAAGCAAACAATTTCAACACAGTGGGAGTCACGGTTTTGATCAGCTTTTCATCAGCCTCCAGCTGCAGAACCACAAACTGTGACACACACTTGTAATTATCAATTATATATGCTCGCATTCAAACTGTTTCCTAGGATTTGAATAGTCTATCTATCTATCTATCTATCTATCTATCTATCTATCTATCTATCTATCTATCTATCTATCTATCTATCTATCTATCTATCTGCTTCTTGTATTATATATTTAATATACAAATGAATACACGCAGAAAAGATACGCTCTATTTTTGGAAATTGGCTCATGACAACAGGCCCTCTAAATCAATGAAATACATCCACGGTTTGTCTATGACCTCTAGAATGGCACGTAAGCAGTTTGTTTCATCTGATACCTCTTTTGGCAAGACAATGTCATTTCACTTGACTTTCTTAGGAGGAGACAGCATGTCTCTCACTCTCTTTTTGCTTTTATACAAATAAACACATTAGCTATAACATGTTCAAGTATGGGATTCCTTAGGGGAAATTCCTCATCAGGGACATTTCCAGATTGTTTTAATAGGGTTATAATGAGAGGGACAAGAACAGGATGACATCAGTGTTTTATCAGAGAATTTAATAGGAAATAAGTGTAAAAAAAAATGTAAATGATCTAAAATGATGTCAGGCTCATGTGTTGTGTTTTGTCCTATCAAAGATAGGATTAATACATGAAAAGAAATGCCGCACATGAGTTGCACATAACTAACACTGTTTTGGTTATTTGTTTTACAAAGTCGAATTTCTTTTCTTAAAAAAGCTTGTTTACTTGAGTTATAAATCTACTAGCAGTGCACAACTTGTATAACCCTATCTATCTAAAGTTAATATATTCACTATGTAGAATGGCACTTGATGTTGATGGCTTTTTAATGACTTCCTGGGTAGCTTGATCTATAATAATGTAATTTGTCTCATTTGTTAAAGTACAAAGTACAATATTTCCATTCATGCCTTGAGAAAACCTAAATATACTACATTACATCTATACTCTAGTAAACTACTCGAGTAAATCTATAGTTACATTCATTCTGCTCTGTGCTGTCAATGAGTGGTGTTGGGCACAGCAAAATTAACAGTACAGGGTGGGCCATTTATATGGATACACCGTAGTAACATGGGAATGGTTGGTGATATTAAAGTCCTGTTTGTGGCACATTAGTATATGTGAGGGGTAAACTCCTCAAGATGGGTGGTGACCATGGTGGCCATTTAGAAGTCGGCCATCTTGGATACAACTTTTGTTTTTTCAATAGGAAGAGGGCCATGTGACACATCAAACTTATAGGTAATGTCACAAGGAAAACAATGGTGTGCTTGGTTTCAACGTAACTTTATTCTTTCATGAGTTATTTACAAGTTTCTGACCACTTATAAAATGTGTTCAATGTGCTGCCCATTGTGTTGAATTGTCAATGCAACTCTCTTCCCCCACTCTTCACACACTGATAGCAACACCGCAGGAGAAATGCCAGCACAGGCATCCAGTATCCGTAGTTTCAGGTGCTGCACATCTCGTATCTTCACACCATAGACAATTGCCTTCAGATGACCCAAAGATAAAAGTCTAAGGGGGTCAGATCGGGAGACCTTGGGGGCCATTCAACTGGCCCACGATGACCAATCCACTTTCCAGGAAACTGTTCATCTAGGAATGCTCGGACCTGGCACCCATAATATGCTGGTGCACCATCTTGCTGGAAAAGCTCAGGGAACGTGCCAGCTTCAGTGCATAAACAGGGAAACACATCATCATGTAGCAATTTCAAATATCCAGTGGCCTTGAGGTTTCCATTGAAGAATGGACCCACTATCGTTGTACCCCATATACCACACCAAACCATCACTTTTGTTCCACCAGTCTTGGAGGGATCCATCCAATGTGGGTCAGTGTCAGACCAATAGCACTGGTTTTGTTTGTTAACTTCACCATTCACATAAAAGTTTGCCTCATCACTGAACAAAATCTTCTGCGTGAACTGAGGTTCCTGTTTCAATTTTTGTTTTGCCCATTCTGCAAATTCTGTGCGCCAATCTGGGTCATCCTCGTTGAGATGCTGCAGTAGCTGGAGTTTGTAAGGGTGCCATTTGTGAGTAGCTAATATCCGCCAAAGGGATGTTCGACTAATGCCACTCTCCAGTGACATGAGTCCTACGCTGTGGGCTCTTGCTGAATGAAGCTAGGACAGCCACTGATGTTTCTTCATTAGTGACAGTTTTCTTGCATCCACATTTTGGCAAATCCAACACTGAACCAGTTTCACGAAACTTAGCAAGCAGTTTGCTAACTGTAGCATGGGAGATGGGTGGTCTCGTAGGGTGTCTTGCATTGAAATCTGCTGCAATGACCCGGTTACTGCATTCACCAGATATCAACACAATTTTGATCCGCTCCTCACGTGTTAACCTCTTCGACATGTCAATGGCTCTGAACAAAGAGAAACTTATGAAAGAATAAGGTTATGTTGAAACGAAGCACACCATTGTTTTTCTTGTGACATTACCTATAAGTTTGATGTGTCACATGGCCTTCTTCCTATTGAAAAAACAAAAGTTGTATCCAAGATGGCCGACTTCTAAATGGCCACCATGGTCACCACCCATCTTGAGGAGTTTGCCCCCTCACATATACTAATGTGCCACAAACAGGACTTTAATATCACCAACCATTCCCATGTTATTACGGTGTATCCATATAAATGGCCCACCCTGTACTTTAGTCCAGTGGAATTGGTGGGGCGCAATCAAATACTAGCTAGCAAGCTGGTTAACATGCTAAGCTACACAGCAGCAGGAACAGGCCTTCAGTAATTTCATGTCATCTCAAATTAGAACGTCTCTTGGCCCCAAGATAACATATCTGGGCGTAATTGTCATAAATGATCTGTATTTGTGTATAATATTAGGATTTTAGCTGTTTATATTGCTGACCTCTCGGCTACCCGTAGGCTCTTAGGTATCCTGAGACTCCACTTCAAGAATCCTTTTTTAGATGCATTGTTTGGTGCAGAGAGACACATAGCTGTTTAGTGCTGCTTCCAGTCTGTATGCTAAATTAAACTAACAGACTGCTGGCTGTTTCTCTTCAGTGGGGATTACACCACGTTTGGTAGCAGCTTAGCTTTGGAAGCAACATGCTGTTCTCATGTTTCACCTTGCAGAGCAGGTGTCTTCTGGTACCACCTTCTCCTGACATTAATTAACCATGGTGAGACACATAAGAGAAAATGAGAAGGTCATTTTTGATGTTTAGCATACAGATATAAACTTCAGGGCACACATTACTAGCTCCAGGTGCTAGCCAGTAACCACTAATGAGGTCATCTCAACCTTTTCTTACTAGTCTAAAGGCCATGGCAAACTTAAAAACACTGAACTTTGCACAATAATAAGGTAGCAAGGAGGGCGTAGGAACTCCCACACAGTGCATCAGTGATTCATAAAGTGAACATTTTCATCCTGCAAAAGACCCCTTCTTATTTTCAGGAACGTCATTTTTGAGTCATACGAAGTAGCTGGAGAGAGACATTCTTCCAGACATCAATTATTAACCAAAGCTTATATCACAACCTCATAGATCAAAACGGAAAGCTTGTACAATACTAGAGGGCATCTCATATATTTAGTGCTGCCACAGAAACACAAACCTAAAACAAAAAGGTTAGGCGTTTGAAAATTTGACATGAGCTCACGAGTCTTTGTAATTTCCCTGACAGGTACATGATATAGCAGAGGAAGACTGTAGGGTATGTGAGTCTATCTTTGTACTTCTCTCTCAGAAGCTGAGGATTTTGCACCACCATAGAATAGGATTCCTGTAAAAAAAAAAAATGAATATTTTATGACATTGCTACCAGGCTATGATTTCTAGCATAAGAGAAGATTTGCATTCTAAACTGCCTGTTGTGCAAAAAAAAAATCCTACCTTGGATATGTCTTAATGTACCTGGAAGTCCAAAAAACATGTGATGTGGTGTTTTCTGCTGTTTCCCCTGAGGTTAAAAACTACAAGGCAGGTAAAAAACATTTACTCAAGGTTAAAAGCCCACAATTCCCGGTCTCATTAGAGTCATGCTTATTACTGGGAAGGCTAGATTTCAGCTCATGTCCTGTTTTATTATGCTGCTAGTAGTGATGATAAAGCTTTTTCCCTGCTTGCTTCTAATCATGACAAGACACCGTTAGCACAGCACTTTTTATTGCATATTTCCAGCATACAAAAAAATCCTTTTCTAGCTGTTTTTTTTTTTTTTTCAAAGCACCAAGTGAGCTTATCAGATATTTCTAGAAGCTTCCCATTGGAAGTCTCAGAGTCAAGGTAGTGGTACTGCTCTGCTTCAGGCACTGTTGCGAAACAAAGACATTAGAGGTGAAATGAATAATGTAGAGTCATTTCTCCGTAAGAAGTCTGGACACTTGCCCCAAGGAGCGCTGCGTCATTCTCTGCCCCTGTAACCTATATTAGTTGGAGTCGGTTTTAAAAGCCCATCGGGGAGCAGAACTTTCCTATACAACAGGCTTGCAATGTTGAAACATATTATTCGTTTTTGTCCTTGCGCTCTGATTTATAAATGTGACACAGTGTTGTTTCAATGAATCATTTAAACTTTATTGTTAGAAATTTGTTATTTGAATTTTTTTAATAGATTTTGGTTGCTGTCCCAGTTATACAAAGTGCTCTGCAACAAAATCTGGGGAAGCAAGGCTCTGTGTATTCCTATGTGTTAGAAAGTCTAGACAAAAATAGCCTAGCTGTTTCTGCATTCCTTAGCCTACTCCATCCTGATCCAAAGAACCTGTCACTCTCCACCTTGTGACACAAACTAAATGGAACCACCTCAGGTACTGGATGCTGATTTGCATTTTGTATCAGGTTCCTTGGTCCAGTGCCAGCACAAGCAGAAAAAGCTCAGCTCGCCAGATATGGAGGCCCTGATTGAAACTGTAGGCAGAGTTGAGCCTCTCTCTGTATGCTCTCTATATAGAGAGCTCATTAGTTGGAGAGACCTGTGTGCATTGTTCCAAGTCTGCAGAGTCAGCTAGAGAGCCACTCATCACTCCACACAGTCCAGACTCCTGCACATCTGGTCTGGCAGCTTCAGGGTGACCTGCACGCACTCACGAAAATACACACATGCACACGTAAATGTTGGCATAAAAATAAGCACAAACATACAGCAGCGCACAAAGTACCCTGATACCCGAAAGCACATAATCTCCTGGCTGATCATGCATTCATTGTGGAGACGGGACTCTCAGGATGAAGCGCATTGAAATGCGAAAGATTACACACATTCTCCGCTCAGTCACACACACACACACACACACACACACACACACACACACACACACACACACACAGGACTCACACAAAAGCACTGTCCTGTTTTGCCTGTGATTTACTGGCCATTTTACACCTAGTTGAGGTGGCCACCTCCAGCGCTGACCCTGCACTGCAGCTCAGGGACACAGGTATAGCATTTTGCAGCACTTCCTCAAGAATTCCCCAAGCACAGAAGGCAGCTGAGCTGTCAATCTCCACTTATTTATCAGCTTGAAGGTCTAAAATGCACAGCTCCTTTCATATAACTCAGTCCCTTTACTCCAATTCCCAGTTCTCCAAGGTATAATGGAGTGGTCTGCACTGCAGCATAGTTTACCACGCTCCAACTGCATCGCTGTGTACTTACATCTAAAATCTTTTGGCATCAAAAATCTGTAGGAGGATGACAGTATGATAAAGGTGATGCTCATAAATGGCATCAGAAGAAAGAGTAAGTGAAATAAATTGATTCTATTGTGAACATGCCAGTGTGCATTCTGTTGACAGACTTTTTTTTATCTGACTACATCATTTCCAAGACTCAATGAAATCTGAGTGGAGGAAGAAGTTGACTGAAGGAAAAAAAACCAGTACAATATTACAAAGGGCCATATATCGATTCTCTGTATCAGCACAAAAGAAGTATACTTACTGGACTCAAGACCACTATTTCAAAAGACAAAATTAATCAATGGAGTTCATTGTAGCTTCTTTGAGATAATGGCACTCACAGAGACCTGTCATTTAAGATTAAAGGCACCAATAGAAATCGATACTTTTGAGTCTTTTTGTTTCCGATGCCACTGGTAAGATGCGATAGCGGATAGTGGCGCGCAGAGTAGCCAAGAGAGAACAATGAGTTCAGTTTCATGAGTCAGCCTCTGTAGGATACTGTCACGTTTCCCTCTATTTTCTTGGAAATTTGGGAAACATAAATGATGGGATACAGCAAAACGACAGGATATTGTGATCACAGCTTCATCTGCACAATGTGAGAACAACAAGTGTCTTTAGATAGCCAACAATATGTTAGCGTACGTATAGCCATCTCCACTTTACAACAATAAACAATAAAAAGTCATAAAATCTGCAAAGCTTATAAGTAATGCATTATAGAACAAACTAATGACAACTTATTAAAGGAGTTACAGTAGAATCTTGTCTCTTTCTCAATGCAGACATGGAGCCAAATCTTAATATCCCTCACTGCTACTTTACACAGGGAGGCCTAAGCCTTCTGTCTTAATGCTATCTGAGGTCACATATTTAAAGTTTTAAGTTTAATGCCAGTGATATAAAATGTTTGACATTTAAAAATAAGCCTCTTTGCTGAGAATCAGACGAGACTATTTCCATCTTTATATCTCTGTGTTAGCTAAAATTGAACTTCCAGCAATGATGTACCCATCTGCACCTCTAATGTTATAGCTTGAGTTTTAAATCCATGAAAAACCATCTTGTTTTTCAAGATTTTGCTTGTCTGCGTTTTCTGATAGGATTAGCCAAACCGTTGGCTTTACTGTACAGACAGATTCACACACTCTGAGACCAGCTAGTAACCCTGTTGTCAACTACAGATGTTTAGTGCAACGCGAGATTTTCTGAACAGTTGGCGAGTAGTTACCAGAGGTGAAATGGGTCACAAAGTTGGTACTGCACTGAAAACCTCCTGACTGCTTTGGTCACAAGCAGGTTGCAGGAGTCATCCGTTGTTTGCATGTAAGATGTCAACTTGCCTGCAAACACCCACTGAAACGTAAAAAGTGGAACTCAAACAAGAAACTGATACCGTTGGCCTTCAAAATAAAAGTTGCACATTTGCATTTGCCTGCTTTTTTTGACCACATACACTTATTCACAGAGACAATGTACATTACAATGTACCACATGTGAATGCGCCCCTGACTTCAAGCAGACTTCAAATAAGTGTAATAGGATGACTGCTCGGCCATGCGTCTCCAGCTGTCCGTGTCCATAATGGAGAAATATCTCTGTTTCTGGTTTGTCAGGTTTCCAGTCAATACTTGCTCAGCCAGTGATTGCAGCTTGCGAGTGATTGCAGATAACTTGGCATCTACCACGTAAACTACAGGCAAATGCAGCAATCTGCTAGAGAGCAGAGCAGTCTAAAAGAGGTTTTTTTGTGCAGCACCCTCTTCGTAGCAGCCATCAATCACTCATGAA
This sequence comes from Rhamphochromis longiceps, assembly GCF_057381845.1. NCBI lineage: Eukaryota > Metazoa > Chordata > Actinopteri > Cichliformes > Cichlidae > Rhamphochromis > Rhamphochromis longiceps. The sequence continues at coordinate 14,726,416 of NC_140569.1, read as the reverse complement.
GTGATGGGGGAATACACATATTTACCTACAACCACATGTTGCCAGTGGTTTGCAAACTGATTTATATTTACTTGCCTTTTAAGGTGTTCCAGTCATAGAAGGTATGTAAACAAAGGACATTGCCTCTGAGTCTGAAAGAGTGAAGTTTCTCAATAATTCTGCTAATAGCCAGCAGGGGGCAGCTGCTCTGGTTGCTTAAAAACTGACTGAACTGACACCTATGCCCAAACAAGCTTGCTGCTCACTTAGTCTAACCTTAGTAAACACTTTCCTGTTGGTTTTATATTTGAAATTGAAGGTTTCGGGATTGTTTAATAAAGCAAACTGTTCTTTTTATTAGGGTATAGTTTCATGTAGTGTGACTGTGATTCACAACTTGCTCTTTTGTGTTTTTAGGGCAGAACAAGAAAAATCTGTAAAAGAAGAAACAAAAACAGGGTGGTAATAGCTAAAGGCTTCAGAAAGGCATATATAAGCCAATGCATAACATCACAATGGCTACATCCATCTTTCCTATATAGTCTACAGCAGTAGCATCATTTATTTCCCAAGAATCTCGATGGAAATGAAGACATACAGCTACTTTTCACAGACGCTCTCTCAGTGTGAAAAAAATTAGTTATGAGGTGAGGAAAAATGAGGTGGCTAGAGCTTCTGTTTTGCTTGAGAGATAACTATGAGGAGCATAGTGAAGAGACTCCATAATGCAAGTTTGCAAGCTTTGTAAAAACAAATTTATTCCATTTTTCACCCACACGTTGCTCATTGTATCCTGCCAGATAAAAAATAGAGCCTTCCAGGAAACATCAGCGCATATCTCACATTTCTTTTCTGAGTTTTCACATTGCAAACTTCCTTCCTGCTTTTCGCTAAGCTGTTCAGGTCTCCCACAAGCTTACAATAGGCAGGTGTGACTCGCGACTGGTCTACATTATCTGGCAGCAGACAGCAATTTCAGGAGGGATGCTTAAGCAGCTTGGACAGATGTGCTGTATGGATTAGACCACCTTTGATCCGAGCGTGTCCAATCAATCATCATGATACTTTGCTTTATATAGTCTTCTGAATTATTATCAAGCTTAATATTATCTTTGTTAGACACTCACAGTGACTTCAGTTAAGCTGTAACAACTGTAAATTGTATTCCCTGGCTGTCACAACACCTCTTCAGAAACGTGCTAATTGGGAAGACTCAGCTTATTCTCAGTACTCAAAGAAAAAGAAAAGAGAAAGATAAAGAAACGGAAAGTGTGAGACTCTTGACGTCCCATGCTCGGCTGTCATAGCGCAGCGTACCGCTGCTCCTCTGAGATTTGCTTCTGTGAAAAGCACACACAAAGGCTTGCAAACTCCTCAGTCGAGTTTTATCGTAGGTGTGAGGGAAGAGACAGTAATCAGGGCCATCAGAAGTGCATTCGCGAACCTCGTGTAGGTTCACATTAATTTGTTTGAGCAGTTTTAGGGTGACGTCAATGGAGTATTTTTGGAAGTCTCAGTTTTGGCTGTTAGGGTGATAACACCGATGCTTTATTTAACTCCATGACTTCATCATTATTTGTTGTGAAAAGACTGAAATAAGAAACATGTCACAAATGAGGTACAAGCGTCTCACATGGGAGACTATCAGAGTTCAGTGGCTGCTCAGAACATTTTTGATGTGACAGCATTGGAAATATTGCTGGCATCAAAGCTCCAAATTTTGGGGCAAACTCTTCCTAACGATGAATTCCAGCATTATGTTTTCATAATTCTCTTCAGCTTCATACAGCATTTGCGGACAGTGGGGGGACAAAAAGCACATGTGATTTTAAAAAAAAGTGCATCTCCTCATAACAAATTCATAAGCATGCATCTGTTTCAATTTACTCCCTAATTCCAGGAGCTCTAATCTGATCTTTAATCCAGTTGCATGTCCTCAGAGATCTGTTAGCAGCGGGTTTTTATAAAAGAAAGTACTGCAGAGTGTGACTTTGAAGAAGCCATTTGCCCCTGCAGTGAAAACACTACTATTTTTTTCCCCTTTTGCAGGAAATGTACTTTGTTGGAGGGGAGGAAAAGTTAGCATTTCATAACTTAGCTTGTATCTAATAAAGCAAGAATGAAAACCAAAAGAAAAGCCAGACTGATATAGTTGCTGGAGAACTGCCAGTCTTTCTCATATGTTTTATGAATGGGGTTAGAAGGTCTGGAAGGGGACATACCCTCAGAATGCACCAAGAAATATCCCCATTTTTGGACACGGAGCGAATGTTTTAAAACTTTTAATGTGAAATGAAATAATTGAAGACAACATGTCTGAACTCTCCACGCTGAAAGGAGCTGAAACTTTTATGAGCGCCATCCAGTTTTTTTGAAGCCTGACGTAGCAAGCTGAGCCTTCTCTGTGGCACACTTTTCAGACTTTATGAATAAAATATGACATTCACATGGGTGTGCTTAAGCAACAAAAAGAAATACTCTCTGGGTTGTTCTACAGTGATTTCAAGAAGATCTTTTGTGAGGGGGGTGGGGGGCGGTGAGAGGCACAAACAAACCCACTGTCACTTTCAAAGTATGTAGCCTTTTGATGATCAAAGCATCTGCAGGCATATTACCCTCATGTAAAGAAATGAATAAAAAGTGAAGATTTATATGGTTCTTGTGCTTTTGCATATTAGAGCCAGAGCAGTGGTTTAGGAAGACTTGATTCACTTGTTAGATTCGAGGCATGTGGTGATTTATAGGACATGAATTATGCTCATAGATATTTCGGTCATAGCGGCCTTCAGACATTATAATAATTGCATGACTAGCATGAGGCTAACTGAGTGCTGCTTAAGGACCAGTTTTTGTTAACTATGATTAAGATTAAATCCTGCTATCACAATCAAAGCTGACATGGTAAAACACTAAATGATAAACATCAGCACTACTGTGCCTAACAACAGCCTCACAGATCCATTAGCTCTAACGCATTATTCAAATGAAGGGACAATAGGTACACCCTGCTGAAACTGCTTGTCAGATAGTACCTCCCCTTTCCCTCCCTCTCTTTTTGAGACTTGTGGCGACCCAACATTCAGACCCGCTTCACGCAGTGATTAGTCAGCTGTGCAGAGGTGGAAAAAGAGCCAGGTTTTGATCGCTATTCTCATCCGGAGACACAATTACTTCTGTCACTTTTTATGTGAACAACGGAGTCTGATGCGATCAATCGGACCAGGAGAGAGTGTGTATGAGAGGATCTATTTAACCAATATCACATCTGCACTGCATCAGCTGGGTTTTTTTCACTCCTTCTTTTAAACAGGCACCAGTTAAACATCATCTCACAGAAGCTACTACTGCACCAGGCCTTAGTCTTGTTATGGACACATGACTGTTAAACACGATTGATTGAAAACCATCATTTTCGCTAACCTCAACTGAAGTACTTTTGTTGCGTAAACCCACATGCAAGCCATGTGCTGTGTTTGTGCCGCACAGCCACCACCCTGAGAGGAAGCTTTAACTGTGTTGGAAAATCTGTTGTGTGTAAACATGACTCAAATGCAGCGTGAACCGTTCTTAAAAACATGTTTAACCAAACAAAGTGGCTATAGGTATAAATTTAATTCTAGGAACCCTGCTTTTACAGACTTTTAGACTATGCTGAGTCCATGTAACATACGATTTACTCCACATAAGTTCATTGTTGAGGGCATTATCGTACATACCTCCACTGACCTTTTCCCCCCCACCTTTTCACCCAGTAGAGCTGTGTGGTGTTTGAGTACCACTGGGGATCCTGCAGAATATCTGTCAAGTTTTGATTGCCTCTGAGGAGCAGGGAGGAGACGTGCCTCGTTAAAAATGAATGTATCAGAGGAGAAAAATCGATGGTTACAACAACGGAATATATTTAGTGGAGACCCCACCATGACATCAGGGACATCTCAGTCTGCAATGATATGATGAACTCATTAAAATGATTGAAGCTGGTCTTCAAAGAGCCACCTTTCAAATCCCTGATCAGCAGGCTAACATGAATCAGAGCCAAGATACTGAAATCATGACCTTAATTCTTTCATTTAACAGTGTTCTTCTTTGATAACGGCAATGCTGAGCAGCAGCACCTGATATGGCTCCCAACCCTTGGTTATATTTCATGAACCTAAAGGACTTTAATTTAACCTGTTACATTAATTATGGTGAATTATAGGTTAACAAATATATCGTCTGGTTCTTGTAGGGTCTTTTTTCTTTTTCACTTTTCCTTTTTCTGGAGAGCTCCAAGCACAGAATGGCAAGGTGGAAGGCAAGCAGAGAGGCGAGGTAAATATAAAGTTTAATTCATTTCTGCAGCACCTTTCTAAGGATAGTCAATAAAAAAACAAGAGACACACTGCACACAGTGATGCAGACAATGTCAATGAAAGTCCAGCTGGTACAAGCAGGGTTTCAAATGTCGATTAAAAAGTATTTACCCCGTTGACCAGCCCAATATCAATCGGAAAACTTGCTCAAGGTCTGAAACTTTCCCTTCTTTAAACCTGAACTTTAACCGCCTGTAGTATTTCTCATATCACAAATGAGGAAAAGAATCCAAGCAAGTGTTAAGTGGTTTGAAGGTATGGAAATTAGCAAATGTAAGAAAAGTTCATTTGTGTGGCACCTTTTGCTACAACCCAAGTGACATTTTGTTTTTAAAAAGAGGAAAACAGGGCTGAAAGCAGCGGCAAAAGAAAAGTAATTTAAAAATGGAGAGTTGGAGTGAGGCTCAGGCTTTCTGGAAGTTTATCCCAGTCTGTGATTCACAGAAACTAAACTCAGCTTCATGTTTTCTTTTCACTTTGGGAACTGTCAGCAGGCCTGGATGGTGCATAAAATATCAGCAGACCCGGAACTTATTTTGGCCCTAAACCATTTAGTGCTTTACAAAACCAGTAGCACTGTTTGAAAAATCAATTCACAGGAAGTCAGTACAAAGGAGCGAGAAGTGGAGTTAGAGTAAGTATTGCACTTGTCTTTTAAGACTCCAGCAGCAGCGTTTTGAACAAGCTGCAGCTGTGTGATCGACTTGTTTTTGAAAGACCTGTGGCAAAGCTATCCGACTTACAGCTTGTAGTTTTTGTTGAATGCGCTTGTACACCGAGCATCCCTAATTTAATAGTAGAATAAGCAGCAGATTTGTAGACATTCTCTTAAGTATAACAGTATAGCTGACAAATATTCACGACACACAGCAGTGCATACAGCCGGGACAGAATTTCATTACAAGTTGAAATGATGGAAAACAATTTTAAAAGTGTATTTTCTTCAAATACAATATCTGAAACACCGACATGCACAAAAAGACTGGTAATGTGCCGCAAGGCAGATAGGTGTTGCTAAAAGATGATTGAGCTTTGTGTGATAATGCACCTCAAACATCTATTCACAGTTGATTTAAATAGATTCTCTGTGTTTGGGGGGAAAAAAGTACCTCACGATATATTTTGCCACAGTAAAAATAACCTCATGTCCACTTCTTTATATTGTTTGAAAAGGCAGTTCTTTCACCTCAGCAGCTGCTTTGTGAATAATGAAAATCTCCCGAATATTGATATTGAATGGTTTCGCACTAGGTTTAACAAACCTTTCAAAAGTTGGGGGGGAAAAAAATCAAATTAAGCATGTTCTATATTTTCCACTCGAGTGTGAATACTGCGCAGCCAGAGATGAATTGTATCTGCAAATCTGAACTGTCAGTTAAGCCCGAGACTCTGGCTTTTGCTGCATTCTGCAATGATGGGCCTATTCTCTGCTCGAAAAAGTATACGACTCTCTCTTCCTCCTTTCATCATTAAAGTTTCATAAGCAATAACAGCACACTAGACAGTCAGTCAGCGGATCAAAAATTTCACTTTCCTACTGAAATATCTTTATTCAGTGAACATGATGGATTGGCACGCACTATTTTCTTAATTTAATTTAGTCTGGTAACTTTTCCTCTAAAGGCACAATTTGATTCACGTTTTAGTTTTTAATTAAATGTCAAATGTTGAATGGATCGGCCCTGAAATTTGGCAGATATTCATGCATCCTGCTGAGTAAATTCTAACTGTTAGTGCTAATTAAATGTTTGCACAAGCGCACGTGAAATTCAAATGAGAAACTTGGTGTAACTGCGTTGTGACCTAACGTGTTGGTTGCATTTACCTCAAAGAACCTCATAGAAAACTCTCACTAAATGCCAGAACAAGGGGTGGCGAAGCTAAAATTTAGATAAGCTTTATGTGCCTATGCTCCCTCACGAAATCCAAACCAGATGCTCTTCCAGTAATATTATTTCCTCTAGCACTGTTAAAAGCTTGAAGTATTCAATAACAATTAGATCGAGGGCCACGCTGGGATCAAGTTTAGGCGCAAATCACACGCACTGTGATTAGCTGGATGGTCTGAACTCCATCTTCAAGGACTTTGGAGAGAAAATAAGCAATTGCAGAGAGAAATGCGCTCGTGTCATTGCTTCTGCAAGAACTTTAATCTAATCTAAGAAGAACGGATGTGTTTATTTGAATCTTAGGAGAACTTTGTGCTCCAAAGAAGTCTAAAATATTCTTTTTTTTTCTCCCTGTCAGTCGAAACTCATCAAAAAGGATTTTTTTGATCTCTTAGATCTAAATCCAGATGACCGGGTTTGTTATATGAATAACACAGCATGGAATTTAAGATCACAAATACTTTTGTTCCTTTGAAAAAGCCCATGAAGATCAAACAAATAATCGAGCTCTCTGGGGATAGCGAAAAGGTAACAAATGATGCTGTCTGTGAGGGGGAAACCGGCTTTTCGCGTCCTAACATTAAATTTCTTTTTGACATTGTTTTACATTAGAAAGTTCTTGTACCACTCTTACGGCAAACTTATATAACATATAAGCTCTCACTCATTACAGCTCTCAGTGGACTCATCATCCACATCATCATCGCAGTCATTAAAAGTCAGTGAAAGTAACTTTTAATGACATGTTCCCCTGTTATTCTACAAGAAATAACCAGAAATAATTATGTTTTAAAAGCAAATGGTAGAAACTGACCTAGAAAATAGGCAAAGTTTTTCAGCAAGTGCTCTCAAATCAACTCTCCCATCACCTGCGCTAACAAGGTTATGTCTTTGCCTCTTCTTATTACCATTATCATGTTCTGTCTGATATCTTAAAAGATATGAATGGATATATGTGATATTAGTTGGGGAGGTGAGCATTGAGCCAAAGAACAATTGATTACATCTTGGGAGTGCTCCAGGTCTGGGATTTCCATCATTAGACAGTTATTATTTTTAATCCATAACTATGCGTTTAAGGTAGATAGAGGATTGATTCCAAATTCAGAGGGTGTCAGGGTCAAAGAACCAATTTATAAACAATGTGATAGTACCGATGTCTTTAGCAGGCAGGTTTTGGCTTAGCTTCAGTCTTAAGTTTTATTGTGCTAAATCTGATGTTTCTGCAAACCTGGGCTTCAGCCAGGTTTAGAGAACCGCAGGACAAGAAAATGATGATCACAGGAGGGGATATGCCTTTAATGCTTTTCATTTTAATGAAGTTTGCTTTCCTTTCTTTACTTCTGTCTCCTTATTCTTTGCAGAAGTAGTAATTGCCTTACAGGGATTCTGAGGCAGCGCGGTACTCAGTAAGACGTTGTCTTAGATATCCATCTATGCCTCTGTTCCTGGGGTAATTAAGGTTTGGAGTCACCTAAGGAGATATTGTGGCTCCTCAAACTAGCTAGCACGGGCAATCTGTGTCACAGCGTGGGGAGTAATATATGCATGAGAATATGTGTGTGTGTGTGTGTGTGTGTGTGTGTGTGTGTGTGTGTGTGTGTGTGTGTGTGTGTGTGTGTGTGTGTGTGTGTGTGTGTGTGTTGTGAAGGTAAGGCCTTCTATTAAATGAGGGGAGTTTGAGGGCAGCTCCTGATGTGAAGTGGGTGATAAAATGAAGAGCCATTTTTACAAAGTTCAACGACAGGCTAAACCTGGAAGGCTAGACTGAGGTAAAGCGCCTCATTTCCCTTTGAGTGAGTCTGTTTGTGTCCTTTGCTATTGTTTGGCATGACTGAGACATAATTGTTTAACGAATGGAAACAGCACTGTCTTTATTATGGTGCTGTGGAAGGAAACAACTCTATATACTGAACGGCTTATAGCCTACTTTGGGTCACTTTAGTGGATCCCCCACTATTATATACATATTGATGTAATAAGCCTACCCATTGTCAAGCAAATTACCTGAATACAAACGTAATGAATCCCATTACACAAGTGACTGAAAGAGATTTTTGTTTTCCCAAATATTTCAGGATAATCATGAAAGAAGCAGCAAAAAAGAAAAAGAGGCTGAGCATTGTGCCACCAGTTATGATTATATCAATAAAGAATAAAATCCATCTATAATTAAGGAAGCAGCGCATCCCCAGTTGGCTCCATCACAACCACAGCAACAGTTAATTGCTTTGTGCCTGAGACAGCTTCTTCAAGTACTTGGGAATCTGGTCTGACAGCACCCTGTCCTTCTTCCAACATAAAGTGAAGCCCCAGCTGGGGCTTTGCCTTTAAGATCAGAGCTATTCTTCTTTGCCTCCGCGGTGAGCCAGGCAGGCACTGAGCTCTGGTTAGGAGGTGCAGAGAGCCAAGATCGGTCCACCCAATCGATACGGGGGAGTGTGCTTAACATTTTTATCCCGTCTGCATTTCCTTCGAAGGAGCTGTTGATGTAAATTACCAAAGCAAACTTTGTGGCGAGCGCTCAACTCGACTAGAGCGTAGAATGGCACGCTGCAAAGATTCTTGAATACAAAGACCCACAACTCCGTAGCCCCAAGAGAGAAGCTTTGATTTATTTCCAAACTGTTGGGCTCTGTGATAAGTAACAGCAGCTGAGTCAAAAACTGGTGGTGCACGCTCATGTTGGTGCCAAACTGAAAGCTCAGGAAACAACCAGAACTCTCATCTTTGATGTTTTATTTTTCTCTTGACACCAAACAGCTCATTTGTCCCAGACTTTTCCTGCCACTGCCATCAGATGATCATCCACTCACTGCTAGATCAAGGCTTTTCAAAGTGTGTGTGTGATTGGGTACATATTTTGAGGTGATGCCAAGGTTTCTGATGCCAGTGTTTCTGAAAAGTCAGAGTTACAAGTACAAATGTTTTCCTCTGTAAAGAATTTCCTAAAAAATACTGTCTTGCACTCGTCTGTTAACTCCTCCTTCCTTTCTTTTGTTTTAGTAATGCAGCACTGTGCATTTTGCCAGTAATAATACCTCAGTGCAGCATTATTCAGAAAAATCTCCTTTCCATTTAAAGCTTTGGGATTCAGCTTTATAACAGTCTGTTAACTAGAAACTGATTTAAACTTAAGCCACTTTTAACATTTTTTTCAGGCACGTCAGTGTCTGTGGGAGATGAAAACTATCTGGTTTTGTTTTTGCCATTCAGTCAGCGTACCTGACATGTGCAAGTATATCTCCATAATTTTCTGTTCTAGTTCATTTTTGTGATCATGTCACCACTTTTTTCTATGACCTGAAGACGATCCTTCAAATACTGAAGTCATGTTTACGCTGAAATACTCATGAATGTGATATTGAGTGAAAGGTTGCTGCAGAAAAAGCTTCCAGCTTCCTTTTTTATCAGCTAAATCAACCACCGTAATCACCTTTTTATATATACACACACACACATACAAATATATATACATATATATCCTTTTTAAATTGGTCGCAATTTCTCGAGCAACCTCACAACACAAACACTGTTCTACAAACATCAAGGTGTTTCACCCAAATCTGAAGCACAAATCTCAGAGCCCAGAGCTACCAGCTACAGAGTGATGTTTTATTTTCTTCCACCGCTTTCAGTTTCTTGTTTTCTTGATTTTCCAGATAGCTGGTTTAACATGCACCAAAAAAAGAGCACGAGAGAGAGAGAGAAATACACCGTGTGTCACTAGAAAACAGGGGAGGAGAGGAGACGTATATTACTGTCATTATGTTTGCCAAGTCTTCACTAGATGGCAGTGTAGTGTAGCGATATTGCTTGACAAGTTTTATCACACATGGAATCATTTTAGAAACTTTCTAGGGCCTCCTTTCTCCCTTTTCCTTAGTCTCTCTGTTTCAGTGTCTCCATGAGTGTGTCTGTGCAGGTAGGATAGAAAATCAATGACTCCTCTGAAGGAACTTTCTGAGCCGCACAATATAGATGTTAATTTTAATAACTTGCTTACTTCATCCGACTGCGACCTTTGACTGGGGCCGTCCTGTGGGTGTGGCTCTGCGATTGCAGAAAGCTCAGGAAATTAATGTTTTATCAGCCTGCGCAAAGACAACAACAGCAGCGTAGTGGGTGGGAAAGAGAAACGTCTAAATTTAACTCATCAGCTGATGCCAAGCCAAATAAAATAAAAAGCGGACAGTTTCCTCTTGGTTTCTCTTCCAAAACATCTGGAATTTCATTGGGGCAAATCATATCAATGTTTGGTGGGAGTGTAAAAGTTATAAATGCCATGTTATTGCTATCACAGCAGAGGCTTGTTGACATTCTAGAAAATGGATTTTTGCACATGAAGTTAACATATTTCACGCTCCTTGTGTTTCATGATGTGTTCCTAGTGTTCTTATCATTTTGATAAGATAAACTGTACCCAGACCCACAGATCACAGGCATGCATAGTTCGCTGTCTACCACATACGCTGTTTGATCGTCTGCCATCACGGTGCATTTGTTGCTCAGTCAAAACGGTTATTCGCAGTCTAAAGCTTGTAATTACCTTGCATTTCTACCTTCTTCACAGCGATAGAATGCACTCTTCAAATGCCTGATGTATTCAGGTGGTGGTGCAGTACAGAGGGAGAGCAACACATCCTACTCACTCACTGTGAGAGAGTATGTGGGAGGAGGTGAAAGCATGCAGGCAAGAATTCACTGTGTGCAATGCCCTCCTCGAAAGCAAAATTTAGAACATGAGGCACACTCAATATGCAGAGGAAAAATATGCCTGGCAGGAGATTGCTGCAGTTTTTCTCCATTTATGGTTAGATACAAATGCAACATGTAATTCCTGCATGATAAAAAAGCCTTTAAAAATAATGAAGAAAATCATACGTACTTTAGAGAAACTAGTTGGTGTAATATACAGATATAGATATATATATATATCTATATATGTATGCCGGGGTGGAAGCTTGTCCCTCCCATTTTTTTTTCAGTGCAGTCCAGTCCATTCAAAATGCTTGGTCAAGTTTTCTTCCATTCCTTTTGAGAATAGACAGCCGCTGTGACAAGAGGAGCCGAGGGAGTTCAGGAGATCAGAGGCAAAGCAGCAGTTTCCTCTCTTCTGGGAAACCAGATGACCTTCTTCAAAGTGATAATGTAAACAGCTATCCAACAACGGCTGGAATCGTGGGAGTTTGAAATAAAACGTGAAGAATTCTGCTGCAGGATAAGTGTAGAGACAGCAATCAATGTAAGTTGTGTTCATTTACTTTTTCCTTTTTTTTTTTTTTTTTTACCTTTTTATCCATGAGAGCAGGCATTTACTAGAGCTAAGATCAAAGCAAATAAGTTACATGGCAGGATGATTTTTTTAAATTATTTTTTTTCTATGCAAGCTTTGAAGCTTTTGGAAAGGAAAGTGTATGTTTTTAGTACACTAATAACAGATAAAGGACACCTTATGGCCCAGGAGAATGGGATTTCTTACAGCAACAGATTGTGATACATCCTTTGTGGAGTGATTTTTTTGTAAACACCATATGAAATTTCAGTTACAGCAAACCTGTAAATAGTTTCTGAGTTGCTGCTTTTTACAGAGAGACTGTGTTGCATCTCTATTTACTGCTTTTTCTAGATTTAACATGGTAGTCGTCTGTCACTGCCTAACTGGCCTGTTTGCTGCGGCAGGGTTACCTCCAACTGCAGAGGCTTCAAACAGATGTTTTCAATTAGCATCACTCTCCAGAAACATTACTCCGAACAAGCATTTGTTGACTTTAGATGTGGAGCTAGGGCAGCACGGGATTTCATAATGTGTGTGCCTGGTGATGCGAGTTATAGACGGCCATAAAACCCAAAAGCAGGTCATGACCCAAACCCTATCAACCATGCAATCAATTGTTCCTGTTGCCGTTTACACTTAGACACAGTTTTCATTTTATGACGTTTTCACGTTAGATTAAGTTTTACGCTGTCATCATCTCCTTGCTAAATTAATTTGATAATAAATGGCTTTTACTGCACTGCATGTAGGTACTTTGTCAGTTTATAGTAAATGTCAGGTTTTTGCACAAATGTGAGAGGTTTATGGAAAATTTACCACATTACCACCTCATTTTTTCGTAGTTGTGATTTGAATGTGAAAACATGCAAGGATCTGTTAGCCAGGCCACCACCTCAGCCTCAATTAAAGTGAACCACACAAAACCGCTAGATCTCCAACATGGAGGCCATCCAAAGACAACCGCAGTAGGGACTACAGCCAGCTCTTCCCCTTAGGTAAACAAAGTCTGTCTCTTTCCATAGTGCTGCGACGTGTGTGTGTTTGAATATGTCTCCGGCAGTGTGTGATCATGCGTGTGCCGACGCAGTTCTACACGTAAATGCAGCGAAGGCACCGATCCAACTATAACAATGTAAATAGTTTCAGGTTCAAAGTGCGCTCTGTTGTTGCCACCCACCCTGCTGAGTGGGAGTAGCACGACCATTTTTAGCAAGACGTGGAGTGATATATATTTATGTGAAGTTACCAAAACAATGGCATTGTTTTGTAGTAGAAATTTTAAAGAAAATTTAAAAGGTTTCCTCTCCAAAACGTCTGTGTCTGAGTTTTTCTACAAACTAAGGTGTATTTTATTTATCAGAAAGATGTCAGTAGGAATGTTCTTGTTTCTATTTGGGACCTTTCATTTGATCAAAGTTTAAAGGACCTTGTTTAAAGGAATATGTTTTAGAAACTGACCATTTAAAGAAGTCACTGACATAAAGAAGGCTCTGATGAGTCTCTCAGCTTAAAAAATGGGAATTAAATAGAGTGCAGGACACTGGCTATCTTTCTGGCAACCAGTGCAGGTAGTACTCAACCTTTTGCCCTATGACAGCTGGGATAGGCTCCAGCATCCTTGCAACATTGAATTAGATAAGTGAAAGAAAATGAATTAAAGGATGGAGAGAGGGATGGATGGAGTTAATTCAGACAGGCCGTGAAGTCAAGTAGTAGCAGAACTCATTAATCCCTATTTACTGATCTCAGTGACAGCCCATATCAATGCATCTAGTTGGCAAATCTCAAAGAGCACCTGCTTTACTTTGCCTGTAGATGTTTCCCATCTGTAAGCCACTTTGCAACCCACTTTCATCCCATCTCCTCCTCTTCATGTTGTATCTGATTTAATGCCATGTGCAGTGGTCATAAAACAGAGCCATACCATGCAAATAGACAAAACTGAAAGAAATTAGACACAAATAAATTCAAAAAAAAATTCTTATTCATAATGTCTGCAAAACAGAATCACAAAATAGAAAGGGGGAAATAAGCAAAACTCTCTATAGTGTGTGCCTCTGTGTTCAGAGGCTAAATGTCTGGCTGAGTGAGTGCAACGTAATGGTTACGACTAATATTTCAAACATGTCTGAAAGTCAGAGCTATGATTTAAGTCTTCAAGGTAATCAGCACAGAATGCTTTTGGTTAAAAGAGAAATACAACAGGTCTTTACCCTGTGGCTTAATTATAAAGAAGATCCATCAGTCATGCAGACGGGGTAATCAGGGTTATATTTATGAGATGATTAGTTCGACTCTGTGTATTTCTGTGAAACGGTACAGTTTGTGTCGATTTCTAATCTTTCTTCTTGATGCCATGTTATCTGGCACCCATTCTCTCTTTCCCTTACTAATTTTGCCTCACACAGCATAAGCATTGGTTACCAAGGCAACCATGCTTGCAAGGACCTGAAATAAAGTTGACATCTCTCTCTCTCTCGATCGAAATTAGTCATCATGATAATGTTCAGTGCTAAATACTAGCAGTTTCTGACTGCTAAGGAAAAAGAAAACACTGATGATGACTTGAAAAAATAAGGAAGGAATGCTCTAAAAAAATAGCACAGCAGTTGCATTATGGGAAATGTATTATCTCATATTTTTGGCATTTGATATACAGAAACTCGAGATATTTTTACCTCATGTTGATCTAACTGTTTGGAAGAATTTTACAGGCATTAATTATTAAATTTTTAATCAACATATTAGTCATTTATTAATCATAAATCAGACTTCATTGATGAATTTGGTTTGAATAATTGCTTGCACACTTAAACACTCAGCATTCAAACTATATATATATATATATATATATATATATATATATATATATATATATATATATATATATATATATATATATATATATAAATAATTTCACAATAGCAGAAATTGTTCTTTGTTGTGTAATAAGTAGTCTCTTACCTTTTCTGTCATCTATAGGAAACTATTTAAACTACAACTCTACGTGATGCCTATACTGAACAATCTCCATGCTGTGTTACGTACCTGTTAAAGAACAGAGATCCCTCTGTCAGCTTTTCCCTACAGAGAAAAGAGATAAAGCACTAGCACTGGTGTGATCATAACCCCCCAAGAAACCCATCAAGGGCAGAGATAAAAGATAAATCCACAGGTCAAAAGGTGGCTACACACATCCCAACACGCTGTGCCTTCCACAGGGCCAGATATCTTTCTTAAGTTCAACCATGACATGACACTGATCACCATTCCCTGTGCCTATGTCTCCCGGGTTTTACTTTGGGTTTACTCCAGTTCACACGCTGGTCCCTCATCTAGCATGACACCCTGAAAGCTTTCGCCTACTCTTCTCTAAGCCTTTAGAAAAGAAAGTCAGCTGTGACTTTTTGGTGTCATGCTTTGCAGTTTTTCTTGAGTTTATTGTTCACTCTGAAATGGAGTTTGCTGTGTTTGCTTTACTTTCTGAGTTTTATTTTATTTTTCACTTTTCACCACACAGTTAGTGGTTATAACTTAACTCTAACTATACCAAATCTCACCAATATGTTCTGCAGGAATGGTTTTACTTAGAGCAACAATTCTGCATCGGTATTTATATTGCATCTCTTTGATTAATCTTATAAGGAATTATACGATTATTTCCCAGAGTTTTACTCTACTGTAGGCTACATGCTTTCATTTGATCTATCCAGGCAGTATTTGTGTGTCTGATTTCAATGTCACATCCAGCAGAGCAGTAGTAGGTTTTTGACAAGAAAAAGGTGGGATTCCAGTAGCGGACATCAGTATCCTCAACAGTAATCTGTATGAATGAGTCGTCAAGTAATAACACCTGACATTTGGTGAGTTGCTTTCAGGATAGGCTGGCCTCACTGAAAAGTTTAAATAGCCAGCAAGAATGTGGTGCTTGGAAGGTGGGAGGATGTTGTGCGCAGACATTTAAGCTTGCTTGTGGTTTCTGGTGGGAACCCTGCCAGTAACAGGGAGGCAGGGTTCCGAGCGGAGGGGGGAGTTTAGGGGGTCACGCTGCTCCAGAGTGAGAAAGTTCTGCTTTTCATTACATCAACCCATATGTCCACATATCTGCCCCGCCTCCAAGACTCCACTGTGTTTCCTGCAATTGTTGTGTCAGTCAGTGATCTAATCCTTCTCTCTCTTACATCTCAAAATCAAGATTTTGGTACGAGTGTGCCCGATTGTGCGTGAATAAAAGCGGTAATACATCTGTGGGCTGACGGAAGCCGTACTGAGAAAATTGGAAATTCCAGACTTGCATTCATTTAACAAGGAGTGCATTTGAATATTGCTACACTACAGCTCGTAGAGGGTGACCAGCAAAGCAGAAAAGAGTAGAGAGGTGGCTGCTCTTTTTAACACAAATCTGCACAGCCTTGCATTCAGTTGTACTTTGATCTTATTCCTTATTTCTGTTGAGAGAACCATCTTATTTCACTTAAAGAAAAGCAGCGTGTCTAAAAGAACCTTGCACAACAATGTGGCCGTTCAAAAAATATGATTTGTGCAGCCAGCACATTAAGTGGTGGTCTTTTTTTACTTTACAAGTGAAGTGGGCATGCTGTGCTTGTGAATTCGGGAAAAGTAAGTGTGATGTGAATAAAATAATGAGAATTGTTATAGTTTCTCGTCTTTGAGACACTTTATGAATTGCTTTCTGTAAGCAAATATGCTATATTGTGGAAAACTTTTTTTTTTTTGGGGGGGGGGGGGGGGGCACTTATTCTGGCTTTGAAATATTCTGTTTTTGTATGATTGAGGCATACAGCTTTGATGTAAACCTCCTCGGAGCTGCAGTTGGATCACAGGCGTCTCAGTTATTTATGATATGAAGTGGCAGGAGTTAATGAATCACACACTGAGAGACAGAGAGCAGGAGAGAAGAGTAATTTAAAAAACACACACAGACACACAAACTTTACTTCAAATCCTCACCAAAAATTATTGCAAGCCTGTAAGATATTCCCTGGGGGGGATTTTAAGAATAAGGTTTATTAAGTAATATTACAGGAAAGCTACAGTGTGGTTGTGAAAAACTAAGCTCTGAGTGGCCATGCTTTTGTCCCGCTCAATACAAACGCTCTAGTGGGTGGATAAGTGAAGTCACATGGTCACTTTTCCTCTTTCCCACACCAACACACCCACACCCTCCTCCATGCAGCCAATCTTCACTCTTCAACTCACTACTTACCCGCAGCGGGCAGCCTGCTGCTTCGTCTGGATACTGTAGCAGCACAAGTTGCAAGCCTGTTTTCCCCCAAAACCATGCATCCGAACTGGGAATAATATCCGCGTGGCTCACCTTTATCCACGTTTCAGGAGATATTCGACGTCACGTCGCCCGGAGGTAGTTAGGAGAACTTTGCTTCAGGTAATTTTCAACTTGCAGTAACAGTTTTACTTTTGGGTTCATGTGCTCGCTTTGATTTTTTTTCTTCCGCTCGTACCTCTAGCTTTGGCTAATACATCCCCCTCTGCGTTACTTTTCGTTGCAGTAACGGTTAAAAGTTGTAATCTGATGCCACGCATCGAGTGGTTGATTACAGGCTGCCATGAAAACAGCTGTGAGAGTGTTATTTCTGCTTTAGTGGAGTGAAATTGTTGCGTTTCCCGGCCTAATGTGAAGTAGACCTAGCTGTATCTCCCTCCACCCCCACATCAGGTAACACTGCAGCATCAAAGGCGCACGCTGCTTTTCAAAATATCTCATTTGCATGAGGCGACCAGGGCCGGCTGTAGCCTTTGGATTCGGTGCCCCTCGCCCCCCCCCCCCCCCCCCCCCCTTTTTTTTTAACAAAAAAAATGTTTTGGTTGAACGGCCTGCTCTTTTCTCCCAAAACAGCTAAGATTATTATAATTAATTATAAACTCAAATCTACTGCCTGTCTTTACAAAAATGTTTAATTAGTAGATTCATTATTTTAGACTTAACTACGTCTGTGTGCATTTCCAATGCTTCTGGGCTATTTGCTGTCATATTTCAAGTTAGTTACTTTATCAATAGTAAAGTTGCATCCTATGTAGTTATTGGAACTGTCAATAATGATGACTTAAATGTAGGCGGGTACATGACAAGAATGTTTAAATAAAGCTGTTTGACTGTTTTTGATTTGAATAAACCAGTCACATTTGTATTAACAGTAAAATAAAAATGTCTGGAAGGCAGATGTCAACAGTTGATTGAACAGTAAAGCCGGGGCTCTCTGTGTGACACCTCATTTGTTTGAGGTTAGGAAAAACAGATTTATTTAGTTATTTACGTGTCTTTTAAACAAACAAAGATACCACTGTGGTGTAAATGCCTGCAACTTTCTGCCTGTGGGGACACAAGTAGATGCTGTAGGTAACCCTGTGAAAGTTAATAAACTCAGAGGAAAGACAAACACAACTTTAGCTCCTGTTTGTTTTGTTAAATCGAGATTATTGGCAAACCTCTGTAACATCTTACGAACAAGTGCGTGTGCATAACTTTGGAAATTTGTAAGTAGGGCTGGGCGATATGACCCAAAATTCATATCTCGATATTTTTTAGCTGGATGGCGATATAAGATATATATCTCGATATATTTTTTTAAAGCCATAAAGTAAGAACAAAAAGAGAGTTCTTAGTCAAAGCTGTGTCCCAGATGTCACACAGGCACTTTTATTAACATAGAGCAGATGTACATAAAATTTACTCAAAAATAAATTATGAGCATTTATTAAATAATAATGCTCCATAAATAAAAGAAAACAATGTTGTTTTTGTGCATAACAAAAAGCTCACAATTGTGCAGTCAAAATGTAAACTAAAAGACGGTGAGCACAATAACAAAGACAGATTTCACAGCTGCTCTGTTCCCGACTTGCACTGCGTGACTGACAGCCTGGAGTTTGAAATCCGCTTCGCAACCACGTCTCTTAACAGGTGCCATTTATGGTCCTTATACACAGTAGGGTAATATTACGTTGAAGCAGAGTACGTATCACTCCGCGAGGCTCAGCCGTAATGCTCCGACAATCCATCAAGCGGTGCAGCTCCGTAGCTTACTAAAGTCGTACTAAAACATTTTTTGACAGATTGCTGAGCGCTGTGTTCCACATAAAATCGGTTCGCGGCCATCAAGCACAACCAGAATTCATACATAAGGCGCGCTGTCAACTTTTGAGAAAATGAAAGGATTTTAGTCCGTGCAGCACCTCTGGGCTGCATGGCGTTAGCGTGGTTAGCTCGTTAGCGTGGTTAGCTAGCTAACACGTTGAAGCCGTCCAGCCCCACGCACGGGGCGATGCGCAGTAACTCGTTAACGGAGATTTGCCGTGTCCATCTTGTCGCTTCCTGCAGGTGAAGCGATGGGGGAGGAGGGGGAGTTGTGTTCAGTGAAGGAGAGGCGAGGCCGAGTAACGTTGCGTAGAGACGGAAGTGGACGAAAGAGAGGCAAACTTGCGGCTCCACAAGTATAATTATAACGTAACATAGACTATATCGATATAAAGGATATTGTCACATCTTATATCTCGTATAAAAATATATCGATATTTTTTAAAAACTCGATATATCGCCCAGCTCTATTTGTAAGTATGTAGATTGGTTCTGTTGCTGAAATCTTATCATCTTATCATAAACTCTTATTATTTAGATTTCGTCCTGTCGACGAAAAAGGCTGTTCACCGATATCATTCTTTTCATAAACAAGGAGCTTTAAGGCTTCCTCTAATTTGGCTTGAGATTAGTTTGGGCAGTTTGGATTGTAGGGATGCTATCATGCACTGGTTACATGGATGGTTACCTCATGATGTCAGCCGCTGTTTATTCCATCATCTTGTCAACAGTTCAGGGGATGGAGTTTGTGTTATTGTAGTTAAAAGACTGTTTTTGTTAATAAACTTGTTGCTGTAATCATGATTTAACCCAAAAAAAAAGAAAAAGAAAAGAAAGCCTGGCGTGCCAGTTCCCCCCTGATATTATGCACCCTAGGCAACCACCTAAGCCCTTCATGCCTGGCTCTGCTGCTGGCCATGCTTTATAGCTTCTTGATGAACAGAAGAGTTGAAGCTGTTGCTACTTTCCTCTCACAGTGTATAAATTGGCCTCAGTCTGTGTGGAGAGGAAGGAGATGTTGAAGTTTGGTGCTGAAACCCACTAAGTAACAGAAAACTGGAAATACTGCCTTTCAGTTGTATTTGTCTGCCAACCCGTAAGGCTGCAGTTTATATCCATGTCTGTCCGGACTTATACAACATTCGTTGTGAAGAATCTGAAAGAATCCACAATGGTGTCACCAATTTAATATCAACCAAATGTGAAATAGTCACAATGTTGTCTGTTCTTTAGACATGGTGTTGAATAATTGTCTCTGTTAAAAATGCTAATGACACAGTGAAGATGACCTAACTTAACCAAAAACTCCTTTTATCCCTGCACCGCAGCATTTCGCGCCTTTCAGGTTGTTGCGTGCTGTGTCAACCTGACGTGTAGTTACATTTCTCGGGCTGTGCACGTCAGGTTACGTAGAAGGTTACGGCGAACAGTTAAAAGGAGATCCCGGTAACAACACAAGTTACCGAGTGATTTCCTGCTGAAATGAAATTCATGCCTAAGGCTTAGAATAACTTGATGGTTAGATAAACTGTCGTTTCTGTCAGCAAACAATAAAACAGTGTTTACCTAAGTGTGAATCAATGGATTGTAAACAATCTGTAAGTATTATTTAGCTGTTTAACAGTAAAGTTGCAACAAATATTTCTAAAACTTTGGTAAGTACTGTTTTGTTATGCAAACGAATGACCAGTTGACATAAACATTATTACCGTAATTGTCGGGCTGTAAGCCGCTACTTTTTGCACAAGCTTTGAACCCTGCGGCTTTTAGTCAGGTGCGGCTTTTCTATGGATTGTCCATGATTTTTGTGATATCGTAAGACGATTTGTTTTGTTTGTTCCGCTGTTGTACGGCACTACGTTGCCTGGCGGAAGGATCGGGGTTCAAGAGTGGTATGTTAGTCACATGTCCGTCCGCCAGGCAACGTAGTGCCGTACGAAGTAGCACGAAAAACAAACTTCAAAGTAGCGCTACGCATTCAGCGGGAGGCGTGGATGACGAGCGGCGATAAACTTGCGAAAAGCAAGTTATGCCCAACTCCACCGGTGGATTCTGACAGCGTGGAAAAGTGCGAAAACATCCACGATCACCAACGGATTTTGAAGGGCTGGACTGCTGCATGATGGAGAGGAGGACACCGCCACGGCCCTTCTGAGGGTGTTCGACTCTGACACTGACAACGAGGATTTCTTTGGTTTTGAAAGTGACAACGAAGGAGAGAAGCGGAGAGTGGATGACGAAGCCATCCTGAGCCTGTTCGTATCCGACACTGGAGAAGAGGACTTTGGTGGTTTTAGAGCGCAGGAAGAAGAGAAAGATGGTGAATGACTGACTTTTCTTCTTGTTAAAGCCGTGTCACTGCACCTGAGCCTAAAAGGTAGTCCGAATCTATTTTTCTGGTGTGCTGTAGGTTACTGTTATGTACTACATGTGCAAATATAACTTGTTTTTCAAAATATTAATAAAAGGGGTGTGTCTCCAAACAGCCATCTCTTTCCTGACAATTCCCTTTGTGCATATTCTCTTACATATGATAAGTCAACATTGAAACACCTGCGGCTTTTAGTCAGGTGCGGCTAATGTATGTACAAAACAGGATTTTCCCCTGATTTTAGCTTGTGCGGCTAATATTTAGGTGCGCTTTGTAGTCCGGGAAATACGGTAATCATTTACTGTTGGCAGTGATTATTACAAAGTGTTGCCAGTGTTCTCTGATAAAACATAATATACCGCTGAGGAATGATAGAGACAGAAATGTGTTGGTTCTGTGCGTGTTTGTGGGGAAAAGTAAGTAAAATGTACTGATCGCAATAAAACAAAAATGCTATTATATTCACAGTAGCTGTGACTAACTTGTCATTTTTTCAAAGCACCAGCTTTTGTCCTTTCCAAGCAGCACCAGTCACATAACAATAATCACCTCTCTTCTATCTCCTTCTCTGTAATTACATTAGTCACTATTGAACCCATCCAGCATCTTTTCTGTTAAAGCAACATCAGTTGCCTTGACAGCCTGAATGCGAAATGAGCTGTGATGTTTTCTCCTTTCTTCCAGAGGAAGAGTGGGAGGCCTTGCGGTGAGGATATGAGTTTGGTGGATGTGAGGCAGACGGTGGGGTCTCTGACCCTGGCCTTGTCCAGCAACGACTCCAAGGAGCGCTACTTTGACCGCGTGGATGAGAGCGACCCTGAGTATCTCCGGAGCAAGAATATGTCACCGGACCTGAGGCAGGACTTTAACATGATGGAGCAGAAGAAGAGGGTCACCCAGATCCTGCAGAGTCCAGTATGTAGCAAGAGGCTTCATACAAATAGCCTCCTACACACAAGCTTTCACTGTGTATGAGTAATAAACAGAGCTTTAAACCCCAGAGAGATACACTCTACCCTTTACTCAATGCTGATTGTAGTGCATGTATTTTTTACTTGTTTATGTGCACATCATTTAATATACTGCATTCTATTTTAATATGGGTTAGCTTTAGCTTACAGAATTAAGTGTAAATGGTTCTACCATTGTTACTGTCCAGATTATTAATATTATTATTATCATCATTACTTTACAAAGGGGGTTAGTGTTAGTCTGCTTCTTTTTCTGTGTATCAGTGACTCATTTTTAAAGTTAAACTACACTTGGAGGCATTTTTCACTATTTTCCTTAAAATCCTAATTGTAGCACTTCTTGTTGTCCTTAAGCCTATGTCAGTTTATTAGGTACATTTCAGTTAAGTTAATAATAAGACAGCACAGCAAAAACTCAGCCTAAATAATGTAGAGATTCACCCTAGGATATAATTTGCATCATTTAGAGATCTGTTCTATTATGTGATCTGCTCTCGTTGACAAAAGACAGAATAATATAAACACCAGTGCATATAATACACAGTACTGCTCCAGTAACAAATTGATAAAATGGAGAGCAAATGGAGGAGACAGCACACAGTCAGTGTAAGTACAGGGATGTGAAATAAGTACACACCAATGAAGTGCATGGAAATAAGACGAGCCCACACTCATCTGTGATTGCATAACCCACCAAACAAGTGGAGCTCATCACATCACCATGGGAACCGTGGTCGGATGAAGCAGAATGCCTGAGCTTAGTTGCAGCTCAGGAGAAAATGATGTCGTTTCAAGATTCACAGGCTACTCTTGACGCAGAAATTGATGGTCAAGTTTAATGCCAGCTCCTTCTTCTAGTGAACCCCCTTTTCACAGATGTACACAAAGAGCTTTTTTTTTAGTGGTCTGGTGATTTGTGTATAGTTGTTATAAGGAGCATCTGAAAGCTCGCTGTGCTTCCCCACACATCCTGTGAAGGTGTTGGAAGTAGGACAAAGATAGGCTGCGTGTACATGAGTTGCTAGGTTTTAGCTTCTTTGTACCACATCTCCTACTATAAAAAAGTTTTATTTGGTTTTGTTTGCAGGTGTTTAAAGATGAATTAGAAGGTCTGATTCAGGACCAGCTGACTAAGGGCAACAACCCTACAGGTCTCATGGCACTGAGGCAGATTGCTGACCTGGTCATGGCCAGCACCACGGGAGGGGCAGGCCCCTTGACTGCTCCCATCAGTGAGTGGCCTCGTGTGCTTGTGTGTGCGTCTGAATGTATCCATTTATGTCCCTTTCGGCCTGTTTGTCATTCAACGTGTATCCTGCGTCAGTGTGCATCAGCCAGACTGAATATCTTCATTGTTGGAGGCTGAATTCCCCAACTCCTGTGACACTCAACAACCCTGAAACAGCATAAAATGCTCAATAGTGCTTTTATTAAGTAACTCTCATGACCAGTCTGAGTAATCAAGTATAGCAGTTTGCAGTGTTCATTATACTGGCCTGACCTTTTACCCCTGTGTTTCAGTGGGAGGTCACAGAGCTGACACTGGGAAGTTATAGTTTTAGACAGTTTAATGATCAAAACTGTAAATGTTTGGAAAATGTAAGAACATGCTTTGAAGAGTTGAGGCAGACCTGCGCCTTTAAAAAGCCAAAGTGGCTATAAAAGTTAATGCCCTGTATCATTAATGGCCTTATATGGTATTACATCCCCAAAATACCCTCAGATACACTTTGGGAATTCTGAGTAGGGCCCTTTTTTCAATCTTCAGCTGAGGAGACTCATGTTCCCCGGGATGTTTGACTTTACATACTGTGGAAACAAATCATGTAAACATGCTTGTACATTTTTCGGATGCACTGCAATGTACAGATGATGTTATGTGCTGTGGCAGGCATCGGGATGGTGACCCCAGTCAATGACTTGTATGGCGTAGAGTCTCCCTCCTTTGCCAAAGGGGAGAAACAGAGTCGCTGCAAGCTGGCCAGCCTCTACAGGCTCGTTGACCTCTTCAGCTGGGCTCGCTTTACAAGCTCCTACATTACTGTGAGTACAACTTCACAATCATGCTCCAGTGCACACCTGCTTATGTATGCAGCACGAGGTTTGTGTTTCTTTATGTGTGCTCCTTGTTCTCTGGCACCTGGAAGGCTTAAAGGGGAATACCACTTTATTTTCAGAAACTATATATTATTTATGGCATAGAAAAGTAAGGTTTGTGAATATGAAGCAAGAATTCACAACCATACATCTGATGTACACCTTGGAGAACATCAGAATGTTAGGTTCTGATATTCCCCAAAGACAAAGCAAAGACAGACACATTTTTGAGTTTTTCTAAGTAAAAAAAAAAGCTTTTGTCTGTGGTTCAGAGTTTCTTTACCCTTGACTTGGGAAAATGTGTCTTCCTTCTCTTAGACAGTGTTAACCCCTCTTGAAAAGAAAAAAAAAACATTGTAAATGTAGAGATTTCATTCCTCATGGCAGCAGCAGTGGTGGTTGTTTTTTTTTTTTTACTTAGACAAATGTTTAAAAATGCTGCCTCAAAGCTTTTACATCAGTTAATTTATATTAAAGGATAGTCACAGGATATGCAGTGTATAAAGCCTCCGTCACATGGGCCTGGTCACCAGTGGACAATGCTTTTCCAACCATCAGTTGCTAGGAAAAAATGTGTATTCCCCAACGGTTTGGAAAAGGCTGCTGAGGTTTGCTGGCAGTAGGTAGGTGAGACTGGTTGCAAAGAGTCGTATGGTGCTACATAAAAAAACCATTGTCACCTATAGTTTGTATGGAAGATGATGATTTGACTGCCCCGCCACTCAGTGAGCAGTGGCGAAACCGAAAAGTGTGATAAATACAAAGGTGAAGCACCCTCTGTGTGACTGATTTCACCCAGTAACAGCCAGCAAGCACTTACCAACCAGCTGGGGAATACACATTCTTACCTGGCAACTTGAGGTTGCCAAGCGGTCAATGATTTGTATCACCTGGGTCTGTGTGAGTGAGGCTTTATCTCTCACTGCTAACATTTATCTGCAAAACAAAACCAAAGCAATTTTTAAGCATTTTCTGCCAGTGAGTTTGAAATATTCCAAAGAGTAATGAAACCAGAAAGGGCAGCCACATTGATGCTACATGAAGATACATGTAGACTATATAAAAACAGACATAGCTCTTTTTGGGACTCTTGTTCTGAAGCCCCTGTTTTGCATTTAAGCCACTGTCCTCTTGATTTTTGTACATCAAACTTGAGCTTTTCGCCACTTTACTCATGTGTTCATTTTGTCATAGGTACGTGTCAGTAAAGAGCAGGACCACATTCTCATCAGTCCACGAGGTCTTTCTTTTGCTGAAGTGACGGCAGCAAATTTGGTAAGGAAAGTAGTTGAGTGTGTTATTTTTAGTTGGGAATATAGTTTTAGTACTACAGATGGCAGTTTATTTGGCCAATTCTGATTCCCATTTATTTGTAATACCAGTTTCTGTTGATTTCGATTTTCTTTCTGAGAACTAACTAAAAGCATATACAGACAAAAAAGTAACTTTTCATTAACGCCAAATATTATTTTCATGATTAAAAGAAATGATTAAACTTTACAATTTGCCTCAAACTATAAGTTTCAGGATCTTATTTAGAACAAGTGAAAATAAAGTGCTTTGCTACTGGAAAGCGGGACAAATAGTTAACTGAAAATTAGTTGCTGCTCACTCACCTTTACCATATACATATTTTGCCTTCCAAACAAAAGCAGTTGCATCAGCTTCATATAACAAAACAAACATCCGGTACTTAAATCGTTTCTAGTATTCCAGTATTTTATTGTAGGATCTCTACCTTAAAATATAAAACGTCTTGAGGCAACTGCAGTAAAACTGTACTGAATTAGCAGGATATTGACTATTTTCTTTTGTTCACTTATCTCCATTTTCCTCACGAATGCTTTGATCTGTTGCTCACGCCAGGCTGAGATCTGATTAGCTTTAGCTTTAGCCACTTGGCCTTTGTTAGCTTCTTTAAAATGTCCATGTTCAGCTGGGTGAAAATGATTTAAGTGCCTCATTAAGACCAACCGTGGTTTATTTTGGTGAACCTTGTGTCTTCACTCACAGTGATGTGTTTCCACACTAACATCATTTTAGTGTGTGGCTGTGAGTGTGCTGCATGTTGTATATGCATGAAACGGACCAGTTTGTAATTGAACATATGGTAGGCTGACCGGCTTTTCACTGGTCAATACGTACATCTCTATTTACGACATGTACCTGGCAACAGATGTGAATTAATAATGATTGGACTGAATGTAAAGTACACAAAATCATTCTGCAGTCACAAGAAAGGGCATTCACACACTCCTCCTGCAGCTGACAGGTGAACAGGTACCACCCCAATAATGTGACCAGCCGTAAAGTTTTACAAAATGATTTTAAGCAGATACACAGACGCTTTAAACATCAGAAATCACACAGTTAACAACAGCATAAAATCTGTGTTTGTGTTCTGTTATGACCGGAAGGGTCAGTCAGCTGTAAATTTACATTATTGCCAGTTGGCTCGTTCTCTTTCATGCAGTGGTCTTACACTTCCTGACAGCTGACGCACTCTAAAAGCATACGTTTTTCCTTAATGTTAGCTTTTGGTTTTTGCAGTTGTCATTCTAAAAATGAAAAATCGTCAAGAGCTCAGATCCTAATAGGATTTTTATTTGATTTACTTAAAGTAAACCAGTGTTAAATGAAGTCAAGTTCATTAAAAATGAATCCGAAACCAGTCGTAGTCTTGGGGAAATTTGTTAATTTAATTAACTGTTTGATTTTGAGACAATGGCATATCAAAGAAAGGATATGAAAAGTATCCGACACACAAGTGTGGTTCTGTGCTGTTTGCTGTCATCCACCTCACACTGTTTCACTGCTCGACAGGTTATAGAAGTAGTCATATTGCCCCCGCAAAAATAAAGGAAAGAAAAACAACACTGCATATTCTAAACTATTAAAAGAAATGCACTTCTAAGGAGAAGAAAACATTCTGCTAGACCTTAAGCATGCACATAATGTGTACTTGTAATTAACAATTGTAAACATGACCTTGTTTAGACACAAACTCCACAGGGTACCTTTAATGGTTCAGTCACGCTGCAGGCAATTATTACCTTAAGGTTTATAGTGTTATAAAAAAAAAGCAAACCAGAGTTGGGTATTCTTTTAAAGTACTACGCCTACAACTACTGCTGACAATACTAAACAGCCAGCTCCCATTTCTCACAAATCTCTGCTTGTTGTTTGTTTGTTTTCTCCAATATTTAGGTGAAGGTCAACATAATTGGTGAGGTTGTAGACCAGGGTTCTACTGATCTGGGCATCGACCAGTTTGGATTTGCTCCCCATTCTGCCATTTATTCAATGCGCCCTGATGTGAGATGCATCATCCATGCACACACCGCAGTTACAGCCGCTGTAAGTACGCTCGGGGCAAATATTAAATGAGCTTCATTTTAATCAAAGCTGCTGCTAAATACTACTTTGGTATCACACGAAGAAGGCTGAGTTAAAGGCAGCCCCCTGCATGTCTAGTTATTTTAGATGCTGGCAGTCTGTAATGCAGTTTCTGTTCTCTCTCTCTCTTTTTTCTTTTTTTTTCTTTTTTTTTTTAACCATTTTCTTTGAAGCTTTGCTATAAAATGCACAGCACATGATGTGTGCACCATTTTATTTGTGCCCGACAGCGAAAAAGGCGCCTCTGTTTATGCTGGTGTGTCACACGCTTAGTTGTTTTTATCCCATGCTAACAGGTGTCCTCGATGAAATGTGGAATCTTGCCCATTTCCCAAGAGGCTTTGCTTCTGGGAGACGTGAGGTGCTTTGGTTACCATGGCAGCCTGGATGATAAAGAGACAAAGGTGGAGTTTCAGAAAGCTTTGGGCCCGACTGCCAAGGTACTGTCAAAGCAAGGCACTCCATTAGTGGCAAGCTCACGTTCACGTGGGACAGAGTGGGCTTATTATGTTGTACTGTATGCACATGTGCTGGGGGTATTTGTACCACTGGTTGGTAACTGTAAATAGCTGAGTACACTAGAATATTTAGTTTGTTTAGATATGGAGTGTAGGTACAACAAATAGTCTTAAGCAGTTTGTTTAGCGTGTTTACCCATTTTAATAATAAATAAATAAAATAATAAAAATTAATAAATATTAGAACCACCTATTTAGGGACTACTCTGACATTTAAAGTAAAGTTAGATGAGACGATACCGCTCTCATGTCTGCCACGCAATCATTGCAAGCAGATGAGCAAATTTAAAGAGGTAGAGGCTGCTTAAACCAGCCGATCTAAGATTGTTCTAGGGCTCCCAGCCCAGAAATAGTCTGGTCTACCAAAGTGTTTTTCCTTGAAGCCTGCTTATTTATTCTTTTTTTCACCCCCAGTGGTAGTCCCATATATTTAGACTATGCTGAAAACTACAGCTCTGTGACTCATTTTTATTTATTTCTTTATTTTGGATCTCTGATAGCTGAAGAATGCTGCATATCACTGCCATTTTTTTCACCCACCATCTAGAGTTAGGCAGTTTTATAAATATATCACCAAATGTTAAATCATTACTCAAAAACAACACAAACTGAATCGTCACCACCAGCTTCTTAATGTGCTGAACAATGACTACAAAGAGAGAAAGTTAGAAATGCTTTAATATCCTTGTCTGTACCAGATGGCATCCCTGGATTGCCACAATATTAGTGTGAAATGTAATGCTGAGAGCAATATTTGACTTGGGTCGACCAGCTAAGCAGCAGTCACAACATATTAATACTGCAGATATCTCATATATTAGTAACAAAAGATCCATAATGTGCATGAACGTAAACTCTAAAAGTGCAAAAAGAAGCTTTAATAGGCAGATTTGTTACTGTTGGACAGAACGAGGCTACTGTACTGCAGTCGTTATTTTATTTTAGCTGTAGCCTTGTATGGAACAGACAAATGTGAGAATGTCATTGAGCTTCTGGTCTAATAAATGCGTTCTTAAAAGAAATGTCTAATTAAACTTTTAATCATAGCCATATATTTTTCATTAATGCACATTCAGGATGTACTAATGTGGCAGTTTGTGTTTTTCAGCTGATGATCCTGAGGAATCACGGGCTTCTGGCTTTGGGAGAAACAGTAGAAGAAGCTTTCCACTATATGTACCACTCACAGCTCGCCTGTGAGATCCAGGTATAAAAATCGTTATTCTTGATCCTACCTGCCCTTGGTAATGGAGTGTAATTGCGCCATTCCGGTCAAAGCAATTGGTTAACTTCGATGTGGCCTTTCTTCACACTTCATAAGTCAGTTTTATGCGTGTGAGTCACTGATATTATTTTCCAGCTTTTATTTGTTGAAATGTTTTTCCCCTCTGTCTACAAATGAGTCAGACACATAAAACAGAGCAGTGCCTGAAATGGAGGCAAAGCTAATATCAAGCGTGCTGCTTGCTTGAGTAAAGCTGATTCAAATATGTGTCAGTGATCTCTGTTTACAGACAGGTGGAACCCTGCAGTGTTCCTGAAACACTCCTGTTGCTTTGTGCAAGAGATCCTTTTGCAGCGATTTTTTTGTTTTCTCGACTGTGTTGGTTTTTCCGTCGTTTTTGACGTGTTCAGAGTTCACCTCACTTGCAATTGTTTAATTATATAATTCTATGATGGATTGTTTTGAAATTAAAATGATGTGTCTCAGAAAAGAAAGTTTTAGAATTAATCTCCAATTTTTATGAGTGAAATCCTCAGTAACTGCACCAAATGCCAAGTGAAAATTGTATTAACACAATCTTCGATGGTACAAATGGCTTTGTTTAGGTGAACGCTATGAGATGTTCAGGCGGCGCGGACAACCTCGTTCTCCTGGACAGGGATAAGTTTAAGCCCCTGACCCAGGGAGTGGCCGCTGCCGGTGTCGTCATAGACAACGAGGTCAAGTGGAAAATAGGCGAGGCAGAGTTCGAGTCTCTTATGAGGATGCTAGACAACCTGGTGAGTGAACCCTGACCTGTGCCTTTTACCCACAATGCTTTGAGTTTCCTGTCTCACATGCTTCCTCGGGAAGTTGCTGACTAGAGGACACAATGAAACTTCATGTGTTTTTTTGTTTATCTAATCTTAAATTGATTTTTTTGTAATTGGCTCATATTGTTTTATGATATTTGCAGATTTCATTTCCTAATATTCAGGATACTGTTGTTCTAGCTGTGAGAACAGAACTCCTTCTGCTGGGCTTTGTAAAAGCATACACCCTGATTTTTATTTTATTTTTTTAAGCCTCGCTGATAATGCCCAGGCCCTGACATGTTTTGTGGACACAGAAGATGTCAGACTGTCTGCTCGAGTCGCCTTCCTGCTAACAGCTCCGGCTGGAACAGACTGCAGCTGTGTTAGCTCTGTGTGATCAGAGATCGCCCACCCTCTCAAACATACCTTCCAGATGGTGAGCCGTGCTGCGGGCAGTTACAGCCACACGGACCACACAGCCACTTAGTGCAATAACTCCCGTGTACTCAATTTGGAAATAGGATTTGGCATTTTCTTCCAGACTGTTGAGTATACCACAGGGCGAAAATGCCAGTGCAGTCGTTGCAACTGGACGCCTGACCTTCCCTGACAGAGGGTGGAGTTTGATTGTTGCCGTGTCAGAGATGATTCCCAAACAAAGACAACAAAAAAGCTGAGCTGCGCTAAAGGTCACAGCTAATGATGAAGGAATGGTATCTGACAGAAGGTGATTTAGAAATTCCATTGCATGGTTTTAAAAACGATTTAAAAAGAAAAATGCTCAAAGGAAAGACTTCTCTAAACCAAGCAATGAGATGGAAAGGTGAAACAGATTAGGGGTGTGGATGAGGAGTTGGCCTTTTAAAGTACCTGCTTAATTAAAAATATCCTCCTATCTGTCCGTTCACCTTTTCATTATATTAGATTCTGTCACACGTGTTGGCAATAGTTACTGTAGCTCTTGCACTCCTTTGTACAGTTTGTGCAGAAATTTATGATGATGAATGCTACGACTGATACGCCCTGAATTGTATTTGTTTACTGTGTTTCAGTCACACTTAAAGCATTTTGAAACTGAGCTTTAGTTTCCACTGAACGGCTCTGTGAAAAATGGCTTGCTGGCACTGCGACGATCAAAGCTCAATGCAGAGGGGATTTTTATTTTTTTTGTGGCAAACTTGTCAAATTGCCTGTGCAGAAATGCCAGTTTTGATTGTTTTTAATGTAGCGTTACACTGCTTTTCTTCAGACCACACTTTTCTACATACTGCAAGGACCCATCACTAGTTTTCTAGTTGTCTCTCTCCGTCTTTGATGTATTGTTAACAACACACTCCTTCAAACCAAAGTTGTGTCTTCTCCCTTTCAAACTGGAGGCGTCTGCAAAAATGCTGTTTGTATATATTGCGTTTAAATATTTAAAAGTATTGTGTAAGTGGATTCTGGGTGGCCTGTGAATCATTTGAATTGTGGGGGGTTTGGAGTTTTGGGTTAATATTTCTTATTTATCCCATGAGCAGAGAAGAATAGTGCAAAATATTTCAAAGACTAACTTCTGGCAAAGGGAAACTCTCGGTGCGTGTGCCGCAATAATATTTTCTCCTTGTGTAACGTGCTAGGGATACAGAACGGGCCATTCTTACCGGAACCCCATTGTCCGTGAAAAACCCCGGTCTAAGAACGACGTCGAAATCCCCGCCACAGTGTCGGCTATGCCGCCAGAAGACTGTGAGCTTGGCCTGCGGAGCCCCTTCAAGTTTATGGCGCAGAAACAACAGAGAGAAAGGACCCGGTGGCTTAATTCACCCAACAGCTACTTGAAGGTCAATGTTCCTGAACAGTCACCCAGCGGGGACGTGAGCCCGAGGACAAAAACCATGGTGTGTTGATTTTATTGTCAAAGTGTAAGAGGAAATGAAACGATTTGATCCTATCGGCTTTGGTGTCCTGAGCAAGCTCGTCTTTTGAGGTGCCCATTTTTATCTGTGTTAGCCTGCCCTCTTGTGGCAAGTTTTTTAAATGCACTTTTTTATATTCTGAATTCTTGCTATTAATCTATGTGTGTGTTTGCTTCATTTAAATTCTCTCAGTGGATGAAGTCCTCGCAGCCAGGCTACAGCGTTGGCACCCCAATAAAGATTGAAGACCCTAACCAGTTTGTCCCACTCAACACTGACCCCACTGAGGTTTTGGATAAGAGGAACCGGGTCAGTTGAAAAATGATCACATTTTCCACAAGATTGGTCCCAGATGTTACAAACCTGGGCGGTAGAAATGCACAAAGATTGGAACAGCTACACTGTCATTTGAATGTCAGTCATAGCATCTAATAACTGAGATTCCTTTGTTGAATATGTTTGTTCAGATAAAAGAGCAACACAGAGGTGACCAGATGACCCCGGGACCTAAATCTCAGTTACTGGCAGGCATTGTTGTGGACACCATACCAGGACCAGTAAGTTTATGTATCATTTGTAAAAAAAAAAAAAAAATTGCAACATTAGCAGCCGGATTTCATGATGCAGTGTGTGTTATGGTATTTTAGTGTGTTTTGCATTTGCCTAAGCACGTCTGAAAATAACGCACAACTCAACCCACATACTAAATTGCTGCTCAACTCATGAAGACATTTTTCTTACAAATGTGTCTTTCCAACGGACGGGATTTATTGCTAACAATCATTGTTAAAACAAAGATAATTAACTAAACACAAATTTGTGGCCTTGGAGTGAAGTCCATATACAAGGTCTAACATTAGATTATAGCTTGTTGTTTACACACCTATGTTTCTTAAACCGTTCAGTTACGAGTTGGTGATCCAGGAATTTTGAATCAGTCATCTCTCCACAAATTAGTATCAGGTGTAGTTCCCCAGGTCTTACTTAGTTTAAACAGTGTTTCAGACTGCAACACACACAGCAGCATTGTTCATCAGGATCATGTGACACGACTAAAACAAGAGTTGTTCAGGAATGGTTTGAGGAATTTGAGTCCATTGATCTACAGATCTTTCAGCTTTGGAGGCTGATAAATGTCAAGATTACAAAAAAAATATGTAGCCAAAAAGCCCGAACACACAGAAGTAAAAGCATAGCACACTAAAATATTCTGTCTGTCGTGTTTATTGAAATTTGAAAAAGGTCACACATTCTTGTAGATTTTGATTGCGGAGGTTAACGCAGTGTTTACATTTATTTCCTTATGAAAGCAACCAAAAATGCAAATATAAAGAGGAACTAGATTTTTAATTATGTAGATTGTGCCAATTAAACACATGTAGCAACAGTCATGATCCTTCCATAAATCCTAATTGGAACACCTTCACAAAAAGACTGTGATTATTTGTTATTTTATTTTGTAAGTAAATAAAATATAATGCAAAGAAAGTTTCTAGCTATAAACATGCAAAGAATTTGAAGATTTTACCATCTATGGTACGCGATAGGATTAAAAGATTCAGGAAATCCACAGAAATCTCTGCATGCTAGCAGCAGTGCTGAAAGCCAGTAATAAATCATCTTGATCTTTACATCCTCAGGCAGTAGTTGTGTAGTGGAAACGAGTGCACGGGCTTAGGAGCACATCAGAAAACCACTCCGTTGCATTCAGAAATGGAAGCTGAATGGAGTTGGTGCAACTTGCTCATGTGAAGGCATCATTAATAATGAATGATATTTGGGTTTTAGAGCAACATGTACTGCTATCCAGATGCTGCATTTGTTTTTTTTGTTTCATAAGGGACGCCTTTCCTTATTTAAGCAAGAGATTTCTGTGCGTGTGATATCAGCGTGGCTCCATCATGAAAGGGTCTGGGTGCTAAACAGCCATGTCTGCAGTTCAGTCGGTTACCAGTTGAACATTTGTCACTTAACGAAAAAACAAAGTAGAAAAAAGAAGTCCTTCTATATTGGAGCAGCTGAAATCCTTCACCATGTAAGAAGGGGGGTGGGGGGAGGTGTTGTGCTTTGATAACTGTACAACAATTTATGTCAGAGCTCAAATGTTTACAGACGGTTTTAAAAGAAGAGGTGATGCAACACTGTGGTAAACATTCCCCTGACCCATTTTTGCTTTTAAGAAAAGGAGTTACCATTATTACATTTATAAAGCCCCAATATATTAAAATAAATAAATAAAACAAACAAAAGTTTTTACTTTCAACATTTGACTTCAACAAACTGTTTCAACCTTTTGGAAATAATATTGTGCATCAGCTGACTGCAACGGCATCTTATGTTTTCCCGTGTCTTTAGGCTTTCATCATTGAGGATGAAGAACAGACCCGCTCTCTTCCTCCCAATCCTTTCAATGATCTCACAGAGAAGGCGCTGGAAGAATACAAGAGCATGGTAGAAAGAAAGCAGCAAGGCCAAGAAGGTACTGTTCCCTATCCTTTATACATTAGTCAGACGCTTTACTGAGTTTGCTGTGGTTATTGTTGCCACACAAGAATTGTGCCATTAGGTTACGCTCAAGGCAGTTAATTAGCGCCAGCTTGTCCTGGGTGGAGGAAAGTTTGTACAGGAGGAAAGTTTCCTACTACTTCCTACTGGTGAGAGATGAGCTGTAGAGACACTCGCCGTGTCAAACTCCTTTTGTCTCATTGTGACTGTAAACAAAGGGAAATCTGTGTATAGGAAGGAAACATCTGTGCATCAAAGTAACTCCTTTGTTATTCTCCATCACAGAAATGCTTTACTATTGGAACATGTGAGCTAAGAAACCTATGGAATAAAGTTGTTAAAATGTGCTTGTGTTCAATACTTTTAGTTTGCATTTTGCATGCTGGCAGCATGAGTGTAGTGAGGTTTTTGGTAGAGTTGGGGATGTAAGTATTTGGTATACATGGTTAAGCAATGCTATGGCATAAACATGTATGGTTGCCAGTGGAACTGGGCCACTAGTGTTTAATGATGATGTAACTGCTGATAGAAGCGGTAGGATGACTTCTGAAGTGTACAGGGCTGAACTCTCTGCTTAGATTCAGCCAAATGCTGTAAAACTAATCGAAGCGTGCTTCACAGTGCAAATGGATAACGACCCATAGCATACTGCAAAAGCAACCCGAGAGTTTATAAAGGTAAAGAAATGAGATGTTCTTCAATGGCCGAGTCAGCCAGCTGATATAAACTAAATAGGGCGTGCTTTTCAGTTACTGAAGCCCAAGCTGAATGCAGAAAGACCCACAAACAAGGAGCAACTGAACGTGGTTGCAGTGAGGCCCTGGCAGAGCATCTCAAGGGAGAAAACACAGGATTTAGTGATGTCCACGAGATCTAGACTTCGGGCAGTCATTGACTGCACACGAGTTTCATCATTGGTTTGTCCAATTATGTTTGACCCGTATTGTGTATAAAAATGATGGCAATTTTCAAACAGTTAATGCAATACTTTAGTTAAACCCCTTGCCTTAAAGATCAAAGTCTGCAATTAAATCACATACTGAATGTTTGAGTTAAAATCCACTCGGGTAGTATACGGAAACAAAATTACAAAGGTTTTGTCAGTGCCTAAATAATTATGGGAATGCTGGGATGCTATCTGGTCAATCTTAACATTGACCAGACAGAAAAAGGACATCTCCTAACCTTTAAGCTTGTGCTACCATAAGATTTTACAAACACTTTTCATGGTAGATATTAGTGGCGTCCCTGCTAATTCCTAACACAGTTGAAAATGATGACCAATCAGGTGCACTGTTCATACCTTTGTATGTGGAAAGAGGGGTAGAGCTAGTTGCTTTTAAAAATACTACAGAGGAAGGATACAAATATTATCTGGGCTAGTAATATGGCGTAATTGTCGTTGAAGGTAAAACCAGTATAACCAGTCATGGTGGTAGAAAACAAAACAAATATTGCAAGATATTTGAGCGGTCCCCAGGGCGTTATCCATCACTAGAAACAGCTGTGGTGATGAGGAAGGAGAGCCCAAACAGAAAAGATAAAGTCATAACAGGTATAATAGCTTACTTTTATAACTGATACGGTCTGATCAAGAAGTCAGTGTGGTTTTCTGCCTCATTGATTCCACAGCCTCAACATCCACACAGTACAATAAAGCCTGGTATTAGATATTTCAAGTTTTCAAACTAAAACTGGGTCGGCAGCATTTCCAAAAGTCTCTCTTTTTGGTTTCCTAAAACGTGGGAATGTTGTGGACATCGAGATGTTGCTAAAGTAAAAGATATTAGTGTAGATGTGCTTTTGATCTTGGCTCTGGATGCATCAAGGGAAGTCTGAAGAGTGCAGTGCTGTTGTCAGTTATACATCCATACCTTCTTTGCTGTAAGATTGCAAAATGTGTGCTGCCGGGGAAAATTTCTACTGATTGATTCCTGGGACATTTGTTCCAACATTCCCGTTCTCCCTCTGAATGAATTGTGTAACCCTGTTAGCTGTTTGTAGAGTGCCGACATCAGCTTGGGATTTTATTTGTTCATATAATAGCCTAAGCTGACTCATACCTGCTTTGTTAGATGACTGACCCCTATGAGCTTCAATCCTTTTACAGAAGATGATGATGCCACTGATGCAGATGAGATGACCACATTTGATGGCTCAACTATCTCCCTCTCCCTCTCTCCCATAATGACGCCAGCTAAACAAGGTAATTAGCAAGTGAATGGGTGTTTCAGTTAGTGAAAAAGGACAAGAAATGCCTCAAATGAAATGGATAATTTAACGTGTTTTTATTCGCATCCCTCTCCGTTGGCTTCATCTCATGACAGACACAATACCCAATGGGAAAGACCACTTGGCAGAGATGGAGGAGGATCTGAGCATCGAGGTATCCAAGCTGAGCGTGAGCACTTCAGAAACGGTGGAAATCTCCATAACAACGAAGGAAAAGACGGGGGAGCCTCAGACCCCGGAGAGCCAAACCAAGTCTCCCAAGAAAAAGAAAAAGAAGTTCCGCACACCTTCATTCTTGAAGAAGAGCAAGAAAAAGAAGGAGGAGAAAGAGAAACTAGAAGCATGAGCGAATGAACCCGAAAAGCAATGAAAACGTCTGAATTGCCTTCCTAATTTTCAGTTTGTTGAAGGGAAGTGAAATAAGCCCCCCAGGACATTGTTGTATTTGAACACCCAGTTCCCCACATTCACAGCTATTATTCAATGTGAAAGTTTTTCAGAGATGTGCCAGTAGATGGTAATGTGGAAGGTTTAATTTCCTGTGAGATTTCATTTGACCACTGAGGGCTCAGCGGAGTTTCATCAAATCAAAATGCAATGCAGGACTGTTTTTGTTTTGGTTCTTTGTTCTCACCCATATTTTTTAACGGGTTTTAGAAATGGGTATCAAAGGAGACGGGGGTGACTCAGAGCCCTGGAGAGCCAAACGCAGGCCAAAGCTTTGAAGTTAATGCATCCGATCGGACGTGTTACATATTTGTGAATTTTTTTTTTCCCCCCTTTTTGCACAAGTTCATTGTTGAATGTATACTGACAGCTAAGAAAATTGTTTAGCAATTTAAAAAAAATGTAACTTCCATACCAGTAGTGTAACAGCGGCTGAAGATATTCAAATTATATGACGGTTAGACTTATAAGAAGTACGAGTTGTAACTGAACATAGTCATAGTTCTACTACCTTGTAATAATATATGTCGGTTTATATTATAGGTATTAACATTATAGTGTTTGAGAGATGATTTCTTTGTCTATTTACATACTAACTCTTATACTTAACACGCAGTGATTGATAATTCAGTAATAATTCATGTAGTTTTTAACACGTGATATTGTTCCCATGGTTGCTGCTTTATTGTAATTGTGACAAGGAATTGACTGTGACTATCAGAAAGAGCTCAGCAAAGCGAGGATTGCCGCACGTTGTTTAGGAGTGACAAAGAGTGACTTTTTACAGAACTGACGGGGAAATCGCTTCATTGGATGAAAGTGGCACGTCTGCGCTGCAGAAAGTGAAATGAATGTGACGGATGCTGATGGCAGATTTTGGCTAAGTAGTTGGCTGATGGAAAGCTTTTCTTTGTAGCCACTGTTAGTTTGATATAAAGTATATTAGAGGGCCATATATTTACATCCCAGTCAATAATGTGAATGATTTGTTTAAACCCAAAGGGAGTGAATTCTTTGCCTTTGTAAATAGTTTTCTTTTTTCTTTTTTTTGTGAAGTTCTTTTGTTACGCTAAACCAAATGTTAAACAATGAAATATAGAGATGTGACAGTACAATCAAATAACAATATTTTAACACTTCCTCTGTTGTTTTTGGGGGTTTTTACCCACCTTAATTAAGCTCCTTATTTACTGAACATGCAGAGCGCTTTGTGTTTACAAACTGTATTACTTGTGTAATTAGTGTGCTTAATGCTGTTCTTCCTCTGTTGTTTACATTGCTGTTTGTATCACCTTTTTTTTTTTTTTTCTTCAGTCGCCTTGCTTCAAAGTCAGCCTTTTAACAATGCCTTGATTTAATGACCTGATTTAATAAAAGCTGGGATATGTTTCCATAACTGTTCTGTTTCTGTCTCGGTTATTAGCTGAAGGATGCTCGATCATTTAAAGCAGTGGTTTCCGATCTTTTTGCACGCAGAATTGTTATACAGTCAAAATTTTACATGAACTGTTTTCGTCATTAAATCGCTTTATTTGAACTCATCTTAAACTAGATCTGTTTGATGTTTAAACTGAGATATCTACAACTTTAAACTATTCACCAACTGCATTTAGCTATGACTCTGTTTAACAGTCATTTATTTCATGACTTGGTGACAAATTTAAACGGTTAATCCGCTTTGTAACATTTTACACACACTTGTGGTAAAAGGTGCACCATTTGCCACTTCTAAAGTATTACATATCAGGACATTATCTAGTCCTTATTAGACCTTAAAATTAAGTAAATGCAACTTCAAATGAGCAACAACATGAGATTTATTATACTGCATCACTATTTTTTTTTTTTTTAACTGAGCAAAATGCAGAAGCAGTGTGTGCAAAAGTAAGTACTTCCTATGATTCAACGCCTTCAGCAGCAAAACTTGTAATTGTTTCCTGCATGACTTTAGTCTCTGAAATTGCTGAGGAATTTAAGCGTACTCTTCTTTGGGTCTGCAGCCATTCTGTTGTAGATTTGCTGCAGTGGGATCATTGTCCTGTTGTACGACTCTGAGTTTTAGCAGTTAAACAGATGGCCTCACATTTGACTCTAGAATATTTTGGTATACAAAGGAGTCCATGGCTGACACAATGACTGTAAGGTGCCCAGATCATCTGACTTCAAAACAAGCCCCGATCATCACCCCTCCACCACCTTGCTGTTTTGGTTCTCTCCAAGTGTCGAGCTGCGCAATAACCACATAACTCCACCTTGTTGTTGTGTATCCAAAAGCCATTGTTCCAGACATCTTATGAGTTGCTGACATGCAACTTTTTTAAAGGGTAGAGGCGTTCTCCTGGGAACTCCATAGCTTTTCATACAAACCACACTTTCATTTGTTTTCTTTTTGTACTTTCATGATCTTTAACATTTAACATGCTAACTGAAGCCTGCAGTGTAAGTGAGTCCGAAATACACCTCTTGGGTTTTTGTTAGTTGTCTTGAAATTGTCTTATAACCCATCGGAGATTGTTCAGCGGCAACAATTGCTTCTCTAAGATCGTTAGCAACACAACCGACTGCTCCAGACCGTCAAACTGCCAAAAACGACTGTTTTTAGTGGAGGTGTTCATACTTACTAATTAGCAGCAGATAGCTCCTACTTTTAATTCCTATGGAAGAAGTAGGGGTGTGTTTAGTTTTTCATCAGTGCTAAATTTCAGCTCAGTTTTTGATAAATAAATAATTACAAGCCATAATATGTAATGTGTTGTTGTTCATGTGAGACTACATTGATCACATTATAAGATCTGTTAAAAGCCAAGATATTTTCATGTCTCATTTAAAAGAGGTTGTACTTTCTTAATATGATTACTGCAGTTTATACTGTTAGCCAATTCTTCAAAAGTTAATCCATGTCTTTATACATCTGTTATCCATACTGTTGGCTAACAATTTTAACTGTTTATCAATACTCTTATTCAAACTGTGACTCTATAGCATTTAGCTAGCACTATAGAGTTTTGTTTTTATTATTTTATTTAGCCACATATGATTTTTATGTATTTATATTTTTGTTTATTAATTGCTCTAATAAAAGTATTTTCTAAATTTTGGATAAAGCATTTCTTTCTTTTAACTTTACTTTCACAGTTTCAACAGTTTATCCATGCTAATATTTTGCTATTTTAACTGGTTAGCCAAGATTTTTAGCAAACCATTTTAAATGCCTGGTTTACTTTTGGGAAACAATGTCAGGAACTTATTTATACTAGTGAACAATCTTAGCTAGTTATCCATAGTTTTAGCTTGCCATTTCATTTTAAAAAAAAATGTATTACTTATTTGTTTTTATGATTTCAGTCTTACTTTTAGCTGTTTCCTGGTTGCTTTTGTTAATTATGACCTTGATGCACAAACTTGTCTAGATCTACTTAATTCTATGATTAGATTGTAATTTTATGTTGTCTTTTAGTTAGCTGATCGCCTCTTCACAAACCTACTGGCTACTGCAGAAGTATGCACAAATACCCTGTGGAGTACTTACATGGGAATCAGTTAAACATGAGGAGATTTTTGATGTTGTTGGACAGTGATGCATCACAA
The DNA here is from genome assembly GCF_057381845.1 of Rhamphochromis longiceps. Taxonomy (NCBI): domain Eukaryota; kingdom Metazoa; phylum Chordata; class Actinopteri; order Cichliformes; family Cichlidae; genus Rhamphochromis; species Rhamphochromis longiceps. The sequence goes on along the minus strand of NC_140569.1, from coordinate 14,685,756 downwards.
AACTTGAACCATTTTCACCAGATGGAGTAACACCTCTTATATTAAATACATCTTGGGAACTGTTTACACAGCCTCTGCATCTAATTTCAAAAAACAAAAAGCGAGCTCCCCTAAAACAATATATTCTATTCAGAGATAATTGTGTGAAGCTGTATAATCAGCATTCAGCCATGATATGAATGGGCGTTGTCATAGTAATCCACTGAGAGGGGGGAGATGCAGAGACAAAGAGAGGATTTGGTGTCTCCAACAGGTGTTCATGTTGGGGGGGAGTGACAGGATCTGAACCTCCACCAAACCCCAAACCACACACACACACATCTCACCTTCTATGAGATGTAATAGGGAGAAAAGTTTTAAGGCAGTGCATTTAACTGTGTAAAACCACCAACAACAACAATAAAATTAGATAATTAAGAAAACATAAACATGATTTTAAGTTTAATGTAAAAACAAAGACTGATGGTTATTAAGAATAAATAAGGGGGGGGGGAAGCTTGCCGCTGACCTCATCCACATCCTGACAGTGCTAAGGAGAGGACGGAGCAGGTGACACACGTCTGGTCTGCTTTATTGTCCTACTGTGACCTCGGGGCAAAGTGCAGCTATTGTTTTGAAACAACGGGAGACTGCTGTGGTACAATGGATAGTCTGAAAACATCATCTTAGCAGGGTAACATCAAATAGAGTCCCCTGCATTTAAAAAAATAAATAAATATATTTGCCTTTTTGACAACACCCAGAATGGATTATTCTCCCTTATGTGTGATTTTTGTCATGTTCTTTTTCATAAAAGCAAGCCTATACACACTCCAGCACTGTGTGACTTTGCCTCCTCTGTGACAACTGAGCCACTGGTGTAATCCTCAGGCTTTTCAGATTACTCCAGTTGGGGTCACATTCTACACCAACCTACAGCGGGTCAGCTTTCCACAGTCGCTATCAGTGTGCAGCACGCAGAATCAGTCTGCACGCAAGCCTCACAGCACAGATGAGTCTTTTCCTGGTAAAATGCTGTCAGTTTCCATCCCCCACTGAACTCTCTGTCCATGTCTCACTCTATTTGTGTGTCCTTTTGAGCATGTGCGTAGCAGTAGATGATGTCTGAGTGCACACTGGCGTTGTTGTTTTATATGCTAAACATGCTCCAGTAACAAAAGCCTTATTGCATATTAGGAGAGAAATATGCAGTGCCTATGAGTCAAAACAGACCTGTATTTGCAAGAATATGTGTCCCTGAAGTGTGCGTCACTGTTTCAGTGTCTATGTGAGAGGCCTCGCCAGGCTTATTAAAGCCTCTATGGGATGGTGTACTCTCTCACAGGCGTCCGTTACAGGCCAGACCACATCTGCAGCGGGCCAGCCATCTGCACCCATTGTCTCAGAGGCACAACACAGCCCTGCACGCATGGCTGGCCTTGTAAAGGCAGTCCCTTTCCCCCCTCTGTTCTCTTCCATTCCTCCCAGTGTGGGGCAAAATGACTTCTTAATCTCTCAAAAGGGACAACAGAAGTGGAGCATCAAGCTCGAAAAAGGTTCAATTTCAAGGTTAATTTTTGAAAATGGCAGATAACTTTAAAGTTTAGTAAAGTAAAGACATTTCTACACAAGGATTGGCTGTGCCTGTTCCTAAAAATCCTTTCACTTGTTTGCAACTTTCCTTTTAATCTCGATGTGAGTTTAGACTGCTTTGGAACCAGGAAAAGACACACAGAGGGGCTGAGGGGGGCAAACAATGAGATTATTAAATGCAAATAATGGCAAACAAACTGCACCTGAACTAATATGAGTTCATTTGATTTACGCCAAGAATCCCCCTCCCCACCTGCACTCCCCTGACAAAACTCAATTTTCCAATCCAGCAGGAAGTAAACGAATCACCTAAAATTATCACATCAAACACCTGAGTTGTACTGCATTCAATCGGCTTTCAAATGTCGCACAGGTATCTGTTTTTTGTGAGGATGGGATGACAACGCGGTGCAACATGAAAGCGACACAAGTAGCTCTCTAAACTGCTATCCCAGTGTACAAATGTGTAAAGATGTTAATTACAGAGCACATTTAAAAGCATGTGGGAATAGAGTGCGGTTCCAGCATTGAAGCAGGACCATGTGGGGCCCTTTAACAACACAAAAGCCCCAAGTGATTACATATTTATAACCAAGACCAACCCTGGCAGTTGTCCCCGGTATCCAGGTTGAACTATTGATTAGATCTGCCGTTTGATCTTAATGCTTTTTCACTTTTAAACTCTGTTCACATACATATTTAGAGATAACTGAATGCACATGGGAAAAGGAGCATTCGTCATAATTATCCAGTTTATGGCAGCTAAAATAATGCAGCTTTATTACAAATGAAAGCAGTCATTATTGCAGAATGTCACTGGACACAAGTGTGCTATTTGTTACTCTCTTGCAGTATTGATAATGAGGATTTATTATGGCACGGTTGACAATGAATGCAATGTGCATGCGTTAGTGGGAGGGATTATCCACCAAGTAGGGCAAGTGGCTGAGGCTAAGGACTGCAATTCCATCCAGCCTAGTTCATTTCAGTCATCCGCTCAGCGCACAGACGGAACAAGGAGAGCAATTTCAGCATTGCGTATTTGTCAAAGCCCCCCCAAAAGCCTAAAGTTTAAAAAAAGAAACAAAGAAAGAACAGAAAAAATGGTAAAGTACATGAGACATCACAGCGAGCTGAAACCCGAAGAGGTCATGTCGGAGTCTGATGCGTCCATGGACCAGCAGGATTTCGGAGAGATGTCCGACTATTCTTTCAGCGACGTTATATACTCCAAATGTTCCGCAATGGACCAAATCGGCACTTTTATGAAGAACGTGCAAGTGCTGCTCGATGCAGCCAATTACATTGAAAACATTGAGAAGAACAACGGAAGTAAGTAAACACGGGCTGCAGGGGATATTAACACGTAATGCGCCGAGCAGACAACAATAGAGGCGAAGGCGACAAAAGACGCGCAGCCCGACAGCAGCCCGTCATGTTTTACCTGCTACTGGGAAACCGTGCCGTCTCAATCGGCCTCGCTCTTATCCTGCGTAATATGACCACTCGAAGAACTCCAGAAATCACCGAAATTTGGAAGTCGGGAAACAATCGCATAGCGGAGACAGCCTCGCAACAATAGCCTTGCAGCGATCCGCTCCCATTAAAACCGGTGTTTTTGCAGACCGTGGGAGACGCAGCCCGGCTCATAACGCACGGTTCAGTGTATTCATTATATGAACTAGCACAGCCATGCATGTGTGCGCATTTACGTTCATACATGTAGACGTTTATGACACGAGACATCCAGTTTATACTTTTTTTTTCTATCATTCCCTCACAGCTAATTTTAAGATTGCGCTCCTAAAATATCATATCCACTCGGAAATCTCGCATTTACGCCCTCTCTGATCTAGACTGCAATGTGGGTTTTTTAATTTCCAATGAAAATTCCTAATTCGAAATCCAACTGCGGGTTTGCTCGGCCAGCATCTGCTTCCTTGTATGTGTTGTTCACATGGTTTCCACATGGAACAAATTGCAAAGTTCTCATTGGTCAGGATCCATGTTTCCAACGCGAGTGTCACTGCAGTTGACCAATCGCGTGCAGGATTGTGTCTGGCGAGGTTTCTGGGAACAGTAGTTCTTGTGTGATTTGTTAAATTCTTCTCGCTTGAGAGCTGTTTCCAAGCGTTTGCTCTTCAGTCTGGACTGTTCTTGATAAGTTTAAATTGACTTGCTCTAAATGAAACTATATGTATATATGCATGGACATTTTTTAAGGTGTGCTTGTGCATTGCACCGAATTTTAGTCATTCCAAGGATGTGTTGCCATTGCTCAAATCCAACCATCTTCTTCCTTGTAGCATATTTAATCCTCTTTATCTTTTTTCTTCTATCACCAGAATGTGAGCACGGGTATGCTTCAACATACCCCGCAACCCAGATTTCACTTCAACAGAAACAACGCAAATTAAAGAACAGGAAACTGGACAATATTCACAATAGGTAGGTTAAAGTCTGGAAATATATTTATATGCATATGCTGTATTTTGCATATTTAAGCCATGTGACCGTTCTGGTTATATATTTATATACCTATTTCCAACAGGTCGGCACACAATGAACTGGAAAAGAACAGGTGAGTGAAAAATCACAGAGGAGGTCACTTATATGCATGTTTAGGTTATAAACACATAATGCAGACAGGTGAAGACTGCACTAAAGAGGGTAAAATAAAGACAATGAAATATTGCGAGTCATACTTCCTTCGTTGCTACCTATGCATAACAAGTTGACTGTGAGGATGAAGGATGGAAAAAAACCCAACAACACGCCCATAGTTGTTAATCGTCTGTGGCAGTTTATCTCAACAGTCGGTTGTTTCGAAATGGAGCTTCAAACTGTTTGCATATCTAAGTCATATGCTAAATATGTTGGCCATGCATTTTCAACATGACTCGCACCAGAGTTCTATAAGTCAGCATGGTATCATCATGGGATTATAAAAAAAGACCTTTTTATCAACAACTCTGATATTTCATGAGTTGTGTGTGATAGGAGAGTGCGTTTTGCGAGGCAAATATAAGGGAGATGTAAGCAGCACTGTTCCTAGAGGACGTGCAGACATTTCCCCAGTCAGCAAATGGGAACCATCTGTTTCCAGACAACAGGGCTCCTTCGTGAGAGATTCTCAGCTGCAGGTCTAACTGCAGCTTGCGTCTGTAGCTCCAGGATGAGGCAGCCTCTGCTCTGAAACAAATGTCAGGACACATTTATCCTAAAATTAAATGCCCAGCCATGTGTGACATATTCTCACTTTAAATGATAAATGAAAAGAGGAAGAGAGCATCTTCAAGAAGGCTCATAAAGGACTGTTTTCTATTACAAAATGGTGGCCAATGCAGAAGAAAAGAGATGACATCATGACTTGACCTACATTTTACACCATTTTTTTGAAAGGATAGTGAGTGTCCTTTGCCAGTTTCTGCATTCATTCAGACCACAGGCTCAGAGGCTTTGGTGGATCAGAAATAGAATATCAGGCTGACCTCGGCAGTTTTTAAATCTGGGACCAGACAGATCCATATTTAATTGTAAGGGAGTCAGATGGCATAGCTTATGAGCAAAAGGGATAAACAGATAAAGTGCCAGGATCCATTAACACTTACATCACTCATCATCCTGAATAGAATTGATGAGGAACAATCAAGTAGTTTTTGCTTTTTCTAATAAGATACAAATCAAATTGGATGAGGAGGTAATAATCTGACCGGATGAGGATCAGTGCAAATGAATAGATTACTGTGCAAATTCATCAGTCAGTTTTCTGTTCATGTATTATGTTGAATAATGCAGATTGCTCTATGTCATTTACAGGCGAGCACATCTTCGTCTGTGCTTGGAGAGGTTGAAGTCCCTCATTCCTCTGGGACCAGACTGCAGTCGGCATACCACTCTGGGACTGCTCAACAAGGCCAAAGCACATATCAAGGTGTGGTAGTCTAAGGGAGGACTGTGGCGCTGTAATGGGACTAAGAGCTGATTTCCTCTCAAAAGTAGTAATGCAACCATACTGACATCGAGCTTTTTCTGCCTGACTGCCGACGTGTTAATAGTTTGGTTAATATCGTTTTGGGAAAGCAGCAGCAACAAGATAACCGTTTAGTCAACATGCCGAAAAAGGCCTTATTCACAGCAGGGGCTTTGACTTGTCGTAGCACGAAAAACACAGGTGATACTAATAACATAATGTGTCCCAGCAAGCCATAGCGGTGTGACGGCGAGCCAGCATGAACTGGCCTGAAATCAAACAGAACTGTCTGCTGTGTTTCTGCAAAGTGGTGAGATTCAAAGGCCTGGATACAGGCAAAGTGTGACTAAGAGCAGGACCCTGAAACCAAAGCAACTAAATTCAGTCATGGGTAATTATCAGTAAAAAAAAAAGAATAATAAAAGAAAAAGAAAAGGCCTGTTGCTGTCAACAGCAGTGCCGGCATTCTGTTTACAGCAAATTGCTTTGTATATTGGCTCAAACAGGGGGAGAGAGCTGTGTTATTTCCAGCAGCCGCTGCAGGATGAAAAGGTTTGATTTTAATTGTAACTGACTCAGTTCAAACACTAGGAAAGGAGAAGATACGACTAGATAAACACAACATTTATCATAAACTGGCAATAAAGCAACGCTAAATGCTTGCGCGCTTATGGTTTACATGTAAAGTAGGGATTTTTCAAGCAGAGTCACTTTTCCCAGAACCCCGAGATGATTGGACCTTAAGGCAGCTGCTGTGTGGTTGTTTGAGTTTTTCTTCCCCTTTGAAAAAATCTCCCTGGGGATGTTTGCAGGGCTCACTTTTGCAAGGTTTTGAGCCTTGGTAAGTCTTTGATTAGAACTTGTGTCTTTAACACTGCAGGATAACATCAGAATGGGACACTTAACCTTGGACTTAGGAGCACTGCAGCTATCCTGCTATTAAAACTAGTTGACTGACTGAACTAAAAGAGACTTAAAGATTTCAAACATTCAATGCAATGGCTCCCCTGAGTACAGCAAGCAAACTCAGATCAAACTTTGGTGGAAAGATTGGTGCTGTTTTTTTGCCCCGTCTGTACAGTTTCCAGCTGTGAGCAACAGCTAAAGAATGACTAAAGGCTACAATATGAAAGCAATCCTGGCTTGGCAACAGACTCTGAGAGTTTATCACAGTCGGGGTTAGTGAGTAAAGTACCTAAGATGTCAGCTGTTGACTTTGGACTTGCCTGTTTCACATCCAGGAAATGAGGCTTTTGAATGCTGCTGCTTTGTATTTTTGGAACCAGGGGTTGTGCAGTACAATAAAAGGTGGAGCAGGTGCAGCCAATAATAAGCTCTGTTGAGCTGCAGAGAGAAAGGCTAGCACTACTGTCACTTATGTGGAGGCTCCATTATACCAAATTCAATTATACAAACACACAAGTCTATTTAAACGTTACTCAGAACTAGCAGGTCAAAAGTCTTACCCTTCATAATATAATACCACAAATACATTTTTGTCATATTTATGTAAAATGAAGCAGGTGTCACAGCCAAATAAATCTTTATTTATATTTCAAGCTAATATGTCCCAAATGCTTATTATCTTAACAATATAATAGGGGACATTACATGAAATGTAATACACAGCTTTTGCCAATAGGAAAAGCAGTCCTTTTTCAATGAATTACTTTCCCCCAAAATCACTGTTCATTTTACACATTCTGCCACTTGGAACTATAAATGTGCAGCTGTGGAGAAATTACATTAGTTTCAATGTACACATAAGCAGCAAATCTTGTTCAACTGCTGGTTTGTGTGCAAATTATCCAGACTGTGCTGCTATAGTTCCATACATGAGCTTTGATTCATGGGACAACTGGGCGTAATGACCGGGATTATGTGATCTTATATCCGTATAATTACAGAGGTTCATAATTGAATTTCAGGACTTTGGTTATTTCTTAGCTTAACAGCTACAATTGCAGTAAACAACTTAAAGTACACACATCCAACAAAAACTACTGGAAATCATAAGTGGACCTAAACTGGACTGGAGTCCAAGTTGGCGAAGGTTAAATGCATAAATTAAAACTAAGAGGGCCAAAAGCAAAACGCTCTTGTCCAAAGCAGGACGGGGTGACCTTTAGATTCATTTGTATAGCGAAGCTCATAAAATGAATTCTCTTCCTTCTCCATCCAGCCATATTTCACTTTTATCCACCACACACAGGCACCATCTATTCCCTTAGATCCCATCCAGCAACTTGCTGTCACTGTGTTAAATAATTTATTGGAAATATCGCATTTTACAGCAGCCATATATATGTACATATTACCACATTATCAACTCGCTGCATACATGAGAATTCTGCCATGCTTTCCATATTATGTTAAACATGAGGAACATTTACAGAGGTGTAGTGATAACGATATCTTTGAAAATGCTTTTTGAAAACACTGACTGGGATGGTTAAGAACCTCACAGATCGCCTGACATTGTTGTTAGGTTTCTGCATAATGCAGTGCTTTTAATTCTTACTCGTGCCACTTTTTAGAAACTTGAAGAGATAGACCGGAGGAGTCAGCACCAGCTGGAGACCTTAGAGAGGGAGCAAAGGCACCTGCAGAGGCAGCTAGCTCTGCTGCAGACCCACGGAGAGTGGGAGCGCGTTCGTACGGACAGCCTGGGTTCCCGCATGGACTCTGATCGCTCAGAGTCTGACAGAGGTTAGTACTTGCACTAAAGGCTTCATTTCATTTCAAATGCAGAGACTGATTTGTATTCATTGGCTTTTTTTATGTGTCTGTGTGTGTTTGAGCAGAGGAAATTGAAGTTGATGTGGAAAGCACTGAGTTCTCCCATGGAGAAATGGACAGTGTAAGCACCAGTGGTGCAAGCGACCTGGATGACCATAGCAGCCGGCAGAGCTCCGCCAGTGATGAGGGCTACTCCACTTGCAGCCTGAAACTGGCCTTTTCTGCTTAAAGCACCAGCCTATACTTTCATTAAGCTGCAGTCTTTTATGGCTTTTACCTGTCAAAGTACCAGCCTACAGCTCCAGTCTCCCTTACCGTTTAGCTAATCTGTCATCAGAAGAACCAGCCCCTATCCTATCTTTACCTGACAAATGAAACATCTCCACCCAAGAACCAGCCTTAAGTTCAGCTCAAGTCTGAAAGTCTAAAACAGTCTCCTTCCAAAAACCAAGCGGCTCCAATTTACACAACCACAAATCTCCAGCAATATACGGTTTCCTTACTTTAAAAGATGACTTAATCAATCACCCGAATGTCCCTTTACCCATTACCAGCTTGAAGCCGCCATACCTGCACTTGATAGTGATCCTTTAGAGGACCCATGAATGCACCTGTGTCAAACACTAAAGGCTAAACTGTACCTTTAGTGAAGTTGATCCTCAGAAACCAGCAAAACAGACAAAAAATCCCAAATACCAGCTAGAAACTCACCATTGGGAACGTTCGCTCCATTGCCTTGTAAAAACAAAAAAAACATGGCCCTTTTTCTTTGGATAATGTATCCAGATAGCACTTCTTGTCAGTGTCCAAGTCAGAGGAAAGGGCTAAAATGTCTGCATTCCAAAATGTTTATCATACTTCTATAACCTCTGCTTTAGGACCCAACAACATCATCGATCCATGTGGCGTCCCTCTTCTTAAGTGACATACAGTCAGATACAGAGAGGTGGTGCAGTCCACCCTTGTTATTCTAATTTATTTTGCATATAATATTTATTTTTGGTATATTTAATTGTACTGTAGCTAGGTCTTGGTCATGCTTGAATGGGAAAAAAAACCCTTGCTGTTAAATTCTTTTATTATTTTCTGTTTCTAAATGTTTACCAAACTTACATGATGTAAAATCCCCACTGAAGCAGTGCTAGTTTAATGCATTACTCGAAATGCTTTCACACTGTGCGTGAATTAAATTTTTTTTAGACAGTAATAAGCTATCCCGCACTTGTCCAAGCACAAAGCTCAAGCAATAATGCCTCTAGTTTTAATAGATCTTCAGTGTTGGCTGGGTTTAGCACATTATTCTGTCCGTCCAACTCCAAATTATAGTTTTCCACTTGCTCCAGCGGTAGTACCAGCTATTCATAATCAACAGTGAAATGATTGTAATGGACTCGAAACGCTATGGTGCATGTGTATTTGAATGTAGCCTTTCTAATCATGTTGTAATGTGCTTTGGATTGAGTCTTACAACCATGTGTGTAGCATGAACCACATAAACACCACAGATTTTGGTTTGTACTTCATTGTTTAACTTTTTTGTTTGTATCGTAGCAGAAAAAGCTAAAATCCTTGAAATCTGGAGACTTGATAATTTGATGTGTATTTGACGCAAAGAATTGCACTGCTGAGCTATTCAAATCCATGAAACCAAATGAGACCATTTATCTGCATTCTTCTGATCCAGTTTCTAAGTAGATCACCACCAAATTGTGTCTTAAAGTGGGTATATGACTCTTGCACCTGTAACCCCCAACATGTTTGGGAAACTATAAAATGCACTATGAAAATGACTTTTGTTAAGGAAGTACGTTGAAGCACACCCCCAGAATGTTTTTCTTGTGCTTAATCAGCCATCCAAGGTGACTTTTTTGCAAAACATGTGCTGCTGGTCCCCTGCTTTGTTACAGTTCCTGATAACTACCCTTGAAATCTTAATAAACCTCTACACAGAAAAACCCCAATCCTGTCTATTTTAATCCCTACTTTTAACGTTCAATAAAGTCATAAGAGTTGTATTAAAACAGAGCAAGTTTCACATGCAAGTCAGGTCTGTGGTGTAGCCAGTTTGCCAATGTTGAGCATCTAACATGAGAAAAGAGAAAAAAATAAAAAAAATCATGTTACTCAAATGAGAAAATCGGTTGTATTCACAGCTGCAACCTGATGTTGACGACATCGCTTTGCCACCACCTACAGGACCTGACGGGGCCACGACTAAAATACACTGCTGAGATGGTGAAATGATGTAAAGGATCAAATCTTTAAAAACTGAAAACAATGTTTATTTCACTGTTATATGTACATGAGGGAAAACTTAAATTCAGCCAACTCAAAATCAACACCATTATTAATTCAGACTTTCCTAGAACACGTTAATGTTTAAAATCCAGCCTCAAATGCAAAAACCACATCTACAGGCGCATGTTTATAAATAAAACAGATGGTATTTGGCCTCAGTGGACAAACCACAAACTCTATGGCTTTTCTAAAACACCATTTCCTTTTCTTACATAATAGATGACCTTGCTCCAATGGAGGGCAAGTCCCTCATATGGATTGTATTTGTTGTGCCTAACAATAATAATAATAATAATAATAATAATAATAATAATATATATATATGAAACTACAACAATATTTCAAAACATTGGTGTGCAAGCACTTACTTTCAAAGCTTACTTTACTCGAGAAACTTAAATCATGTATAAACACAATGGAAAGCACTGATACAGCTAGTATACAGTGGACTATTATGTACAGGTCATATCAGGTCATTGTGGCATTAGATGTCTGACATTGTATTTGGACGTGTCATGGTACTGGGTCATAGGCTTGTCTGCAATACCACACGTTCCCACTCCCACCTTGCCGTTGACGCTTTCTGGAGATGCAAATATGCTCCTCTTCACCTAGAATAAACAAAAGCACATGGAAATCAACATTAGTAGCTGTTGCAACAATGTAGTACTGGAAAATTTGTATTAATTATGCATTACAAAGAACTTAACAGTAACCTATGGACACATGTCACTAGTTTCAAGTCGATATCTTGGTTTTCTAACACTAGCCTTAAAAATAACTTACCTGGCCTTTCTTGTTCTTTGAGTAGGCTTTGTTGTTGAACTGCTGCCACTTTGACTTTTGCTCCTCTCGTTCTTGCTCCAGCTCCTTCATCCTCTGTACCTTCTTCTGAGCTTTCTTCTTTTTATACTCCCTCTGCTCTGCTATCTGCTCTTTCCTAGAGAGAGAGAGAGAGAGAGAGAGAGAGAGAGAGAGAGAGAGAGAGAGAGAGAGAGAGAGAGAGAGAGAGAGAGAGTCAATACAGATTCCCCCGATTCTAATTTTCTTTCTCAGAATTGTAACTGACAGCATTTACACAGAAAAAATAAAATTTTCTCCAACACAAAACATATTTCATAATAAAGAGCTTATTAGATGGGGAGAATTTTCCTTTAACTGCTGTAAATTAAGGGTTGTTTTCTCACTTTATTGAAAATAAAGTGCTCTGCTACTGGAAAGCGGTACAAAAAGAATTAACTGTGTGTTGCTGTACACCCAACTGAATCTGACAGATTTTACCTTACCAGCCAAAAGCAGGTGCAGCAGATCTATTCAGCAAAAGACTTTCAGATACTTGCATCATTTTACAATGTGCCTATAAATTTGCCTGGTAGCAGGACACTGTCCCTTTTCTTGTTTATATTCATCTCCACCATTTTCCTTTTAACAGCTTAAATCCCTTGCTCTTGCTGAGACTGCTGTCTTGTGGCTGGCTTTGAGTCCTTGATACTTTGAGCTACTTTCCCTCTGTTAATTTCTTTAGTGTCCACATTTAGCTGTCTGATTAGGTTTGTTGTTACAAAGGTTTTCACAGCGGTCTTTGGCAAACTTACTTCCAAGCTTTGTTAGCATATGGCTGTGACTGCAGAAGTGACTATTTGTCTGCGCTGCTGTGCGCAAGTTGTGTATGATTGAAGCAGACCAGTTCTTAATCAGCCATATGACCAATTAATGACGACTCCAGAACAAGAATACTGGAAATTTGCCAGTTCCGGTCCCTCGAATTTTAGCCCTCGTTTATAGAAACAATCTTATTTTTCTACTTTCTTCTTTATTAGTAGAGATTGATGTGTTTCTACTAATAAAGCTAATTGCTACAGATATATGCACTGTTTTAAACTGATGGTTAAATAAGAAACTTTTTTTCATGGATAATAGTAGAATTTCCTATTGTCTTCTTATAATAATAATAATAATAATAATAATAATAATAATAATAATAATAATAATGGTTTGCATTTATATAGCGCTTCTCTAGACACTCAAAGTGCTTTACAATTCCACTATTCATTCACTCTCACATTCACACACTGATGGAGGCAAACCACAGTTGTAGCCACAGCTGCCCTGGGGCAGACTGACAGAAGTGAGGCTGCTATCCGGTTGTTCAGTCTGACGTCACTAGCCGTGTCTGGGTCTAAACTCCGCTGCAGGTCCATATATCAAACGATCACTATGGGATTACTGAGAGTTGAAAAACTGTCTAAAGTCTTTCATCTTTAATAAAATGATCAGCGTTCTGCTCTACCAGGTGTAACAATTGAGTTTAACATCCAGGCATCCATGAAAACGGAATTTATGACATTTAACGGAGTTAGAAGTTAGCAGGGAGTTAGCTCACTAGCTTCTATCTAAATACAATATAGCATGTCCTGACTGTGGGGTTTTGGAAACAAATTAAAACGTACAGCTCTGCTATCACTTCCAGCATAAATGAAGACAGAAAACTAAACAGCAGTGACGTTTGTAGGGTTACTGAAGTTGGGCTAGCTGGTATATAATGAAGTGCTACGTGACCGCTAGCGACACAGCTATGTTAGCATAATATAAACAAGCTAACTTTTTTCCCACTCGATAAAAGTTAATGTGAGTGTTCTCGGTGGTCAGGAACAAATGTAATCGCATGGCAGGATGCTGTAAAAGGACCAAGCTTCGGCCAGGAGAACAACTGAGATAATCCATCCACAATACGAGGTTAGTCATTCATATACTGCTGCATGGGCTGGGCTGTAGTTACATCGTAAGGTTTTAAAAACTGAGCTTAAATAAATGATTAGCGGTAATAAAAGCCGAGGGAGGTCAACAGTGATCACTGACTGTTTTAGGAGCTTTTTGAGATCAAATAGAAGAAAATACATAACATTAAACATGTTAACAACACAAAAGCCATATTAAACGCAGACTACTTTAGACCCGGAAGTAGGATTCGTCGCGTCATCACTGAACAACCGGATATCGCGTCATCGGCCCCTCTGGCCAACACCAGTAGGCGGTAGGGTGAAGTGTCTTGCCCAAGGACACAACAACCAGCTACAGACAGAGTTTGGGATCGAACCGGCAACCTTCCGGTTACAAGATGAGCTTCCAGACCCAACCCCCTGAACCACGGTCATTATCAGGGAATGATAATTCCCTGAACCACGGTCACCCCCGTCATCATCATCATCATCATCATCATTATTATTATTATTATTATTATTATTATCATCATCATCAATAATTAATTTTATCTGAAAAGGTAACGTGTACAATATTAACAAAATGTTGCCATTCCAGGCATTGTACCAGAGTTAGCTTAAGCTAATTTGCATATGTAGTCCCACTTTACCCATTTTATAGACTAATTAGTGTGCGCAGGCCTCTGCTACCGATTTGTACTTGCACTTGTTTCTCATCCTGCCTTCAAAAACAACTGACTGGACCGCTTCAGTCCCACGGTCCAGTCAAGCGTCAACACTAATTGCCGCAGCTGCTTTAGGGCTGCTAAGCTATCATTTTAGGTTCCTATAATTTACTGTTAGCAGTTTGCTGCCCTTTTTCATTGCTCTGTACGGTTGATGCAAAAGTTACCCATAGCTTGATAGTAAAATTCTATATTGTTTTTTCCTAACAAACTTTTTTTCTAATGGCGCTACATCCTTTTGTTTTAAGTAGCATGCAGTTAAGTTTAATTTTGTTATTTTCTTTTAATAAGATTAGCTAAACCAGACCTTCCCAAAGTGTGGGGCCCGGCGTGGTATGAAAAGGAAAAAAAAACAAAACAACGCTTGGACACTGCTAGTACGGGGCGCCCACAGAAACGCAAAGCAGGAGATGAAGCATCGCTGAATATGTTTCCAAACCAACTTCATTCTTAGCCAAAGACTAGAAAATATGGTGAAGCATATCTACCCTTTCGTTTCACCTGCACAAGTGCTAAGGTAGGTCTCAACGGCAGAATTGGTTTCCCTTGCGTCGGGAGCACGCGCTGGGCTCTTCAAATCACAGACAAACAGTATCCCACATTCTTGATTTTTAGTTCACAAACACTTGTTGTAATGACTAACTACTCTGGACATTTTGGAGATGTTAGCTCTTTATACAGTAAAGTTACAGCGGGATACAAATAATATCAGGCTCATCCTGCCACGATTTGTTCCCCCTGTCTATTCTTGTAAAACAAAGGGGGGCCCAGCAAAAAAAAGTTTGGGAACCACTGAGCTAAGCTAAGTTCGGCTTCAATCACTTTGAGTTATGCAGCACCAATTCTTCAAAGTTCTTGTGTTGTTAGTTCTAAAGCTTTAAATCATTTAATTGTGTCTCAATTGTCCATATGGTTGATTACAGTTGTTCCCATTCCTGTCCTTGATTTAAGTTCAGTTTTATATGCACAGAGTTTCATTGAGTGAGTTAGAGAAGAGTTTGTTCATACCTCGACTTTGGCTTCATACTCCCATCCTCCTCCAAAAGCTTTCCTTCCTCTACTGCCTTGAGGTTCTGTAGAGGAATCACTTCAGCATTCCCATATCCAGTGAAGGTAACGGCTGCAGTGCCGTTGTCTCGGTCTATCTCCTCAATCTCCGCTTCATAAATCCTGCAAAAAAATCCCGTCTGTAAGCAGGTGAGTATGAGCCAAATACGCCAGGTCTACTTTATAAGTAAAGCCTAAAACTAACATATAATCTGTCTGTTAAATACAACTACACATCTTACACCATTTTCCATTTTTACAATATATATTTATAAAAAAAAACTGTACACTTGTTTCCTTGAACATGGCTAAATGTGTGGATTTAAATCTAAAATTGTTGCTTATAATATTGTTTTTACAATGCTGTCCCATATCAGTATAAATAATCTCATTTCCTTGACTCACTGAACAAGTACAGTTGGAAATGTAGGTATTTGACATGTGCGACTAACATGCATCTACAAAAATAATAAAGTAAATAATAAAACAGCTACTACAAATCAGATGAGGGTTTAAATTGCAGCGCTATAAAAAGTATGTGGACACACATAATGTTTTCATTTAAAGAGGCTGCTGACACTCACTGTCCGTCCTGACTCCACATAGCCAGACACTTGTCTCCCACTTTCCAGCCATGCTTCACAGGAACTGTGTCCGAGCCACTTGTTTTGGCAACAGTCTCTGCCGGCTGTGAGGTCAGGAGGTCTTTTGTCAAATCAATGACTTCCTGCAAAATACATAAAAGGAAATCAGATTTTCATTCTCCATCAGAAAATATAGTTAACAGTAACAAGTCGCTGCAGTTGTAACAATAAAAAGAGAGTGACAGAAAGTGCAAAAGTATCATAATATAAATCACTGTGGCACGCCCCACAATTAAGGTTTAAAACATTAATCAGTTAAGGAAATCAAGCTCAACTGTAAAGACAGTCAGACAGAACTTTAAAACATTAAAATAGGAATAACACAAAATATTGTCTTTTGAAACATTTCAGTTTCCTACAAGTTGGAATGCATGCTATTGGTGTAATTTGTTAAATGGGATATTCTCCACATAGGATAAAACCTTATCAGGAGATCATCGGTTCTTTTCCACAACACAACATCAGTCCACACACTAGGGAGCGTCAAATTATTTTTTTTATATATATATATATCCGATGTTATTCCCGGGATCTGCTGGAGCCACTCGCCTAGCTTGGGAGTATGTATATATATATATATATATATATATATATATATATACATACATATACATATATATATATATATATATATATATATATATATATATATATATATACATATACATATACATATACATATATATATATACATATACTCCCAAGCTAGGCGAGTGGCTCCAGCAGATCCCGGGAATAACATCGGAGATCTCTGTCCAGAAGAGCGCAGTCCTGGGAACAGCTAAGATACTGCGCAGGACCCTCAAGCTCCCAGGCCTCTGGTAGAGGACCCGAGCTTGAAGGATAAACCGCCCGCAGGGGCGTGCTGGGTGTTTTTGTTTGTGTGTGTGTGTGTGTGTATAGTAAGTATTATTGTAAGTATTTAAACTGTTGTAAATGACTTGTTGAACTATAATCTGTGAAACATCTCTCCTGAATGATAGCAAATAATTTTGAGTCAGAAACAACATTATATAAATTATTTTTTTTACACAGTGTTTTTTTTTTCATTTATTCAAAACTTATAAATAATTCATTTATGTTTTCGTTGTGTTACTTTAAAAGTAACAGCAACACATCACTTGCTCACCTTGCTTTAAAAGAAGCAATTGTCTACTATGAGTAAATTAAACAAACCTGTAAGTCTTTTTGGAGTTTAAGAAGGTCTTCATTGTCTGGATCAGTAGATAGAGCGACTTCAACTTGCTGCAGCTGGGCTTTGTAGTTGCTCAACTGTTTAACCAAGTCCTCCGACATCTGTGTTGACAAAACAGGGAAAATGGCTACTTGCGTTAGCACAAATCCTATAATTCAGTGACAAACGGAATAAATATGCGTGCTAGCCTGGATTAGGCATATGCCGAATGTACAAACTTCTAACGTAGGCTGTGTAAAACCCGTAACGAGTGAAAGCTGTGTCACAAAAATACTAAAGACCATGATTTACGTTTTGTCTCATATAGCATCCGCGCTAACATGGCGCTAAACGATTAGCAAGCAGGGTTCCCTTGGCCCTAAAATTGCGTAAATTTAACGTACGTCGGCTAATGCTAACTATAAGCGGCACACTGGTTGAGAGACAAAAATAACAGATTACTGTGTAATCTTACCTCAATATCAATACTCTTTGCCGATAAATATAGTAAGCATTCAACTCTAAACCTGATATCTTTGTTCAAAATGCCTGCTTAAAAAGAAAGAACAGTCCACTCTCTGTACTTCCGTCGCGGACAACCAGCCGGAAACACATTGAACACGCTCTCGCGATAACAGATGGGCTCTGATGTCGCCAGCGCCCCTGACGGTGGTAATAATATTGTCTCTTTGCATATTACAAGTGAACCATACCCTTATCCTATAGGATGAAGATTATAAAATAAAAGCTTAAATATTTTGGAGACTCCAAGGGTAAAACGATAAATCAAAAGATTGTTTAATTCAAATACGAATCAGGTCCACAACAGAAAAACTGAACTTCCTACAACTCACATACTATGTATTATGTAGGGATGCATTTTTGTAAAAAGTTTATATATGCTCATAATGGGCATGAATGTCACGATAATTTGTGGCTTTAAATCTTTGATATCTTTGATCAGTCCTTTTTCCAGAGTGGAATGATTCTGTTGATCCTAAAGACTTTAAAAAACAAAAACAATAATTGGCTGCACAAGTTTGAATTTCTCACATTCTTACAGCATTTCTCTAAACCAAATGGGGTCAAGATTATACACCCAGATTCAAAAATACAAGCAAACTCATTTAAATCCTTTAATAAGTGGTGCTCTGTTCTACAATATATTTTAACTTGACAAGGCCAAGCCCTATTAACCTTTTATTAGTGATCATGATTGACTAAAACTTGGTAGTTTCTGTTTGCCAGCATAAAAAGGATTTGTTTGACAGCATTCATTGGACAGAGCAATACTCAGAACAATGGTAAAGTCCAAGAAACTCAGTAAAGATCTAAGAAGGAGAATTGTAGATTTTTGCAAGTTGGGAAAGTCTCTTGGAGCCATTTGTAAATAACTGCAGATTTCAAGATCATCAATTCAGACAATTTTACAATTTTAAGTACAAGTTATTCAGCTCATGACCACTTTGCCAAGGTGTGGAAAATGGTTCAAATTGTCACCTCAGATGAGAGGAAATTGGTTAGACTGTTCAGGAATGACCCAGGAATCACCAAAGTTCAAGCCATGAGGTCAAACCTAAGAAAACTGTACCAGCTGTCAAGCATGGTGGTGTTACCATCATGCTCTGGGATAGTTTTGCTGCCAGTGGTAATGGTATATTGTGACTGGAATAATAAAAATGGGGACTACTTCCAAATTCTACAACTTTACCTCAAACCAACAGCTAGAGCGTTGAAACTTGGGCACAATTTGAGGGTTCCAAAAGGACAATGATCCTAAATACACATCAAAACTGGTTTAGATTGAGAATAGAATAGAATAGAATAGAATAGTCATTGAAGATGTACAACAAAATTGTGGGTGCTTTACACCAACTCTGATGAAACAAAATAAAGCTGGCTTCATTATTCTGACCTTCCCAAAGCCTATGGCTTTGGCTACTAAAAGCATCTGGTCGAGGTGCAACATCCTAAGAGACATTTAACCAGATATTAGACCATCATAGACGTTATGACGATGCAGATGTTAAATATTAATATTAACAATAATTCAGTGTCCAACAACCCTGTTAACAACCCTCAGGTCAGTGGATCAGAGTTTAATGGCCCATGTACATATTTATTGGCTTTTGAAAAAAAAGCTTGTATTTCTATATTTTTAAATATGAATGCAGTTTAGTTAACACAATATTTGATACTATTTCACTTTCATTGTGAGAAATGTTATGAACGCCTTGAGATTAATATGGTCTAATACAGTGGTTCTCAAACTGGTGGTGCTTGGGCTCTCTCTAATGGTATGCGGAAAAATCTCCAAAAAGAATTTTAAGATTAATTAATATACCATTGTGGAGGCATTGCACAACACACAAGAGTTCCTGAGGCTCTTCTGGGAGTCGACCAGAAAAACGTCTCCCCTCCCGGAGCGTGAGTCCTCTGTGAAGAGCACCCTTTCCTTATTGCCAGTGATCGTCTCTGCTACAGAGCGCTGGCAGGCTCATTTCCCTGTTTTAACCATCATTTTTAAATGGACAAAACTTCAGTCAAGAGAACTACTGATATAATCCATCCACAACACGAGGTTAATCATTAATATACTGCTGCATGGGCTGTAGTTACATTACAGGTTTTAAAAACTGAGCTTTAAAATGAATAGTGGTAATAAAAACCGAGAGAGGCCGACAGTGATCACTGATTGTTCAGATTAAATAGAAAAAGATACAAAGCATTAAAACATGTTAAAAACACAACAGCCTTAATAAACACAGAGCAGCTCGGACCCGCAAGCAGGTTTCATCACGTCATTGCTTAAAGATTGGATATCCCACCTGCTGTGAATGTTTTAATATTGTTGTTATTATTATCACTTGTCACGTCCTGTTTATGAAGGTTAAAATAATAACATTCATATAAGAAATATAACTGTCTCGTGTAAACTGTATATGGTGATAAATAAATAGGTCTATACTACTATACTACATATATTTTATGAGGTGGTACTCATTGTGAAAAGTTTGAGAACCACTGGTCTAATACACCCCATGCCCCCCTTTAGACTTACCCCTGTTTGCTGCAGGTATTGCTTCCATGGAAAATAGGAAGGCTACTGTATCATTTAAGCACCAGCCTGTTATCAGACTAAGTTAACAGTTCATGTGCATATTTTAATAACTGGAGGCTGCAGATTTTTCTCAGTGTAAAACAAAAGGAGCAGCTTTAAGTTTGTTGCTTTAAGTTTGTGCTTTGATGAAAGACTCCCGCTAGCTTTTTCCCAGTAAACGTTTTTATTGGTGATTACAGGAACTGCGTCGCTGTTTTGCAACTTTACAAACACGTTTTCTTTCACTCGACCTGAGCTCACCGTCTTGGTACCGGCCCCGCCCCTTTGCTCTTCGCGGTGTGTAAACAGACGCCAGCTCCACGTTCAACACGTTAAACTGTGCCAACGTCATCGTCACTGCTGCCGTTGTGTTATGAGTGTTTCGGTTAAAAACTGGCGGTTGTGTGGGCTTAATGCAGTCAGACCTTTTATTCACACGCTGCTCTTAACTACGTTTCTATTACAGCTCTGTTTTTAGTTACAAATGTCCCTGAAACGTTCGCGGTCGAGTTCCCATGGTAACAGTGGCGCGCTACCGAGCCGTGCATTAAACGAAGCAAAGAATTTGTGTGGACATTTCTTTACAATCGAATTATTCGAATTACTCGATGAACCGTTGCAGCCATAGTTCTTTTGTTTGCCATTTAACCGTCATTGAGTGGATTTTGTTTTTGTTGCACAATTCAGATCAGCTATGGTTGCAGACCATCTCCCTACAGTTGTATTTTTCAAAATCAAATCAAAATCAAATCACTTTTATTGTCACAGCACATGTGGAGGTACACTGGTACAGTACATGTGAGTGAAATTCTTGTGTGCGAGCTTCACCAGCAACAGAGGTGTGCAAAAACACAATAACATAAGAACAATCGAAATATAAGAATGGCCAAATCTGAGAGTAATATGAATAAATATATGTAGCCCTGGCTATATAAGTAGCTCATTATTTAAATTTGTTCATTAATATTGATAGTTAATTGCAAATGTTTAATGTGTTCAAGAATGTATACAAATGCCTGCAAAGTATGTGATGTGTGTTAGTTAAATGCACAACCTTTTTATTTGTATTTTGAGGTTTATGTCATTATTTTTGATATGGTATTGATATGTACTACAGCTCCAGTGAACCCTGAAGTAGTCTCAGATAGAGGGGTGGAAGTAAGTGGGGAGCCTTGTGCACTCTGCAGGAAGCGAGAGAGACGAGAGCTGAACAGTGTCGAGTGAACGCGGAGTTTAACAAAACACCATATTTCTGTCATTAATTTAAGGATGTGGAAATGTACATACATTCAATATCAGACTCCACCAAAAAAAAAGGCTCTCAAAACAATTTATGTATGTGAATTTTTGCGTGTATTCTTATAATTGTTACCTTTTTCTTTTACCCCTGGTTTTGTGTGTTCATGTTCTGTTGTTTTGTATACTTCATCTGTTCGTATGTTGTATACTCATTGTTTGTTAAATAAAGTTTATAAAAAAAAAAACAAAACTGAACGCAGAGTTCATAGAAGGGCGACCGACGTATTTTCGGGTTGACGGATAGTTAACCGGAGTCGAGAACTGTTGTACCCTACTGTGAGGTAAATGTGAATTTTGTCTGACACTTGAACCCAATGTTATTGTGTAAAACGGGCTAACTGCTAACCGCGACTAGCCGCTAACACAGCCACTAGCACAACTGCTAACATAGCCGCTAGCGTAGCCTAGCATATTCGCTAAGCTCTTGTTCTGCTCATCTAGGGTTTGAGAGTAACGAAATTTCTATTCTCTGTATGTCCTGTACATGTGGCAGAATTGACAAATAAAGTTGACTTGACTTGCTCTGTTTTTATTTATTAAGCTATTGCTAAGATTGAATGTTATCGCATGTGAACTGGCATTTAGCGGGGTTGTGTGATTCAGTAGGAGGAGACGGACGTCTTGCTGGCGTGTCAGAGAGGTCCCTTCTGCTGGTGTGCTGAAGTTATGTGTTCACGTGGGAGCACGTGGAAAGGACGACTGTGAGTGCTGCTGCCGCGGCCTGCTGGTAGCCGTGACCCAGTTTCCCCGCTATCCCCTTGAACTGCCTGGAGGTGTGAGTACTGTTGTTTGCACGTGCTTTTTATTTTTACTGCTTGGCAACAAGTGAAGCGACCGGGGAGAGAAAGATGGCGGAATAAGTGGTTGTACAATCTGCGGGTCTGATTAAGAAACGTGATTTTGATGTCCTGTAAAATACTTTACTGACAAACTGTTACTCCAAAGGAAGTAGAACGCAAGCGAAACCCCCTGGAAGTTACTTTGACAGACCTTCAGGCAGACACAAAGATAAACTTAGAGCGATAAAAATGGCTAACCCCAAGCTAACAGGTAGCCTCTCCGACCATGATTACAACCTTGCTGCTATGCGGGAAGCATGTGAGGATGAAGATATAGAAGAGATGGAACTTCAGAAAGAGATCGGAAGACCCATAGGTGACCACACTCCGTTACCAAGTCCCAATCCCAAAAAAATGAAAAGCAAAATAACTGAGAAGCAGGTGAGCATCGAGAATGTATATGAAGTTTTACTTGGCTTCACAAAGAGATGCGAGGAAAGGTTTGATTCGCTTGAAAAGAAGTTGGAAGCCTTCGAACAACGCATTGAAGTAAATACACAGGCGACCCACAAAAACAGAGAGGAAATTGACAAGCTGACGACGAAGGTGGAGTCGCTGATGAAGGAAAACAAAGAATTAAAGGAGAGCTGTCGGGAGAGTGCACGTTACCGCAGAAGATGGGACCTCAGAATTTTGGGTCTGACAGAGAAGGACAACGAGAATACACGTGAAACAGTGATCGGCATTCTAACAAGAGTGGTTCCTGTATCAGTGGAAAAACTACAGCTCATGGTTGATACAGTACACCGACTGGGGAAGAAAGACAATGCAGTGAGCAACAAGGTGCCAAGACCAATCACCATACAGTTCAGCTTGAGGACGGCAAGGGATGAAGTATGGAGGAAATCCAAAGAGGCCAGGGTCTGCAAAGAACTGAACATAAAATTTAAAGAAGACTTCTCCAAAGAAGACCGTGAAGCTCGGATCAAGCTGTGGCCCAAGGTGCAGGAAGCTCGAAACAACGGCAAAAGAGCATTCCTAAAGGAGGGTTATGCAATAATAGACGGTAAAAGGATCGATCTGTGAGATGCACTTGAAGAAGTCACTACAAGTTAACCATAAAATGTGGGTATGTATGTGTGTATATATATGTTTATATATACATATCTGTTAAAAATACACAAATAAAAAATAGGAGAGGGTCAAAAAGCAAAGTCGTAGTTAAATGTGAGCTATACAGAGCTAAATTGCCGCATATAGAAAGGGGTAGTACTGTGATAGGGTCGGAGTACTGTTATGATTACATAGGTAGGACACTAGGCTTATTCCCGCTTCAAGCACTTTTTTTTCTTCTAGTAAGTGCCAAGGAAGCCGTTACTGTTCTTGTTTTGTATTTTGTTCTTGCGTTTTTTGTTTTTGTTTATCTTATAGATGGCTGTTCTATTAAGTTCCTTAAATGTTCGAGGCTTAAAAAACAATGTCAAACGTAAGGCCATGTTTTTATTCTGCAAGGAAATTAAGGCAAACATTTTGTTTTTACAAGAAACACATTCTGGTAAGGAAGAGGAAACATTTTGGAAACATCAATGGGGAGATAGTATTCTTTATTCACATGGTACTACTCACTCAGCAGGAGTAATGATCTTATTCAACAAATTTGCAGGGAGAGTTATTGATCATAAAAGCGACGGAATGGGGCATTGGATCATGGTGTTGGTAGAAGTCTGTGAACAGAAAATTATTCTTATTAACGTGTATGGATACAATAACAGGTCGCTAAATAGAAATATGATGTCTAACTTAAGTAAATTAATTGCAAAGTGGAGTACTACATATGGTTCTACCCAGGTGATAATTGGAGGTGATTTTAACCTGGCTCCTAACTCATGGCTTGACAGACAACCACAAAGAGGAAATCAACCAGAACACGAAAGCATTATTTGTGACTTATGTACGACAACCAATATGATCGATTATTGGAGGATGACAAACCCAAATACGAAGAAATATACTTGGTTTAGTCCATCAAATAAAAACGTATGTTCAAGATTAGATTATTGGCTTGTCTCCCAAACAGTATCATCATATGTTACGAAATGTGAGACCCAGTCAACCCCACTTACTGATCATTGTCTGATAAGTCTCTTATTATCTCTACGTAAACAACAATGATCTGACAACATATGGAAATTTAACAATAGTTTATTACAAAACGAAGACTTCTGTAAACAAGTTAAAGAACTTAAATCAGAAATTAACAATATGAGCATGACTAATGTCAGTAAATGGGAATGGTTTAAATATAGTGTGAAACAATTAGCTATAGAAACGGGAAAGAAAGTGTCTGCCCTACGCGTATGTGAACAGAAAAATCTAATTGAACAAATTCATTTATTATGTGGTAAACCCTGTATGACTGCGGAAGAGTCAGAACGGTTACAATCTTTACAAAATAAGCTAGATGAGGTGTACTTGATTAAAGCTAAAGGAGCATATGTAAGGTCTAGAGCCAAGTGGATTGAGCATGGAGAAAAAAATTCATCTTATTTCTATAGTCTAGAGAAGCGTAGACAAACAAAGAAAAAAATAACTAAATTGAGTAAGGATGGTACTATAATTGAGGAACCAAACAAAATAAGTGAGGAAATTAACATGTTCTATAGTAATCTGTATAAATCAAGAACTGAAAAAGAAAATGCAGATATCTTTTTTGATATGATTAAAGATCAGGTTAAAAAATTGGAAGAGGATGATAAAACATGGTTAGAAGAAGATTTGAAAATATCCGAATTAGATACAGCTCTAAAACAAATGAAAAATGGAAAATCGCCTGGAATTGATGGTTTAACGATTGAATTTTATAAAACCTTTTGGCAAGACATTAAAGATTTGTTATTTAATGGCTTTTTGGATTGTTTAAAAAATGAAGAACTATCCCCAACAATGAAAACAGGATTAATAACCTTATTACCCAAACCAAACAAAGATTTACAAATGCTAGACAATTGGAGACCCATAACACTTTTATGTAACGACTACAAAGTATTAGCCTTAGTATATGCAAATAGGCTTAAAAGCGTCTTAACCAAATTGATTGATGAGTGCCAATCAGCATTTATCAAAGGAAGGCAGATTCATAATAACATAAGATTAATATTAGATATGATTGACTATCGATCCTTTATTAATTCAGAAAGTTTAATACTATTTATTGACTTTTTTAAAGCATTTGATTCAATAGACCATAATTTTTGATTTAGATCTTTAGAACTTTTTGGATTTGGAAACAAATTTTGCAAAGTGATCAAACTGTTCTACAAGCAAATTTATAGTTATGTTTCGCTCAATCCAGGCATAACATCTAGGATAGACATATTCTGTGGAATTCGACAGGGTTGCCCAATTTCTCCAAAATTATTTATTCTTTGCACTCAATTAATGGCTTACCTCATTGTGAACCATTCAGACATCGAAGGAATAAACATTTTTGATATTGAACTGAAAATAAGTCAGTTTGCAGACGACACAGTAATATTTTTAAAGGATAAATCAATACTCGAGAAAGCATTGAATGTCATTTCAATTTTTTCTAAAGCTTCAGGCTTGTGTCTGAACCTAAAGAAGTGTGAACTTTTGCCACTTTATGATTGTTTGGAAAATAGCATGAGGACGATTCCAGTGAAAAATGAAGTTAAGTATCTAGGCATCTATTTAGACAAAGACATCAACACTAGAGAATCAAAAAACCTGAAAGACAAAATTGATGGCATGTCCAAAACACTAAATCATTGGTTGACGAGAGATATTACAATTTTTGGACGCAATCTATTATCCAAATCAGAGGGCGTCTCAAAGATGGTTTATCCAGCATACTCACTATACATTACCCCGAAAAGTATTAAAAAGATTAACTCTATAATCTATCAATTCATTTGGCGCAATAAAACACATTACATTAAAAAATCACAACTTGTCAAAGATTACGCTAAAGGTGGTATAAAGTCAACTGATTTTCAATCAATGGTTGGAGTATTTAAAATAAACTGGATAAAAGCCTTCCTCTTGAAACCTGACTCCATATGGTTCCATATCCCAAAAAATATTTTCAAAAAGGTGGGAGGGTTGGATTTTCTCCTGAAATGTGATTTTGATATATTGAAGTTGCCTGTGAAACTGTCAGAATATCATAAGCAGGTCTTGTCTTATTGGAAGATGGTGTTTGCCCATAACTTTTCACCACATTGCTCCACCTTGTGGAATAACAGAACAATTACAATTAATAAGAAGTCATTGTTTATTAAAGAGTGGTTTGAAAAAAACATAATCTTCATAACAGACTTACTTGATGAAAGGGGTCAGTTTCTCTCAGTGGGTGTTTTTAAGGCTAAGTTTAACATTCAGTGTTCCCTTAGAGAATATGACAAGGTTTGTAAGGCAATCCCCTTACCTCTGTTGAGTTTGATTCAAGGTTATTTGTATTACTCTAAGGCACAAATTAGTCTACCTTCTTTACATCTAAACCAGATTCTTTTGACGGATAAAAACTGTAATAATAAAACCATGAACAAGATATTTAAAAACAAATTATTTCACGACTTTAACAGTAACACAAAACTAAAAGGGAGTAATATTAAAATAACGAACAAATATACGCACTTTTTAAAATGGCCTATCCCCCCCAAAGTCAAAGAAATGCAATTTAAAATAATTAATGGATATTACCCAGCAGCTGAAATGCTTAAAAAAAGGTTTGGGTTTGAGGTAGAGCCATGTGGATTTTGTTCACAAAAGGTGGAAAGTATTGATCATTTGTTTTTTTCCTGCTCAGTAACAACTGACTTTTGGCAAGATCTAGTAGACTGGTCGAGTATAAGAATAGAGGGGATGACCCCACTGACTCTAACACAAGTTTTATATAATAATGGTGATCCATCTAAGGAACTGTCCATGCTACACAAGGTAGTGATAATTATGGGCAAATACCACATACACAAATGCAAATGGCAAAGTAAAAGACCTTCCCTAACTGTATTGAAAATTGAATTAAAATCTTTTTTGTCATCTTTAGAATTACTGAGGGATTCATGTAAAGAGGCTGCTTTGATATGCGACAATGGGACTCAATCTCTATCCTTTTAATGATTGTGTTTTTGGTGTACTAAGTAAGCCACATGTATGTTAAAGTGTTCGCAGAAAGGAAACTGTTATATGTCATAAAAATGGCCTTCATATATTTATGTATATGTATATATGTGTTTTTGGTTTTTTTTTTTGTTTTTTTCCGTTTGGTTTCTTATTCAACCTTTTCAAGATGTTGTTGCACTAATGTTGTCTCCCAATGAGAGATTGTAATATGTGCATAAATTTAATTAAAGTATGAAAAAACAAAACAAACAAAAAAAAACAAGTGAAGCGACCATATTGTTTTAGGTCCAAACGCACCCTGTCACTACCCGATCCGTACCGGAAACCCGATCGGTACCCCGCATGCGCGAAAGGTCTCTACTTCCGGTCGTAGCGTTTTACGATAGTTATGGGTCAGAGTATCTGTTAAGATGTTAAGAATAACAAGTATATCTTAAAATGTTTGCAATAATGAAGCATTTCAGTACAATGTAGACAAAAACGAAAAATAAAAAGAAAGTTACGGATCAGGACTCTCCGATCCTTACTGCGCATGTGTAAAGTCTGACCGTACAAATTGGGTCTACCCGATCCGTACCGCGCATGTGCAGATGTTTTCTTCTTCTTCTGTATTTAGTATTTATTTATTTATTGTCATTGTCAAGAACAATGAAATTGCGTTTGGGGCTTCCATACAACCCAAAAAAAAGAAGAAAATAATAAATACCCCTTAAAACCCAAGTGTACATATTTAACCCAGTGTGACTCCAATGCAGTAAGACAATCCTTAGCAATAATGTTCGTAGAAATTCAGACAAAGACCTGAGAAACATGACAAAATACAACAATGCAACCCATTCAATATTATTGTACTGTGAGATATGATATCAGATATGATAGTTATCTATTTAAGAAAGAGGGGGGGGGGGGGGCAGGAGGGGGAAGAGAATAAAGATATGATGCACCAATGCAGACCAGTTCATTGCTATTAAGAAGTTGGATATGGTTATTGTCCGTGAGAGGGGGGCAGAGAGTTCAGGAGCCTCACAGCCTGTGGATACAGGCTGTTGGCCAGTCTGGATGTTCTGGCCTGTATAGACCTGTACCTTCTCCCTGAGGGCAGCAGATGGAAAAGGTGGCGCGCAGGGTGATGTTGGTCCCGCAGGATACTGTGCACCCTCCTCAGACAGCGAGTGGGGAAGATATTACTGATCTCTGGCAGACTTGTTCCAATAATTCTGCCAGCTTCTTTCACCACCCGCTGGAGTGCTTGCTGATCGGCCTTGGTGCAGCTGGGGAACCACACTAGAAATCCATACGTCAGAACGCTGCTGATGGCACAGTTGTAGAAGTTCAACATCAGAGATCTGGGAATGTGTGCGCTCCGCAGTCTCCTCAGGTAGTAGAGGCGCTGTTGGGCCTTCCGTACAACTGAGGTGATATGGTTGCCCCAGGACAGGTCCTCGGTCACAATTACCCCCAAGAATTTAAAACTGCTCACCCTCTCCACCCCCTCACTGCCAATGAAGAGAGGCAGATGGTTGTTATGACCCCTCTTCCGGAAATCTACAATGATCTCCTTGGTCTTTTTGGTGTTTAAGACCAAGTTATTGTCGTGGCACCATGACTCTAGTTGTTGCACCTCTGTCCTATAGTTTGTCTCATCATTGTTGGATATAAGTCCGAGCACTGTGGTGTCATCTGCAAACTTAACAATGAGATTGGACGCGCAGGAGGAAATACAGTCATGGGTGAAGAGAGTGTATAGCAGAGGGCTCAGAACACACCCCTGAGGGGCACCGGTGTTGACCACAAGGGTGGAAGAGGTGTTCTTACCCACTCTGACACTCTGTCTACGGTTAGTGAGGAAGTCCACAATCCAGTTGCACAGAGAGGAGTTAAGTCCCAGTTGGTGGAGTTTGGGACGGAGTTTGTATGGCCGGATGGTATTAAAAGCCGAGCTGTAGTCTACAAAGAGGAGCCGTGCATAGGTGTTCCTGTGTTCCAAGTGCTTCAGTAATGTGTGCAGCACTGTGGCGATCGCATCCTCGGTTGACCGGTTCTCCCTGTATGCAAACTGGTGCGAGTCCAGGGATGGTGGAAAAGCAGCTCTGATGTGTTTAATGACCAGTCTCTCCAGGCATTTGGCGGGAATGGGGGTGAGTGCCACAGGTCTGAAATCGTTCAGACATGTGACATTTGACTGTTTTGGGATGGGAACGATGGTTGCTGCTTTGAAACAGGATGGTACCAGTGAACAGGACAGCGAGGTGTTATATATAGAGGTGAAGACGTCCGCCAGGTCTGCAGCACAGTCTTTTAGCACCCGGCCCAGCACTCCATCCGGCCCGGCCGCCTTCCTGGTGTTAATGCTCCGGAACACACGCCTCAGCTCATGAGTGCTCAGGACCGGAGCAGGGTCGGTTGAGGGGAGAGGGGACAGGACAGGGTCGGTGTTCTCCCTATCAAAACGGGCATAAAAGAGATTTAGATCCTCAGCCAGAGTAGAACTGTCGGCTGAGGGTGATGGTGTTCTTCTTTTGTAGTCCGTGATAGCCCTGATGCCCTCCCAGACCTGCCTTGGTTTTGTGTTGTTCTCAAACCTGGCCTCGATACGCCTCCTGTGCTGCTGCTTGGCAGTCTTGATGCCTCTTCTCAGGTTGGCCCTGGCAGCACTGTATGCCTCCTGGTCCCCGGATTTGAAAGCGTTGTTCCTTGTTCGAATAAGTTGTTGAACTCCGTGTGTCATCCAGGGTGGATTATTAGGGAACACACGGAATCGTTTCCAAGTTGTTACCTTTGTCCACACAGAAACAGATGTAGTCCAAGACAGTGGAGGTGTAACTGTCCAATGCGACACGATTGTCAGTGTCCTGCACCTTGAATACATCCCAGTCTGTGCAGTGGAAACAGTCCTGAAGCATCGGAATAGCATCCTGCGGCCATGTTCTCACGGTTTTGGTTGTAATCCCAGTGCTCTTGATCTTTTGTGTGTATATTGGGTGTAGCAGAAGGGAGAGATGGTCTGACAGACCCAGGTGGGGATAAGCCTGGGCTCTGTACGCATTCGCCATGTTGGTGTACACCTGGTCCAACGTTCTATCTCCTCTGGTAGCACACTTCACATTACGGTGGAAATTGTGAAGTACAGATTTCAGGTCCGCGTGGTTAAAATCCCCAGCCGCAATAAAGACACTGTCCGGTTGTGCTACCAGGCTGTTATTGATGCTGCTGCTCAATTGTGCTAACGCTAGCTTAGCATTAGCATCTGGTGGAATGTAAACAGCGCAGATGTAAACGGCAGAAAATTCCCGAGGGAGATAGAATGGACGGCACTTTAACACCAACAGTTCTACCTCTGTACTGCACAGTCTTTCCGTTACCGTGACGTTCGTGCACCAAAGGTTGTTAATATAGATGCACAGCCCCCCGCCAGTCTTCTTACCCGAGTCCGCAGACCTGTCGGCTCGATAGGCGGTGCGGCCTGCTAGATCGATAGGGAATCGCATCGGGAATGGCGCTGTCCAGCCAGGTTTCAGTGAAAATCATGCACGAACAGTTATTAAAAGTCCGTCGAGTGGCGATCTGCAGTCGTATTTCATCCAGTTTGTAACGGATTGAACGGGCGTTGGAGAGGAATATGATCGGGAGTGGTGGTTTAAACGGACTAGTCTTTAGCCGTGCCCACAGGCCTCCCCGCTTGCCTCTCTTCTGCCTCCGATCGCAACGTCTCCTCCTGCGGCTTGCTGTTGCGGGTAGCCCCGGGGGTTGCTTAACGATCTCCGGGGGGATGAGATACTCGGATGTTAGTTGAAGATCTCCACGGCTTAGTTGTAGTAGATCATCTCTGTTGTATTGAAGTAACCCCAGACTGTGTGAAATAATACACAGTACCACCAAAAGTGCAAAAGTGTAGGAGCTCCGGGCCGCTGCGTCTGTGCGCGCCGCCATCTTAAGCAATCTGTTCGTTTAATGGCAGTTTACTCCCCAGTGTACGAGGATACCACCACCTGCTGACCGAGCGAATAAACCCTATTATAAACTGAATTATCGTCATTACAAACGTGTGTTAAATCTGATTTAGCGATAGTCGAGTGTGTTTATGCTTGTCTGTGAGGAGAGGATTGTTGGAATAGTGATGATGATGTGCGCTATCACTGTCAGTAAACACTTAATCTGGCTGATGAATCTACACGTGAGATATTACAAAGTCTGCATTATTAACTCTGTAATTAGGCGCCATTCTTCTTATTTTACGGCGCTGTTGCTCAATCGGGGGACGCTCTCTGTTGAGGAGAAAAGCATGAATTTCTTTGTATACTGATTATCCATTGTTTAAATGTCCCGGGCAGTCGAAAAGAAGGCAGAGCTGTTGAGAAATGCTAGGAGCTAACTGGGCGCAAACCGCATCATTCAAATATATTGAATGTCGCAAAGAGAGGAAGTGACGTAAGATTTGCGCATGCTGGGTACCGATCGGGTTTCCGGTACGGATCGGGTAGTGACACACCCGAGCCACGACTGCAACGAGGGGTTTGCTAGCAGAAAGACTGTAGCACTTGAGGTGTGTGTGTGTGTTTGGTGAGAGTGCGTGTGGGCCCACAATATTAGTTGATTATTTTGTTTCTGTTGAGGTAGATACCTTACCATTGTTTAACAAACTTTATTGATTTTACTTATTTTCTTTTGTGTTGTTAATTAAGCATTCACTAAAGTGGAGTTAACTTTATAATTGACCTGCTTGTGTGTGATTTATTTCCATATAGTGTAGTTTTATTGCATATTTAATACCATAAGCATTAAAAAGGGAGTATCAATAGGAAAGTAACAACAGGAACCCAGGGCCCCTCTCAATAGAACGTGGGAGGGGTGTTACATATATGTACATTATAAGAGTGTATGCATTACTAAATGTGTATATGTATATCTACGTGTGTCAGCAGTCTGATGGCCTGATGGAAAAAGCTGTCTCTCAGTCTGCTGGTTCGGGACCGGATGCTGCAGAACCTCCTTCCCAATGGAAGTAGTCTGAACTGTTTATGGCTGGGGTGACTGGAGTCCTTGATGATCCTCCCCACTTTCCTCAGGCACCGCTTCCTGTAGATGTCCTGGAGGGAGGGAAGCTCATCTCCAATTATCTGTTCAGAGCACCGCACTACTCTCTGGAGCACTGTTGCGCCTTCTTCACTGTTTTGTTTATGTGTCCTGACCATGTAAGATCCTCAGCCAGATGTACACAAAGGAACCGGAAACTGCTCACTCTGTCCACAGCAGCGCCGTTGATGGTAATGGGGGTGTGTACTTCTCTGCACCTCCGGAAGTCCCCTATCAACTCCTTTGTTCAGTTCAGTTCAGTTCATTTTTATTTCAAACATGTGCCTTCACAATCATTACAAAATATCATTACATTATTTGTTTGAAAAGGAGTAGGCTGAAGTATTTACTTATTTGTCCCTACCCCCTCAAGTCTACTTGTCTTTGCGGCGTTGAGGGTGAGATGGTTGTCTTGACACCAGTGGGTCAGGGCGCTGACCTCCTCCCTGTAGGCCATCTCATCCCCTTTGGTGATAAGACCCACCACTGTAGTGTCGTCCGCAAACTTCACAATGATGTTGGAGTTGTTAGTGGCCATACAGTCGTAGGTGTAGAGTGAGTACAGGAGAGGGCTCAGTACACACCCCTGTGGAGCACCAGTGTTCAGTGTGATGGGGGATGAGGTGATGCTGCCCAGTCTGACCACTTGGCGTCTGTCAGACAGGAAGCTAAGGATCCAGCTGCAGAGGGAGCTGCTCAGTCCTAGATCCTGCAGTTTCCTGTCCAGCTTCGAGGGAACGATGGTATTGAATGCTGAGCTGTAATCTACAAACAGCATCCTCACATACGTGTCTCTCTTCTCCAGGGTGAGAGGGTAGTATGTAGTGTCAGGGCTATGGCATCATCAGTGGACCTGTTGTGGCGATATGCAAATTGTAGAGGGTCCAGTGAGTCAGGTAGTGCAGAGCAAACGAAGTCCCTGACCAGCTTCTCGAAGCATTTGCTCACGATGGGGGTCAGGGCTACAGGTCGCCAGTCGTTCAATGAGGAGATGGTGGAGGATTTGGGTACAGGGACGATGGTGGCCATTTTGAAGCAGGCTGGGACTACAGACAGAGAGAGGGAAAGGTTGAAGATGTGCGTAAACACTCCAGCCAGCTGAGCCGCGCATGACTTGAGGACGCGGCCGGGAATCCCGTCCGGACCAGTAGCTTTGCGTACGTTCACCTTCCTGAAGCACTTCCGCACATCCTCCTCAGACAATGTGTGCGCACTGACGTCATCCGCGGTGTGCACACTGTCCGGTCTCATGGTGTTCGCTGTGTCGAATCTAGCGTAGAATACGTTTAGATCCTCACACAGAGAGGCCGTGGTTTGCGGTATGCTGGTTTTCCCTCTAAAGTCTGTGATTGTGTTTAGTCCCTGCCACATACTACGAGGGTCGTTTTATTCTCATTTTTATTCTAATTGAATTGCTAAAAAAAAGACACAAAGCACGATCTCCTAAAAATGTTGTGGAAAATATATTATAATTATTATATTATCATTTTACTCTAAATTTAATTTAAACTCAAATTTATCTGGTCAGTATCAAAAATTGTGACTGTACATTAGAGCCTTTCCATTCTGGGTTTTTAAGAAAGAGTTCAAAACCAGAGAGAGGAGATATGTTGTTTTAAGCAGTGATAAGAATGATCAAAATGTCTCTCAGTGTGTCACTTGCAGGTGAAGAGCAGACCTGGATCAATTTTCCATGTGCAGCAGTTGGAAGAAAATTATAGGTTAACACCGTTAGAAACACTCAGGCTGAGTTTTGGCTGAATTGTTTAACAGCTTAACTTCCATGCGTTTGTCACCCTGAGAAAACAAGCTCCAAGAATCTCTCCCTGAAGACAAGAAGTGCAGTTCCAGAACAACGACATGGATATAAAGAGCTCACAGCAGGCCAAGAGATGGCAGTATCCTGAGCAGTGAGAGGTCTACCAGCAGCAGTTGTGCAAAACAGCATCAGCATGGAGATAAAAACCATCATGGATGGATGGATGGATGGATGGAGATATGCGTTTCCAACTAGCTGCAACTTCACTGTGCGTGAAGGGACCTTTGAGAAGACTTTCTGAGTGTGACATTTGACACTTTTGGAGCAAAATGGCAAGATGAGACAGTGGAAAACACAGGACAAAGCTGGAAGAGAACTGACTGCCACTGGTCTGACAATGAGTGGGGAGAGGAGTCCATAGTGGGGCAGGAGGATGCATGGAGGAAGGCTGTTTTAGTGTGGGAAACTGAAATTTGGGTTTAGGAAACTGGGAAGAAAAAACGACTGCCTTGCGTGGAGAAT
This sequence comes from Rhamphochromis longiceps, assembly GCF_057381845.1. NCBI lineage: Eukaryota > Metazoa > Chordata > Actinopteri > Cichliformes > Cichlidae > Rhamphochromis > Rhamphochromis longiceps. Next base: position 14,651,187 of record NC_140569.1, on the reverse strand, counting down.
TGAAAAGTGTCTGGAGCACTGCAAAGAGGAGAGCAGGCCTGTACGATTGGAATTGAAAGCGCTACACAACACTTCGTCGGGAAACGATTGCAAGTGAGCTTCTCCACATTAAATGGGCTCTGGAAAAAGCCACTCATTTGGGACACAAAAGGTTCAGCGAGGTAATCCAGTCTAAATTCTTCTTTTTCTTTTTTTTGAAATGGCATCATATTGCTGGCACTAGAAACTTAATGTGACATGAGAGGTTCTGCTATCAGCAATTTAAAGAAAAAAAGGGGAACTGACTGGACTGACAAAAGCTTGACTGACTTGACACCAATGTGCAAGATTGCACCTCCACCCAGACAGTGACAATAGGGTGGATGTATGTATGTATGTTTCTTTTTCACAGGAGCAGAACTGTGACAGCAACATCCTTGGTAAATCCTAGGAACTCTGGGCCATGCCGACTTAACCTTTTAAATGCCACTTTCTGTGTCTTTGTGAATTTATCAGCAGTGTGTTATTCATGACCTTGTATTGCTTGCAATGCAGAGGTCACTGTGAGAAAGTGTGCATACAGATGCGCAGAGGAAGATCAGGGTTGGAATTAGGACTCTGTAAATGGCACAGACACCAGGAGCCATGACCGTGACTGGGGAATGACTGACAACAAAATGCTGTTTCACTCTGCCATGCATACTTTGATATTCTGGAGAGGGCCTTTCCTCTGTATCATTGTTGTTTCCATTTGCATGTGAGAGCTTAGATTGTGAGCATGATTAAAGATGACCAAAGGGTGGTGAGAGAACAGTGAAGTGAGGATACACAGTGTGAAACTCCTTTAAGTGTACAATAATGTTGATGTGATATACAGAATGTCAGGAAAGAAATTCTGTTATTAATGTGATTCTTAAGGTTTGATTTAAGAATCAAAGGGTGGGATTGTATACGAATTTCGTTTATTTATGTGTTAATCACATTATTTTTATTGTATAATGCCTTGGTGCCACTGAAATTTAGCATGTCTCACACTCGTGCAGTTAGACAGGGAGTGGGGGTCTGGTAAGGAAGTTGGGGGAAGCAGACAACTCCACGGGAAGAGTCTTTTGTCCCCTGTGGACTGTGGGAGGTAGCAAGGGAGTGTGAACCTTAAGGTGTGAAACAGCTGTGTACTGCCTTTTGTTCCTGAAGAAGGAGAGAGCAGTGGCTGACCGTCTGCCCCGCGATGATGCAGGCTCTCCACCAAGCTTGGTTTTCTATTCTTTGTGTTGATTAAAGAATGTTAGCTACCACTCACCGCTTGTCTGCAGGCTTTATTTAAATGGAAAAACTTCCACAACACCCCTCAACATTCAAACACATTTTAAATGTCTTCCTGAAAGCCTGACGAGCTAATCTTGAAGACTGCTTAAAGAAGAAAATTTGGAGAAAGTTTATTTTGTGTTGAAGAGCAAAAGTGGTCATACCAAATATTGATTTTCATGCTCTTTAATTTATCTGTTTTTCCTTTAATGTTTTATTTTCATTTATAGCTACATGTTTCATTAAATGTCTGCATCTATTTCCCAAGCAAAACATCAGGAAGTGAGTGATGGCTCAAGACTTATCCATATCACAGGATAAAGAATTTAGCTGACAAACCTGCTTTTTGACATTTAACTATTGAAGCTGTTTAATCCAATCTAATGCCATGAATTACCTTGGGTTTGTGTGCACTTTTGTTTTCGAAAAACATAGCGAACTAAAAGTGAAACAAGTAATGCAGCTTGGTGAGCATGCTTGTGACTTAGTAAAGTAGTGCATACAGGTAGTGGGTAAAACCTGAACATAATCATCACATCAGTGTATCCTACCTGGTACACATAGGTTTAATAATTTATTAGACTGGGCTTGAAAATGTAGTGCTATTAGAAGAAAGTTACAAAAGGTTAAGCATTTAAGCTTTTTTCCTCAGCTCATTCACTCTGATTTTGATATCTTGTCATTATATATTTGAAAAAGAAAAAAAAAGATTCTATAAGCAGCTTTAATCGTCTCTAACAATCCAGATATTTTTCCTTTAAAACATCTCACCATCTGTTCATGGAACAGAAATGAAAAACCCAGTGTGTACTTTTAATCCATTCTAATTTAATTTAATAGACTACATATATTGTTTCTATAAATCAACAATATTATTATTGTCACGATCAGCCAGTGGTTTCATGGTCTTAGAACAACCCCCAATCTCTTGTTAAATGTCCAGTGTGAGATGAGCCCCGCCCATTCCAGCATCACAGATCCCCAGCGTCAGATAAGCCTATATAAAAGATGAGCTCCTCTTCAGCAGCACTAGACGAAAAGATCTGCCTGCAATATAAGTCTGTTTTACAAAACCTTCCAGGGGATTTAGCAGAAGCTTTTATTCTTGAAGGTTAGTGGATAAAGATTTTTTTTTAGTACTCTTAAAACTATCTTATGTGAAAAACAGGGAATAAATAGGTTCCCTTTATTTCTTTTACTGCTTGTTTGTCTTTTTAGTTTATATTAAAAAAAAAACCCAATTCTTGCTTTTTTTGGTCTCTATTTTTTAATTGACAAAGAGAAAAGAAGAATAGATATCTTTGAAGGAAACTCTTCCAGTGAACAAAATGAAAAGCCTCAACTCTGTGCCGTGTTCTTGAATGGATGCAATTAATAGACTGCTGGAGCACAGCTTCCAAGCCTCCTGACAGAGCCCCGTTCAGACCATACCATCGACACCACAGCTCACTCTGATGGGTTGTTTTATCTTCAACAGTGGAAATGTGACTTTGCCTGGGAGGAACCCTTATACTGTGCAGACCTCTGTGCCTCTAACAATCCTGGTGGGTATCCTTATCCTGCTAACACTGTTTGGTAATGTCATGGTAGTAATTGCTGTGATGACAAGCCGTGTCCTGAGAGCACCTCAGAACTTATTTTTAGTCTCTCTAGCATGTGCAGACATCCTGGTTGCCACTTTAGTGATGCCATTCTCTTTAGCGAATGAACTAATGGGTTATTGGTTCTTTGGGAAGGTATGGTGTGGAATCTACCTGGCTTTGGATGTTCTTTTCTGCACATCATCCATTGTTCATCTGTGTGCAATAAGCCTGGACAGATACTGGTCTGTCACACAAGCCATTGAGTATAACCTGAGAAGGACACCACTCAGGATTAAAGGCAAAGTCTGCTTAGTTTGGATACTGGCAGCTCTCATTTCATTTCCTCCGCTTATCACAGCGAAAAAGGACAAAACAGACAGTCTTGAATGTGACATTAATGGTGAGAAATGGTACATCATATTCTCCAGTTGTGCCTCCTTCTTTGTACCCTGTGTCATTATGATTACGGTGTATGTTAGAATCTACCAGATTGCCAAGAAAAGAACAAGAGCCCCACCTGGAGAAAGGCAAAGACACAATGGGAACTCAGAAGACCCAAAGTTCGGTTTGGACACGCTGGAGAGAAAAGACAGAGAACAGAGGGAGGTGAGAGGAGAAGACGGTAAAGAGGCTAATGAGCTTGATGTGGAGGAAGAACCCTCCTCTTCCGATGGGAATGAAACAATCCTATGTTCACTTACAAAGAAGAAGGCTATGAAAACAGCAAAAGTGACTCAGGTGAATCCCGGAGAAAGCGCTTCAAAACCACAGCCGGAGTCCCGCGAGAGAGGGAGAAGGTGGAAAGGAAGGCAGTACAGAGAGAGGCGCTTTACATTTGTTCTGGCTGTAGTCATGGGAGTGTTTGTTCTCTGCTGGTTCCCCTTTTTTTTCACGTACACGCTCACCGCTGTGTGTGACAAGTGCTGTGTGCCAGAGACCCTGTTCAAAATGTTCTTCTGGTTAGGTTACTGCAATAGCTCACTAAACCCCGTCATATACACTGTATTCAATAATGACTTCAGGAAATCCTTTAAAAAGATCCTTTGTAAAAGGGACAGAAGAGTGTAATAAATACTTTTATGCATTCATTTCGAACACTAAAGGGCGTTTGGTCATACATTTATCTGTAATTGTAACCTTTGAAAATATTAGACAATATTGAATATTTGAAAAAGAAAAGGGCATTTTTTCTGTTATATATTAATGTTTTATTGATACTAAGTGTTAGTTTTTGCGATATTAAATCATACTTAAATCCATGATGTGCATTTGCTACACAGCTCATATTATATTTGGACAACCTGTGAGTTAAAGCTTTGATATTGTGAAGTTGTATCAATGTTGATGATGCACATTTTCTACATGTGTATGCTGGTATACAGTATTTAAACTGATATCCTGTGTTTGTTTTTAGCTTCAAAGTTAATAGCTTGTAGAAGACAGCAGAAGCATATTGCAACAGAGTCTGCTCAACATATGCAAAATTGTCCATGTTGGTAATACAAAGGCAGACATTTGGCTTAGACGTTACCACAATAAACATGCCACGGCTTCATCAACGTGACTGTTCATGGAGTAGCTGAAGAAAATGATTACTAGTGAAAATTATACATTACTGTAAATCCACAAGAATGTCAAAGGAGTCTAAATAAGCATATAAGTATTATGTTTGAACCTTAGTGATGCGCTCACAGCAGGCTGAAGGAATGCCACATCGATGCACATAAGCTTCTCTGTCTATGCCAATTGAATTAAAAACATAAACACATTTAAGAAATGTAGATAACTGTAAATGCTACAATATTGCCAATAAAAAAATGCATACTTTGTATAGTGCAATCAATAGCAGGAAGTCATAATAACAAGTTGCACCCAAAGGACGCTATCCCCACAGCACCAACTATTCTCAAACAACAAATGCATGAACAAGACAATTATATGAAGAGAAAATGATGCCTTGGAGGTACGGGTGGCAAAACAATATCTAATTCAGTTCATTGTGAATTATAGTCCTTCATATCAGGATATCATTAAATCCTTCCCCTGAGTCAAACAGAAGTCATGGAGCAATAGAAATATGATTGGCTCCTGCAAACACTGTGAAGTTAATATCCACACATGCTTATCAGTGCGTTGTTATCCTACTTGGTGTGCTATCACCATTCATTGTCTTGTCGCTATTTAACCACACTTTTCAGAACAGTAAAACCTTTATTTATAGTTCTAATTCCAAGCCACTATCAGCCTGTGAACCTGACATAAAGTAAATAAGCCATCCATAACTGTTTTAACTTAGCAAACATTTCCACCCCCAGCCACCTCTCATACAACAGAGTGATTCCCATGGCTTGTTCTTTGGGACTCTGGTGTTTTGAGATTCCTGTGGTACACATGTGTGGGTTCAGCCATGTCTCAGAGTCTTAAAATACAGCATCCATTAGGAATGGCAAACTATCGACCTGACTGTCGAATGTTCCCACGAACAATTTGTCAAAAGGAATAAAATAAAAATACACTGTAATGGAAGCTTTGTGGTAATGAGGGTTTATTCGATATAAATCATAATTTCTAAAGGGTCTGCTATAACAGCCCTAATAAGAATAGATTATCTTTTGAAACATTTTGACAGGTATCTGCTTGTATTAGTAATACAAATAAACATAAAAAACTATTTAGTACTATAAAGTATTCAAAACAAATATTTCTACTGCTGCACATCAGTATGGTTTGAACGATGAAACTGCAGTGATTGCCGTCTGAATTCATCCTTTAATTAAAATAACAATTCTCCTGGAGTCTGCTGCTATGCTTGAGCAGCAGGATGCATAAATTACATTTTTAACACACTCACCAAGCAACAGAGAAATTAAATGCCAAGAGGCCCATAACATTACTAGGCCAAAAGATTAATGCAAAAGTAGAAGTCGTGAAGTATAACAAGAGTTATATGTAAATCACAAAAATACAGACAAATGTTGACTGCGTCAAATATAGCTGGATGTTTTTTCAACGTGCTGTGGGACTGACGGTTGGTTAGATAAATAAGCACTTACATTAGCTAATCTCAGTGTATGCACACAGAAGACCACTTGCACGGTCTGCAGAGAGAATGATTTATTTCCCTCTCTACAGGCCACAGAGCACCGCGATTTATGCATCTGACATCCTTTATAAGCTGCTTCTGGCGAAAGTTCTTACAACTTTCACGCAGCTCTCTGCTCAGCTTCCATCATTTTATTCTAATTTCTCCCCACTTACAACTCAATAAGTGCTCTTTAAAGCTGCTGGCCATGTATCTCAAAGGGGTCTAACTTAGAGACAATTAAAGAGCACTGAGAAAAGTGTGCATCTTGGATAAACAAGGACTGCCAAGGCAGGATTGCACAGAGTCAGAGAAACATCAAGGTCACACTAACAAGTTTAAATCATAGCTGGTGATGAATAGAGTGTTTTTAATTGAATGTTGGGTCATTCATTATGGTTTGAGCACAATGCATCATGCACACTGGGGCATATAATACTTCCTCCCCCCTGAATTGATAAGGATGCAAGACAATCAAATTAGATTCTCTGGGATGTAAGCAGCAGGAGCCTCCTGTTTAATTTGCCTCATGATCTCACTGTGCTCACATTGCATCCAAAATAAATATTTCAGTCCCTAGTTTTCTGAATGTGTTTAATATTTTTAAGCATAATATTTCTAGCTGTCTAATTATGCAGAAGATGGCTGCATTTTTCTTTGCGAGAAATTATAAAATGATAACCCAACATAGTAGGAGGAAAATCAAAAATATGGACGTTTCTGCAATAGCTTTGCAGCCCAGTGTTTTCTGTTTTCCAAGACTGGTGTAATTAGAGACTATTTTTGATCTCCAGAAGAAAACCCCAGGGAAAAGAGGACCTCAACGAGGAATAAAGACAGCCAAAGTGCATGGATAATGTGAAGTTGAATAAATATTTCAAATATGGCAACAAATCAAAGTTCATTCTTTAGGTCGGCCAGCACAGTCTTTACTAATTCATGCTTTACTTTAATCATATTTACCTCCTGTTTGTATTGAGCTGCAGCAGAAAATCCCTGCTTAATTATTCATCAAAACCATCAGCAAATTCAGTTAATGCGAGTTTATTTCACAGTACCTGATGGTTAGATTGTAGTTACACAAAAGATGCCTTATGCAAGTGCTACTTGAATGAGAAATATGAAAGCAGTCCTGCTTTTAACATTTATCTATTCAATTCAATTCAGTTTTATTTATACTGCGCCAAAAAACAACAACAGTTATCTCAAGGTCATTTATATTTTACAACAACACAAATAAAACAGAGAAAACCCCAACAATCATGTGACCCCCTATGAGCAAATGATTTGGCGACAGTGGGAAGTGCTCTTTAACAGGACGAAACCTTCAATAGAACCAGGCTCAAGAAGTGGCCCCTATGTTAGCATTTATCTCTGCATAAATGCTAAAAGCAGAGTATAGGTGAACACTTACTGCCAACACAATATGATGAGTAGAACTGTAGTTATACAGCAGTTTGTAAATGAGTCACATTTTTTGGGTCAACTCTTTGTCTTTCTTGGATAATAAAGAGCAACTTATTTTATTTTATGAACAACATGTGCTTGAAAGTACACTCTGAAGGAACTCTTTGGGTATGAGTGCGTGTGTGTGAGAGAGGATAAGAAGGGCAAATTGATGGAAAAGGTGAAAGAGTGAGCTTTTTAGGTCCTATTATTCTGACAAATTTGTGACCTCATAAATGAGAAATAATTTAATAAAAGTCTGAGTCTGAAAACAAGTTTGATTCTTTTTGTCAAGTCAAGCTGCTCTGCCTGCTGGGAAAGTGCCATCACCGTCTGCAGCACACCTTCATTGATACCGAGTGTAGCTCTTGCAAATTTCCTACTCCGGACATCATAATTCTTCCTGAGGCATCTTGTCCTGTCTGTAGTATTGATTGTATTCAATCCTTGTCTTCCGCCAGCACCATCATATGCTCCCGGATGATGTCATCAAACACACCCACAAACATATAAGTGAACTATGCAAACACCAACTCCCGATCAAGCTTGCAATAATTTCTGTCCTCATCACTCAGACACCCAACAATTAATCTCTGAATATGCTTCCAGTTACCATACACCAATACACTGGCATAACAAGGTGGATAGATGTGTGGCTTTATAGGCAAAGTCTCAGTCTCTACCTCATCTCTTTTTAAAAGGCTCTAAGACGACGAAGCAAACTGGCCACTTTATTACTTACACCTTACCAGTACTTGACTGGAGCCCCTTTTTGCCTTAAATCATTGTGGCACAGATTCAGCAAGGTGTTGTAAAGATTCATCAGAATATTTGAGTTAATTTTGAAATTAGAGCATTGGGCAGTTGCTACAAATTTGCTAACTGGACATCCATGCTACAAATTTCCCACATAATTTCCGCCACATCCTAAAGCCACTCTTTTGGAGATCTGGTGACAGTGGAGGCCATTTGAGCAGTGTAAACAAATTGTCATGTTCAGGAAACCAGTCTAAGATGATATGAGCATTGTGACATGATGCATTATCCTGTTGGAAGCAGTCATTAGAAAATGAATGCACTGTGGTCATAAAGTGATGGACATTGTCACAAACAATACGCAGATATTCTTTGGTGTCACTGACAAGGCATTTTCACTCAGAAAACTAAAGCTCACTGGGAATTTTCTCTTTCAGACAATTCTCTGTGACCCTTAGAGATGGTTGTGTTGGAAAATCCCAGGAGATCAACCTGTTTCTGAAACACTCAGCTCAGCCGTCTTGCAACTTTCTCTGTTCAGTGTCACTTAAATCACCCTTCTTCCCCATCCTGATGCTTGGTTTAAGTTTAAGAGTTGCTTGATTTGCTACCTAGATAAAGAGCCATTGAGCGGGTGCACCTAATTGTTTAGTCTAAGTAAGTAATTTAGTGTAAATTACAGTATCTAATTGTGAAATAAAAACATGACAACATGCAGACAGAATGATGGCAATATCAGACAATAAAAATAATTGCCAAGGATCTCACGTAATATTTGAAGATTAGGTCCAAGTTAAATCCAGTTAAATATTAATGTCATTTACTAAAAATATTTTAAAGATAAAGCAAGAATAAAGCAAAATTTAATTCCAATTAGCTGAAATGTTTTTCCAGATGCTTTTTTCAAAATGTAACATTTATATGAAAAATAATGAATCTCTTCAACAGGATGTTGGAGTGGTCCATGCCTCGTCCAGTTATGAAGAGCTGCTTTAATCTGTCTAAAAAGAACATCATTGCTTTACTTTGACTGCTGCATAACAACACATTTGTAGTAAGTTATTACCACTGCAGTAATTTGTTAATACCATGTGACGTGGAATCAAATGAGCTAGCCTACTGGTCCCAGAGTAACTCCTGAGGATATTGAGATGAGTTTCATTCTCATTTCTCAAGCTTGGAAAAATCTAGACTGTACACTAAATATCTCTTAGATTCCAGAAAAGGTAAGGCATTGTGTTGAAGTATGTTTGGGAATTTTTAATATATATATACAAAATAACAAACAAAAAACAGTTAGAGTGGTGTTAGACGCAGCTGAACTCTTATGCTAACTAAGTAGCTAGCTAAATGCTGTGCGTAATGTAGGTATTTGGCTACTGCCTAAGATTTATAATGGGATATTTGTAAGTGCAAATCTGATACGAATGGATAAAGAAAATTATAGTTTCAGTCTGTAAAAAGCATGCATGGCTAACTCAATGAAAAAGCTTGTCTGTTTTGTTGTTGTTTTTTTTTCAATTAAAGGATAACATAATATGCTATCTATATTAGATGCAATAGTTTTATTAATGTTTATAAATGTTTGCAATGCAAAGTATTGATTACAGAAAACTGTTTGGATAGTTTACATGGCAAAATTAGAAAAAAATGAACACACATTTATTTATTTATTTATTTATTTATATGAAGTACAGTGTCTCACATTTTCAGGTCTCTTTAGTCTCTGAAAACGTTGCTTTGGCTTGTACAGCCTTAGAGTCTAATACAGTGTCTGTGGCCTGCAGTGTTGATAGCTGCTCTCCTTGATGGCAACAGTGGATCTCACAGGTACGTCTACAATAAACAGTTGTGTAGAGACTGTCTATTGGCTTGCAACCTGAGTGGAACGATGTGTTCCCTGTTTTTGTGCCACCAGGTATTATTGTTCATGCACTAGTGATAGGTTTTCTTATACCACAATTTATTAATACATTTGCAGTCTAGTTAATGCAAACAGGAATTTGGCTTTCTTCTACCCGGAAAGCAGTCCGTCTGATAGAAATGGCAGATTATCTACACAGATTAGTGATAGGTTTCCAGATACAAATTTCTGGTTTAATCGAATACCCAAAATTGGGACTTCCTTCCTCGGCTCTTTTGTGAATATTCCTTATATCTGTCTGTACACATTAGCTGATAAATCCAATTTATGCACTTTAATTTGGAAATATGTTTGAACTGAGTTTGAGGTTTGAGATATTTTTCTGTACTTTTAGCTGACATCTACATCTAGTAGAGCTAAATGTTAAAAAGATAAAAGGTGGAACATCACGAGCACCACAAACTGAAGCACCACTCACTGCATGCTTTTGCAAACTTCATTTCTCATAAGATATCAACTGTTTGGTAACATTTTTTAACAAAGTATTTTATCCGTGTTTTAAAATGATGTGGTAAACTGTGTAAACCTTTGCCTGCGAGGAAGCAGTACACTACCCATAATAATAAGCCCCCACAGTAATGCAATTTAGGAAGAATAATGAGCCAAACTAATTTCCATGTCCACAAACATAATTGTATTTGCAAGTCCCAAATTTGAGATTACAGATTTGGACTAGCCGGTTGAAGAAATTGTGAACAATACAGTATAATATATGTCTAGCTGTTCCCAAACAGCATGTTGTTATTCAGTTCTTGGTTGAAAGAAAAACTGTACAAACGAGTAAGCATTAATTTAATTAGGTTGCTAGACTATGGAACTGACACATAGTCATGCAAGAGTAAAGATCATTGATTATGAGTTTTACACTATGAAGTTGTGTAACTTTCAAGTTAGAATCTGACAACCTCCTACGAGCAGGTTAGCGACAGTGGGAAGGAAAAACTCCCATTTGGCAGGAACCGGCTGAGGGAGGGGCAGTCATCTGCCACGAGTAGTAGAGGGTGAGGGAAGGGAGACAAAACAAAAGGCATCCTATAGAAGAAAGCCGTAGACTAATTATAAAATGCAGATTGGTGTAGAAACACCTTCTGCAAAGCATGTGACTTTTTGGTGACTTGTAATTTTCCCTTTTGAGTATGGCATTATACCAGATGACCTTCTTCTGACTATAATAAAAAAAGCCTTCACTTCATATACAAAGGGTAAAAGCCAGACTTTAGAAAAGTGCATATCCTGCAGAACAAGTCAAAATGTGGGACATTGTCTGAAGCTGTGGGAAGGGGGGGGGGGGGGGGGGGGGGGGGATCTGGTCATCCTAGTTATGACTGCCCTCTGCAGACAGATGTGTATAACTGCTGCAGTGAAGGTTAAACCAAAAATGTGAGACACAGTCAGCTGACATAAGCACATTTTCTCTGTAGCGCTGCTTGCATAACATTTTCACAAATAACTCGGATACGTGTTTATCGTGGTGGGTCATAAATCGTGTCCTTGTATGCGGGCGTGAACGCGCATGAGCAACACGCAGGGAGAGCGTGGCGCGCGTGCTCTCCTTTCCAAGCCAATCACATTTTAGATAAACACAATGTTGCGTCATTGTTATTGTGGTAGTTGGAGCTCCAGCTGCTTGCAGGCATTTCGCCACCATTTCGCTGATATATAGGCCTTTAAATCTGCGGAGACTGCATTATACCGCTGCAATGTCACTACCGGTGGACGCTTCCTCTGACGAAAGTCTGCAAGGTGAAGTATTTACGTCAAATATATATTTGCCAGTGTTGTTGTTAGCGGTAGACGATAGTTAAACACCACGAGTAAATAACGTCACCTAGCCTGACCACGTGAAAAGCCAGTCGATAGGGGTGTTTGGCTAAATAGCGAGATTGAATCTCAACTCCACATTGATTTATATACCTATAAGACGTGTAGACACAGCTATACAGGGTAGGCCATGGTTCTAGTTAGTTATTAAGGCTAATCTGCAGTGTTGCCACGATGAAAATGCCTTCAAGCTAAAAACAGTCCTCATTTGTTTATTGTTCCTCTATGCGCAGAGACTGCATTCCTATCCTAGCCGAGATTGGCCTGTGATGTAGTACTGGATAACCAGGATTCATGTTTAAAGACTTTGCATTTGATTTAAGGTTCCTGGGTTGAGCTGCATTTCAGTGGGAATGGCTCCCAAAGTGCCAGTCAACAAGGAAGCCAGGAGCAAATTCCCTCATCCAGCCTGGCAGCTGACATGGAGAAAATGTTGCTAGAAGCACAGCACGAATCAGGCAGGAGCAGCTCCAGAGGAAGCTCTCAGTGCAACAGGTTGGTGGGGGTGGGCAGAAGGGGGAAGAGCAGTTCATGTTTTTCCTCTGTTTGTTGAGTAATATGAAGAAGTCGTGAGCTGAGTTTCCCTTATGTGTTTTCTTCTCCTTCTCCTTCTTGTTCTTCTTCACAACAGCCCACGCAGAGCACAGACCCCGCTTCTTCTGTGGAAAGGCTCAGAGGGGAATAGCTCACAGGTACATTAAGCCTTTCTCACAGCAGAAATTTGGACATGTTATAGCAGGCAAGGGAAAGTATTCTTAATTATTAAGGTCGTTCCACTTGAAGAGGTCCTTACTTAACAGCTGAGTCGGGCTTTTCCTGCTTAGACAAGTTGAAAACAATCTGTTTTCTTTATATATAGTTTTATGTTTATGCATTATTCATAACCTTGTTAAAGCTAAATGTATTGTGACATAATTTTATTATTATTATTATTTTAAATTATTTTTTCCCCCCTTTTAGTCAGATGAAGATTTCCAAGAGAGAATACGGGAAGTTGAGAACCTGATGAAGAAAAATGCTGACTGGATCTGGGACTGGTCTAGCCGACCTGAGAACAGTCCACCAAAGTAAGTAGTCATTTCACAATTAGAGATAATCTTTTACCCCAACTATAATTATTACATGCCATGATTTGTAATTGTGATTCATAGAATTTGGAATGATGTCTGTGTGAGCAAAGGTGCTGGTGTGACATTAAACTGGCACTCACTTGATTTTAATGTATTCAGAACAATGAAAAATTAATGTGTCGCTCTGTAGGGAGTTCCTGCTGAAGCACCCTAAGCGCTCAACCTCTCTCAGCATCAGGAAAACCAGCGTCATGAAGAAGGGAGGCTTTCTCTCTTCTGACTTTCTGAAGCTTTTCCTTCCATCATTTATCATTTCCCACATACTCGCTGTTGGCTTAGGGTAAGCAGCATCATTTAATCTTTAACTCAGGCAGTATGCAAAAACTAAAAACACTGTACGGGAACCTCTTGAGTTGCTGCAGAAACTGTTGACCCACTAGACCTGATGTTTTCTATTTTCACATAAATACTGGGATGATTTTACATGCACTTAAAAATGGTATTTGTAAATTAAATAATGACCAATCAATAATCTCTTAACATTTGCAGGATTTGCAGGGTAGAAAAACGACAGTGTCCTCACAACAAAACACTGAAATATATGTAAAAATAAAACAAACATAATGATGTTTAGAACAATGCCTGACTGGATAAACAGCAGTCCTGTTCAGTGTCTGACATTTAATAGGTTTAGGTAAGATACTCCCTGAAGTATATCAACTTCAGAATGACAGAGAATATAATTGTCTTTATTTAGGAGCCTGTGGTTATTATTCTATAGAGCATTATTTCAACACATCTTATTTTGGACTTTTATATTTAAAAAACGACCACATAAACTCACTGGCCACCTCATTAGTTACACCTTAAACAAATTGGTGGAAATGTTCTTCAGAGATTTTGGTCCATATCAGTGATGCTTCACTGGTATGAAGGGGCCCAAAGTGTGCCAAGAAAATATCCACCATGCCATCACACTGCCACCACCACCAGCCTGAAAACTACAGGGTGGATCTTTCATGTTGTTTATAGCAAATTCTGTTTTATAACAAATGTTTTTCCAATTTCATTTTAATGTCCAGTTTTGATGAGCAAATGCAAATTAGCTGGAGAGGCAGCGCTTCTGCATACCTTGCTTGTAATGAGTTGCTATTTGAGTTACTGTTGCCTCGCCATCAGCTTGAGGCAGTTTGGCCATACTCCTCTGGCATCAATAAGGCATATTCAACCAGAGAACTGCTGTTCAAGTTTCTCTTTTTCAGGCCGTTTTCTGTAAACCCTAGAGATGGCTGTGTTGGAAAATCCTACTTGATCAGCAGAATATGAAACATTTAGATCAGCCTATCTGGCACCAATAGCCATGCCACGTTCAAATTCCTTTGAGTCACCTTCTCCATTCTGTTGCTCGATTTGAAATTCAGCAGGTCATCTGGACCATGTCTGCATGCCTTAAGCTAATCTGATGAACTCAGACTGCAATTCTAAAGTAAAAAAATAAATAAATGTTTGGAAAGTTTGGCTATATTCTATTCAACACAGTGAAAATGGCTTGAAATTAAAAAACGCTGTGGATGAAAAATGGCTCCAGGTAGCCCAGAGGGTTAATGCTTTGAGTTGCTGCCATTGGCTGAAAAGTTGTACCTAATTTGGTGGTCATTGAGTTTGCCTTTTACCCGGTTAAAAAACTATTTCAGTAGATACATCTAGTTGTGTTTATGTTTTAAAGCAGCATCTTAATTTCTCCGTTTTCTTCTTTCCTGGTAGGATATATATTGGAAGGCGCCTAACACATCCTAAATAGGATCGTGGCGCTTGGCACTACCACATCAACGTCATGCAACCATCTTGGCATGAAAACGGGACCTTCTAATGATCAAAGGAAATATAGTAGCCATGTGACGTGGTCCTGTTGAATTCAGTGTTCCACATTTCCCACAGCAGTGTGGAGAGTTGAGGGATCAGTTATTGCTGTTTTTTGGGTGTAAAGCTCTGAACACAGCAGTGGCGTTTTCTTTTGATTGAACTCAAATCACTTTTTAAAATAAATAAATAAATAAATAAATAATGCAAGCAGTTTTTTAGAGGAGGCAGATGGCTCAAAGAAATTTAACTTGATTGTTTTATTTGTTTTGGGGAATCTTTAGATTAGTTGATGGCACTCGTTACTGATTGCTTAGTTGTGCAATGATAAATTGTGATTTTCAAAAAAGAACAAACAGCATAGAAATGGCACATGTTCATCATCAAAAAACATTAAAAGTGTGAAACGTATGCATGACCTTAACTGTGTTACAGTTGATTTAATTCACAATGATGCAGAGCAGGCGAACAGCAGATGAACACAATTAAAATTTTATTGAACTTTGGTCAAAATAATAAACAAGTGAATACATTGCCACCATGTTAGGAATCAATGGACAAAGACAATGCATTATGTGTTTGTTTTAATTCATCAGTATATTTTGTGTAGTCAACCTTCATTTCTGCGTTCACAACTACAGAGATAAGATCCACATTTGCAATATGCAGTTCAAATTTGGGTGACATCCCTAATAAATGAGTAAGGGCACATGTATGAGGCCTGTCTTAATGTCCTACTTATCTCATGATCCGGAGGCACTCTATCACAAACTGTATGGTGTGCAATTTCCTCCTCGGTGTTTTCATAGACAGCCACGTGTAGCAGCAGTATATGAGGACATAACTATAAAATAGGATTTACAAATAATGCACATGAGGTTTGTAAAACATTGGGGGACATAACTTGTAGCTGTCACTGATAGAAGTAGGTATTAAGGCTGCAGATTCCCTTTGTCCTGGACCCCATCTTGTGCAGTGTAGTTTCCAGCCTGCATCCTAAACATGAGCAAAAACTAGAACTTGAATCTCTTGACACAAACACGTTATAGGTTGTCTCCAACAGTGGTTCTCAAACTGGTAGCCCCGAATGGTATTTCCTTAACAAGGTTTTCTTGAGATCTGCTCAATAGACAGTGGTGTGACTGGAGATTTTTCCACCTCTCTACAACATAAAAACATGCAAAGCAATAAACATGTTTTAATACATACTTCTAAATTTAAAAACACGTCTGTAGATTTAGTTTCTTTTATTATGTGGATGACAAGGTGTACTTGAGTAGATACAGTCAGTGAAATTATGTCACCGTATTGACTGGGGTAAAATAAGAGAAGGGGGTGGGGTTTGGGGGGAGAAACATGTCCGCTTTTCCAAATTCATGGCCTTTTCCACCAGTTGTGTGGCCTGAATACATGACCAATGGGGGAATGTTACAGTTAGGCTTATTGGCCATTCATCCGTGCTTCAGAGGGCCCAAAAACTTTGAATTGATGATACAACCTTGACAAGACGTCATTTTTAAGTACTTCCAAGAGTTCTGTCGTTAAATTGTGAAATGAAGGCTTAAAATGTCAACACAAACACCAACGTTCAAGAGTTTGACCTCTAGGGAGTGCCGTTCTGTCAATTAGACCCGAACTGGGCTTTCTGGGTCAGGGGGGCATGTCGATTGCCCTGGTGCCAAAGGCAAAAACAACCTAAGCTCAGACTCAAAATAAAACAGGCCTATGGATCAACCTCCTGTGGCAAAAAAAGTAGACACGTGCTTTCAAATTCTTCACCAGGAGGACAACAAGGCTGTTTCTTCTTATACAGATAGACAAGTAGTAGGCTTAACTACACAGGTACGGTAAAAGCCCTATCCTCTGGAGCCCCAAATCTTCTAGTTGATTTTGTCCTGGAAAATGTACAAGTTGTTGGTGGCTGCCACAGCTATCACGTTATCTTTGGGGTGCCAGGCAGTGTGGAGGATCTTCTTGTTGAAGTCCAGGCTGTCCACGCTGATCTCGTCCTTCTTCCTCTTGCCACCGGTGGACACTTTACGTGGTTTAAGTGTGGCCCGTGGTTTGCTGCTTTCTCGGGATGCCTCCAGTGTGATGTCCCGCCGGGTGTTCCGGTCAAACATTCGAAAGAAGTTGTTGTAGGAGCCTGTCATGATGGCACTGCCGAAGAGAGTAAAAAAATTAACTCAATGTTTGAATTTGTTGCAGTAACACCAAAAGTTTGACCACCGATTGATATAACTTATAAGCCGGGAACAACATTTATAAAAACAGTAGTGAGTGAAATGCTTGTCCTTTGCAGCAGGAAGGATACATACCTGTCACTGCCATTCCAGCAGCACTCAAACTTGTCAAAGATGCAGTCGTTTTCATACAAAGAGCAAAGCTTACTGCGAAGATATTCATGGACCTGAAATGAAACAATGTAAAGGGAACTGTTCAAATCTTTATCTTACATAAAACATAGCCTTCTGCATATTTAATCCATGTTGCGAGGCTAACCGGTACCTATCAGCCTCCATTAGGAGTTTGCCTGTCATTTCTTGATAGACCATATCCCTATTTGGTTATTACTGACTTTAGGAAGTCTGAGTAAAATTCTGACGTATATCTGAAAAAGCACTATTTCAAGCCTTAATCAAAGTTGACTTTAAAAAAAAATAAAAACCAAGTCCCAGAAAAGATCACAAGTGTTAATGTGATTTAAAATTGAATCCCCAGAAAAGCATGTTTAAGCACCTGATACGTCTCCACTGGCCTGTTCTCCATGTTGAGGTCCCAAACTTTGACGGAGAGGTAGTCACGTGTCATCATATAGCGTCCGCTGTGACTGAACTTCACGTCTGAGATGGAGGAGATGATCTCAGAAAAAAAGGATCGGCTGCTGGGATCCTCTGGTTCCTCAAAGACTTAGAAAATAAAGGGAAAGGGCAAAGGGGGAAATCCTCAAATTCTTGTATAAATCTTATTAGCTCTTAATTGAATTACAGATCACGACAAAGAAATTAGATTAACAGGTAACAGATGCATCTTTGAAAAAACAAAAAAAACTAGACAAATTGTCAGACTAAGGTTAATTTCAGAAATCGCTGCACTTTCGAATTCTCTATTTTCCAGACAGACCGATGGCTTCACTACAATACGGTAGAAGTACTTACACTTTGAGTGCCTATCACAGAGCGCTGCCGCTCGCATGTCACACAGGCGGATGGTTCCTTTGCTACTGCTGTACACAAATACATTGCATTGATGTGGATGGCACTCAGCAGCTGTGATTACTTCTGTCAGTTCCTCCATGTTGGCGGGCTTGATGTCTACAATATCTGTTAGCACACTGTTAAGGAGCTAGCAGTCTTATATTTTACATTGATGCAATGCTATTAAAACTTTAAGACACATCTAAAAATCAGCTTTCTGATATATATATATAAAAAAAAGGATACTAAAACTTCTGTCTGTGATTTCCAAGTGCCATAGATTTATTCTTAGGTCATCTGCAGAGAGGTAAGTTTCATGATCACTATTTACAGAAATGGAATTAATGTGATAGGTGTGCGCATTTGCAAAGATCCTCCGTGGGCTTGCTTCTACCATGAGATCCATTGGCATCAGTACTGGTACCTGAAATGTACAACAATCAATTTTAGAAAAGTTATCACATAGAGTCATGCTCAGAATGAGGCAGGTCTGAGGGACGGCTAAACACACCCGTAAAGAGGTGATTCTAAAGGGGTCTCTGAGTCGTCCGTCTTCGTCTTTCAGATTGTAACCTTCTGCTCGTTTATCTCTTTCACTAATTTTCCACAATTTGATAGTTTTATCTGGGGGGAAAAAGGAAAGGCTTTAGGAGAGGGAACATAGCGCTTCATTATCAACAAATAAGAAAAACAGAAAAAAGCTCTTACCGTTTGTTGAAAGTAGAAAGTGAGCAGCATTTTGTTGTGGTAGCCATCTTATTTTATTAATTTTTTCCTCGATTTCTAAACTTTTCAAATAATCAAATTCTGGCTCGTGACTCTGAAAAGTGCTATAGACGTTGTACTCCCCACGCAGGTGTGGACGATTCTTAGACTGAGGGGGAAAAGGCAACAAAAACAACACTGTAATCATGGTATTGTTTCTGGCATTAAAAAAACCCCCAAAACAACAGCAAAAAACCAAAAACAAACAAGATTTCATCATTACCTGTTCATATTTTTGCATAAATATGTAAAAGAAAGCTCATTACAGAAAATAGCACAATCAACAACAAGCAAAATAAATAAACAAAAAATACATTTTCGGCCACTCAGTTATTTACAAGTGGGTAACTCCTTATATTTGATTCTGCATAGTAGACATTAGTTGGTCTTCCTGAGACAACCCCAAAAACCCATAGACCAAGTACATGTATAAACTACTACACTGTGGAGCCACATGTAGATTTTTCACAACAGTTCCATTATGGAGTACTGATGTAAAACACTATGATCATGGCATTGTGCTTTTTGAAATGCCCTAAACAATGTTTAATAGCACATTTTCATTGTAACTTTACCATATTTTCCATAAATGTACACTCATCCCCCCTCCGATGCTGACGGTGGATCAAGGAGACCAGCGCTTATGCTGCAGGCCTGGATGTACTGTCTACATTGGCTGTCTCTCACCCTTTACCCACCCCTGTTGCTTGTCATGTGTTTCTTTGGTGTATTAAGAGTTTTTTCATGTGCTATGTGCAGAGGTGGTTTTTTTTCTGTTCTCAAACTGATCTCCCTGTTGGAGCTCAGTCTGGGGGGAGTTATTTTTTTCTCCTTATCTTTCCTCGTGTTGTGCATTTTCCATTGTTATACCTCTCTGGCCTATCTTCCCCATGTGATGTTTGTGTAATGTATGTATGGTCAGAAGGGTAAGACGGCGCTGGCAAAGGTCGGCAGCCTTAACCCAATTTCCTTCGGGGTCAACCTTCAGGATCAATAAAATCAATTCAATTTTATTGAATTGAATAAATATATGATTAAACTGAGAAAAACTAAGATAACACCTTCCCATGATAGTCTAGTACCTTAATATTTAACCTTAAAACCAAAATAAATATAATATCCAGTTTGAATACCACTCACACTTTGTTCCTAGCCAGTGTTTCTGCCAACTGTTTACTTCCTAAAATATGCATGCAGCCTTCAGTTCTTACATGTAGTTTTATTCCACATTACATTGTTCTGTGCTGTACGATGATGAATGCATCTTATGGTAAATGTGAGCATAACAAGACAAATTCATAGAAATTGTATTGTTGAAATGGATACAATAAACTTGGTCTTTTAGATGTAGTGTATCCCAGAGAGCTCATTCTGCTCATTTGGATGTTGCGTTTTCAGTGGGAGGCATTCATCCAAATGACTTCCTCAGTCTTAGCTGAGTGCAGGTTTCCCCAACCTTACAAACACTACATTTGCATGATGATCTAAACTGGTGCCACTGACTAACAATCCGCTGTAAGGTCAGTTTTATGATCATTAATATGCAAATACTGCTCAGAGAATATTTAATATCTATATACAACAACAGCTTCACTTCTGGAATGGTGTTACTGCTGTGTGATCCTTACCTCTTGTTCATGCTGAAATATCACTACTCTGCCTCCCTTGTCTCCAGTTGCCAGTAGCTCTCCAGAATAGTTGAACTCAACTGTTGAGATTATGTCAGCTGAAAAGACACAAATCGGTGTGAATCAGACCTCACAGCTCAGCTTCCGCACTGTAGTTGGGATGGCAGCTAGAATGCTACTGTGATGGGCTGCAGGCTAAGTCTGGTCCCACTGTTCTTATAGAAAATGTAAAATACCGATAACCACATAATATCACGTAGACCCATTAAGGTATGAATGAAAACAAGCATGATGTCACTCGACAATTTATGGACGCAGCACATTGACGTCACGGGCACGGTCGCTCCCCCTTTAATAGTTTAGCCACCAGCTAGCTCATAGCGAGCTAGCGACACACAGCAATCTACAAGGAAAGGGCGTTTGTGCAACTGATCCACAAACAGGTCTACACTAATCACGAGAGCAGTCTTGCAAAAAAGCACGCGCGTCCATCCGCCGTCAGCTCTCGTGCACCTCAAGTGAATCCCACAGAGAACCATCATCAGACCACCTAGCTAGCTGCCCACCACTGTAGCCTAGCCGCCGAGCTAACGTTAGCCACATACCTTCCGCAACATCTTCATCTATCGCTCCTTTTACTTGAGAGAAACACCACTGAAAATCATTTCCTCCTGCAACTCCTGCAAAAAGAAACCAGGGTTAGTGTGATTCCGGCTCGCCCTTCATCGGGCGGTAATAATGACCTGACAGTGACACAGTTTGACAACTAGCAACTTAGCTTGCCAGCGCTAACGCTGGTTAGCCAAGTTGCAGATTCAGGCCATCACACACACCAAGTGAGGTGGATCCTTTTCCCTTCCTTTAAAAAGTAGCTTACCCGCCATTGCTTCATTTAGCAGCTCTTGTTGTACACAGCTTCCAATGCCTTATCAACCAGTGCGGCGCGCTCGGGGAGATAGATAGCATCCACAATCAGTGTGAAGACTCGGGTCCAGATCTGTCAAGACCACGGAAATTATCCGTGATTTTTTTTCTTCCAAAATGGCGCACAGTACATGGAGAAATGACGTCATGCACACATGCCACATCCTGACTCCATCCATCCTCCTGAGCATCATATCAGTAAATGTGCATTTTCACTGGATTTTATATCCACCCAGCTTTGTTTCGATGAATTGCATGTTTTACATATATGGTTATTGAGGAGTTTAAATTCTATTTAGCTGCCCACTAATAAGCAGGACAAATACAATTTACACATCCCCGCCTGGTTATTTTCA
Organism: Rhamphochromis longiceps; assembly: GCF_057381845.1. NCBI lineage: Eukaryota > Metazoa > Chordata > Actinopteri > Cichliformes > Cichlidae > Rhamphochromis > Rhamphochromis longiceps. Next base: position 14,629,491 of record NC_140569.1, on the reverse strand, counting down.
CTGTGACTGAAATAAACAGCTACACATGCAAAAACAACTAAGAAAATCTACATTTTTTTCAGGCATATATCCACAGAGCAAATATGTTTAATTAAAATGATTTGCATAGCAGCCCATGAATAAGAGTTAAACACATTTTGTTTGCATGTTAAACGTTTTTTGACATTTAAATTTTTTTTTTTTTTCATATTTTACATGCAAAGTGTGATTTTGAGTAAAGCGTCACTTTGAATTATAGTGACAACATGTAGCACCTCAGCCTGTATTGGATGGTCAATCGGTGACATCTAGCGGCAAAACTGAGAAAATTCAGTTTACTTCGCATCCACTATATAGTTTTCAGTCTTTATTTTAGTCTGTATCCTTTTCTATTGTTATATTTCTTCACGAAGATAAAGGTAAAAAGAGTCTGACAAGTCCAGTGAAAACAAATGCAAGCCAGTGTTATTAGAAAGAAGCCTGCCACTCAAAGAATCCAGAATTTAAATCTATGAGAGAATTTCACAACAATGTAAGTGAGCTTTTAAAATTAGTTTTATTGGCTAAAACTGGTAATTCTGCACATGCAATTTCAGTTTTCTATGACCAAACAAAGGTAACTTAGATAATGGTTCAAAGTATATTAGGTTAATTTGATATTATTTCAAATACTCAGTGTGATTTTTTCAAGCTACAAAATAATGTTTTAGGTATTTTACACAGAACCAACAAAAAAATATGCTGTGTATTTATTTTTTAAATAGATTGTCTGCAGTGTGATGTAGTGCATACAGAAAAAACTGCCGTAGATGATGTATTTTTTTTTAATTAAATACATATGGTGATATATATACACAGTTCAGTGGATAAATGCCAATAAGCAGATATGAAAAAGCATAGTCTAAAGCTTGTTTTTATTCAGCTATCATAGCGTGTGTTTTTGAAGCCAACTCATCACTTGCACTGACTTGAAGTTTGATTATATATATATATATGTATTTTCCCCATAGTTTATATTTGGTTTTTGCAGCTGCACATTGTCCAGGAGGTGGCAAGAGAATAAAAATGATGTACCCTCGAAGACCTGGGCCAAATCCCACCAAAACCTTCTCCCAAGCTACACATCGTCTCATCACTCACGCAGAGTCCCACGGGAAGAAGCAGAGCAGAGGCCTGGAGGTTAGGAAGACTCTCTCACTCCCTCACTCTCTTTCTCAGTACACCTATATATCTATATTTAACTATCTATACAGGTACAGACATATCTATATATTTGTCCGTAGAGATATTTATACAGATATAGCATAAAATTAAATGTTCTTATAAGGTGTTGGGTCAACACCTGCCACTTTGATCTATCTATCTATCTATCTATCTATCTATCTATCTATCTATCTATCTATCTATCTATCTATCTATCTATCTATCTATCTATCTATCTATCTATCTATCTATCTATCTATCTATCTATCTATCTATCTATCTATCTATCTATCTATCTACATGGACTGCATTGCACTTTTCTTGCTCACTCAGTTTAACATTATTCCACATATGAATACATAATGGGTGTAATTTATGCATTTTCTGAAAGTGCTGTCTGAAATGCAGTTGACTAATGTCAGTTTACCAGAGAAACTCTACAGCACCAGCTTGTGTATTGATCTCATTTGCAGTTAGTAGATGTGAGGGCATTTAGCTTTAAATTAACAAAAGATGGTCCACCAGTGTTTCATAAAACCATCATTATTTTAACAACCGCTTAAACCTTTTAAAACACCCTTGACTTCTACGTGTCGAGCCCTGTGCACCAAATGGGTTTGTTGTGTTTTGTACTTTGATTGCTTAAATGTTTGACTAAGTGGACCACTGTGTCAGTCAGTACTTTGTGAATACAGTACAAACACATCATGATTTGAAAGCAGTAGGTGTGTGGGTGTAGACGCCACACTGATGTCCAAATCAGAATGAAAAATAGGGCTTTTAAAAAATTAAAGAAAATGCTGAATGGCGATTTTTCGTTAATTTAAAATGTCTCTTTATAACGTGTTATACATTGAATTAAACAAAACTGCTGTCCCGATAAGACTGCATTATTAAAAGCAAGCAGTTTCTGTTCACCATCATTGCGTGAACATGTAATGCCCGAATGCAGCCTAATTTATGATTTAATAAACTGTACAGCTTAATCGTTGCGTGCATTCGAAATGTTCACGTTTGTATGAGTCGAGCGTTGTGGCTGTGACTATGTGTGTGAGTGTGCTGCCGTGCCGTAGCTTCATCAGGTATAAGGAGAGGTGTTGACTTTATTCCGAGCCTCCAGTAACACCACTGACTCTGATAGTTCCCCATCCCTGTGGGAATTCATTATAAGACAGCTAGAGGCTGCTTGTGGATGGTTACTGTGCTGCCCGTATGTTAACTTGTCGCTATCGCGCAAGGCAAACATGTGGTGCAGCTGCTTTCTCTGGCTGTGGGCAACCTGGAGAGATTGATTGGTGAGCCTTCTGTTTTATCCAGGATCAGGGCCACATTCAGTAGACATGGTGCCTCCGGAGAAGCAGCCATTTTCCCCAGAAAATATGGCTCATTACCAGCACAGACAAAATGAAGGTATATTGACTTTTTAACATCTTACAACACACCTATTCCTGGCCCGTTTAACAAAAAGCGTTTGTTATCCTGGAAATCTTTACTTCATCTTATTCCCATGTTACTGAATACAAAACCAGCGCTGATTTCAACATGAGCTAATCATGCCCAGGTTTAGTTTGCCAAAAATCACACACATCGCAGCTACTATCCTCACCTATTTCTCTTTGAATTTACACACACAGTCATGAACATAAATACCCATGCACATTCATTTTTGCCCGGCACGCACAAACATACCCTTCCCCCACATTTGGTCAATCAGACAGTTTTTAACACAAACCATTGGCCAGTGGATGTGTCTGCTCTGCTCAGGGGCATAAGCTCTGTCCAGACCCTGAGTCCTAACACACACACACTCTCGCTCTCACTCAAACACACACTCTCACACACAAACAGCAAAAGACAAACACAATCAATTATTCAAGACTCTTGTTTTGGCTCATGTGTTTTTTCTTATTATTTCTGTTCTGTTGTCTCTATAGTATCCTCTGGCAACCTAACAGCCAGGAGGCCAGATGAGTGAGATATGAGGCCTGATGACTTGAGGTCTGTGTATGTCTTTGTAATTTAGATGGCAGAGTATAATTTGCATGCACAGCCTTCAACATCGTCTCATTGTCTGAAGGAGATTATCCTTGCGGCTTGCCACAGCCGCGGGTTGTCAAAGACCTGGCTTCTAAGACAAACCTTTGTCTCCTTGTTTATTTCCCCTATGAGTGGAAATTTTCAGTGTGGTCATTTAGTGTAGCTGAAACTCACACTGAAGCACACAAGCGATCAGTGAAAACAGTACACCATCCTTTATCATAATCACAAGTAGCCCTTAAGCCCTGTACCTTTGCATGTACGCTGCAGTATGTAGTGTATGTTTTACATACAGGGACTGTCATTCTTCAGTGTGCAAATTTGTGCACTAGATGGCACTATGGCACTTATTATTCAGTGCCAACAGATCATTTCCATTTTGGAGGGGGTGTGTGTGCGTGTGCGTTGGTGACAAAAGTGATGATCACAAACAGCTTGTTTTCCCAGACACGATGTTAATGCTATCATTAAGAACCCCATACCCACTCTTTTTTATTTATTAACTCTTTTGACCTTTAAGCAGAAAACACTTGTTGTTGTGCATAAATCTTATGTGAAGTATTTTTGAAAAATACAAAACCGGACTAGTGTTGTTGACTAAAGTTTGTGTCTGCTCTAACTTGACACATTCAGAGATTTTTTTTCTTCTTAGGGCTCAATTGAGCGTCAAACAACTCTCCTGAAACAATCAAAACAGGAAAGAAGCACATTGTAGAGATGTATTATATGTGAATCCTTGCTGCGATGATGTCCTTGTAAGAGATCGTATTGTAAATAAGATGGGTTAAATTGCACTTGTAGCTTCCTTTCAAATAGTCAGGCTACTCTCGAGGGGAGACAAGAGAGCGCTGCAGACTCTACCTCTAATAACGCTAGACAATGAGATCCCAGCTCATAACATAGGCCTCCACTATATAGAACAAGTAGTGGGGGCTTAGCAGCTAATAAAGTGGCAAGTCTTCAAATCCATGTCAGAAGAGCAGAGTGCCACGGGGACCTTTCATAACACTTGTATGTGCAGGTTCCAGTGCAGTGTAAAGGTTACACATCCACATTGTAGTGATCTAACCTGATGAATTGCCTTAAGCCTCACAAATTTCAAGGCTGTGTTTTTTATTTAAAGAAGCAGAACTGAATAATTCTCCCACTCTCTAAAAGCTGACAGGTGAAGACAAGAGTGCGGAATGAATGTTTGAGATGCAATACAAAATCGACTGTGTGCACTCTTCCTTATTAAAGCGCACGAAGCAGCAACACATTTAAAACTGTTCAGTTTAATTTGAATTTGCTTTTGTTTTATATCTGATAAGCGTGTTGTCGACAGAGGTAATTTTGCTTTTCAGAATTATAATACACATCGGTTTTGTTAATTGAATCATGCTGCCCTTTGAGTTCACAAAACACGGGCTCAGTAATTAGCCTTGATTGCCTGGTCTGTGTTTCAGAAATTGTCGCTCCCGCTTTCTCTCTAGTGAACCTGTCCTTCACTTGAGCACAGACACTCCTTCAGCATTTCCACCCACTTTGTTTGTGAGTCTTTGATCCACAGTATTCCAGTTAAAGTTACACCCATGTGCTGCAAGTTGAAACTTTCAGTATTGTTGCTCAGGGGAACCTTATACCCGTGGCGCCTTCTGCTTTTGTCCTTCCCTTTAGCAACAGAACTCTCCTATGGTCCTGGACAAAAGACTACTCACGACACCATTTTATGATCTCTGTGATGATACTGTTTCCTTCTCCTGCTTGCACGTTGGCTTGGTCTGCCCATTATAATCCAAAATGTTTATGTCAGGAAACATCATTTGGGACTCTCCCGAGAGACAATTGTTGATTTGGAGTAAGGGATGAGAAACTATAAAAGAGACGCCCTTTATTCTGAGATGCGACAAGAAAACCAATCAGTATTTTCTCCATATTCACAATAACATAAAAGTATGAAAAAACAGATGCTGCCAAGTTCATAATTGAATCATAAAACCAAAACTCTAATTTATGTTTTTCTCTTTTTTCCAATTATATTGCTTCAGCTGGACTACACTATACAGCAATTATCAGACTGAGGATGATTGCGTTTGTGCACATACGTAGCATGCATATGAATTTACTTTTGTGTCGAGTTACACATGCATGCTAAGTATAATTGACGCAACATTAAAAAACATTTTCCATAACAACAACACAATCTGGCGCGTGAAACACTTAAAGGCAAGACCAACAAATACAGTATATGAAAGTAGAGAGTAAAGTGCTGCGATGTCTTGCCTCTCCAGTCTGTCTAATCACTATGTGAGTGAAACATTCATGGTACACTAGATCAGTTCAATATTTAATTTCTCAACAAAGACTACATGATGGAACAGATGCTCAAACTTTGTATGTTTCTCAGGAGAGCAAAACTCACTTTCATGCAGCTATTGAGTACAGAGATTCTGATTGTGTACAGGCTTTGTGTTGACTTCTTTTGGGCTCTTCACCTATGCACTAAATGTACAGTGATGGCTAAGAAGATGCTCAAACATATTAAGTGTGCACAGTGAGTCAGTGTTCAAACCACAGACTGAATACATCAATTGTTTACATCCAGGGGCACTGGAAAACTCATGCGTGGAAGCACATTAGCGATGCACCAAGGTTGCCCTTTGCCTTTATGTCACATTTCAAGTGAAAATTTGACTTGGCATGTTTACATAGGATTTCTTCATCTCCCTTTTAAACCCCTATGGGCAAGCTGAAGGTGAGGGGAACTAAGATTATTATCCCCCGTTTCTCTGAGGAGCTTTTCTTTATGCACACCCTCACAGATGTCGACATTTGGTTAGGCGGTGTACATAGAAGCCCCAGATTATCTAGCGCTCCAGGAAGTCTGTTTAGCTAAAGTTAGGAGTGGTTACTTTCCTGCACCTTTTTAATTTGCTCTGGTGTTTTGTAAGCTAGAGACCCCGCTACTTAGTCATACATCTGTGTTAAACGGGATTCAGGAGAAAAATATCGGTGATTGAAAATTGCTGTCCATTCAAAAACCAGGTCTTAGTTGTACTGATGTTCACATCAATAAGCTCCACTTGTGCAGATGTAGACCTAGTCACGGGAAGCGTAACAGATGGTGTACTATATGTCATAATGCTATAAAATCCAACAGGAATTGACAATTGAAATCCCACCCCAGAGTTTGCCTCTTTTAGCTTTGGCATAATCTTCTCAGGATTTCAATTGCAAAGTCAAAGAGAATAGTCTAGCACATGGGGACTAGTTATCTGGGGCAAATACGGTCTAAGGTTGACAATGCAAAGGCTATGTTTATGTGCATCACACTTGCTATACTGAATGTTTCCCAGAGTGCAAGAACATCCTCCCCTGAATTCTATTCCTCTTCCCACGTCCCAGTGCTGCCGTGGAAAGTAGGCCAAGTGAGCACCAGGGCGTTGCTTTTTTAAGATGATCAGTTTGTCAGTGTGTTTTTGTGTGTGCTCAGGACGGCTATTCATGTGGCTTGACTCTGTAGAACAAAGACCAGCATTATACAATTTGCAGCACTTCCAATAGCAAGGAAAAGGGAGAGGTTGGAAAATAGGGACAGGACAAGTGTGGATGAAACAAAGACAAAATCTGGCTTGTACTCTAATTCATTTACTTCCTCTTTTCCACCTCTTTGTTGCAGCAAAAAGGTCCCTTGCCAGTAACACTCCTCTGCAGGATCATACTGTACTCTGGCTGGCATGGATTATTTTTAGCTATTGCTGTGCAGCTTTCACCTTGACTCCCTCTGTCTTGACATCATAATTAACATTTCTGTTAATAGTAACACAGTCCGATATTAATAATCTGACTAAAATCAAAATGCATTTGTAGACTTGCCAGTTGCCATCAAATATGTATCTCCTTTATAATGGCAGCCCCTAAAGGAGAAAAACGAATTAGAGGCACTGATGCAACATGTTGAAAATATATATTTTGATGTAAGTAACTTGAGAATTATTAGTCTCTTGTGGGTGAGGTAGTATCACTGTGAGTTGGCAACACCTCCATCCTGGGGTCAACAGGCAAATTAAAGGTCTCTGGAGTACTGAGGGAAAGGCTGCTGCCTCTTTGGTCATGCATGCACAGGCGCTCTAAAAAAAAAAAAAGAAAAAAAAGGAACAAGGTTAAAGCTGATGCCTCCTCTTTTGGAGGCCACTTTCCCCGATGCAACATGTGCCCACATCATACTTACTGATGAGGGTTTTTTTTTTTTAAACTGACCTTTAAAGTCGGATTTTTGCACCCATTTTTCTGAGTGTCACAGTCTGTTTGGCAGTAGGGCGCCTATATATTAAGTTAATATGTTCCGATTTAGAGCTGAATAATCAAATTTGCCTCACTTCCATCATCGCCACTGAGAAATGTGAGGCGGCGTGATAACTTTTTTTTTAAATAAAGAATTTTAGATAGGCCTACAAAACAGTGATGGACACAATCAAGACCAGGGCTGTGTTAAGAGCGAAGGTATCCTGGGTATTTGGTCATGTGTATTTTGGTCTAAATTTCCAGGGGATATTTTAGATGTTAATAGCCCTGAAGTGGTCTCGGTTTCTTATTTAATTTCTCTCGCCTTCTTTAAATGTAATTCGCCCACAGACTGCGCCGCGAGGCTCTAAACCGCGCAGAAACTCTCTCATCATTTCCACAGCAGAATGGAAATGCAAATTGTGCGCACGGGCAATGCCCTTGACAGAACTCACCACTGCACACAATTAACATGAACACTCTGACAGAAGTTAGTGACGAAACGTGAGGTCACACCAGCACATTGTCAAATAATGTTTATTTCAGACACACAATAAACACATCAGAAATAATAATAATAATAATAATAATAATAATAATAATAATAATAATAATAATACATAAAAAACGTTCTTTCCTTAATTTTTTTAGCCCTTCAAATATCTGTTATTTTTTCTTATTCTAGTGTGCGAGATGACAAAGAAAAATAAAAAATTTTTTTTTTATTATTTTAAAAATAATTCTGTTGCTTTTTAAAATAGTACCTGAATTTGAAAAAAGAAAATGTAGCTCGTGGGGCAGTGGGGAAGCAGTTACATATAAACCAAACTTGAGATTTTGCTATCTTGTCACTGAACAACACAGCTGCCTCATATCGACTCCATGATCTCAAGTGTAACCAACGAGGGGCGCTGTCCGTCTATTAGCTCCAACTTGACACGAACAGCCTTCATGATTGATCTCATCACTCTTGGCCGTTTGATTTTTTTTCTAACTACAATAATTAAAAAATATCGTGAAAACCATGTTTTAATATGAGATATCGAATTTTAGGCGTGCATTTATTAGGCCGATAAGTTGTAATAACTAAAGTTTGCACTGAAGGTTTTTTTTTTATATATATGTGATGCGGAATCAAGCTATTTGGTAATTTAATTAAAACTGATGGGGGAAACTGATATAAGTGATGTGTATTTTTTTCCTCCCTACTCATGAGAAAATTGTCAACGCACAAGCATCAGCTGGAGTTAATCTTTTCTAATTCAGCTACAAGTGACAGAAATTTTAAACAAAGGCTGTAGGCTGAAGCTCCCTAAATTAGTTTTCTTTGCGCGGTGTAACTTAAATTTCAACTTCAAATATTTTCACAAAATATTGTAGCTCTAAACAACGGAACAGGCGATGTTAGCTGTAAACAGTAAGTGGGCTGATTGCCTATTTGTTCCGTATGGAATTTGGAATAATGCCTAACTGTGGGCATACTTGATAAATATTTAATCGAAAAAAAGAAGAAGAAGGAGAAGGGGGAAAAAGATCACTTTAAAACAACCTCTGCGATAAAGCCGTGAGGAAACTTGCTTGGTGGGTGCTAATAAAATTTCCTTCACTTCGCTTTTTACCAATCAATCCATTAGGAAACAATGCAGGTGAGCATAATGAAAGTGTTGTCCCAATAAAGTGCATCGATGGACAGCTGGGCAGCGGCCGGCTGATTGACTTTGCCTTGACATCTGGGAGGCCCGCTGGCCCCTGGCACGCGTATAGGCTGATGTCGCCATTTACATGCAAATTTAAGGAGATCATGAGGGCCTCGCCCCGTAAATTCACACACACACACACACATAGACACACGCACACAAAAAAGAAGACGTCACCCTCGTCCCGTCGAGACGGGAGGTCTTCTAAAGTCACCCTGTAACATTTTTTTTTGAGTGGAAACCACGCGTCCCGAGGAGTTTGGTTTTATATCAGTGGTCAGGTCCAAATCTTTGGGGGTTCACTCATTGTGATCACTGAATAGAAAGAGTGAGATAACAGGGCCCCCGTGTTATCAGCCGGTCATTTATACGAGCATTCAGGCTGGCTTAATGCGGCCAAGATGAAATAGTTTGCAATTGTTTCCCCTTCTCTGTCACCCATCACTTACCTCTAGCACGCTGTTGAAAAAAGTGGATTTAAAAAAAATCTCTTAAGGAGAGTGGGGGAGGGGGTGGGTAATAAAAAGAAAATGTGACTGAGATGGTCTAATTCCACGCCCGTGCAAAGTTTTCATGCATGCAACCACTAAAACAAACGGGGATCAACATTTCTTTTATTTTGATGCTAACATTTCACCTAATGATGGAGAGCGCATTTTCCACGGTGTAAGCCCACCACGCAGATGATCCCACAGAATGAGCTGAGACGGATTCAGGCTCCGCGCCTCAGTGTGTGGAGCAGCTGACTCCCTCTCTCCACGTCCAGATGGCTCCTGCACACAGATTTGCATTCATTTTCCTTTAATATCTTCTGAAATAGCGGGGCAGCTGCATTTGTTGTCAAATACGGTTTAAAACTCCCTTTCAGGACAGCATCGTTACCTACGTGACGGGTGTGGAGATCCATTTTCCCTCTCCAGTCAACAGTATCAGATCTAAGAGGATTTGTCTCAAAGTCTCCTAATTTGATAATCAGATTTAAATCGCCTCGGTGCGTGTAATCAGGGGTTAAGTTCTAATAAGCGACTTGAAACTGTGCAAAAAGCACAGTGAGTTCTGTGCAAAAAAGATATTTGCAATCTCGGTAGAACAGACAAAACATTTGCAGCACGCGTCTCGATTTGTTTCATCTAAGGGGGAAAAATACAATTAACATAGAGCACCCATTTGATTTCATTCTCATATCCTCCCCTCCCCACAAATTTAAACTTTGAGTTCTCTAAAAAAAATAAAAAATAAAAACAAAAATAAAAAGTTTAAAAAAAAATCTACAACCTGGTTTTGTAACTGGGCAATTTGGCAATAGATTGTGTAGAGGTGAAAGCAACAGCTTATAATTCACTTATCTTTGGCAGCAGCTATTAACCCTCTGCACCAGCTAGATAGATTGCTCAGGATATAGCACACATCTAGCACACATCTCTCTTCCTCGCACCCTCCCCTCTCTCCTTCATCCTCTCCCCCCTTTCACCACTAATGAACCGAATTGCTTGCTTGTCCCTCTCGGACGGAGTCGGACATGTAGGCAGTTGGCTCTTTAAAAATGATTAAGATGTTTCTGATTATTAGGTACATGGCGTGCATTAAATGCGGAAGACATAGAACCATGGATTTCCCGAAGTTTGTTTAATGTCATGAGACACCGACTCTGATTTTTAATCTATAAAAGAGGTCAAAAGACCTGACTTTATCTGCAGTAAATGGCACCGCGATGTGACTGATTTGTTTTGACATTAATAACAAAGATGCTGAAAAACTCCGTCTGATTTCCAAACTTTGCTCCCTTTTTTGGATTTTGTGCGCAAAAACTAAAACATAAAAAAAAAAAACCCTGCCCGACTGCCCCAGCGAAACAAATGAGTCAAATACCTGTTGTTAAAAAAAATGATCAATGAAAAGTTAATGTAAATTAAAATATTTATAATCATGTGTGATTTTATGATTTCCGCGTTGTGTTAATTACACCTTAATTACAATAACATAACCCACAGCACGCGATCACAATACGAAATAGAATATATATCAATTTTATGAAGAAACATAATCTGCTCTTATTGAAATATGATTTATGGCCTTTAATCTCACAGACACTGAGATGCTTTCGATACGTCAGTGAACAAACAGTCTCATCAAGTCAATTTGTAATGGTGTTAACAAATTTAATCGAATAAATATATGAAATGCTATTAATTTTAATCCATTATAATAAAACTAATCACGGAAATTGCAATCGGTAGGCCAGCTAAAAATAATAAGCACTGAATTCCGAATAATTGTTATGTATTATTATTATGATTATTTTATTATTATTATTATTTTCCTCCTCATTATGTGTGATGGTTACACCCGGTTGAATTTTCCATATCATTAAAAAAATCAAACTCACCACATATAGGGCCTAAGCAAGAGGAAAAGTGGAGCGAATGAGTGTTCTCAAGCTGCTGCACTATAGGGCTGTACCCGTACAGTGGAGCGCCACTGCCTGACAGGAACCGTCAGAGCTCCATATATGGTCAAAACCACGCCCCTTCAGCGTCATATTCTGACAGCGCCTCTCCCGTGGGTTTAGAGTTTTGGCTCCCGGGAAAGATTTCAGTCCTCGGGGAAAGAGGGCTTAGTTTTGCATGTTCCCATCCATCCTGCACGACGCGAAAGGGCCCCTTATCCACCTCTCCTGTGTACTAGGAACACCTCCACTGGTGATCAGCCTTTGCCTGTGTTTGTCTTGTGGAGAAGCAGCAGCACCTTTTCAGGAGTGGGTTTTTTATTCAACAAGAAGTCCTGAAGGTTTTGGATGCGGTGCTTCAGGGATGTGGGCACTTTGAGAGCAGCATCACCCACAAACACAAACAACTGCCATCGATTTTTCTGTGAATAGCACAAAAAAAAAAAGAAAAAGAAAAAAAAACAGAGGAACAATAGCAACACAAAAAAATCTTGTCTATTGAACAATTCACTTTTCCAGTCTGTGGATACCGCTCTAACTAAGTACAGCACTTTGAGAATTGTTCACATCGGACGGACTGAAGAGGGAGGCAAGACCTGTGGACCGGGTTTTCCCTCGCAAGTCTGAATCGGCTCTCGCTACTTATCCCGTGAAAAAAAAAAAACCCTGAAGGATAACACGCTTGGACGTTTATTTGCCTAATTTCGCAGGAGGCTCTTTTTCACGCAAATTGTCCTAAATGTTTGGGATTCAGGAAACTATACCGCGGGGTGGGACGACGATGAAGGAGGAACCGCTGGGTGGACTGAACTCGGTCCGCTCCTGGATGCACACAGCTGGGGTGGTGGATGCAAACACAGCCGCCCAAAGGTACGCATGCCAAAAAGCATCTGATTTTTCTCACGCATTCCCTCCTCATCATATCGACCCCTCAATCCCCTGAATACTCTGTATCAATTACGGTCTCCCAATAAATGCCCCCCCTTCGGCTTTCCCTTCTTTCATTACATCAGATTACCCATTATTGTGACAAATCAAGAAATCTCCCCCGTACTCAAGCGTGCTTCTGCATCTCCAATGTTTCCATCAGCTTCTCCATCATCTAGTATCCCCGGTGTCCGGTGCTTAACCGAGATGGTCTCTTGTTTTCTCCCCGCAGCGGTGTCGGCTTGGCACGGGCACATTATGAAAAGCAGCCCCCTTCCAACCTCAGAAAATCCAATTTTTTCCATTTCGTCCTGGCGCTGTATGACAGACAGGGTCAGCCCGTGGAGATCGAAAGGACAGCTTTTGTGGACTTTGTGGAGAAAGAAAAAGTAAGCGGTGTATTTTAGAATACATGCACCTCTCTACATAATCAGCACATGTATCGAAATTATGTACTCAGAAATGGGCAATGGGTTACTAAGGGGAAGTCACGTGTAATATTGATTTTCTTTAAAAAGAAAAAAAAGGAAAAAAGGAAAAATTCAATTCCTTGATGACAGAGGGTCATTTTAGCATCTAAAGCCGTTTCTCTTCTTTAGCACCAAAACTCTGAATTTATTTTTAAACGCATAGACATGTGGTGGTGATGGGCAGTTGTTTTTCTGATTGCTGATTTTCACAAACTGTTGTTTTCTGCAGGAACCAACCAGTGAAAAAACTAACAATGGGATACATTACAAACTACAGTTATTGTACAGTAACGGTGAGTGAAACTGTCTTTAATATTTTTAAAAACATGTGAAAATCTATCAGTGAGTTTGTCTGTGTGCGTAAAACCACATGTAATAATAATAATAATAATAATAATAATAATAATAATATTATAAAATTATAATCACTATCTGAACTCTTAGATTTTAATGAAAAGTTTTTTTTCTTTTTTCTCTTTTTTTGAGGGTTTTATTATTATTTATTTTCATAAATTCATTACCCACAATTCCTTAAAAATGTAAAAGTGCTCCTCTTTTTCTCTCCCCAGGCGTCAGAACAGAACAGGATCTTTACATACGGTTAATCGATTCCATGACGAAGCAGGTAAGCTGCTGCTGTTACACTTGTTTCTGCGCACAGTGCAAACTCCACGGTTCACAAGTGGGGGAGGAAAAAACATTTAAAAAAAGCCAAACAAAATCTTAACATGGCGTGTAAATCGTCACCCCTGAGATACATAGACACACTTCTCGGTTTTCTAAAAAAAAAAAAAAAAAAAAAATCTGCTTGCAAAATGCAGTTGTGGCACAAAATAAAAATCAAATTACAGATGGAATCAGAAGAGACAGCTTCCATTTTGACTGTTTACGTTTGACCATATCATATTGCAAGACCCTAAAGTCAATTTCTCTTCGCCAGAGTTGAGTCTTTTTTTTTGTAGGTTCAGTTTGTCCAGCATTAAAATTTAAACACTACCTCTGCTCCATATGATCCGATTTGACTTTTCCTGCAAAGAGTCAGAGGTGACGGTCTAAACATTTTTAAAAAAAAAAATTGCTTTAAATGTTATATTTATAAAAATAGACATTTAAAAAATTCTGCTCAGGTGTAAACACGTGAATGGCTTTCATAGCGTAAAAATAAACCCCCAAAAATGCTTATGAGTATTTTTTTTGTTTTTTTTTAGATTACCGAACTTAATTATGATTAGGGAAAATAAAATTAGACGCCACGCTTTCGTCTCTCCATATCGTGTTTTATTATTAAACAGAGGATTTAGCTAGAGCCTCAGCCTCCTGAATAGAGCCGTGAAGCCTGGACCACTGGTCACAGACAACATTCCTGTGCGAATGATCCGAGTCAATGACGCAGAACAAGCAATTTATGGATTTCTGTTTCTACAGCTGCAAATAGCCACATAAATCAAACCAATATAGATAATCGCCTGGTTCCCCCGAAAAAAAGAAGAGAGGGGAGGAAAAAAACCCCACAGCAGGTCAAGTAGGACAGCTTTTAGAAGCGAGAGAGAGTGATGCGACCTGGTTCAGATATGTCACTTTTTCAAAGTCATTCTTTCCTGTTGGCATAAAGAGAGTCAGGGGCAAAAAATACAAATTTCATTCTAGGCAAACAGAACGTAAAAATTAAGTGCAACCTATCAGGTTTTTTTTATTATATATATATATATATATATATATATATATATATATATATATATATATATATATATATATATATGTAGATTTTTTTGGCATTATGTGCAATATTTTCTTTATAATTTGTTGCTTTGCTTTGCATTTACACTCGGTGCCGGTTCAGCGTACGAGGGAGTAAAGTGTCTATCCTTAGAAATGGTAGAAGGAGGGAGGGATCGAGGGAGGGAGAGAAGAGCGGCAGAACTGATAGCTCCACGCCATCTGTTTCAGCCAATGCTCAAAAATTACTCAACCGTACCGCCAGACACCGCTTTTTATCCACAGAAAGATCATTGTTAGCGGCTCAAAATAAACAACAGATTGCCCATTAACACTTTCCCCCAAATATCCCCAGATTATAAGCATATTGATGACACTTCTATTGGATCTCTCCTTATGAAAATCCCTCTGTCTCCCCCCCTCTCTCTCTTCCTCTGTCTGTCTGTGCCACATATTATCCAGATTAATAAAAAATACAGTTTATGATTATTATTAAATATATGGATTGCTACTTTTATTTTTATATAAATTTTTACTATTGCTGCCACAAAAATGTAGAAGCAGTTGATATTTGTGCATTTTTTAATAGTTAAATTTAGACAGTCATTTATGTTTATAGAAATCAGTATAATTTACAGCACAGGGGAATGCTGGGATTATTTGAACCACATTTCCTATTCAGTATTTGGTCTCATCTGTTATATTGTGTTGCTCTAACATCACGTGTGTTCATGCCCTGATTTATTTTGTTAAACAGTAGCCTAATTATTTGCCAGTTCAAGAGTTTTCTTGATGTGTGTGTTGAAAACGACGGCTGTGTTTTCACTTTATTTCCATCTCATTTTGTTTCAAAGGCCATAGTTTATGAGGGTCAAGACAAGAATCCAGAAATGTGCAGAGTTCTTCTTACTCATGAAATTATGTGCAGGTAAGCGTTATTTTCCTGCTCTGTCCATTTTGCAGATTCAAGCAAAAAGTAATTCCCTCCCCTTCAATAAGTTTTGACACTCATGATGTGATGCAGCGAGCCAAAACTGTCCTGTGGTCCTTCAGCAGCCACAGAGCGAGAGAGAGCTGCTGTCATTTCTAACTTTGATATGATGTGATTCAACTTTGATATGAATATGACAGTGAAAATGAATGGTCTTTTCCAGTGAAGGGGAACTGAATGTGTAATAAACACTCAGTGACAAAGTACATAAGTTGTGGTTTTGTTTTTTTTAATCTTTTAGTTTGTTTTTATATTTTAAGAATTATATATCAGCATGCCAGGGACAATGTGTCTTCTGTTATGCATTAATGCTGCATGCTATGCATCTTTTTTTTTTGTACTCAATTCTCAGTTGATCCCACCTGTCAACAATGATCAGCAAGCCTTTTAGTGTCATTTAACCACATAAATCTCCACTCATATTGCGCTGCTATTCAGCGGTGTCATTGATACTAAAAGGAAAAACGCCTTTTGTTGTTATTGTTGAGCTCAGCATGAGCTTTGTGAACATTGAATTCGGATACTGTCGGTTAACCGCTCCTTTGTTGCACCGGTGCATTGTTCAAGTTACTGGTTGAGAGCAAGTGCAGCATGAGAGCTGAGAATGATTTGTCTTTTTCCATGCATAAACTCATCACTCACGCTCAATTTATACAAGCATCCATCACTTATTTGTGACACATTGAATATGGTCGTGCTCGAGAGGTAATATATTTTTTTTTCCAAAGGGAAGTGCATTTTGCTGCTGAATAAAACAACTACTACAACTGCTGCCTATTATCACATAAGAAGATATACATAATGAGAATATTCTTTTGATATATTATCTAATTAAAGCATATTTTATTTTAGCCGTGTAATAAACTAGTTTTTGAATTATATATTTTTTCTCAGTACTTTGCAGCCATAAAACACTTTTTTATTATTGCTTCTAGAAAGTCATGTAAATCAGGGATATTTAAATAGCGTGTGCTTGACTGACAGTAGCTTTGCACAAAATCTTTGTTTTCCCTTTCTGCACCATATGGCATAAATCAATCTTATTCACATATGTTTATATGTTTTCATTTCAAATGGAAGCTGGGATGATGTATTTGTTTATTTTTGCTGTTTTTTTTTATTCCAGTCCCAATCAAAGAAGTGAAAGGCAGCTAGCTATAGGCTTAGGGAGGAGATGGTTGAAACATGTGGTGGAAGATAGATTAGTGCTTTTGAGGCCATAATTGATAAATGCCCCGCAGAAATATTGGTTGAGGGTGGCACCTTGCATCTCCCTCAGAAATAGCAGCTTGGCAATTAGAGGTAAACAAAAGCTGAAGCTGTGAAAAGTGACTCCCCTGCCTCCTGGCCCAATCCCCACTCCCCTCCCCTCCAACACTAAGCCAAACAACACAACATGTTGTTTTCACCATTTTTATCAGCCATCAGCATCAATGGAAAGGATAGATTGAGTGAAGGAAATCTCATGGTAATTTTTACCCCCCATATCAAAAGCACTCAGATACGCGTAATACATGCATGTTTTTTTTTTTTGTGCATTATTTATTTATTTGTATTTATTGTGCAAAGTATCGCTTGCCCTGTAACACACTTTTCTATGTTTTTGTAGCCGATGCTGTGACAAGAAAAGCTGTGGAAACAGGAACGAGACTCCCTCAGACCCAGTGATCATTGACAGGTAGGCCGTGTGCAGCTTTTTCCTTTTCTGTGTTTGCGAACAGGGAATGAGTAAGTGAATGAGTGAGCGTCAGACTGACTAAATGCATGAGTGACTGAGTGGATGAGCAGGCACATGGATGAGCTAGTGAACAAATTAGTCCCCTCCCGCTGTACCAGACGGCCCAGTTGGGCTGACTTGCATCTTACAGCCCACAGTGTGGGAACTGTGGGTGACTCTGTGTGAGTGGCTGAGGGGTGTCTTTCCCAAGTACCTGTGCACTGAGGGGCGGTCACCACCTGGATAGGGTTTGTTCAGTCACAGGTGGTTCAATCACTAGAGGATCATGCTGGGAATACACCTAATTAGCTTAGGCAACTTCGCATTTATTTGGCTGGCTTCCTTTCTTTGTTTATGACAGTGATGCTTACACTGTCAATAGTTGTTTTTCATTGACTGTTTCCTTTGTTCAAGTTAGCTGTGAGCTAGGTGCCATTAAAGCTTTGTTTTAGGAGGGATAAACATTTTATGTCTGCTGTTTTGTTCTGCACCTTCAGGCTAGTTATCTGCCACTTTTATATTACCTTCATCACTTTATAAAGTGGGAGAATAAATGGCCTTCTTCCAGGCGTTGACATTTTCCCTCACACTGTGAAACTATAGGTCTTGGTCAATGTGAATATGTTTAGGTTGGTGGTACGAGGGTGTGCGCGCTTATGTGCTTATGTGTGTTCGGTGGCTATAGAGGTGAGGTAGGGGGTGTAGTTTGAGCGTCGATCTCAATGTAACTCTCACCACGTAGTAGGGAGAGACAGCAATGCTAATGTTTGACTAGCTGGAATCACTGTTTGCTTAGTGGAGAATGCCTGGTATCTGACAGAGGGGACAACTCTCTTATTAGTAATCAAATAGGGCTGAGCAGTTGTTGCTGCCACTCCACTCCAGCGGCTTCTCATGCATCAGGAAGTAGGAGCTGGCTGCCCTGGGAGCCTGGATGGATTACCAGAGCTACTGCTGTCTGAAGTCAAGCTCACAAAGACACACATGTAGATAAACGCAGATGCACACTCAGACAAGGACACAAACGCAGACAGACAGACACCCACACACACGCATGCACATCCTCAAACACACACGCGTGCTGCTTGTATGTCGTTCATGCTGTTGCTGTGGCTGAATGTATCTCAATGCAAGTACAAGAAAACTATTGAGGGTTTTTTTAGGGCATCGTAAGAGTATAGCTTTTTCCTTTTTTTTTCTCGCCGGATTGCAAGGATTTCTTAATTCATTAGTCAGGTGCATTTGTTCCTTACAATAGTGACAGCGATAGTGCAAACATTAACATATAACTTGAGACGTCTACGTCTCCTGATTTCCGCCGCTTTCATGTTTGCTTTGTGCTGCTCTGCTGCCTTTTACTGTTTAGAGTTTCGCACGCCATTGTTCTTCAATCTGCGGGACAAAACATGTAACTTAAGTACAATAAGCAAAATGAATGCATGGAGAATTAAAGTCAAGAAGAGGGGTGGGAAAAAAAGAACAGGGAAGAAAGAAGCGGATGGATATTGTAAGCTCAACTGGCTCAGGGAGGGCTCGGATTTTCATTGTGACGAGTCTGAATAGGAGTAGAGTATCCCTTTCCTTGCACAATGAGCAGCTCTGTTGAAACACAAAAGCATATGTTCCTCATTAGACCCTCCCATTGTCTCCATGTCGTAACTATGAGCCCGTCAGCTCACCCTAACAGACCCACACAGGTTCCCAGTGACTGAAGGAGGCTCGCAGAGAGGGGTGCTTGTGAAAGGTTGCAGGGTTTAGCAAGAGTTACGGACACGGCCAGAGCACACTGTAGGCTTGCTATGTAAGCTTATTTACTGCAATTACTTGACTTTTCCCGCTGTGCATATGGGTAAGCTTTTCTGTTAAAGCTTCCATGTTTTACAGCCATTTCTGTTACATCTGTCATTTTCTCATGCACATCATTACAGGCACCTGTGCTGCGGTCGCTGCTGGCAGAAACTGATTATTTCCAATTGAGTAGAACATAGTTGAGTGACATAAACCTAGAGGAGAGGTTTGATTGTTGAATCAGGCACGTCTCATCTGTCTACAATTACAGTATGAAAACCAGCTAGCACTGCCACATTTCCCAGAGAAACAGTAGCATGGCCGAACCTTAAGAAACAGATTTGGAGTGAATCATTGATGGCGTTCATTCTCTGTAACATTTTCCCAGATGGTAAGAGGGGAAAGCGCACACAGCTAGCTGGCATCTAGCAAGACATTAACTGGCATTCCCATGGATCTGGCATATCCAACGGAGTTTGGGAAACTTATCATTCCAAATGTGTCCTATTTTCCTGCGGTCAAGCCAGACATCTGTTTACCCTATTTTCTCTCAGAGTTTTGATACAGATTTTCACTCAGATTTTTGAAGAAGAAGGATTCTCTTTAAAAAAAAAAAAAAAGTTGGTTAGATATAGGCCCAACAGCTGTCACAAAGTTTCAGCACTGCTTGGTCTTTAAATATTTCAGCACTTACATTTGATGCCCTTGCATAATTCATATTAATTTTTGGATGAAGAAAGGCCCTATTTTTGCTGCATTTGGGTGGGTTTATATGTGCTACTAAAGTTTCAGTGTCTTTTCAGTGTCTTTTGCAAAAGTCAGTTTGTATTTTGCTCTACAAAAAAGT
Organism: Rhamphochromis longiceps; assembly: GCF_057381845.1. Lineage (NCBI taxonomy): Eukaryota > Metazoa > Chordata > Actinopteri > Cichliformes > Cichlidae > Rhamphochromis > Rhamphochromis longiceps. Next base: position 14,609,410 of record NC_140569.1, on the reverse strand, counting down.
CGATTCACTGTTAAGAGCATGAGCACTCTTTTTCCTTTCTTCAGACATCAAACCAGAAACTAAAAAAAAAAAAAAAAGTAAGTCAGTCCGTGCTTGTTAAATAAAGGAAACAGCCACTAATTGTAGCATTGTTGCTATGATCGCATAGCTGTACACTTTGCTATGTCTCATTTATAAATCCAGCAGTGCTACAGTTGTCACATTTATAAGTTAATGGTCCTTTAAAGTAAGTGGGAGTGTAGGCTGATTTAACTGGTAATTTAAGTCTTTAGAAATATAGTGATGAGGCACCCAATATCTGATTAGATGGTTTTCCCATTTACAGTACACATATAGCCAAACATAACTCAATTTACGGTGACTCCTCTGGTTGGGTATCTGCCTTCACTCTCTTGCATATTGACTTTGTCCTCTCTTGTGTGAAAGATTAGATACATTGTTCCGGCTTACACATGGATTTTGTAATAAGACGGCACATGTTGTTGAAAGAGGAGAGAAAATGACTCATTCTGACTGTCAGGGTTCAAAGGTCACATTTTACACAGGGATCTCGAGCAATTTATGCAAGTAGCATTGAAACAGACAAGCGGCAAATGTGTGTATGAATTTGGATTTTTTTTAAGGTGTGTGAGTTTACGCTGCCATTCACCAACAGATTCTGGACCATATCTAAACATGTCAGCTTCATTTATTCCAGCGGCTACGGCCCTCCCTTTCACTTCCTGTCACAAAGGTCAAAGAGCACTGACCTTTGGAGTGCAGCCCAGCCACTGAATAATTCATGACATTGACTTGTTTTTTCCCCTTATTTTTCCCCTTGTCTCTTTCTTTCTCTCTCTTTTTTTTTTGGTCAGCACACATGGTTGTGCTGTGGGAGGCTTTTATTCATTTAGCTCATTTATAAAGGCCTCACCGCACCTGTTCGTGTGTTAATGCAATTAAATTTTTGCCTAATGTAGATTTTGCTTAGCTTTCTGTTATGTCCCTCATTAGTGAGCCTGTATTTTCTAAATGACTTTGCGTTATCGTTCATTTGTGGAACACCTACGAGGTCATTTCCCAGAGTGCACTTGACTTGTTGTCAAGTTGTTTACCAGAAACAAAAGACCGCAGCCTTAGAACGTCTCGCATGTGGTTCCCTCGGCCTTCTAAGAAACAAATCGGAAAATTTGTGCGCTCCCATCTGGTTTGTGCAAAACCGTGATTACCTCCAAAAGCTGAACAAATGCCAGTATTTATAAGGTCAGCCCTTTATGTGGAAATGTGATGTAAATGAGAATCAGCGAAAGGGGACATTAAACAAAATTAAATTCATTGTCTCCTTTAATGTCATTTACATTTTTGGCTAAGCCCTGGACTGTCAAAGAGGATTTCTAAAACCATTTTAATTGCACATCAGCATTGGAAAAGAGGGTGTGTTTTCACTGAGCGGCTGACTTGATAACCTGCAAAGAGAAGTCTGTTTATGAAGTGCCTAAATGACATGTTTTCACTGCATCTGCAGAGGGGCAATTAAGATGGCACTCGGTAGGTAGTGTTAATCTAACACCATCCCACCATCCATAATGAAAATGATGCAGTGGATAGGGTCACTGTTGTTTTGATTTAGAGTTGATTGCTGCAGGTGTTACTTTTATTTCTCTTTTTAACATTATACCACTGAGCTGTGGGATCTTTAGATTTTACAGTGAGTCATTTAAAGCTGTTAACATGTATAGGAAATGCTCTGTTATTATATTTACACACGCATGCAAACACCTGCAAATGTCTTATTATTTGCGGCTTAATAAAATATCCATCTTGCTGTTGGATTTATGGCTGTGTTTGGTGTAATTCGTGTGACAGATGTGAGTTTTTCACGCCCATTGAGAAATGGGAGAATAAACTGGCCACCCCTGCCTAAGTCGACGTGATGTTTGAGTGAAGCCTGTCTCCTCCCGAGCCAGAGTAGGAAGAGCAGGAAGTGTTGAGAGTGAAAGCTGTACTTGGCAGCCCTCCTTTGGCTTGCACTTGCCGAGAAATGAAACCCAGACCCTCTCTGCAGCCCCAGAGCCAGAACCTCCTTCCCAGTGCTCCAACATCCAGGATTGGGTAATACTGTTCACTAAGCAAAACATTACCTCAAATTATACTCGCCCTGTTTTCTATTCCCTCCTCCCTCATGTCGGTTTTATCGCAGTTTGTAAATGTCAAGACACGTACAAAGACGCACAGTATAAATGATATTTTCCAAATTATGCTCACATGTTTGGGTTCACATGAGTGGCGGCTGAATGTAACGTGGTGCCTGACGTTCCCGAGGGAGACCCACCTCACTAGGGTAGGATTCCCCAGTGGCATCAGCTAATGGCAAGACTTGACAACAGCAGAGAAGCCGGGGGTGTTGTGTTTTACTAGCGCTGAGCAGGGGTGATGACTTTAACATGTGTGCAGAGAAAGACGGAGATGTTTGTGTGGCGTGTGTGCATGTGTTTTGTGTGTGTACCTGCATCTCTGAGTGTCTGCACACACTCGCGTGTGTGTGTGTGTGTGTGTGTGCTGTGCTAAAGAGAGAGGTGTGCAGTACGAAAGTGGCGCGGGCCAACAGAGCGACGGATTCGGCTCCAGCTTGACGGCAGTGAAAGACGAAACATGGTTCCACATGTGTTGAGAAAGAGCAGTCCATCTGTCCATTGAGACAACCCCTCCCCCCCTCCAACCCCACCCCCCTTCTCTTTCCCTCTTTCCTTCTCTTCCTCTCTCCTTCTCTAGCTGCCCGAACCACCCACCCCCTCCACTTTTTACTCCCCTGGTTCACTGCTGACAGAAACAAGGCCAGAGCTGGGGTGATGGGATGAATGCTGGGCCAAGAGCAACACTGGACCTTGTATACACACAGTTACACACAGTTACACACACACACACACACACACACACACACACACACACACACACACACACACACACACACACACACACACAAGCCGAAGAGGAGTAAGAAAAGGTTATCAAAGATTTTATATTTATTTATTCACTTGTTTTTTTGTTTTTTTTTGGTGTATGTCTTTATATGTTGTTAAAGTTTGCCATCTTTATTCGCCGACTTGTTTTTCCATAGTTTTCATGTCCAGCTGCGGAGCGATCATTTATTTTGATATTATGAGCGAAAACACTCTATCGAGATTTATTCACTGTTCCCCGACACACTGCTGCAATAAGCCACCGTGGTGAAAATCCTACATTATTGAAATTAAATCTGAGGTAAATAAAACATGCCACTCTTTCTCAAATATTTAGCAGCTCTCCTTTATAATTAAACTTTGTAGCTGTTGTGATGATGTTGTTTGGTTCCTTAAAGCATTAATGACGCAAGATCTTTGTCGAACAGCTCCCGATTCTGTGAATCACATTTAGGTCACTCAGACCTATGTGTGTGTGTTTTTTTTTCTTTTTCCTTTTTTGTGCTATTTTTTCAGTTGAAAAAGAGTCTCCTTTCTTTCTCTTGGCATGTTCTTACTCCCATTCAATCCTTATTAGGTTTCCCCTAATTGTCAAACAAACTGTTGGGTCAACCTCAGTCGTATCTGGCCGTAAAACAGCACATTAGGCCCTGGTGAGGGATATATGTGGTATTTCATCGGAGACGGAGTAATGCTGGGGTTTTATGGTTAAGTACCAGTTCACGCCCACGCCATTTGTTTCGCATTAGAGTGGAGGTTTTGTAAATCAGATCAATATGTTCGCTGAGATGTGATTCCATGTTGGGATCTCCCGAGTCGTTCTTTCCTCAAGTATTTTTCTTAGGGGACTGGTTGTCGATGCACACTCCTCTGCTCCCCCTCCCTGCCCATCCTTCCTTTTTTCCCTACCTCTGTCAGTCCCTCCCTCCACCACCGCCGCAATCTTTTTCCATTTTCTGAATGTAGCAATTTGTAGTGTGACACAGGCTAGATTAGGATGGGAAGCAGTCTGAAGATTTCATCGGACATGGTCCTGCTCCCGCTGGTGTGAGGTCACAGGACAAAGATGGGGGGAATTCAGGGATAGGGTCATCAGTTACCTCGGGGAAACGAGCTGGTCTGCTGGCTGCTCTGTTGGCCCCAGGGGTGCCTGGGATGTATCGGAGGAGAAGCCCCAGAGAAAGAACCCTGAACCAGTGTCATTTATTAAAAGTGACAAGTTATTTCTAACTATAGCTCTGTTTTTATTGTTTTACAATGCTGTCATTTGGAACAGTGCCTCTCTGTTCAGGAATCACAAACAAGTGATGAATGAACCAGGTGACCAGCTTTTTTACCATACACACATGCTCGATGCTCCTCTGCAACACACGCGCGCTGTTAAATGATATTTTGTGTCTCATTTCTGTGGTAAATTAAACAAATGTGCAGGTTTAATAAAGATCGACCCCGTGATAAGTGTACTAAAAACATTTCACCATGCACCAGATTTTCCTGCAGGACATTTGTTCAGTAAATTAATAACAGCTTACAGTATGCATCTCAGCTTGACCTCTGCATAATCAGTACCAGGAGTTCTGCAGAATATGACCACACTGTGGTGTGTGTGTGTGCACAGAGAGTAGATATTCAGCTTTTACTGTTTCAGTTGTTTTTCTATTCTGGGTTTTATTTATAAAAATCATAAAGTTCACAGTAATAATGGCATATTTTTTTAGTGTTTGACCAAAGCTCTTCATTGAGGGTCACTGAGGTACTCTGCTCCCCATCTTTTTTTTTACTGCCTGCCCCAACTGCGTTAATGATATATGACAGAAATTTCCTTGTGCTGGTTCAGTGGCAAGAAAGGTCCTGGCTAGTCTATATCAATCCATCTGACTTATGTTCCCATGTCTTGAATTACCGCTTGATGGAAACCTGCTGTGGGCTTCTCTTGCCAATTGAAATCAGATCTCCTCCACAGCCTGGTGTGATATTGATCCATATTCAACACCCAGGCTGCAGATCGATCAGTATTGATTTACAATAAAAAACACTCCTCTGCTTGTTCAGCACTGCGATCGATACTTTAAAGGGGGGGAAAAAAATTTAAAAAGAAGAAAAACAGGGCTGTTCTTTCTACCATGCAGCGACCAGCTGGAATATATTAAAAAATATATATGAAGAGATGTTTCATTTCATTAGAGGAGTGCGAGTTTAAGTGACCAAACCTTGACCACGCCAGCAACCGGCAACCACGTCTGCAGTGAACAATGATCCTCTCCTGCTCATGTGAGACAAACCAATAAAAATGGTTTAACAGGATGACACTTCTATAAGGACTCATTTATTGAAGGAGGTGTGTCTGTTTCTGAATTAGTGGCACATCTGCACTGCAGTGGGGAGTGCTAAAACTGTCATATCAAATCTTTCAGAAAATTGAAATGGAATGCTAAAAGTGGTGGATCGCTTGAGCTTGATTTCAGCGTGTTAACACGATGACATGATTTCCTGCGGTTTGATATTAATTCATGTCTCATTCTCTATCCCACCCGCACACACACGCTGGGCCCCTGCCTTCCACACGGTCATCATTAGGACCCAATACAACACCGAACACACTGGAACAGACTAACAGGACCTATTGAGCTCCATCCAGATCCACTTTCCTCCCTGTCACATCTTAGTCCTAATCTCTCGGACTTCCTCTTCTCTGCCAAATAACTGTTCCCATCCAGCAGGTCCCAGCTTTGGCCCGGGCTGCCAACATCTGAAAGTTATTATCCCCAATCTCTGACATCCAGGAGTTTACAGTTATATAATGATGGGGAAAACCACATGTCCCCAGAGGCAGAGAACATTTTTGAGATGCCTCCCCATCTGTTTTGGGGGAGCTGCCCATTTTGGGCCAAACTCAGAATGGCAAGCAGGCAGATATTTTTTGTAATCTTTTATTTTCGACCACTGGAACAGGCCAGTCTGGGAGTCATTATATGGGGTGATAAAGCAAATCCAATTGGGTCAGGTTCCCCTCCACACAGTGCTGGTGGCACCAGCTCTCCCTGCCTCACTGCTCGTCTGACTGTGTAAGTGGTGGTTGTTTGTTTGTCCTAGGGAGGCTGGGCTGGGGACTAATGCAAGCCCCGGGGCCAGCCAGGTCGGAGGCGACGGTAAACCCGAGCTGCCTGGTGCAGCAGTGCTCCCTCGCTGCTGGCTCGGCCTTGTTTGGACTGCAGCTCCGGTTTGCTTTCTTAGAGGGAAGTTGAGCCTCCGTAATCACTGAACCTTTCGCTCGGGTGGGGAGTGTAGCTGAGACCAGAGGGAGCGATGACATAGGTCCACAGAGGCCCGGCCTGGTCCACCCCTGCTGCTCTTAGCATATTTATTTTCTCTTCTCATTGTATGGTTTAAGTCACACATATTATGTTCGGACTTTATGCACGTGCATAGGCACTCAGATGGGATAAGGTGCATAGTGCAAAGCTGTAGGCTTTGTTTTTACTAATAATGCCAGGGATTAGTGACTTGCTGACCTCAGTGTAATCTTTATTAGTCTATTAACCGCATAGTCTAGCTATGAAGCCTGATTGGAGAAGAGCCGTACTGACATACAGCTCAGGCTAGCAAGAATCACCTGCTATTCTTAAGTTGACACTATTTTAGATTATAGCTACATAAATGTATGTGTCTGCTAAAGTGTTTCAAAATTTTACAGATTTAGATCATTTAAGACCTCCACACTGCCCCCTGGGCACCCCTCAAAAATGTTTTATTCAGCATCACCACTCTGTTCTGTTTTGTTACGTTATTGAAATGGGTTGTCGAGTCGAATAGAGTCAACCTGGTGCGCCAATCTCATTGTAGCCAGTGGAGAGTGAAAGCCATCTCTGCAGCGTAGGCTCACCAGAACACACACAGAGATTGGACAAGGGGGGCAGCGAGAGCGAGAGTGCGTCCTCCAGATGGAGATCCCAGATATGGGGGAAAATGTCCGGGCCATTTTCCAGGGTTTCCATAATGGGAATCTACCCCTTGCTTGGTTATTAAGTTGTGCACACAAGGCGGAGAGAGATGGAGAGGAGAGGAGATAAGGGCAGGCGAGACGAGAGATGGACAACCTGCGTGCCGTCACCTCTCTATTGTAAGTGTCAAGCAGACCCTGTTGGAGAAATCGCAGGTCATGTGGACAGATGATTGTCAAAGCTCCACGTTGATATAAAGCTTTGCGATTTTCTTTGAGCAGCTAAGGTGCATTAGATTTGTTTTTGTTTTTTGGGGGGGGAGAGGGAGAAAGTATGAGGTTCAGGTCAGGAAGGTCAGATCTGGGGGTCAAAGGGTCACAGCCTGTTTGGTACCTGAGTAACCTCACATGGCTAAGCCATTTCTCAAGCTCCCTGAAATGATGGCGGGGTGCAGAGAGGAGGGGTAAGTTGAAGGGGTGGGCAGGAGAGTGATCTATCAGCGGCAGCAGGAGACATGCAGACAGCATGGCAGCTACTGCAGCTAAACAGAGTGAGACAGATAGGCAGAAGTCTCTCATACGTAACACCAGGAGCTTTAAGAAGACAGCACTGAGTGTTATGGATGCTTGACATTGACCTCTTATACACAGAGTGTGTATTTATCAAGGTTGTAGGACAACGGTGTATTTGTTTGTAAATTATTTAGTTCACTGGGTGAAATGCTGTTTTCCTCACATAAAACTTGCCACTTTTGTAAGATAAGAACAATCGGTTTCTAGCCTCCCTTTTGTGCTTCTTGTCAACCTTTTTTTCTACAAGGCTTAGAATTTAGGTGATCATATTTTGAACACTGTCACTTCTATCAAGTCAAATCTACTTTAAAAAGAGGGGAGGAGAAAAAAAAAAGCTCTGAAGCTTACATTTTTCTCGAAGAGAAATATTTGTGTACAGATAGGCCTGTCATTCTGTGAAACAGCATTCATGATTCTTTTATTGGTGCTCAGCCATCACCCCCTCTCTTCCTCAGTGGAAAAAAGGCTAGTCTACAAAGTGGCTTTTTGTCGTTTGAGAGAAGTAAACTTCATCAGGTCGACGGCGAGGTGTGCTTCACATGTCACTCAGTCGATCTCCCTCCTAATGAAATGCTGCATACAGATTTCTGCCTGCGGGCTCAGGGGGATAAGACCGTGGTAACAGAATGAAACAAACCCCTTCCCATTCCCTTCACTCACACACAAACACAGACACACATGCAAAACACACATCCACAAACACACATTCATGCCGTCGTATACACACACACACACTCTTGCTGGAGAGCATCCATGTGAGGAGATCCAAATCTGCAATTTATTCAAATATTGATATTTCTACTTGTCAGGAGAAAGGTGCCTTGAAATTTCCTCTGAGTACTCCTGTCAAAAAAATAGCAGGAAATATGTCAGATAATTCATAAATGGAGTTCAGCGCTGCAAAGTCAGTTGGGAACAGCAAAATATATATATGCTTGTCAATGAAGAATAGGAGCAATATTACAGAGCCTGCTGCTCATTCTTCCATCATGTCAAGCAAACAGCTTTTGCAGGCCCAAGTGTATGTTTCACAGTCTGTGTGTGTATTTGTGTATATGCATGTATATTTGTATATGTCCTCGTGTACGTACATGTGTATGTATATTTATGCATGTGAATATGTTTGTGCTTAGGCTGTGTTGTGACTCCCACTTAGATCTGTTTGTTATCTTTTTCCATCAAGACACTCCATTTCCCGCCCTGATGCAGCCAATGGGAATATGTCCTTTTTTTTCTCTCGCAGAGGTCCGTAACCGGACGCTGGCCTCCATGTGGTTTGAATTAGGGCCCCCGAAACTGTGAAGGACGCCTCGAATGACGTGAGGCACTTGCAGACCAAATTCCATTCTGCTGAATGGTGGAGAAAAGAACTCTCCGGAATCCTCCGAGATTTTTTGGCTCGGGCACGTCAGCGATTAAAACAGGGCGGAAACCAATAACTCAATGAATCATGGGGCAACGTCCCATGAAATCTTTCACTGCTCTGTCACACCCTCGTGCAAACCCGAATCAACTCAAACTCTGCTGATTAGTCGTTTTTTTTTCTTAAGTGGAAAAAAAAAGACAAAAGTCTTGTTCTTTTCTTCTGCTCACTGAACAGAACTTCGACAGTTTGAGCAGAAAAGGCACGTCTCTCCCTTGCCTCCCTTTTTTCCTTCACCTTCGTCCCATTTTTTGACAAAGTGTGTGCTCACCGATGATGCATCGCTTGACCACATTGTGCCAAGGCAAGACAGAATAGGACTCCACATATCTTCTGTGGTCATGTGATGCCATAGTTCATAGCAGTTGATGAGATGCAGTTTGGCACAGCTTGGGACCCATCTGGGAGATGCAGATACGCAGACATGAGAAGTATTTTACAGCAATGCATCTGCGCGCTTGAAGAGCTATTTAGCATATGCTGCTATACAAGAGAATTTGCTTTGCTGTTGCCAGCTGCAGATTAGTCCTCATTTCTCAAAAATCCGACAGAACAGCTGATCCGTAGTCACAAACAGCATTGAGTGCTGTCCAAAAACTAATACATGTTAATATTTTGCTTAACTACATCAGTGCTGTCTCCAATCATAAAATAAATCAAGGAAAAGCAAAGTGTAATTTCGGTTTTCCTCGTATCAACAATAACAGTGTCAAGCGGTGCAGTAGTGCTGCTGCCTGCACTGGCCGTTTTGTTTCTGTTAGCTCCAGCAGAAGTCAGAGCCCATGCTGCTGCTCTAACTCAAGTGGCTGATATGTTAGGCCATCTAGGGCATGGCAGGCGGTTGACAGTCCATGCAGCCTGTCTACCCACAGGACATCTCCACATAGTGTGTCCACAGTGGGGCCAGTGCTGTCATCTGGGCCCACTATGGACCACTGCTCTGCTGACAGTGAGAGGGTAAACGTTTACCACCTCAATCCCCCATTAACTCGGTGAAGGCACTTCGATCCTCTGTGAAAATAATGATATTGATTGGAGCTTGGCTCTACAAACGAAACGGTTGCAACTAAAAGAGGGATGGGCCCTTGCATTAGAATATGGGATTTTCGAGGATAAAAGAGTGTTTGGATCTTGTTATATTTTTCCTCTCCTCCATCTCCCTCAAGCTTTCCCCCCACCTCCTTGTCTCCTCTCTTTCTGCATTTTTATGTGTGTGCATGTAGTGTGAGAGCCTGTGCGTCTCCTAAGATTACCCTCCGCTATCCCCGCAATCAAACAACAAATGACAACATCATTGCTCAGGCCTTTCAAAATACAACACAAAAAGTGTGTTGTAGCTACATTAACTTGCAACAACCCCCTAATAGACCCTTGTGGGTTTTGTATCTCTCCCCCTTCTCTCTCCTCTCTTCTCTCTGCTAGGCTGTCACATATCCACCCCCCTCACAGTGTGAGCCTCCGAGCCCCGGTGGAGATCAGGAGCTCCCTGTCGGAGGTGCTTTGTCACGTAGCCCAGGGAGCGTGGAACTCACCCAGAGCTGTTGAACAAACACAAGCACAGGGGCTGTCAATAGCAGCTCCGCAAACTAATTGCCTGTCAAATGAACCACCCTCGTTAAGCTGCCCTCACACACACACACGCATATGCACACACTTGCGTGCGCTGTGACATTCATGCGCTCACACACGCATGCACACACACCCGCACACAAAGCCGATTTGATTCAAAGAGTAGTGATACCTTGTTAGAAGAAAAGACACACGAGTGGCACTTCTCTGTTTGCCGTCTTGTTTCTTCAATCGTTACCAGCGTGTGTAGTGCAGTCACCGTGAGATTGCCTTTTTGTTATTATTAAAGGGAACATAGCATTGTATAGTATAGCTGATGTAATCCGAAGGCATTCCACGCACCCTACAGTATATCAGCTGGTGTAATATTTCTGTTTTTTAAACCACTCATTAGATGGTAGCAGAGCTCCATACGCCAAATGTTATTGTTTTTGTGTTTGTTTTGCTTCTTTTTTTTTTTTTTTTCTGTAGTCATTAGGCGGTAGCAGTGGAGTGCCCAGCGCCTTGTCTGGGTGCCTGTAACAGTGCTGTCGGATTGACACAGCTGGGGAGAGCAGCTTGAGGCTGCACGCTCAGGAATACACAGGGGTGTTCAAAGCCCCTCTCTGAATCCTGATCAGAGCGCTGCCCCGGCCAACTGATGGCCTATTAAATATACATGCGCAGAGGTCAGAGCTGGAGGTCCCGGCTTCCTCCCAGCCATGTGCACTTAAGCGGAAGGGCTGGGCAACAATAAAAACCTCCTCTCTCTCCAGCGAGCTCTCCCCTGACACCCTCACCTCCAGTGTGTACGTCAAGTACAGTGCTCACCTAGCGCTATATTACAACTGCCTTTGTGAAAAGGCCAAATGATGCATTTTTTACATGGTTATTATATATTTATATTCAATAACACCAAGGACCACTCTTGTGTCTGTCTGTCTCCTGTTATTTTTCCATTGTCACTGATAAATAGCCTTGCTCACTACAAGCATACAGACAGTCGGAAGTGATTCCATATCCACGGTCTTTGTAGACTGAGACAAGGAGGTAGAGGGAAGAGCCCCGTAATGGCTAGTCATGATTAACATATTCAGAGTGACACTCTCTCTGTGTTCGTTCGTTAAGCCTGGTCTGTCTGACTAATGAAGTGGAGCGGCAGTTTATCAATTAATCCAGCGCTGAGCCATTTGTGCTGGGGATATTGCTCGTGCTGGGCGTCACAGTGATCCAGTTTGGTGCCCTTTAACCCCTGTGAGTGTCCAACAAGGCAGGACTGCGCGACAATGACAGCAAGACACACAAGTCCACAACTGGAGGTCTTCTAAACAGGATTTGTGCCTGCTGCTTGTCAGCAAAATGCAGAGGAGCGATTGTGGATTTATTGGGTAATAGGATCATGAAAACAGATCTCTACAAACTAACAGTGGAGGTTTTCAGCATTCTCAGACTTCGCATAGATCATAGCAAACAACTTAGTGCTGTCTCTATTAAAGCAAGCCCTCCCCTGCCATTATCTTTCCCCCCACTGCTCCTTCCTCCATTTCACATTGTTTGTGTTCATTAAGACATGGGCGACCTGCCTTATCCACACATCAGACCAAGCTCTCAAGAGTAATTGCAATGGTCTCGCAGAGGATAATGTGGTTTAAACTCAGTATAGCCTGTCTATTAGGAGAGACATGATGGCAACCACAAATAATAAAGAACTATTTATTCCTCTCTCTGTGACGCTAACTAGGTAACATATCAAGCCAGCGCCGCTAAGGGTCTCTCTTACTGTCAGAAATGGCACCCTTCATCCATTCCCAGTGGCCCTCGCCTCGACATCTCTGCTCTTCATTTTCTACATGAGCTTGGTCATAAATGCACACACACCTCATATATATTTGATAGTTAATATTTATCCTCACTAGGGAAGTGCACTTTACATGTGGTAACATACGATTACCTGCAATTCTTATAGCAAAGCAACAAAATCGATATGGATATATAATTCATGACACAGAGGCTATCAGTTTTTATGGCTCTCTATCCAGGCTCATTAAAGTTTTATCGTAATTGACTGCAAGCAAGAGTTTTTAAGGCATGTTTCTCCCTCACTTTCTAACTTTAATAATTAAGTAAAGTTTAATTGGTTGTATTTTGAAGCACCTAGTGGATGATAGGAGTCTCCCAAATTCAGAAGCATGAATTATAGAGTGATATGTTATGCATTAACCTGTCAGTTAGTTCATTTGTTAAGGCAGAAAAGTATGGTCCCAACCCCCCGAATCACATCCAGAAATCGAATAACTGGCTGGGCCCTTCAAAAAATTCCTTTTTATGTCTCTCATTGCTGTGTTAATGTAGTGACATGATGCTGTCACTCAGAATGCTCCCATCAACCGCCAGCCCCGAATCGACTCCCCTGATTGGTGGTCAACTTGTTCTCTTGAAGGGAGATTGACAGACGGAAAATTGCACTCTCAGATTTCACCCTTCATTCGTTGCAGTTGTTCTTCCACTCGTCAACTCTCCGCCATGCCTGAGACAGACAGAGGCTTTATCCATTAGCTGCTGGCTTGGCGGGTGGGTGGGCAGATTGAGGCGGGATGGAGGAGGAGATGGGGGTAGGAAGACAATCCTACATTTGAGCACTCTGAGGGAAAATCAATCATGTCATCATAAGTGAGAAGTATGGATGAATTTCATCAGCTGGTTCCTGTCCTGTTCACGCCGCTGGCTTTCTGACTGGCCTGTCCCTCTGATTGGCTTTCTCAGTGACCCTTAAATCCGAAAAGGGAGAAGATTTTGAAAACACTTTAATAAGAGAAATCGGACAGCAGTTTCAGGGTTACAATTTCCCACTTTGCCTGCTGCTACACTGTGGGAAACCTCAAGTGGTTTCTCTTGACAAAGTGGTAATAGATTTACCATATGATTCTGGGCCAAACCAGCATTAGGCAGTTGTGTAAGAAAATGTTTCTCAACTATTTTCTGTCCACAGCAGATATGATGAAGTGTTACAAAGGGCACCGTCACTCTGCCACTGAAAATGTATTTTATAATTTCCCCCATCATCTCGCAAGGTCACCGATGAGCACTAAAAGCACCATAGGTACAGGGTGTGAAGCAATCAAAAATGGATGAAAATGAAGACATGGGAATCACAGATGAGAAATTGACAGCCGTTTACAGCCTTGTTGTTGATGTGAGTGACAGAGTGAGGGAGAAAGTGAGAGGGAAAGAGTGAGAAGGAGTGAGGGGGGAAAGGGAGAGTTAAAGTGGTGATAAATTTAATGGAAAAATCAAATACAAAACAAATTCATTCCTCTAAACTTGATGCTTCACTCGTTCTTTTCTAGGCCTGTGCTAAGCCTTAGAATAAACTGTCACTCCTTATCGATCGCATCTGAATTGTTACCGAGATTTCTGAAAAGTAGTCTTGACACACACCCCGCGAATAGTAATCTTGGGAGATGAGAACATCCAGAGTGAACAGCTAACACCCCTGACTTAAAATAAAAGAGGCTTTTCTTTTCTCCCCTCTTCAAATCCGAGCTAATACACTTTGGTGAATTACAAATTCAGTGATAAATATGCTCCGGTGAAAGAGGTGCCCTTGCTGGATTTTATTGTCTTTGCCGGTAACTCGGAATGCCAGGGGTAGAGGGGGCGGGGTGGGGGGGGGGGGGGTGGAGGCTTACTATTTTGTCATGGGGGTTGTTTATGAACAGCAACTGAGCATGAAATGTTTGTACACGATTTGTTTGCCATTTGTGATGGAGATGACATGATCAAAAAATCAATTCACTTCACATTTGATTTCCAGCGCGCGGTTAAATGACTGCTGTCGACAGCATCCACTGAAATTCATGTATCATGGTATGGTTCATTATATTCTGATGGTGTATTAATTATGGCTATAGATAGAGAGCTCTGCTGTGAGCGGTAGCCTAGCTGCTGTGTGCCAGGGGGAGCTAGCCTGAGGAGGAAAGCTACGCTTGTATCCACTCATCCCTCAGCTGACAGGCCTGCTCCAGGAGAAAAGGATTTCTCCGGATTGAGTGCCATTTTCTCTTCTTTAACAAGGAAATTAGTGTGTAAAGGAGATCTGTCAGGATAAAGTGCAGCTTGACTGCTGCCGCCCTCCCCTCCTCTCTGTCTTCCTTTCGCGCCCTCCTCTCTCTTTTTCCTCCATCCTGTAGCTTGCTCTCCACCTCTCTCTTGCTTTCCCTCTTTCTTTCTGCCTCAATCCCGTCTTTCTTTTTCTTTTCCTTCTCCCCCACTCAATGGCTCCCTCAGGGGATCTTCCTTGAGCATTAGCAGAACACATCCAATGTCCCAGCTACATGATTTCATGATATGATTTGTACCGGGGATTTGCAATAATCCGCAAATAAAGTTGAAAGTGAATGACTCTCAATAAGAGACGCAGACAAGCAAAACCAAACCTTTTAAGATTTTCTTTATCTTTAATGGCATGAAAAATGAATTTGTTTTACATTAGATCACAACAATTTAGCAGTGGCCCGGGTATATTGTTTTGTCTTTGGCTTTTATGATCATGATTAATTCCCGCGCAGAAATCTCAGTGATATACAGAATACATTATTCGCTCATTTAAATGTGCAGCTCCTCTGCAGCTGCAGAAAACTCGGTAGCTCATTACACATTACCAATGTATGCCTGGGAGTTGGAGTAGGCATGTTTCTCACTTGTAGTCAAAGATGTGGTATCTGGCGCTTCAGCGGGATGTCATGAATTGACGATGCGAATAAACTCTGGTGTCATCTCCACAACACCTGCTTCATTCAACTCTTGTTAGTCCATTCGACATTAGTGAGAACTAACTTTTTTACCTTGAGTAGATGAACAGGGATGAGCCCCACTGGCACATTTTAATAAGTCTGCTTCAAAGGTGTAGGGTGTGAAAAAAAATCAAAACATCCTGGGTTAATTTGAAATGTACTCTGCATCTGTGATGGGAAACAGCCTCACAGGTAAGTAAGGGAGACAATTAGGGCATATCCGTAAGTGCAGGCGCTGCATACTAAAAAACGCAAATCACTATTTCCCCATCTGGCCCCTACTGTGCCGAGAACTGCAGCTGAGGTCCGATTTCACCCGTCAATCACGGCCTCCTCGCTGTGGGGTGTGTGTCCTGGTGAGAGAGCCTACCCCCAAGTCATTAGCACACACAGTCAAACTGTACTGAGAACTGCCCTGCACCGCTCTGCTCTGCACCACGGTTTAAATATCCCCAGCCTGTGACAGGATCAGTTTAGCGATCTGTAGGATTGATCTCCTCTTTAAAGTTTTGCCTGAGGCGACTCTAATTGGGAACGAGGCTGCCTCCCACTCCCCTCACTCCCTTAACTGTCAGTCTTGGCTTTGTTTACTGAGGACATGCCCAAACCTATTTACTCAATAATGAGGAGACGTGGTGGGGATGCTGCTGATCACATTGAGGCCCCCAGCGGGACTTCTGCATGCTGGGAAGGGCGGGAACATCAGTTTAGACTTTTTGAGCTAGTAAAAGTTAGCCTACGCCGTCACTATAATGTAGTATAGTGGATATTTTTTCATCTCTTGTTTTCTCATCTGGCGCTCATTCCTTGATTTGCAAAGCACTTGTCTACCTTTGGGAATTTATTGTTTTTTCCCTGTCATGCCATGCAGATAGCTAAAATAGAACTGCATTTAAAAGGCCTGAGCACATAAGTGGTACCATTTCAGACTTATATAGTGATCACCATATGTTTTCTGCCATCTAGAAAGGATTAAAGCAGGCCAAAAGCCCACTCGAAACATATGAGGTATCGCCTGTGTCTTACCGTGGCGGAGACTATTCATGATTGGAGTGCTCTGGCCCATTGGGCCTTTTCCCCATCTCTTGTAGTGGATTCCTTAGATTCTCTCTCTCATTTAGGTTGTTTTCATTTGCAATGAATGACAAAGGCTTTGGTGTGGATGGCGAGGCCATGGAGTCCATTGATGCCCATTGGGATTATGAATGATGAAGTGGAGAAGCTGCCGCTATCAGAGGGACACAACACTGCTCTTAATAGAAAAGCATTTAGAAAGGCAGCAGGGAGGAGGTGGTGGTGCTGGGGGCTTTCTGACACTCCACTGATAAGAGGCAGCTCTTCAGAGGTGGTAGTGTGTACAATGAAACACGCTGATGGGGATACAATGACACACATGTTGCGTCTGACAGGCGCATGATTTAGACGTGGTACTAAGAGGAAAAAACAAACAAACCCCGGACCACACAACAGAGAGTTTCATGACGTGACACCGGCGGCACAGACTTTTCTTGCGAGTCTGCCTGTGCGTGTTTCTACTTATTGGTTTGATTTGAGAGAAAACGCATTGTCATTACTCATAGCCGAACTTGACAGATTGAAGAGGGACATGGAAAGGAAGAGAGGAGTTAGTAGTGTAGTGGCACGGGAGTGAAAGAGAGATATGCAGAAAGGGAGAGCTGTCAGTTTGAGGAATGAGCTTGATAAGAGGAAGGGACTCGGCAGATGGGCAGAAGAAACCAGCAGCACACTTCTCAATTAAACATGTAAATACCAAAAGCAGGCAGCGACGGAGAAGGGAAAGTTAAATAAACACAGCACCGTGCTGTGATTACAAGCTCAAAACACCACCACCTTTGCCACTTTTTCAGTTCTTGCAACTCCAGGGAACTCTTTAATCCCGCTAAACTTCTGCTTTAACATGTTATATATTTCCTCCTTCTCCCCCCCCTCCTTTTCGGTTTTATCACCTCCTGTGGCTAAATTGATTCATGCAGAGTCAAATTCTTTGGGAAGTTGCACGCCCACCAGGAAATCATGATATAGATCTAATTGAGCTATTCATCCATTTACTTTGCCCTTTGTTATAATTTCTCTATTTTAATATTTTTCTAATAATCTTTGTCCATTATTTTTACATACATGCCCCCCTCTCCAACTCCTCCCCCGGTGCGCACCCTGCTGCGAACTACAGGGAGTATTTTAAATACTTCTGTAGGCAGTGTCCCTGACATTAATAACAATGAGCTTGGCATAACCACAGTACATTCTTAGGGTAGATTCACAGTTTGACATTCAGTCCAGATGCTATCGCGGGAGCCTTAGTGTTTAAGACCGCAGCAAAGACAGACATCTGTCACTTGTTACCTTTGAAGTGAATAAGAGAGGGATGCAGAAAAACACAGTGGACAAAAGGCCATTCTGACCACAGACCCTCAGTGTTTACAAACGGAAAGAGAGAGTGACAGGAGAAACTCAAGATGAATGGATCACTGCTGTTGATCTCTCCTCCTCATTCCATGTGCTAAGTTATTCCGTGGCTGCTACCCCAGTGGGGGGTGTAGGGAAACAGGAAGTTGAGAGAGGCAGGCAGAGGCAGACAGAATGCCTCAAGGACTCTGGAGGAGCAGAGCTCTTCTGCCTGCATGGGAAAAAAAACTCCCTAACAACTTACTGTACACTTCTCTAACCTGAGGTACCTAACATTACAAATGTGAACATAATCCACATTTTAATGAGTAGATGATGCTATATTAAGGCAATATTTGCAATAGTGTTGATGTTGAAACAAGCACGTCTATTGCATTAGCTGTTACTTGTGTTGGGGCTAAGATTTAAAGTGTAAAGAAATGTATTTCTACAATTATTAGAACAATGGCCGTATTCATTTATCTTCTGTCATGTCTCCTTAGACCTGTTTCTATTTCAGGTTGCACGTCAAGTGAGAGCAGCTATATCTGGCTGGCAATTAAGCTGGTCCTGCCTCCCCTTGATGCTTGATTAGTCCGATTGATGGAGGAGGCCATATGTGGCGGTGTCAAAACTTGGCAGCCGGTCTCCATCCTCTCAAATGAGAGGCAGGCAATAAAGAGGCAGGCTGCCCAGAGTGGGTGCATGTATGCGAGGCCTGCAGCGCCATGATTTGGGCCCCCTGATATGTAGTATTTTCTCCGGAGGTCTTCGGGGCGCTGACCACTCCAGCCAAGTTCTCGTCGGGGCAGAGGTGGCCACCGGCTAGGCGTGTCACTGTACCGAGCCCTCTGGGGGCACAAGCTCCAGGCAAAGTGTGGGGGGTGTTGTGTGTGGGGTGGAGAGGAGTGGTAGATTGTGGGGGGGTTAGAAAGCTGAAAGATATGGCCCTCTTCCCAATCTCGCTCGGAGACAACAAAAAGGGAATGCTTGAGAAGGGGAAGCAGCGGGAGGAGAGCACAAAGACAAAGGCGCGGGCAAGGTCAGTCTAGCTAATGGGCCTGAGCCGTAGGCTGCCTGGGGCTAGGCACACTTCTGTTCTCTCTCACACACTGGGCCTTCAAAGACCCTTCAGTCCACCCCTCTCCTTCTCTCCTCTCCCTTCCCTCCATCTTTTCCACTCCTCTTTTTCTCGTTTCCCCACTTCCACTGGTGACAATTCCTCCCTTCAAAAGGTTCTGCACAGGTGCCTTTTAAGACACATTATCCACGAAACACCTCGGAAATACTCGCTTACACGCCGTATCAACAATTGTGATGTTAATGAGTGACATTTCCCCAATTAGAAATAATTTCACAAGGCCAATCCAAAATGACGGAGAAGGCGTTTTCTTTGTAAGCTAAGAAGATGCGTAATTCTCCGAGTGTATCCGCTGTCACCGGGCGTCATTAGATCCAAGGTGGGTCCCTGGAAGTGCTAAGAGGAACTGTTGGAAATGAGGAGGAGGTGGAGTGTTGTTGTCAGGTTGGCTGGCTGGCGTTGCTTGGCTCTACTCGAGGGCTCCTTTAATGTGCAGCGGAGTAGAATAAGTGAGTGGCTGTGGGCACCAGCTGAGCTCACTCTCGTCTTCGCCTGGTAGCTGAGGGGTGAGCCGCTGCCACCTGACACTGGGCACACGGCTCAGGGCTCCTCTTGGCAACGTGGCACAGCACACATGTCCCCTCATTTGGATGGAGATTCAGACACAACACACAAAAGCTTTACCCCCCCGGCCCTCCTCCTCCTCCTCCCTTCCCTTCCCTCCCTCGCTCACTCACACAGTCTCTCTTTTCCCCTCCTGTTTTTTTTTCTCCCCTTCCTTTAGTTTTTGACAGCATCGTAATAATCTGGGTATCTTCTTGATCATGCCCCATGTTTTTTTTTCCCTTTCCTCCTCATCTTCTCAGAGACGAGTTTGAAATTGCCTGCGTCAGGACTTTGCTAATTAAAGTCATACTTTCAAAAATGCCATAATAACTGTTAATTAGCTTGATGCTATTTTCAGCATAATTTGCTAATTAGTGGAAAACCTGTACAGCGTTTCTCTCTAATTACAGTATGGCTCCGCACGGCGCATCTGTGCCTTGACTCCAAATGATACCATTACAAAGTCCCGTATTACGCATTCTCTCAAAACAGTTAATTGCCTCCACAGATAGTGAGATACTTCAGTCAGCTGATTTTTATGGTAATAAATGGACAGGCACAGACACAAACCACCCTGGTTCATATTTATGAAATATGAAAAAGGAAAACAACCTCCTTATGAGATGCATGGTGTTACTTTGGAATATAATCTGGCTGGTTCTGTGATGATTTTGTGCGCTCATGCGTTGAGTTGCTGAGACTTTTAATGAAGTTTGATTTATTCTTTATTATAATCTTGTGAACAAGTAAGTCATAACATTGTCATTAAAGCAAAATATGTAGCGGGTAACAGCATAAACAATATGTAAGGTAATGGCAATGGCTCTGATGGATTGTACTTTCCATGTAAATACTAGAAGCAACATAATGTGGCCATGCCACAGCTTATTACTGAGAATGTAAGTACCTTGTCGTCCCGCCACTTATTTTCATGTAGCCTAGCAAGGGGAGAGAATTATGGACATGACCACAGGTTGACCCTAATACATGTGTATACCAGACACAAATTATGACTCATTAAGTGTGGTGAGGAGCATGATTGGCATGACCTCTGAACTCAGGACGTCAGCTGTGCCCATCCTCCGCTTTGCCCTGCTTTTGACAGCCGCCAGTCTGACAGGGCTAGCAGCGGAGCTGGCTAATTAATGCACCACTTCAGAGACCCTTTCATTTATGGCTTCTGAAAGGCATTATTAAATTAATTAAACCACCAAGAGTTAGTCATTATGAAATCAGGAGGTTTACATGGATGACAGCGTTTATGAATTAAACATCCCCAAAGTTCCTCGCAGGAGATACCCCGAGCTGCATGCGGGTACCTAGCGCGACAGATGTTTGCCCCCCTTCTCCTCAAGCTAACCTGTATTGCAAGCGATTTAGGTCTCATTTGGGGGTTTGAAAACTAAAGGCAGGAGAGAAAGAGGTTCAGGATAGCTAATGAGCAGAGAAAGAGAGGGGAAAAGGAGGTCACTAGCTCTGTTCATCTGTAGACAGTACAGATGGTTGTTTTTTATACAATACAACAATGGCGTACATCAATTTGTTGATCGCTAATAGATAGCTACTCTCAGATGAATTGCAGACTGGAATCAGTTGTCTGTGGGCTTTAGCTGTGAACTCAACATTTATAGCCTCAAAACATTTAGAAAAGCTGTATGCTGTTTTTAACTCATCATGTGATGTGAAAACTACAAATGGTTCACGAGATAAATCCCATAAACTTGGGCTTAGCTGGAGAGCAGAGGGCAGAGATGAGTAGCTCACTCAGGAGCCTTGACGATAGACTCCTTTTCATCTGCGGACTGAGATTCACAGATTATCTCAAGAGGCTCTCTATCTCTGTCCTCGTCTCTATTTCTCTTTTTCTGTTGCACCCTCCCCTTCTCGCCCCTCGATTCAGGAAGTTTGCCAGCTACTGTCTTTGTTTACAATGCCAAGGGAAAATGTCAGAGCCGTTGAGAAAAATATCCTTAGAATCTTTTTTTTTTCATCTTCTTAATCTAACAGTTTACTGAACTTGATAAGTGTCCTATCAACATGCTAATCAAATTACTTCGGAACCAAAATTGACAGTTTTCATTAATTATACAAGATTATTCTAATTGCAATTCAAATTTATTCATTCCGAACAGAAGGTATTCAGTAATATTTTACAAAATTTGCATATTAAATGGAGGGAGTTGTGCATTATGCATGGTAATGTATGCACAGTTTCTTATTTTTAACTTCACGGCCATATGTGGTGTCGTTGTAGGAGCAGGTGAAAAGTCTAAGTGTGTTTAATTTGCTTGACAAACATTCGGCTGGAGCTTGTCAAGGGGAGTATTGTGAATGCCAATCTTTATTCCCTCTTTATTGATTACCCCAAACTCTAAACATCTGGAGGTAAATGGCACTGAGAGAGATGAACTGAATCATGGGATTAGTACCTTCAATGACTGAATCACTATCAATTACTTCAATAGCATAATTCAAGTGTACTGCATAAAAGCCACAGTACCTTGGTTTGAGCCAGGATTAATATTGCAATTTAACGTAACAATGGAAGCATGGGAATGATATGGATGGCATCCAACTTTTTTACATTGATGTCATAAAGCTAATGCCGTTATCTAAATACCAATGTATTTAATTCCTAATTTAGGCTTTGTTTGTAGAATGAAAAGGCTCAACGCATTAGGCGCATGTTTTAAAAAGGTAATGGATTCTGTGAGTAAAACAACCTTATTTATTCACTGAGACGCAAAACCCCCAATTTGCTCTTTGTTTTTATTTCCTAGAGCGGGCAGTGAAGTGCAAACAGCTTACTGGGAAGCTGTTTACTACTGTATATGACAAAGAGTGCGTGTGCATGTGTGTGCGCGCGAGCGTGTGTGTGTGTTAGTTTACGGGGAAGGGGGTGGCTCTTCCAACTCCACAGGCAAGGTCTTGTGTTGTAATGTAAGCGTAATAATTATCAAACAGCATCGGGGGCTCTGGGTATGGGCTTTAGCAGGGGGAGAGCATGTTTGATATGTAGAATCAGCTCATAGTGCATCCATAGAGGGTGACTAAATCGCACGGTTCATGGATCACATTAGTATTGCTCTGCATCCACCCTCGCACTATAGGTGATTTCCATTTAGACACACATTTCCACATGAAGATAAATATGACTTGAATCGTAATTTCCCTGAAGTAAATATAATACAAATACAACATAATACAGTGTCAGGCCAGGCAGGCTAATAGATTACTAGCGTGTTTTCCATTTGTATGGTAAGTGGTGAACCTAGGTGGTGGTCTGGCGAGTAACAAATTGAATGTTTAATCCATCTCAGTGCAGATTGAGGGTATCAGAAAGATCGGTAGTCGTGCGAGTTCTCTCGTGACTGCTAGTATATTAGATATTTTTACTCTTTAGGGGTTTTAGGAATGTTGCTGGATTAACAAAAGGTGTAAAGTGGTAGATAAATTCAATTTCTTATCTTTTCTGAAGTCATCTGTTATTTTTCAAACGGGTATTTGGATTTGACATGCAGTCTTGCAGTCACTCACTGGTGTAATCTCTGATGTTGGATTGCAATAACACTAGCTCTGTTTGAGTTAAATACTTATACGCTTTTTTATGACTTTCAATTACAGAATTTAATATTGCACTTTATGTGGAGCATTGAA
Organism: Rhamphochromis longiceps; assembly: GCF_057381845.1. NCBI lineage: Eukaryota > Metazoa > Chordata > Actinopteri > Cichliformes > Cichlidae > Rhamphochromis > Rhamphochromis longiceps. Next base: position 14,586,444 of record NC_140569.1, on the reverse strand, counting down.
TTATTAACTGAAACCTCTCTTACCACTTGACACTCACTATTCAGGCTTCTTCCTTATATGCTATCGAGATCTTTGCGGGGAAACCGTGACAAATATGTGAAAGATACACGCCCTTAATGTTACCAAACATTCTCTGAGTACATATTTAATTCTTTAATAAATGTTTGCTCTGGCATTTTGGAGAAGCTAGATTAGCGTCGACTGCACGGCGTCTCATATAAGTGTGACAAATTGATATTTTTATATAGCTTAATCTGTTTACTATGATGTTTATGCGAGGAATTATTACAAACTAATTAAAGAAATCACTTTGATATAATTAGTCAGATTTCAGGAAGCTCATTAGTAGTAATTTGCATGAAAAATAAGCCCTGTAGTGGTGCTTAGACCCAGCTATCCGATCTGTGTTTTATCTGGTTACACATCAACCCCCATTGTTTGTTGTTTGAGGCTGTCTGAAGTGGCCCACAATATTTTCAGTCATTGCCCTGAGAAGCGGTGGGGTATCTTTCAACAAATTCCTCCCCTAAAGCAAGTCAACCTGTATGTGGAAGCAGACACACGCCTCTGTGTACATAAGGCAGGAGGAGTGAGCGGCAAAACACTGTCTATTTATCTGTCAGGTTCCTGACAAAGAACTGAGCTGACAAGTATGGGTTTCCCTCAGCAGAGCAGGGGGGCTTTATTCACCGTACTTACATGCCCAGTCTATGCCCAGAGACTCATGTTATTTGCAAATCACACTCTTTGAAAATTCACAAACGGGGCGAGACATGCCACGCTATGAGTTTGTCAGCTGCCTTCACAACAGCTAGCTATATCGCTAACAGTGTGCGTTTCGGTAAGGAAGCAGCTTTCTCTTAGCATTTGCCTCGCTGTCACTTTTTCCAACACATGCGTTCCTTGTGTCTTCATGCTTGGGGTCTCTCCTCCCTCAGAGGGTTGCCATCTTCCCTTTGGACTGACAAAACGCCCACGCTGAAATATGAAAAAAAAAAGAGAGGGAGGAAAAAGGAAAAGAGATTCCTGGAATTACATCATTTTCTGCTGAAGCAGTTTCTCCACAAACCTGTGTGCAGATTTCCTCACATTTAAAGGATGATTAAGAAAAAAAAGTTGCCTTAATTTTTTCTTCCTCCTTTAAAAGATACCTGGCCTATCTTAGGCTTTGGGGTTGAAAATGCTGATACAAAAACAGGACCTGTTTATTCTTTATACCCTTTTCCCACCATCGGCGAAATCCTTCCCTAAACATCCGGACAGAGAAGCACTTGTGTGGCGCTGATGTCACAGACCTACCTGGCCTCCCTCTCACAAAAGCTAAGGTATCATTAGCTAGGCCCACACAATGGCCATTCAACCAAGCCACTGTGGTCCTCAGGACTCTGGAACAATGTTATTTTTTGTCTCAGAATTATAAGGACAGAGTTTTGCAGGAAACCTGACAGACAAAACCTTTTAGAGGTAAATGCTCCAGGCGGCTTTTGGGTTTAATCTTTTCCCATTAGCATTTTACCCCCCCCCCCCCCCCCCCCCCCCCACACACACACACACACACACACATACACACCACCACCACCACCTCCACCCCCTCTATGCTCACACACAAAGACCATATTTACAGGGTCAAAAGTAAAGGCTCTGGGTCTCTGGAGACTGCTTTTTCTGTAGATCTTTCCTATATATTTGCAACACTTTTTAGAATTTATTTAGCTAATGGATTTCACTCGGGCTCCTGGGTAGCTCACTAAAATCTTAAATGTGTATTTGTTTGTGGTGAATTGTTTTTTTCTTTTCCATAACAGAATAAGAACACGGATAAATGAATATAACACACCCCTTAACTAAATATCGTGCCAAATTTTACACATGCGCACGAGAATATTAAAAATTATTAAGCCATAAAAGCGGGGGTTTATATAATAGAATTGTTTTTTGTCAACAATGCAACAGCTATGCCATGGGTTCATATGTGCTACCTTTGTGTGTGTGTGTGTTTGGTCTCATGTGTGCGCGTGTGCACATTCACTTACGCTCGTGTGTGCACGTGTGAGTGTGTATGTGTGTGTGACTCCATGTGTGTGATTCATTCCAGGGCAGTTTTAGTCCTTATAAAATATTCATTTTGGTTGTGCAGGGCCCTGTAATTGCCATCTCTCACCCTGAATTATTTATACCTCGCACAGACTGACAAAGCTTTGCCATACGGCCCCAGATGAATCAGAAAGCAGCCATCTCTGCTGCCAACAGCACTGGGCTTTCACACAAATATGGCAGCCACGTCTCTCTGCCTGGCCTCTCTTAATTTGACATTTTCTTTTTCCCCCTGCCTTTGTCCTAGGTGCACAGAAAGGTTACCTGTTAGCTTTAAGCACCGACCCGCTCTCTGTCTTTCTATCTTTATACCCCCCACCACCTACATGACAGTCCACAGTGGGTGTTTTTTTTTAAACTCTTCTGAGAATGCGTTAATGTGGTGCCGATGTCGCAGCCTCATGTTTCATGATGGCTTACCAGTTTTGACAGCCACTTTAGATGTATGTATTATACATTAGTAATAATACAATGCCGAAATACACTTGCATACATTTGAGCATGCATGGGCAGACAGCAAAACCACTGACTCACTGACCTATATGTTACACACAAACAAACGCTCATATACATACGCATGCAAATTAGCCCCTGCTGGCCTGCTGGGTCCAGCAAGGCTTTCTGTAAATGGTCAAAGCCCCCCTGCCGGCCTTGCCTGTACAGATGTGTTCCTCTCCGTCTTGCCTGGGTCTGATCACTCCAAGGTGCCACAGGAGAGAGACGGCGGCGGTGTATGGCTCTCATTGTAAACCCGCTCTGGGGCCTTCCAGAACCCCACGTCCAACACCCTAAATACTACTATTCACCCTGGCCAGTTACTCCAACATATGCTTATCTTCCATCTCACTAGTGCAGGGAGGTGCTGACTGGTATTTCCTCAAGGCCTCAAGCTCCAACGCTGACCAGTAATCAAAGCACCATATTTCTCCTCCTGCAGAAAAATAACCTGGAGATACCTCTATGCCGTCCAGCTGGTGAGCAGAGTAAATATTCCTCAGGGCTGTATTGTGGATGTACGTGATTATTTTTGTAATGTCAGCCACCTCATGAGGAACACTCAGACTGTCACGGTCATTATCAGTAATCATCATCACATTTCTGTGGTGCTTATGATTAAGTAAAATCTAGGAGTTCCAGTTTGGATGTAGATGATGCCGGCACTATAGCAGCAACCAGTGTTTTATTCGTTTTTACAACAGGGCCGTGCAAGACAAAACAACGCAGAATTATTTATGTTTTGTGTCTTATTATATTGTGTTCAAAGTCCTAGTAGAGAAAAAGCTGTATTCAGAGTAAAACAAAGAACAGCGTGCAACAGTACACAGCCTCAGCAGTATCTTGATGTGAGGGGATGGGAGAGGCAGAGAGAAAGCTTGGGGCTAAACATGCAGTATGTGGCGGGCTGGAGCTAAAAGCTGCATAAAGCACACAGCCTTAGTCCACTGTTAGCAAGTGATGGATAGTTAGCAGGAGCTTCGAGTCTTCGTCTAATCTGTTACAGTAAACCTGTGCCAAAGCCTGAAGGGAATCAGTGGGGGCTGGCTAGGAGTGGGTTTGACGTGAAACCATTTGTGAAGACGAGCGATTCTCTTAAGTAAGAAACTAACAGTGTCCAGTGAGGGAGAGGGATAGTTAGAGAGCGAGAGAGACAGGAGGTGAGGAGAATGAGTGAGAGTGCGAGAGAGGGAGAGAAGGAGGAAGAGATACAATAATGAGTCCTGTAGCCATGGAGTAAATGAAGAGGGATTGACAGAGTGAGGGATCCTCAAGTGAAATAATGTCAATGCCACTCTGCCCATTAGAGAGAAAGGGGGATGGTGGAGGAGAGGGTAAAGAGGGATGAATGGAGGGACACAGCTACATCTTACGGTGCAGAGGAAGCACATAAATTATTTGTGACACCCTCACAACACACATACCACCAACAAAAATATGAAATATGAAACAACAAAATGAACTGACAATAGCAGCAGGAAAAAATAAAGAAATGAAAACAAAAAAGGCCTTGGAAATACCCAATAAATTCTTTGAGACACGTTGTTGGGATATTTGATGCCGAACAATAATAATCACAGTGACATCTGCCTTGCTGCTCTCGGAGGAGACGGGCAGAGCCCGTGAGTGGAAGGGGTTAATCTTCCAAACCCAATAAGGTTGGATAGTGAGGCACTTGTTCCCCGATAAAGAAGTGATAGGATCTGTGGGTCTGGTCCCTTGGCGCTTGTACAGGGGTAGAGCAAATATTGTTAATGTGCTGTGGTTTACTTCAGCTAAGGCGAGAAAAACAGCTCTGCTTGACGAGAGAAGACAGTGGCAAACATGAATACGATGGGAATGGCCACGGAGCTCAGTTCACCCTCCCAGGGACTTAACTGGCACATATATCCAAGCCCACTCAGTTGCATAAATAAGTGTTCGGGAAGATTAAGATCTATAAGTGTCTCTATTTCTCGTTTTACCTGCTCCGCCTTGTCACAACAGGGATCTGAATGCAGTTCAGTGAAGTGCCTAATAACCGGAGCAGTAGGTAGGGAAGGCAGGAGGCTTGACATTAAGACCCTGGCGTTTTGGAAATCCGATACGCTATTGACCCGTGTACTACTATCTCAGCGTAGAGATCTGGTGTCAGCAGATTGTAGTCTGGTGTTGGGAACCGTTTTCTTACAGGGCTCCTGTAACAGGGGCCCATTGAGTCTGGGAGGCAGCTGGGGCCTGATGGGCTGGAGCTGGGTGGTGATCGATACTCACCGCCCTGCAACGGATGACCTCACTGTCATGGCTGCCGGCTGTGGACACTGCATGCTAGTCATTAGTGCCGGGGCACCAATCAGGAGCTTAGAGTTGTCAATACCTGACTCTTACAGAAACCATGGCCATCTGTCAGTGTATTGTGTAGCAGCCTAAGTAAATATGGGCAAGCTCTTTTGAACAATAAGAACAAGGTGTACTATTAGAGAACGGAAAATATATCCTCATGTAAGCAACTAAAGAAACTGGTGGGTGAAAACACGTTTTAAAAAAAGCTGACTTTTTTTTGTAAGTCATAAAAAAATCCGAAAAAGAAATGGATGAAAAAAATGTGAATGAAATTGACAGGACAGCGAGCCTCCACTGTCGATAGAGCCTTCTTAATAATATAACATTATCCTTATTTGCCCTCTTCACTCAAATCAAAGGAATGGACATTTATGCATGAGTGACATCAACCCGGCAATTAAGTTGGTCATTTAAACGAGAGAGGGCCTTCCTCACCTCGCCTGTTTGTTTTTTCCCCCCCTCTCCCTCTCTTCTTTTTTTCCTATTCCTCTTCTGTTTGATGATGGGAGAGGGTGAGCTAGAATTAGGGCGATGGGTCTTCCTTTGAGTGTCAGCCTAAAATGATCAGAGTAAAGATAAGAGGGTCTAGCAGCCCTCAAATCAGTCAAAGTGCCAAAGTCGGCCTTTTTCTCCTCAATTACCGGGTCTGTGAAGCCAGGGAGTGGAAGGCGCAGAGCCTGCTGCATTACTAAAGAGACAATCTATTTCCCCTTTGACCAGAGGGAGAGAAATCATTATGGCATGATTAGTAGCTTCAGCAGTGGGCGAGCATGGAGGTACTACAGGAGAATCGTATTAATTGCCTTAGACCAAGGCATGAGCAGGATTGTTTTAATGTTGATTTGTGGACCTGTATGACTAGCTGTCGGAGATAAAAGCTGATGTCAGGTCTTAGTTATACTGGCAGACTTCGGGCATGCAGACAGAGAGGGTTGATGTCAGAATGAGCTTCTGTGGCTACACTGAAAGTCTTTCTCTATATGCCTGTCAATGTCTTCCTCTTTGTCTTCCTTCACACTTCGTAGTTTTCCTCTACGCCTCCCTCTTTCCTTCCCTCTACTCCTCTCTTTCTCTCAGATGGACTACACCCCAGCCCACCCCACCCCTTCCCATACACCCTTTCTCTCTCTCGCTCTCCTCCAACTGATAGCTGCCTTGGCCGATTATTTCATCCAGTGCGGTCCACTGAGAGCCTCCTCTCCCGGCTTTGGAAGAGCTTTAATTAGCCATGTTAATATCCCCTTCATTGGCCTTAATATCACTCAACACCTTCCTCCATCTCAGCGGCCACCAGGGTCCCCCTGTCCTGTCAGAACAGCTGATTATTGAGAAGGATAGCTTTAATCAAACCTAATTGCAGTTCATTCTTTCTCTCTATCCCCCTTTGCCCTCCATTGCCAACATCTAATGGCAGCGACGACTTGATATCCCATTAAAAAACAATTAAACAACCTCCTTTTGTCTCTGTGCGTGCCAAAACACCAGCACAAACTTCTGTAGATATTTAAGAAGTAAAAGAGAGAGAGGGGCCTTGTCTTAATTGCTCTCCTTTTCACCAAGGACCAATTTGCACTGTGCTCATGGAGAATCTTAACCAACTCAAATGTAATGGATGCTATAGCGCTGCCACTGCTGTGGACTATGAAAATTAAGCTTATCTTTTTAGGAGAGAAATTGTGCTTAATTGCCTTCATAACAGTAAACATAAAGGAGCTACTTTATGATAGCGTGGGCACTCAATTTCTTGTGTTTATTGTTTCTTAACTTTTGGTTTTGCTGTAGTGGGAACAGTATGTAAAAGCATTAAAGTATCCCAGAAAAGAGACAAGACTAACTCTGAAAGTAATGTGTTTCTTTTATGAAGTCAATGCATTGCTTGGGAAATATATTCTATCTCTTGCTTTGATATAAATTGTTTACCAACCGGTGATGGATGTACGTGCGCATGCCTGCACGCACATATGCATGTAGATGTGTGCACACGCGCACACAAATACGCACCACCCGCCTTGCCCAATCTATATGAGAGGCGACAGACAAATAAAAGTCGTATTTCAGGTCTGCTTTCCGCAGATGTCTGCTGCTCTACATTATGGCTCTTTGGGGAAATAAAAACAGGGTCAGGGAATTAGAGTACATAATGGTCATTTTGATGATCAGCCAACAGATGCAACCCGAAAACACAGTGAACACAATCAAGCGAAATGCACTAATGACAAGTCAGGTTTTTTATGGCCTCACCACACACCGACAGGCAATCAGCATTCTGGCATGGGTTAAAACGTCTTTTATTGATGTCCAAGCCAAAGCTTCTTGGATGTGGAGTGAAAATATTTTCTCACCTCTCCTCTCCCTCCTGGGCCCTCCGCGAAGCACAAGGTATAGGAGTCTATCGAAGAACGCTTCTAAATGACCAGTGCATGTGTTAATGTGGCCGGGGTTAGAAGGGTCATTTCAGACTCTGATTTATGGCTTGGCCAGGATCCCACTGGGCGAACGAGAAGTCTTAAGTGTTGTGAAAGCGTCCTCGCAGGCCACACAAGCCACTGTATTTAGCTGAATGAAATGTCCGTGCAATCTATGGTGCAATCTATGGTAATCCAATGAGCCGCTGCAATTCTGTGAGTCAAGTTAGTATTACAATGAAAACCGCAGTATTGCATATAGTAATGCTAGTGCAATGTGATGAAAAATAAATATCACAGCACTGTATTTATAAAGAATCGGAGAAAGCAAAGGCGCAATCAGTCATGATTCTGTGGGGAGAATTTGCAAAAACAACAAGTCGATTTCATTGTTTATTCTGTGTGGTTGTGCGGGATTTTACACAATGGGCTACATCTGAGATAATTTCTCTTATTGGTCTTGTTTTTAGTTTTCCTCTCTTTAACTATTTGATGTCTGTAAAGCCTCATCTGATATAGAACTCTCAGTACGAGGGCTTATCAATAAATTCAGCAAGACCTGAGAAGGCGGCTTACAAACTAAGCAAGCCCAGATCTCACTCAGACGTGACATTTGTTCAGAGACGATTAGCCAGGTTGTAATTTGTGGCATAATTGCCTCACCCACCCACAAGAACATGGGTGTGTGTATGCGTTATGTGTGTGTATGTGTGTCTGTCTGTGCGCGTGTGTGTGTGTGTGTGGCATACGGTGGTCCCAGGAGTGTCCGCCTAATTGCCTGACAGGACTATAAGTTTTGTGGCGCGCTCTCACCTTGTTAGGTCCTTTATCCCTGATGCTCTTCAAACAAGACCTGGTCACAGGTGGGCCTCATTTGCTTCCCTATTGAACAGGAGAACTTTAATTGCACAGGGGGTGTCCTGGGATTAAAGCGGTGGGTGGAATATCAAGTGACTTCCTATATGTTAGTGGCAGATGGGAGTTGGGAAAGACCCGTGAACTCAGGTGAGAGGATGAGATCACAAACAGCTCTAGATTTTGAAAGAATAATAAAGAGTGCGACTTCTCAAACCGAGATACCGTGATGCTCACACGGTGAATGAATGAATGTGGAAAATGGGTGTGCTTGAGAAATCCTGTTGAAATATTCTGTCACCTCGCCAGCTAAAATTCCAGCTTCAAAAGTATAATTAATATTTTTGCTTTTTCTTTTCTGCTCTCTCACAGATTCTTCCTAAAGTTCTTTCTCAAGTGCAATCAGAACTGTCTGAAGAATGCAGGGAATCCACGAGACATGCGCAGATTCCAGGTGACTGAAATCTATTTCACACATATGCTCTATTTCTGTCCCTGTCTTTCACTGTCTCGCTCTCTTTTTGCAGACACGCACGCTCTCACACACACAGGTGTGCAAATGCACAGCCACAGCTGCTCCACTATACTAAGTCACACTGACACAGATTCACATATGAATACATTTTTATTATTGGCACTGAAGGAGGCAAAAACCAGGCAAAGAGAGAGAGAGAGGGATTTTGTGTCCTGTGTGCTCTTGGACAGAATATTTATTAGGGAATACCATCTGACACAAATAAGGATATAGGATTTAAGAGTGCCATCAATTGTGTCCCTGACAGCTTTCTGAGCCTCTGCACAGAGGGGAGGACGATCCAACCAAATGTAACAACAGTGTTAACTCACGAACTGTCTGGCAGCGGAAACGCATACCTTCTTGCACACGCATATCTGCAAGCACGCCCACAGGCAGACACACACACATAGACATATAGATAGATGGGATACACGCTAGGAACCCTTGCATATATGTTTATCCACATATGCATGTACTTTATGTCAAAACCATGCTTTTAAAAAAAATAAGAAAACATTATTGTAAGCTAACAAAATACTGCCAGTTAAAATACATTTTTACCGTCTCTTAACTCAGTCTTATCTAAAGTGTCAAATAGTTAAGCCTTCAAATGATTGACTCCCTGTTGTTCCATTTGTCTACCTATCCTACTCAGCAGCCCACATCACCACAAGCAGCCCACTAGGTCAAGGTGAGACAGTGAGAGTTTAGTGTGATTTGTCCTATCAGGGTAACGACAGCCTACAGGAGGGCGGCCGTCACTGGCAGCACTGTTTTGTGATAGACACATAAGCCAGCATCCTCCAGGAGGAAGCCCAGATATGAAACAGACAAGACAGGGTGTCCCCTCCTGATGTCACTACCATCAGACCTCCCCTGCCTCTTCAAATCTTCCCTCAGGCTGAATGTGGACTGATGCGTGACAGCCACCAAGGGCTTTCACCTCTCACTCCAATATGTCAAAAGGAATGCAAGAACTTTTTGCATCACTCTTTTTGTGTAACTATATTATTTTCCCAAAACAGAAGATGTTTTTACTTTTTATTATCATCGATTGCCTTTATTCCAGCAGTTAGTATGTCATTTGCCCTAAATAGATTTCCCAGATGTGCCACCGTAGGTGTTTCTCTGGCTAAAGTTGTGTATTCTGCATGCCTTCCACTCTTCTTATTACCCCAAAACCAGCTGGAGGCCAGAAAGGGCCCAATCCATCATCCTCAGCTTGGCCCAGCTCTGAACCTGCTCACAAGAATGGAGCTCTTTCACTTCCCCTTCTCTCCCCTCCTCTCCCTATACCCCCACCTACCCCAAACCAACCAAAAAAAGCACCCCCCTAAATTCCACTGCTACACCGAGGTCACTTACCGGCGAAGCAAACCTGAGAGGGGCTCTCTGTTTCCGGCTCAAAAACACTTTGGCCATTCACATGTGGCTCACTGTTTGGAATGTGGTAGCCAAAAAAACAACAACAAAAATAAGCATTATGAAATATGGAGTATGGCTTGGAATTTGATCCTAGTAAAATGTTTGCTGAGAGATGGGATAGAGCACTGTTCAGTTGCTAATGACTCCAGTAATATTTTAAAAGGGAGGCCTTCCATCCTCAAAGAGATGGACAAGCTGATCAATAATACCGAGCTTCGCCTATGATGACAGTTGGTAGAGTGGGTAAACGGAAATGGTATTTTAGTGATTGAAATGTCAATTAGCTGTACACAAATGCACGACAGTAAAAAGAAAAAAGGAAATGGCAGGGAGGGGAGGTTGATGTAATGTGATCTGTCCAAAGAGGACAACCAATTCATGAGCTTTAGCACCTGGACACAACAAACTATTCATACATCCCTCAGAATGTCCCTAAACCTTTACCAAAATGTACTATTATCACCTTCAAACTTGCTCAATGACATGTTTTGCTTTAATTCCTCTCGCAGGTTGTCGTATCGACGACCGTCAATGTGGACGGCCATGTCTTGGCTGTCTCTGACAACATGTTTGTACACAACAATTCCAAGCATGGGCGAAGGGCTCGCAGACTCGACCCTTCAGAAGGTACGCCTCCTTATCTGGAGAATGGTAGGCACATTTTTACATCTTATAATTTGCTACGCTCCTTTTTCTCATAGTTTCTTTCAGACATCCTCCCATTTTTTTCCTCCCAGATCACACACCTAGTTGCTTCTAGTTGCTTAGAAGCTTTCGTTCCTCCATCACTTTCATTTTTTTTCACTTTTTAAGTTGCTTTTGGCCTCACTCATACCTGCTGTTATGTCTTGATTGGAAGCAACATGCATTAGTCAGTGTTTATCATTTCAGTATCGCCAGCGAAGATGATAATACTCGGACTAATTCACTCTTTTAAAATGTTATACTACTTCCAGTCTCCTTACGCACCTACATTTGTCTTAAAAGCCAATGTGAAACATGATCAAATTGCTGAAGAATTTGGCTGTGAGGTCAATTTCCTGCCACTGGGTTCTGCAGTTTTAGCTGTGAGAGAACTGAAACAGGGGGAGGAAGGAGAAAGACAGAAAAGAGGGGGGAGGTAAGGGGGGTTGCTTGTGTGTGTGTGTGTGTGTGTGTGTGTGTGTGTGTGTGTGTGTGTGTGTGTGTGTGTGTGTGTGTGTGTGTGTGAAACAGAGAGAAAGAGAGAGAAGGAGAGAAGGGGTGTGGGGGGTGGCCTATGAGAAAAACAGAACTTACTGTTTTTCTTCCAACTGATTCCATATGATAGACTGATTGCCTTCTCAGCCAAAAGAGAGAAAAGTAGGACCACCAAACCATGGGAAATCCAAAAAGTAAAATGCACTAAACATAACCTTCTGACCCTTGTGGCCTCCGCTTGCAGATGGGAGCACACACAGCTGAAAGACTGCAAGGAAAAGAAAGAAAGAAAAGTTAACTGACTTAGCCCAATTGTGCAAATTGCTTATTTTCAGATTTCAAGGGCCAATTATGGCTGGGCAAACAGTTTATATACACCACTGACTAAAACAAGCTTCTCTACACATTAATGGGCATTAATGGTTCTATCACCAAAAGCAAATGTAATGTTTAATACAACAACGACTAATACAAAAAAAAAAAGAAAAAAAAAAAGACCAGACAATTAATATATCTCAGTGCTCTCCAGTCCTAGTGGGGGAAAAGCTAATCTATTTGTTTTTGTCTTTATTAATGACTCCTCTACTGGAGAACAAAATCAAATAATTAAAGTCCTGCCCGGAGCACCAAAGTCATTATGTTCGCTGACGTTCTGTTTGTGTGTTTCACGTTTATGACACGATAGGTGTGGATCGCCTAGCAACCAGTTTCTTAATGAGGAGAGCAATTAAAGAGGTTGAGCCCTCGCCTCCATGTTCCCCCGCTCCCATGGGACCCCCTGCGTTGTGTGTGTGTGTGCGTGTGTGCACGCTCGTGTTCTTTACAGGTTACCCTAACCCATCCTTTTTTATTCTACCCTTCACCACACTCTTCAAAGCAGCAGAGTGACGCCCCGTAAAGCAAGAAAAGAAGCCATTGTCAACCGCCCAGTTGAACATGTCTTTGTCTAATAACTTTAATACACCTTCCCTCTGCTTAACTGTGTGTGCTCACACAAGTTGAGATTTGTGTTTTCTCTTTTTTCCCCCCTCCCTCCCTCTTAGGCTCGGCTCCATAACAAACTAATTTAACATGCATCAACTGCGATTGCTCACTTTGTTTGCGTCACCTTTAACAAACAGAAATGTGACACATGAGAAAAGGAGAGCCGGTCATAAAATGTAATTCCAGCCATGTCCTCCACACTGCTTTGACAACTAGCAGGCAGACAGCATGCTTTAAATTAGTAACACATTCTTCCTTGGGAGTTCACTGGGCGAGAAGCCTTAGATATGTGACTGGCTGACTGACTGTGTGGCTGAAACACAGAGGCATCCTTCCTCTCGGCTCACACCGCACTTGCACGACTGCCTCGCATTGATCAAGAAGTGCTGCCCCCTGTTGGCACAGAGGGGCCACAGCCTGTGGATGACAGACTGAATCTCGCCATGTGACATTTTTGTTCACTTGTGTGTACTGTCACACAACAAGCATATTATGCATTCAGACATGGATGTTCTTTGTGGCTGCCTGTCACTCAAACATGTATAGATTCAGGCTCAAAGGTGCATAAACATGCTCACAAATAGCTGAGTCTTTCACACAGAGCACCCCCCCCCCCACACACACACAGACACACACGAACAACCAGCACTGACACACACAGAATTTCTCTCTCTCTCTCTCTTTCTCACTTACTCAGACACACTCGCGCACACACACGTTCCTTAGCTCAGTTCCACCATTATAGAGCCCCAGACAATATAGGAGACTCAGCATAGAGCCTGCAGCGCCTGCCTCATTTGCATGCCAAGTGGCTGTAATGCTGTTAGGGTTTATGCAATAAAGACAAGTGAATCCAGACTGCTGGGCCTAAGAGGAAGAAAGAGAAGGAGAAAAGAAGGGGGGGAAAAGGAGAGGAGGAAAGGAGAAAGAGAAGGAGAGAGTATGAGAGAGAGAGGCTGAGAGTGAGCGAGAGAGAAAGAGAGAGAGAGAGAGTCAAAGGGAACAGATGGCCCAGGGAGAGGTAAAAGGTATAATCCCATCAGCTGCACTATCAACCGACCATCTGGACATCCCACAGCACAATTACAACACATTTCAGCAGGCAGAACAAAGGACGGCTTCACGGGGCCACATCAGACCTGTTTGAGTGTCACAATACTAGAGCTAGGACCTCCTCCGCTCAGATCTTGGATCCGTTTTGACGTCCTCCGCGGCTAACCCTAACCAGAAACGACAAAGATTAGAGCAGATCCCAGATCAGCACCCCGCGATCAATTCACAGCGAAGGCGATCTTGGAAAAAAAAAAGTCAAGCAAACAAACAAAAATGGACAAGGGTAACGTTTTAGCAAACAGAGAGAGAGAGACAAAAGAGCCCCCAAAACAAGCCATGACATATGAATTCAAATTCAGTGAATTTCCTCAGCTGTAGCCCAAAGTTTGCAAAAGACTTAGTGGTGCAACACTCAGAGCGGCAGGGCGGCTCTTTGCATCCTCATCCGTCCACTCCTCATGATGCCTATCATCTGCTGAGGGGGCATTGTGCGTGTCTGTCATCAGATCGCCTGCGCTGACTGTGTAATCCACTTCGCCACGGTCCCCATTCAGCACATGCTTCCCTCTCTGTCTGTGCATTGAGACATATGCAAATTTTTAGGCAGAAGGGTGGACGGCTTAGGGCCTCAGTCGCTGCCTCACCATGGGTCCTTCTGCGTGTGGGAGGGGGCACTGGGATTTCCGAGGTAGTGCGTCTGCGTGTGTGTGGTTTTGTGTGCGTGCGTGCGTGCGTGATTGTGTGTGCGTGTCGCAGGTTCCAGGCTGCAGCTGCCCCCCAACAGTCACCGTCACCATCAGGCCCTCTTCTTGCCTCCTCCTCCTTCCTGCCCCCCTCGCTCTCTCATCCCCAAAGTCAATTTGTTTACAGTAATTTTGAAGGGTGAATTATTTGCTGTAATCGTCCGCACTGATGAAGGTCAGGCCCTTAGAGGGGGCCCAGCATGCCCATAGAGGGTTGGTCCTCTTTCAGACGCTCTGCTTCGCAATTAAGGAAAGCAAATGTCACTCCTCCAGGCCTCACAAATGAAAATCTGTACGAGGTGATTAGCATGAAGTCAACAGCGCCTGTTAAAGTCAGATTCCCTGTAGTACCAATGTGTGTGTGTGCACTTTATGGGCACGGAGAGAGAGCAAACATGACCTGAACAGACCCAACAGCAAGGCAAACAAAGGGAGATGTCTTGTCTGAGGTGATCCATACAACAATGGCTGACTGTGATTTACTTACTGGATGGAAAGGATAATAGAGGTTTAGAAGTGAGCTTGTAAAGGGGAGAGAAAAAAAAGGAACTTGCAAAATAGTTGCTCGTATTTTGAGGAAAAGGGAAAACATGCACAATTCATAGTGTGTTAAAAGATATTGATGGAAATAGATTAAATTTGATATTGCTATTTTATGGCTAGCTGTCATGCTATTTCTGTTGTAAACACAGTGTTGTGCTGAGCACCATATTAAGGTAATGCATCAAATGACAGTGAATGTGAGGCACCAGATCACTCAAATTAGATTATAATAACAACCCAGACTGTTGATGAATGGCAGAGCTACGTAGCAGAAGTCATGCCAGATGAAAAGCATTGTAATAAACAATATGAAATGGATTGAATCGATCACAAAAAGAGAGAAAAAAAAAACACAATCTGAATAATTCATGAGTGCATTTCACGTTATGAAACCTGAAACTACGCTCACCGCCTGCACTGTACTGCACATGAAGAACAAAGGTAATGAAATAACATGAACCAGCAAAGCTTTAGCTTGTCATTTCCACTTTAACAGCCTGTATTCTTGACTCATTTAAGATGTGTTCAACTTTGAAATTTTACTGTACATGCGGGTGCATGCTTAATCAATTCTGATAGCTACATTTGCCCTGACACATAATTTGCTCCATCAAATCATTTTCCTGGTGAGCCTGGCGTTTAGCCTTTGTGAAGTGGACCATTTGAAGGGTCTGCTTAACTACATCTCTCCAGCGCACTGATAAATGATTTTGATTCTCGTGCCTTAAAGGACAAATCCATCATTTTTTTTCCAGGGGCAATTTCCATGATATGTCTTTTGTGAGAGAGATATGGAGGGCTCAACGTAGAGGTGGCGCAGTAATGTGTCTGAGTGGAAGGAGACGTGAGGCCTAGTGCTGAAGCTTAGGTGCTGAATTTGCTCTTCTCTTTGTCTTGGATAAGCAGCCACCCCATGCATCAAGGCTATCAGTCCCAGTGAGGGATGGACCACTGGAGGTGCCACTGTCATCCTCATAGGGGACAACTTCTTCGATGGCCTACAAGTTGTGTTCGGCACCATGCTTGTATGGAGTGAGGTACGATGTAGAATTTCACATTTTATACTCAATTGAAACCCATCCACAATATTAGGATAATAATTATTAAGACAAACTTTCTAGCAAGTAATGACCGCTTATACCCCTTTTTTCTTTTGCTTTTTTTAAATCTCTGTGATCCAGCTCATAACTCCCCACGCCATCCGCGTCCAGACTCCACCTCGGCACATTCCCGGTGTTGTGGAAGTAACGCTGTCCTACAAGTCCAAGCAGTTCTGCAAAGGCGCCCCTGGAAGATTCGTCTATACCGGTGAGTCAAAACTTCCTCCACCCTGCTCTCCCTTTTTCTACAGGCTTATTCATGTACCCCCGCTTTTCCCCCTTCCTTCTGGATGGAGCCCCCAGCCTTAAGTCCAGGCACTAATAATGAACTAACCGTCCGACTTGCTGAATGTTGAATGTGTGAGATTTGCACTGCTCGTGAAAAGCTGTTGTGGAGGGGGGCGACTACAAGTGCAACTCGATCCCTCTCTGACCTGCCACCATACAAGGTCGTTGCCAAGCTCTGTTAGAATCAAGCTGTCAGGAAAGTTATTTCTGCCAGTTCTCTTTATCTATTATTTAGTGAGACAGATAATGCTTTCTGCTAATGAGCCAATTTTTTATAAGCCAAAATGTGATTTCTTTTTTTTTCTTACAATAAATCAGATTAGAAAAGCCATATCTACTGTAGGTTAAGTGCACACATATATCTGGTTATTCTCATGTATGCTGAACATGAATTCATAGGAGAGAATTAACAGCAAAGAGGGAGAGATATGTACGTGAGAGAGAAGGGGAGTGTGTGTGTCACACTCTAAGTAAAGGATCTGATTATCTTGGCTAACAGAAGGAAGTGGTGGTCTTATCTGTCATCATTGGTGAGGAGACAGAGGTTCTGGGGGTCAGAGCCTGTCTGACCTGGAAGCCTCTGACTGTTCCAACTCTGATGGGCAGAATGAAATGGGGGTGCGTCAAGGCACTCACACTTCCCCCTGCACTCCCAAGCCTCCAAGCACAACCCTGGCCTTGCTACGCTCAAGGCCAGGGTTGTGCAGCCCCCCCCCAACTCCCTCACCCAAAATCCCCATCCAGACCCCTCCATCCTGGGGCAGCTGTTTCTCATCAAGTCCCCCCTCCCACTTCTAAAATCTCCAGCACCACCACCTCCACCACCACCCCCAACCACCCGTCCCCTTCTCCTCCAACCATGCAGTCTGGCCCAGCTCTCCTGCATTTAACCTCCCTAGCAGGAGCAGAGCAGAGGCCAACAAGGCACTGGGATAATGAAACAGGAGTGTAGTGTGGCTGCGTAAGTGTATGTGTATATTTGTATGAGAGTGAGTGAGGGGGAAATGTGTGTGTATGTGTGTACATGTGTTACTGTGCAGCCCTGAGAAGGTGTATAAGTTAAGACATTAATGGCTTCTATAGCACCCTAGTGAAAGTGCCAGGTCCCTTAAGAACAGACCCCATTAGTCACAGAGGCTAAGCGGATTGGGATGATTACCATCAGGTTTTACTGGGGAAACGTGTCCCCTTCTCCCTATCTTTGTTGTTTTTTTTCCCACCATTCTTCTTCTCTGTCTTCCCTGGGTTCCTACTCACTTCCAGTTAGTATAAAGATACAATTACCCCTCGAGGCAACGGTGGTACAATTGATTAGTGTGGTGAATTAAAAGAGAAAGTCACCAATAGACAGGTCTGGCTCCTCTGCTCTGCTATTCCCTATGTGGCTTACCCTGATTGTACAGGGGTTGACGCTTGAGAGAACGAAACCGTTATAAGAGCAGAATGCATAACGCTAGAAAAAGATATCACTGCTTCCACACGTACAGTAGGTAAAAGGATGTTAGCTACATCTCTCGGACATTAAAATGACAATTGGCTGATGCATTGAGTGTAAGAGAGCAGATATTGTATTTAAGAATGAAACTCATTTCCAGCTATAGCTTTTCTTTCTGTTTCTGACTCTTGAGCAAATGGCACTTCATTTGCAAATAGATTTGGAGTTATAATAGCACATTACATGGGCTGAAAAGGGCATGTAGTGACACAGTGCTGTCTAAAAGGCACAGAAAGGCACGGTGTCATATTGGAGAGCACCATGTGCATATCAAAGGTCTAGTTATCAAAGCATATGGCTTCAAGCATGACTTGAGAGCACGGCTTGAGAGGAGTGCCTTTTTAGACTTTTTTTTTATGTTGACTCTTCTTGCACCACCACCCTAATTGTGGAAATTTAACTCGCTCAATTTAAGAAATTATCACAAATTACCAAGAGTCAACACAGAGGAGACTGCAGTCAATTCGAACAGCAGAGGGACATGTCCTCACTCGGGTTAGCACCCTGGAACGGCTCCAAAACTCACAATCCATTCTCAGAAAGAGAGCACGGTGTAGTATATGTCAAATAATCCTGTTGGCATCGACTCTTGAATGTTTAAAACACTAATGAGACAAACAGACATACTATATAAAACTTGAGAAGCCTGCAGTTTACCGACTGCTTTAAATAGCTTATATCCGTTCTTTAAGTGGCACATTTTTAAAGGAATGACTTGTTGCCTATTTTGATGTTTTACAGTCTATACCTTTTACCTTCTAAAAAGCTTGTCGTCCCTTGGAGCTTGCTGATTTGTCCTCTGTCTAATCCATATATTGGTTATCTATTGGTCAGGACAGGACTGGTAGAACCAGCTGTCAGCAAGGTTGTAGAAAATCAAAAGGAGAAAGTCCTGGCTGTATCTGAGTCAATACTGTATTATACTTTTCACTTTATTAAACCCTAAAACCTGTACGTGCGGGCCAGATTAAATATTTCTAAACCAAAAGGTCTCAATTTTCTGGCCTCATTTGCAGCATTTTCACCTTTTTATTGCATACTTACATAAGTGTATGAAAGAGTAAATCATAAATAAAAACTTGAGTGTACAATTCATCCAATTTAAGCTCCTAATTGCATCAGAGCTTTTGGTTTTCTATCTTGGCCAAGTTTCCACGAGTGCTCCCCTCCAGGGGCAACGATGCGGGCTCTTGGTAATATGGTTCTGCAAGCAGTCCTAACACACTCAGCCACTATTTATCCTAATCAGTGACATCCACATAACCAGGATTGCTTAAAATGAACCCCTTCCGTGCCCCAGAAAACGCACATTTACCGGGACCCCATTTGTCATGGGTAAATTGAGGGTCAGTAAACTTCGCCTGTATCCTCCAGTGGGGATCCAGGACATGCATCATAACGTTAGGAGAGAATGATTGGCGAAGGCGAGCTGTCACACATTTGTCAGGGGGAAGGGAACATTATTTGCTAATTTCCCAAGCTGGGCACTGACAGGGTGCTTCGTCTTCAGACCTTTGGTGACCAGCATGGCTTCGCAGCTATTAGTACAAGTCAAGTGTTTTTTCTTTTTCTTTTTTCTCCCTTCACTGTAAAGCGGCAGTAATAAGAGCCATTCGTTCGACCTCACAAGACTGCAGCACACACTGGGTGAAGGATTTTTGGATGAAGCGGATGCCCCCATACAGTGTTCTGTTCTTGCCAGGCCTTAGTTGTGGCCAGACAGCCTTGAGGGCTGATGGATCACAAACTTTCCTCGTCAAGGTGACGCTATCGACTCCACTGCACCAAAATCTGACAAAATGGGTATGAGGCAGTCATTCATCAACATAAGGACAAAGGGGTCATGTGTGCTTCACTCAATACTGGTGGAGCTCAAGAAATGTCAACCTTGTAAGGGATGGAAAAGGGAGATGTTGATAGTGCAGAAGTAAGGGTTCTTTGTAAATACACTTCCACTAAAGCTTCCTGCTTTATGAAAGTCAAACTATTTAATGCCAGTCTCCAACATGTATGCACCCACACTGAGCTGACAACCTCTATGCACAAATCAGAGATATAAATAGTGAAGTCCACTTCTCAAATCCAAAATTAAACCCACTTAATGTTCTGCTCTTAGAAAGAGGAACACAGTGTTACAGCGGTGGACCCTACTCTCCCTAAAAAAAAGGGAAAAATTAAACAAACAAATGCAGACGTCTTTATCAAAGCACATCAGATAGGGTCCTGTGCTGACCAGCTCGTGAATTGTCCCTATCCTTGCGTCTCCTCTCCGCCCTGCCGTCACTTTGAAGTTCCAGACTTAGAAGCTGATCAGATGAGGCGCTTCCTTTTCATTTCCTGTCCTGATGGGTTGGGTTTGGTACTCGGTTGGTTGCTGGTCAGCGACGGGGTGTGGCCTACAGCAAAGATATGCTATAATCAAAGGCATTCAAGGAGGTATGTAAACAGATCTGCTTTTGAGGAGCTCTTTGAAACACACACGCCAAATGACTTCATATTTCCGCACCCTTTAAAGCCACTCCGCACAACATTTGTGATATTTCTAAAAAAGGCTGATTTAAAGGAGGAAAAAGAAAATCCCCCTGCAGTATGAACTGCTACAATGAGAAAAGATGACATAGGCATTTATAAATGTCACTGCCACAGTCACGTGGGTTGTAACCAGTTGGCACAACAGTTTTAGCATGTGTCAAAGCATGTTATCCACTAGCCATATCCCCATACCTACCTGTCTCATTACAACTCTGGTATTTAGCACCAGCTCCACGGGAGTGGAGCAGACACTCATTGCCAAGTTAGATGGGCCTGGTTTGAAGGCCTTGTGAGCTTGTGTGGAGCACGACAAGGTTCCACGGAGGAAGGTCCTTGTGTCCAATTAGAGGGCTGACGTGACACGTGCTCGCACTCCCCCACTGTCAGGCAGCTTGTCAGGTAGGCTTTGAGAAGCACACTGTGGCATTATTCCACAGCGTGTTATCAGCAAGTGACCTGTGAAATCCAGCTCCAGGAAATTGATTGAAATAAGCACTTGCAGTTGAGCATGTATTTTCCCCCATTACATCTCTCTGTGAAATGCATTGTGGTTATCTTTCATGAGAAAAATGAAAGCATAGGTGCGTGCTTTTTTTCCTCCCAGTAAGGATGGTATTCATTGATTTAATTTTAATTGGACCCACTTTTTGTCCCACAGTATCGTTAGAGGTCTGTTTTGTAATAGCTCTTAAAATGGATTGTCCTCATGAAGTCACAGCATCAGTCCTCTGCCACGGGAAAGATAGACACAGGAGGCAGGGAGGGGGGCTCTTGATAGACGAGGATCCCTCCTCCTCTTTTTTTCTCTACCTCCTCTTCTTGCCCCATTTTCAGTATGATCTGCACCCAACGGGCTTTAAAAGAACTCCAGCCTCCCGCCCCCTCCTCTGCCGCATTTTGATTGAAATTCATCGGCAAGTTTATTGAGAAATGAATGAGGGAGGCAGCACGGTATTGACTTTGAGAGGAAAACACAACTCATCTTGAATGAGGGGGAAAATGCGGCCGTAATTTAGCCGTCATCGATCTGTGCCCCGTCCATGTATTGATCTTCATTTTACAATATTAATTTGCGCTTGCAATCAGCTGTGAAGGGAACCCATTTGATTTCTGTTGGCCGGTAATGTGTGAAAGTCCGCTGACGTCCTCAGAGAAGTGGCACAAGTACTTTAGATGTCATCTAAGAGGATTGAACAGGTGTCTTCGGCCCTTTCTAATAATACCACCGATATGAAGGGAGTCTGGAATTATGGATGGGCAATCTGTAACATTGCTCCCTTTTAAGCGTGTTAATTACATTTTATCTGTTGCAGGAGCAATATCTGCTGGAGACTGTAACTGTCTGGGTTTTTTTCATCTGTATTGGCTCAAAGTTCATGAAATTTCAATGAACATTGATCTGTCTCCATTGATTTATCTTAACTGCAGATCTTTGAAATTTTAATTTCCTGTTCATCTTGAGACTGCTGGAGATGGAATCACTGAGTGATAACTGGCTGCAGTGGATGGAGATGATATGGTCAGTGTTAACACAGATGAGGTTTGCTTTGCGTGGGTTTGCTGTGAAAATTTCAATTTGCCTTGGTTTGGTGTTGGTTGATTTTTTTTTTTAAGATGGTCTGCATGCGTATTTTCTGCTCTCAACACTGGAACACATTTATACTGAGGAGCAGCAGCATGACTTCTGAATATCACGCCTTCCTTGTACGCACAGGAGTCCGTTTTAATTCCTTAACGCAACGCTGTGAAGATATACGCTCGTCCTACGTCCGCAGCTGTTGAATATTGACGAGAAGAGGTCGTTATGTGTGTTGATGCTGTTGTGAACTGCATCCATCTAACAGACTGCAGGTGCCTAGAAGGCTTCAGTTAGACTGTTTGACAAGTCACAAATGCAATAACACTTGAATGAACTTCTGCCTGTGCTGTTTATCTGTCTCCCCCTTTCCAACTCCCACTCCACCTCTAATTTGTGTTAAGGGGAAAGAAAAAAATAACTGCTCAATGGTGTAGGAGGAGTGGAGATAAGCTCGAAGCAGTTAAGTATAATTAGCGAAAGTAATAGCTGGCAAATGGCAACAAGGCTAGGTTTTTATCTCCTGGAAAGATAGAGTTATCGTAATAAGCTGTAATGGCTGGCAGGAATGCTAGTACACTGTGCGAGCTTCCATTCAGGCTCATAGACTTAACAAGGAACAATTTCCTTTAAATTTACTGCTTTGCTCAAACATTTCCCTATGTTTTTACCTCGATACTGTAAGCCAATACAAGTGTTCAATCCGCTTTCATATGGACTGTGGGCACACTGTGTTGTATCGCCATGTAAGCACTTCTGGCTGCCAGAGACGGCCATGTTACAGTGTTCTTGTAGAGCGGTTACTCATGTCCTATTTCTAGAGAACATGGAGAAGGAGCAGCGGACCACACTCAGATGCCATGTACACGCCATCCACTCTACATTTTAAGTAAAGTGGCTCGACTGAGGCGGCTAAAGGAGCTCTCAGAGAAAATGTGTTAGTGGCATGAAAGGGTGGCAGATTAAGGCATCAGATCAAAATAAGATTGGGAATTGCACATTCCAGGCAGAGGAATCTCACTGAAGGTCTGCCATGCATGCCCATGCGCATGTGTGATATTCAAAATTGGAAATGATATGGTCACAGCTGCACACTGAGTCATGCATTCCATTTCTTCATATTCTGAAACATGATCATTCACTCTCTGGAGAGAGAAAATTACTGAAATATTCATAAAAATGTTCTTCCAAACCTTCGTGAAGGGGAAGCATACTCTTTATCACGTCTGTTCTTTCGTCACTTACCATGCTAATTTTGCTCACATATGGCAATAAATCCTTTTGTTATCAGCTGTTTAACTTGAAACGTATTCGCCGTCGCTTTGTTGTCTCATTATATTTGTAAAATTTGTATCACGACAGAAATTAAACCCCGGGCCATCGCTGTGTATATAAGACAGGCAGGGAAAGAGAAAAAAAGAGATATAATTGAACAAAACACGTAACCTGTCTAAATCTGAGCCGAAAATGAGAGAAAATGAAAATTCTATTAGTCTCTAATGTTCCCTCTGCCACCTCCCAACATCCCCCCCGCATGTGCTCTTCATCTCTCCTGCAAAGTATTCAAATGCAAGCCCTGCCTTACCTCCCCGTGTCTCTTTTTCTCTAATTATCCATGAGGTCAGTAAGCAAAATGGGGAAGAAGCCAGGAGATCAATACAAATTATCCCTGAGCAAACCAGTGCTGACAGTTTGAATTGCAGCATATGTTTACCCAAAATCAGGCAATTTATCTTAATATCAGGCGAGTAATGCAGCAGGGGTGAGAGGTCACACAATCTCTCCACCTCATAATTACCCGCCTCTAAAACAGGAAAGTGGTATTGATTGGCCGCGGGCCGGGAAGCGGGCGTGACTGGAACGTGCCAGCGACCCCCCCCCCCACCCGTATCATACCTCCTCCAGTCCCCCCCCCCCCCTCCCCTCGGCTAGACTCCCCACCCAATTCAGGATTTATGGGATGTGTGTGGAGGGTTTCATGTTTCCTTGCAGCGATTGAGAAGCCTTACAAGGAGGGGTAAGGAGGAGGTTAGGGGGAGGGGGGCATGCTTTGTCCACACCCTCATCCCACCTCTCTCTCCATATTGTACTGGAAGGAGCAAACAAATTCTGGCATGCATCGAGTCATGCCGGGGCATCACAGAGCTGCTCTTTAGAAGAGAGTAAAGTTTACGACAGAGTGTGAAGTTGGAACATAATGATGTGTCAAGGATTAAAAAAGACATGAGGTGAAGAGGTGGGGCTGCTGTCAATGTGTGTGGTGTGAGGAAAAGTAAGGCGAGTAGTCCCAATGATTCTTGTAAAAGCTCAGCACATGAAAGAAAATCTTTGCCTGAAAGAAAAAATGTGAGGCGCAATGCAACGACTGCACTCATAACACATTTATTGTCTAGATTGAATATAAGTGCTCAGTATATATCATCATCAGCTCTTACAGGATTATTGACATTGTCTGTGTCTGTCTGCACTAGTGTACATGCTATGACTACAAAACTGTCAACTCATCAACTGACAGCACCGTTTAGCGCTAATGCAAGTCTCCATCAGCTGTCAAAAGCATTTGCATGAAATCAATAGCAGATGGCGGTCCGTGTCACCAATTTCATTATGCCGGGGTTGTTACAAAGATCATCTCCATGATAGATGAGATGGTGACATGTCGACATGTAGAGATCATGCCTGACGCTTGGACGACAACTGCAGGCGATTCTGCCAGGTGTTAAACCATGACGGAGAAAACTTTACATCTAATATCGGTTTAGTTCGAGGCGTTTCGATTCCTCCATATTTAGAAGTGTAATAAACTGTGAAAGCTGTCGACAAAATCCAGCATAAACCACATTTCAAGGATTAAGGAGACCCTACCCTCCAAAACATGCATTTACAGGAGGGCATCATTATCATTGGAGAGGCACATCAAACAGAACACCTCTCCCAACCTAGGTCTTGTCCTGTACTGTACGTCTCTCCGGCTGTGTTCCCAGCATGCCTGGCGGGTTGTGTAGGCCCCAACTGAGGCAGAGGACAGGAGAGCGTGATGTATCACCCTGAGAGAGCCCACTGACAGCCTCTGATGATGGATGGCCTGATTATGGAGTGCTTTTTACACATACACAATTTACATCACACTGAGCAGCAGGGTCTGGCAGGGCTGCCGTGCACATACACTCTCTCTCTGCCGGCCATATGCACTCACATCTACACACTCGTGTGTGTACACATGCACACATGTACAGGACTGCCAGAGTGCATAGATAAGAAGGGGAAGGGGGGTGGAAATAACAAAAGAAAGGGGGCAAATTCCTTGCTATAGCCTTGTCATGTACGATCAATACGGCAGATCAATCCTTTATTAAGGAGAAGATGGCTTTCCCCCACATTCCATGGCAGACCTTTGTCGTTTCGGGACGCATGATGACATGTCAAATCAGATTTCCAGCAGTGTATGTTGTTGTGGCATGGGTTTATTCAGGTGTGTCCAGCCTATGAGGCTGAATATCACTGTATTTGTAAGCCAGATCCTTGCTATCGATTATCACCCTGCATTGTCCATGCTTGAACACATAACTGCTCCACTTGAGCACGGTTGAGCTAGCAATTACCGTATTTGAGTTTTAGCACAAGTGGTGTGTTCGATTATAAGTATGTGTGTGAGTAACATAAGTATGCGTGAGTAGGTGCAGTATGCCTTATGGGTGTGTTTCGGGGTTGTGCATGTGTATCTGATGTACAAAAGAAAGAATGAGAAACATAAATGTTCCTTTTCCTGCCCTGACTCCCTGGCTTGTGCTCCAGTGGCCCTGCCTGCCTCTATGTGCGTGTGTGTGTTTGTGGGGGGGGGGGGGGTTGCTTGCTTTCACATTCTCTGGTGTTCAGCAGGTTCAGCGAGCTGTGCGGTGTTAATGCTGAAATTACATGCTGAGTAATGAGTGATGGGCCAAATTACAGGCTGAACAATGAATAGAGGCAGGCAGCTCTTATTAGTCTCCATAGAAAGCCATTGATTTATGAAGCGCCTTGCTCGGTGGAGTTACTCTCCTGAAAATGATATCTACATTGAGAAGTGATGTTCTCTATTAAGTCGTTCCTTCCCCCTTTACACTGCTCTCCTCCTTTCTTCCACTCCTCCCCTCCTTCTCTCCTCTGCCCTGCCTCCCTCGCCTTGTCCTGCCTATGAGTGTACACATGATTGTTTAGAATCAGGCGGAGCTGTAAGGAAACCTTCAATTACCCATTAGGACTGTCAGACATAAAACGCCCTGCTCTCACCAAAGTCTGGGTTATGATTCATTTACTTTGTGCCTCTGATTCATCGCCCAATATGCTTCATGCCCCAGATTACTATTTGAGGGGTGGGAGAGATTAATGGCTCCATGGGATCTGCTGCCGTATTTCACACGGCCAGTGTTGCAGTACAGTTGGTGCAGAAGGGTGAAATGACGGCAACTTACACTAGATCAATGTGTGGACAGCCTTTCACAGATTATTAAGGCTCTGTTAGATTAAAAGACCGCCGTTATGTAGTTTGCTTTAGTCAATATTCTCAAGCAGATAAAAAGGGGGAGGGCCCCTCTGAAGAATCCTCAGACTGATGTAGGTCATCATGGCTTTTAATGGAATAGCACTTAGTGGCACAAGTGTCAGAGGAACTTGTGTCGTATAAAACACTGTCTGGCCCTTGAGGTTTGGATTTGGAAATGACTATTTTACTGTAAACTCTAACTCATTTCTCAATTAGTTTAGCCCCCACAACGCTCTAATTTTCACCTTCTCTCGTCTTTTTTTCAGCCCTGAATGAGCCAACCATCGACTATGGGTTCCAGAGGCTGCAGAAAGTCATCCCCAGACACCCCGGCGACCCTGAGAGGTTACCAAAGGTCAGTACAGTGTCTCTGCTGCACTGAAAACCAAAAGAACCATAATGACACAGAGCGGTCTGGGTTATAATTCTTCGACAAATAAACAAAACAACATTACAACCAAGCAGAGCAGTATGACCCAAAACTCTAACAGATTTTCTTCACATATGTGGCTTACCCACTAACCAGCGTGGTAATGCTATTGGTTTTGTGTGTGGAGAGAGGCGTAAACTCTCTGTGTGGTAAAATAGCTCAATCAGGCGTTTTCCTCTCCAGTAGTCTGTGGAGATGGTAATCTGGTCAGAAACGACGTCTGCACCCTCATTACCCCACTCATGTTTTCCTTTCATTTTCTGCAGCTCGATTTGGTTTAATCTTTTGTTTACAGAACCCTGTGCCGTAAACCCCCTAGTCTTACTGCGGCTAATAGACAAAGACTGCATGTTATTATGCTTTGGCTTTCTTATTGTTTTCTTTTGAACCTTGGTGAAGGAGTTGAAAGCCACATCAGTTTTATACACACCGGTGTGGCACATAAAGACGCTGGCATATTGAAAGACCTGAGCACGAAAACTTGGGTGCAAACAGTGAGAAAAAAAAAAAAACCCTCCCCTGCAGAACCGCTTTGATTCTTTTATTCTTTTTCTCCCCTTTGATTCTTGCGCTCTTTCCATTTCCGATTGATAAAATCTATCTGTGTGTTTTCACTAATTGCTACCCTGCCAGTAACCATTTTGATGACTGACGTTCCAGATGTGTCAAGTGTAATAATATGACTGATTAGTACTTTCAAAACCCCTCGGCACGCAGTAAAGTGGAGGCCACCTCAGAGTTTTAATAATACTGTAAAACCTTTAAAGACCTTATCTATTAAATCCCAGCATGCTACACCGCAATATCATTAATGTCCAACGGACAATTTAATAAAGAACAGACTGTGTGGTAGCTATAGACATTTGACCAAGGCAATGTGGAGAAATGGAACATCACAGCTAGTCCCTGGTTCAGTATATGAAGTGTTTCAATTAGACCCAGTCCCTGTGGAGACAGGAAACAACACCTAGACATGAAATGTTACTCTAATTTCAACTGTAAACGTAGACCAAAAGGTAAAGTACACTTACCCTTTCATATCCACATGACTCGTTCTATCTCCGCAGGCATCACAGGTCAGTCTAGCTGCACTGTTTTTATTTTATAAAGTCACCCAGTGTCTTTGTGAAATCCACATCTTGTGAACAAAGAGAGCAACAGTGTTTAACACAGCTTTATTACAGAGAAACCCTCCTCCCTTTTTCCCTTTCTTTTCTTTCGCTTCTTTTTTTCCTTGAATACAAAGTGTTGTTGGCTCTGAGACAGATTTTGACACTGAACCCAAGATTAGTTTCCTGGGTGTGCGCATACTTAATATAGCATGGTCTCCCAGCCTTTGCATGAAACAATCACAGAGTGAGATGAAACCCTGCACTTCCAATAAACAACATAAATATTTGATTTGCTCTCTAATGGACCCAAATATGGGGTTCAGGGGGCATGTAAATGATCCCACCAAGTGATTCGTCATTGTTAAGCTTGCCATCTGAGGGTCAGCTCTCGGGGTCAAAAGCACATTCCCAATAAAACAGCCCGCGGCGGGCCGAGGCTGGCATGTACATTTGGAATGAGAACAGAAACGGCATATAGAGAACAGCCATTACAGGGTGCAGGTGAGGTAGGGAGACTCTATAAAAAGAAGATAAAGCTGGAGGACGCGCGGTGTACATTAGCAGAAAGGCAAATCGACACCAAGCCCACTCACCACCTCTACTCCCCCCTCCCATGACTTCACCCTCCAGTTGATAATATTACTCCACTATTGATTTCCACCAGCCTTCTCCCTGGGACCAGTAAGACACGTGGTAATTGTAAGGAGACAGAAAGCCAATATGGGAGTGCTCATGGATAGCAAGGGATGCACGCTAATATTGTTGCTACACAGAGAAAAAAGGGGGGAAGCTGCCTCTGATTGAAGTTTACCTCGTAATTCTAAGACAACATCGTAGATGACAGTCTGACCCTGTGGGAGGAGTGGAGATATAAAAATTCAATGCAAAGTCCAGGGTGAATATGAAAGTAATAAGTGTGAGCAGTCAAGTGATGAGAAAGGAGATTGGTTTGCGGGCATTGCGTTAAGTGAAGAGAGACTTTGGAATTCACCCTCCCTTTTAAGATCTTGTTATAAAACAATTTTCTATTCATAATATAAAAAAGACAATTTATAATACCATTTTGTGCCCTCTGGCAGTAATGGACAAATAGACTGGATATCACATTATATCACACTCAATTTCTCTCTTCTGTAACAAATTAGATTCATTATGAAATTAAAAGTGGAAACTCAATATTGTTTTATTATTAAGCTGATTGCTTTGGATTCTTTTCTTTCCTCCCAAAATGAGCATAAGCCCATTCTTTTCCAATTCTTTGTGTAATCCACAAGGAGAAAATATTACAAATGTGTTCATGTCAAGCAATTACCCATGTATTTAAATGAATCTCTCTTCCTGTGCTCTTTGAAGTACCTTCATCTAATGGCCCTATGCTTCTAAATGCATTCATTACCTCAGGCTAGAGCTAACAGAGTAATTGCCTTACAGTTTTATAATGGCATTAGCACTCCAAGCTACATAACCTAGGCCCTTTTTTATTAACTGTGATAATATAAATACAACATCCATGTTAATCTACTGCTTGAAGAATCACATTTGGGCCATTTTAGACCACATCTCCTTATTGTTAGATATTTTTTATAACACATCATTTGATATGGCTTCCCCCCCCACCCCCCCCCCCCCCCCCCCCCCACCCCCACCCCCTGGTCGCCTTTTTTCTCAGCAATAACATAAAACGGCTCCTAAATCTTAGGTGATCTGTTATCTGAGCAGTCCCATTTAGACAGTTGCGGAACACGAGACCTTTATGCAAAGCATGGCAAACAATAGAAGGAATCTGTCACGCATTTGTCACAGAACAACAGAAATCATTTGAAGCCTTTAATTGTTTCAATTTAACATGGTGTGTTCTGATATGTCTCCATGACAAGAAAGCCAATTACACTTATGCTGGAGCAGTATTGAGATTTACATGGAAATGCCCTCAGAACACTATTCCGTGTTAATCGTATTCACAGCGTGAGCTGATACGCATGGAAGCGTCTCGTCAGAAGAAAACAAACTTCTTCCTTGATTGGGTGCAGCACTTCTCATCATCCTCGGATATGACTAGGTTGCCACTTAAGCATAGCCCTGCGAGTCAACTTGGTTAGTTAAGACACCACGCGGTAAACGACAGATTAAGGATGAGAGGCAATATCGTTTTCCTCCCTCCTTTTTCCAAGCTCTCCTTATGTCGCTGCTGCAATGTACCATATGGACAAGGAGGGAGAGGACGTTTTACAGAGAATGAAACATGGCTTGCAAACGCGACAGTCTTAATTGCTTTAATTGTTGTTTAAAATTGAGAGCCATGTAGGAGATCTTGAAATATGATAGAATAGATTATTGGTAATTATTAACTGCAGACAAAAAGAAAGAAAACCACTTTATCTCACTCAGCAAGAGAGAGAGAAATCTGTTCTGCCTGATGAGAACACATCAAGACAGCTGGTCCTCTCATTTAGTCTACCTGCCTCACGACAACCATAATTCTTTATTTGTATGCAAACTAGATGCATGCAACGTTGAGCATACACACCAATTTCAGAGGTAAATGCCCATTCTAAGAGCCACCCATCCGGTAACTTGGGGTGGATTAAGCGATATGTTTCTATAAGAGAGCATGGCATACGCTGGAAGTGGCTTCTACAGTGATTCATCTTGATAAATCAAGGACTGTGGTAGATATGCTCCTCTGGATGAAAGGGCCCATACACACGCTCCATACACACTACATACGCTGTGCCTTGGAAATGCAGGCCAAGTCTTGGAGGCCGCTGTTTGAAGGCGCGAAGGCTGTGTTTACATTCATTTATGGCAGCTGCCGTCTTAATCCCACACTGCTATTGCCAAGTGATGGAACACTTCAGACAAATTACCGGGGCCCGCAAAAGGAAACACAGCGAATGTGGGAAGAAAACAAGCACCATCTGAGATGTTTCTGGTGACAGATTTGCATTGCTTTTAACCAGGGTTCTAACAGCACAGGCGACAAATCTCTGCTCTACAGCAGGTGACAACAAGCGAGCGTTTTAAAACACACGCGAGAGCCGTGTCTGCAACTTGCCTTTGTCAGATTATATGCACTCTAAAAGGAGGAGAGGATTTTTCATTGAGCATATTGCCTTCTGTATTATAGAAAACAAAGAGAGCAGCCTGGTTGCTTGAAAGGGATTTAATTGTAAGTGCTGAATTCAAAGAGCAGATAAAGATACACAAACGGGCCAAACCCCACCTTGCTGAAAGCCCGAAAGAGAGTGGGGGGGAACGGGATCCGGGGCCAACTCATTTTCAGTGTTAAGAGCCAAAGCAACACAGCTAATCCGCATTGTCAAGCGGGGGCAAGCATGCAGACATGGATAAGACCACATCCTGAGCATCCGTGTCCCCAAGGCACAAGCACCCAGCTCTTGCTGGATGGGAAGTCATTTGTGAAGTCCTTTGCAACAGCCAGTCAAAGAGGTTAATTGAAAAATTCCTTAATGTCATTACAACAGAACTAGATTAACCCAGAGCTAATTCACTTTATTGTTCTGAAGAGAGGGGACTCAGCGGTGAACTCTGGAGCAAACGTGAAGCCCAGAATCAGGGGTGAGGTGTTGTTTTTAAAGGACTATGCCAGTTTAATTAAGATAGGGAACATTATTCACTGCTCTGCATGGTTGGAAGGAGTAAAATGGTAGTGCCATATAAATGCAGCTCTAGTGCCTCTTAAATCAAGGTGGCTTTTATTTAGTGTTTGAATATGTAAACATTTCTAAAGCTCCCCGCGACCCTGCTGCGCAATGTTGCTTTTGATATTTTCTGTTACTGTACGTACCACTGGGCTCTCCAATGTAATCTCTTTAGGTTTTAACATTTACTCCCACTGCTTTCCTCATCAGGAGGTGTTACTGAAGAGGGCGGCTGATCTCGTTGAAGCCCTGTATGGAATGCCTCACAACAATCAGGTCCGTGTCCACACAGCTAATTTAAGCATGCTTGTACCTCTGCTAAGTAAGAAACAATTTAGTATCACCAAAGGGTATTTTTACCACTATATCTGGAACAATGTAGGCTACGTGCATTGTGAGTTAACCATATAGTCATGAACCATGCATCAAAGAAAAAGCACAGCTATAAAGAAAAAGCAAAAAACAACAACATAAATAACAAAACCTTCCCCTGTGCTTCTCAGGAGATCATTCTGAAGAGGGCAGCTGACATCGCAGAGGCCCTGTACAGCGTTCCCCGCAACCACAACCAGATCCCCTCTCTCGCTAACACAGCCTCCCACGGCATGATGGGAGTCAACTCCTTCAGCAGCCAACTAGCAGTCAATGTGTCTGAGTCACAAGGAAATGACCAAGGTATGAGATTTTGGATACGGCTCTGCAATTCAGGTGGGTTTCCAAAGTGGGGTGCGGGGACCTGGAGGTGGGCCCTTGAGGGTATTCCAAGGGGTTTGCAGGAAAATGAGAAATAGTTACATTTCCCTCCTTTTTCTTATTAAAGTAAGAAAATTGAACAGGAATTATGTCTGAACGCTGGGTTTTTTTAAAAAAAGGGTCCAATTAACGTGTCAAGTTCTCTTCTTATTAAACTAGCATCCGCAGCATGCGTTAATATAAAAATTTTACTGCAACAGCAAAACTCCATTGGTTTTTTTTACTGTAATTAGCAAACACTCCACATACATTAAAAAAATATCCCTCTCCTTTTTTCTTGTGTTGTTCAGTGGGTTACAGCCGGAACACCAGCAGCGTGTCCCCCAGGGGCTACATCTCCAGCAGCACCCCACAGCAGTCGAGCTACAACACCGTCAGCAACAGCATGAATGGCTACGGCAATGCCGGTATGAACCTGGGAGTGCCAAGCTCCCCTGGGTTCCTCAACGGATCCTCTGCCAACTCCCCATATGGAAGTGAGTAGCTTGCCACTATCGCACGCTGTAGTAGCACTAAGCTGCTGCTGATTTAATTCCAGCTCCCACATTCGTTTTCACTTCTATGAATCATTTCTGACGGGGGTTTATAAAATTACCGATGGTGATAATATATTACCGGTTATTCACGGGGGCTTGTTTAGTTTTAGCACTTTGGAGAACACGCGCGCAGCTTAGAATCAAAGAAATATTCATTTTGTCTTTCACCGTTTGCCACCTGTGTTTGTTCAACTGGGCAAGATGTTGATGGTAGGGGCCTGTGAGTACTGATCGTGTATCCCCCCTGGCAGTAATACTATCCCAGCCTTACCTTAACTGCCCTCTCCCTCTTGAGCACTACTCACAGCACGTTCTCACTCTTACCCTCCCTCCTTTCCTTTCCTTCCCTATCGTCTCCACAGTTAAACAAAAGAGCGCCTTCGCCCCTGTGGTCCGACCCCAGGCCTCCCCACCCCCCTCCTGCACCAGCGCCAACGGCAACGGACTGCAAGGTGAGCCCCCCTCACCCCCTCATCCCTTCCCTACGGACTACTGGTCAGATACCGCTGCTCAGGCCTCTGTCCGGTTTGGTGAGGGATTAATCATTACAAATATATGCATTTTGACAGGCCAATTTACACCTTTCAGTTTACATTCAGACGCACACACTCACACAGAGCATGCCTTTGCACACACGCACAAGCGTAGGAGCGCAAGCTTCATCCCGCGTCTTCGCCAACATTCACACAAACATACATCCTTGTTGCCCTTTCATACAAATGATCCCCTCTGATGTCGCAGGAAAAGACCTTCCCAGAATTGTTTTAGTAATTATGTTTATTAGGTTTTGTGCATGTGTCATGACCAACATGATTGCTTTGAAAACAAGCTTAGCCGTAGTGTGTGCCCCAAGATTAATAACATTGGGCTTAATGAAGTGGGAAATTAAAGTTCATCTTGCTACACGTTCATACTTATTAATACATGTTGTGCAGAAATTAATGAGCAATGCCTTGCCATCATCTGCGCTGGCAAACTTAAAAGCATTTCAACCATGACTCTACAAATATACTCAGAGCAATATAATAATATATCATCCCAGCACTTCACTAGTCACCTAATTGTTAAAACGTGTGAAAATACTGAATATATAAACTCTCAGGGTGAGGTACAGTTGCTAATGATATCCTAAGCAGATGGTCTCGGTAAAATAACGGAAGCTACCTTTGATCTTGCCTAATCTCTCTTGGATAATGACGCAGAGGCATAACTTGGGGAATGGGGAAACGTAGGACTAATGTGCCGCTCGGTGTTGGAGAGTCAAGGATAAAGAAGAGATGACGGGAGGAAAGGAAGTGATAGGACTGAATTTGCGGAGAGGAGAGTCTGGGTGTCTGGTACTGTAGCATTGTGGCATTGTGGGAAGTGACCGTGTTGTTGCTCTGCCGTCACCACGGCTGTGTCTCCTGGGAGTCTGGGCCAGTGTTTGCTATTACCCCAATGCCAGGAGAAATATCACACATAGCAGGACTGGCGTGCTGGGGGCTGAAATGTCAGAGCAGGAGGGAGGTTTTCAAACTCTCCCCGATAGGAGGACACGCAGCAGCAGGCTGGCGGACACGGCAAACACTCACAGGCTCATACGCAAACAGGCACATTAAGGCTTACATTCACGCACTTGCGCACTGTCAGATGGCCACACACGCACACGCACACACACACACACACACACACACACACACACACACACACACACACACACACGCCATGCATGCACTAAATTACAACACTTTAATAGTTTTTCATACTTATATCCATACCTGCTTTAGCCTAATAAACTAATCTCCGTTACCTTTCTCTCTTTTTTGTCCCCAGCCATGTCCGGCCTAGTTGTCCCTCCAATGTAAATGCACTTTCGTCATCTCAAGCACCAGTCTACCCACTACCACTTCACAGGGCACCCCCTCAGCACACTGCAAAAGGCTGGTGCAATGTATAGTCCACCGCTTGTTCTGTTTTTGAAGACGAAGAAAAAAAAGAAAGAAAGAAAAGAAAGACTTTTTTTTTTTTAAATTTTCATTGACTTTCACAGCCTGCAGAAAAAAAGGATTTCATGATGAACAATATTTTTTTTCTGTGGGATTTTTTTTTGTTTATTCCCCCACCCTCCTCCCATTTTATCACCCTTGAAGAGGACACAGGATGATGAAGTGTTTATTTTGTATACCTGTTGGGTTGCGCTTCGGTCTCGGATTTGTCCAATCAACCACACGCTCAATACTGGAAGGGACTCTGTGGACTCACCATCTGGTTGTAAAGTAAAAACACTGATGTACAGTACATTTGCCAATGAACTTGTTTGCCTCAGAAATTGTTTTCTGTTTCAACTCTCTTTTAATAGATTCACAACAGTTGTGTGTCTTTATAATGTGACTTTTTTGTATTTTTATGTGTGAGAAAAATACACAGGGGCCAAGACAGTTTGAATTTCAACTGGAAAATATATGAGATATATAATGTAGAAAATCGATCATAAAAGTACAACAAATACGAGTAAAAAGGGGCAGGGCTGGGTGGGTAACGTTGTATCATGTTTCATTCCTGCATTTTAACTTAAATTTTGTAATTTATTGTAGCTAGAAATCATCTTCAAAAGTAAAAAAAAATCCTCTTTGATTCAACAAGCACACTGATGTGTACAAAACACTGCTCTGTTGATGAATATGATGTACTTCCATGTCTAGAGCTTCCTTTTAAGCAAGTGTGTTTTGCCATGTTTTTCAACTTTTTTGCTAGCACTGTATATTAATGCATTCCTAGGCTACTGTGTAGTCTGTTTCTTGTTGATGAGGAGCAGTCTCCCCCCCTAGCTCCAACTCCCTTATGTGTTTTATATGTGGTAAAAAAAAAATTGTAGACTATTGTGATATTGCCAAACGTGTGCTAAATATTTATACATCTGTCTTTTTCATGTTCTTTTAGATCAACAAAAATGAAAAAAAAAAGAAAAAAAAAACCCAAAACTAAATTACAATCCATTGACAATGTAGGACTATAGTAGTTCATTGTCATATTTCTGTTCCAATACACACTTGCGCTCACTGAGGGAAATTTTGTAACATATCAACTATAAATAATGTATTTATCTCTGAAATTTTGTATATTGCTTTTCATTATGTATGTATTAATCGTCATGCCCTTAATATAGTGATGCAGCACAGATAATTCAGCCAAGAACTGTTGCCTTCATTTGTTTTTCTTTTTGTATTTGATGAAATGCAATGTGCATATATTTCATGTGTATCCTCAAAATTTGTGTTACTCCGTCAAGACTCTCTGTCCATTTTTTAAAGGGGAAGTCAAACTTCATTGTTTATTTTTGTATTGATTTTAAATTATCTATACAGACCATTTTGGAGAAAACTTTGTTGGTTGTATTGTCAAATAAATTGTTTGTGACCCATATGATAGTTGTTAAGATCCAATAGAGACTAATGTGCATGAGGGACAACCTTGGAGATAAAAAAAAAAACACTCCATCTGTGGTTGTATTTTTTTCTGTTTTGTAGAATGTATAGAAGTCATTTTTACTCACCACTTATGACTCTGCCACATAGCTTACTTGTGTTTACAGGGAAGACAAATTTAAAACTGTTCAACATTTGGAATGGAAACAGAAATGAATAAGCGATGTTTTATTAAAATTTTCAGTAAAAACACAATAGCTACTCAACTGTGGACTTCTTCAGTTTGAAGTACAGTTTGGCTGGCAGACAAACTGACAATCAGGAACAAGAAAAAGACAGTAGAAACTTCTGAGGACAAACCTGTGATTCGTCTGTAAGATGTAGTGTTTAGACATTGCTATAGAGATAATTGTTTGACACCTGTGGAAAAAGTGTAACATCCATAAAAGATGAAAACTGCTCTTTACTCATATTCTTTCAGCAAAGCACTCTGACATTGTGACATATTCCTACTGGTCTTTGTATCAGCATATCCTGCATCTGTGGTGCTTCAAAGGTTCATTGTAGCCATTCATAAACAGTGCAAGCTTTTTATTCAAAACACCCCAAATGGGGCTCATTCAAATCCCTCATTTCATTGCATTAAGCCACCTAGTTAATAAAGAATCAATACATTGAAAGAGCAAGGTTATCCTTTGTCTATAAGGGCTGGTATCGTTTTGAACCTCTTATAGTTAGAGCGTTGAAAGGGGGCCGTGGTGAAATCTATACTCATCAAGTGGGTCAAACAGAAGGATAGAAGTGTTTGAGGGAAGAATAGTGGTTCTCCTTAAAAACAACTGAGCATCTTATCTGCCATCCTGAGTGGTCGCGGGGAGCAGGTCGCAAAATGTCAATTTCTCATCAAGGCAACATTGTCCGAGGCCACCTCTGCCATAAATGCACAATTAAGCGCCAATCAGCATATCGCAGCTTATTATGTCAAACAGCATGCGCAGATCTGGCAGCACCGGAGATAGCCCAGGAGCTGCTGATAGCGCAAAGGACAGATACGCTAAAAAGAGCTATTTAATTTTCAGCCGCCTTGTTCTTTAAATCATTCCCTCGATAATCCAGCGCGTCTGATAACAACAGCCACACAGATACACAGGTTTGGATCCATCTCCTGCGCACCGCCGTGTCTTATTATTTTAAAAAAATGTTAGGACAAACAGCACATTTCTTTAGAAACCAAACCAAGCAAAAACAGCCAAAGAAAGAAAAATACTGAGGGTAAAAGTGCAATCAAAGAAAAAAAAAAAAGACAAGTTTAGTTTTGAGCGCTCTGAAGCCTGGCAGGCGAGCTCGAGGTACAGTATATTGTCTCAGCAGGTTTCCCTGTACCCAACAATCAGCCACTGGCTCTGCCACAACATTCAATCATCGTGAGAGCCTCTTTTATTGGAGAACTCTAATGGCTACCCTCCACCATGATCTTAATGTGTGCATTAAATATTTATAAATCCTGGGTCAATAATGCCCCACATCCAAAGCCTGACAGACCCCCACCATACCATGTGGCTGCCTCGCTCTCAAACACAAGCAAAGGTGAAGGGGTCACGCAATCAAAAGAGAGCGAGGTTCACCGCATCCATATGTTGCCACTCTTATCAAGACTTTCCTCGGTACTGGTTATCTGTCAAAGGAAAGAAATATTGAAAGCAATATCGATCTTAACTGGCCTCGTGTTGCCGAGGGCCACTCTTCAAACATCTGCTTGTGCATTGTTATATTTCAAAAAAAAAACCTCCTTTCGATAATATAAGCCTGAGCAGTAATATTGAACATCTCTTTGTGACGCGGGCCGCTCAAGCGTGACTAATAACTGCGTTATTAACAAGCATCACTTGAGATTTTTACAAGTTGATACGCAGTATACGTACTAAACATTTCTTCACTGGCGTGGGGTTAATTGCGCCGCCTGGCAACTACACGAGTGACTCAGTTTGTTTTGTTTTTTTCCCCTCTCTCTCTCTCCTTCCTTTTCTTTTTAACGTGACTATATCCAGGCTGCGCTCCTGTGCTGTTCAGGTGAAAGATTGTGCTCTGGTGATAGCGCACACAAAAGAGCGACCGGACAATAAGCCAGTCAATGGAGAGCTCCAGTTGAAAGAGCCACAATGGCCGTGCATGCTGGGAATTGGGCTGGATGATATAAAGGAATGAAACCTTCACTGAGGCCGTGGAGGACAAGCTTTCAGAAAAGAGGTTTTGTTTGCTCTTTATCAATCTGCCGTTTCCCATGAGAAAAAACAATTCAAACTGACCTTAAAAAGGGAATATTACCTTACGTATCCGCTCTCTATGTAACTCTTATTGAGGCTTATACGTTCACTCTTAATGCATTATCCCACATTGATGTGGTAATGCGAACATGGGCACAGTACCCGGACGGGTCGTAAAACAAAAAGCTGGACGCTAGATTTTTTTGCTTTGTTTTATCTTCTCTGCTTGATGGGCAGTGCTGAGAAGTACTTTTTTAAGGATTTGCTCTTGGACAGACAGGATTTGTGAAGCCGCTGAGTGATGTGTTTTGTGGAGGGGAAAAAAAAGTCTCTGCAACTCCCGTGAAGTTCACACATGAGTGGGAAGCTGCCTCTTCCACTCATAAAAGCCGCACTACTGCAGATCACAACTCGGAGATGACAATAACTCAAAATAGGGAGTGTGACCTTTTATGAACGATTTGAAATTTGAATCAAAACTGGGAATCTGACCCACATTAGCGCCGTCTCCCGTCTGTAAATCTGTACATCAGATAAGACACTGCTCCACTGCTACTGTACACTGGGAGTCAGCTTTGGAAGGAAAACTCTAGATCCTCACAAAGATTTCCACTTCACTCACTGCAGTCAAGAAGGATGAGCAAAGTATCCCAGTGCTTCAAAATCCATTAAACTTGTATTTGGGTGTCATTTGATACTTCATCAATGTTTCAGTACATTTCAAACCCACAAATGCAGGATTTACCCGCGGTAGAAATAGAGCATTCACCGTACTTTCCTTCCATGAACTTCACCTAGCCCAAAAATTACACTATAAAGATTGCCTGGTCAGGGAGTGCTAGGCTGCAGTGATAAAATAATATCACTTGAACAGTATTTTTCTGCCACAGTCTCCACCACATAGAGCTCCTTTCATAGCACTCCTCTGTAGTGCTTTGTCCAGTAGTTCTGGATATGATATCATCTATTAATAATGTATTGGCAATGGATTACATAAAAAGGGAGCAGAAATAACATCCAATATTCATGCCCCCTGAGCTTGACTGTGTCCAATCCGTTTGGCCCATAAAACCTTAGCCCCATTTCCATATCCGCTGTGGGTCACAACAGGTCTGCCGCACAAAGGCTCACAGAACAGCTCGACTCAGGAAAAGGGCAGTAAAAATCGGGTGGATTTCTGAACCCTTATGAAACAGCCACCCTTTGGAAAAAAACGTGAAAAAAGCCCTTTTCCGATTTCAGCGGCTGTGAAAAACCTGGTACTGTATTTCCCTCTTTAATTGTCCCACTTGAGAAATTGACGTGCCTCTGAAACATGGCATGAATCTCACAGTTATTGCAGTCCCCTTGGCAGGGAATGTTGATACAACATCTGCATGCTATAGAAAGTAATGGAAGTAGCAGAGGTGGCAGCTGCAACTCTACAGGAAGTGTGCCATTTTCAGGCAGCGCTGCTGTGAGAACCACTAACTGCCAGCCTGGTCTTGCAGGCAGCTCTGATTGCCAGGACACTATGACAAACACGCAGGGGCTGGGAGTGTTGCATCCTGGGGGATGACAGCTTCTGTTTGATTGTCAATAAGGCTCATTAGCAGAAAAAATGGAGAATGTGAAAAGAGATTAAATGACTTGAGACAGGGTCCCCCTCATGTTTCATTACAGAGGATTTATCAGAGCCTTTATTTCATCAATTGAACCAAAAAAAAAGGGAAAAAAGGAAAGAATATCACTCACTTCTTCCCTCCGAAAAAAAGCAGCGAGTAGTTAAATTTATATTGATAAAAATTTGGTCATTTCAGATATTGTAACAGACTCGACGAATGCTAATGAAGCCCTTCCGCACCTTACATAAACCTCTTTCCTCCTGCTCTGAGCGCCTCTCATCTTAAGAACAGTGGCGGATGTTTCCCTCCATCTTAGGGAGGAACGGCCAACAAAGCAGCGTGTAAGGGCCTTTCCCTGAAGAGTCCTTGTCACGCCGCGCCAAACCTCTGTGATTATCGTTGTTTTTGCAGAGAGTGTCCATGCCTGCCAATACCGCTGTTCCATAAATGAATTTGGCCCCTCGTCAACGAATTACCTAACACGCAGAACTGTGTATGTGTCACATCCAATTCCAACTCACCGGCTTTGGTGGTGTGTGTCAGCTGGAGGACTTAATCATCAATCGTCAATCATAATAAGCGAAGCACATTGATAGGGATTCTTTTTTCCCGCAACTACACAGTTAAATAAAAGTGTAAAGGGAGAAGTTAAAGCTGACCTTGTTAAATTGGGACCGCGATTTATATTCCTA
This sequence comes from Rhamphochromis longiceps, assembly GCF_057381845.1. Classification (NCBI taxonomy): domain Eukaryota; kingdom Metazoa; phylum Chordata; class Actinopteri; order Cichliformes; family Cichlidae; genus Rhamphochromis; species Rhamphochromis longiceps. The sequence continues at coordinate 14,545,856 of NC_140569.1, read as the reverse complement.
ATTTAGTGTATGGATTAATTAGTCTTGGCAAGTGTGTGTATATCAGTTTTCATGTGGCACAGCTTAGAGTTATATCTACTTGATCAAATCATTGCTCGCTTTCATAGGAAAGTCTGGAATGATATCTATCAGTCTTATCTTGATGTTTTTACTCAGAACAGGCTTCGCATATTTTTTCGTGGCGTACTTTTAATTAATACTTAATCGGACAGTTTTTAAAAAGGACTTTTTCAGCATTAGTCGCTAATCAATACCCCCCATCTCACATAATACAAATTTAATCACTGTGACCTGTTATAAGGCCTTAACGCAGCCACACATGCGTCCACGTGTTACATGCAAACTGGCAACGCGGGTTTTTCTCATAAGTCGAGGAATCTGGCTCATATTTTCCCTCTCGCTGATCCAATGCACTCCTCTCCCTCGTCATATAGATCGGAGTCTGCAGGGGCCAGAGGCGCTGACAGAGCCCAGATGCTCCCAGTCTGTCTGGGGGACTGGGGAGACTGGTGCCATGGGGTCCTGGAGCCTCTGAAGTGCCGCCCCCTCCGTCAACATGACCAAGGCTAGACCTGCACTTTCTCCAGGCTGAGACACTCTCCTTACCACTCTGACAGCCACCCGGCACAGTCACAGATTGATACATAGAGGGATACACGCTCACAGGCCCCCGCTCTCACGTAATGTATGGCTGTTCATCAGCCGTTCCTAATTAGAGACCCCCAGACCGACGCTCGAGTTCACGAGGTTACGATGACATGCTGATACAAGGTTACAAACGCGCGCGCACTCGCATGCTGATACCGCTCAGGGTTTCTTTTACGTTCTCATTTAATCCGGCTCCATCTCATCAACACTGTTTTAAACTTGCTCGTGTTGAGAGGAGTCTCTTTGTTCTAAAGAAATGAGAAAGAAAGAAAAAAAAATAGACGGCGCACCATACGAATCCTCTGTCCCCTCGCTTTCTCTCTCAAAACACAAAGATCATTACAAGAGCATCAAAGTATGCCATGTTTGAAACGATATTTCTCTTTGTAGTCGTGGCATAGCATGGAGTGTGTTGGTATTAGATGCTGCTGTGGCAGCTGTCGTGGCTGGCTGTGTGGTGCCTCGGTGTCAGGGCCTCTGAGGCCAGGCTGTCCCGGCAGACAGACAGAGGGGGAGGAAACCTGATAGTGCAGCCAAGCCCCAGTCTAATGTCTGTCTATCCAGCTATCTATCCCTGCGTCTATCTCTGACTCACTGTTGGACATTGCCTATCTGCATGCCGGATACTCCTTCTGTGTTCCCAGGAACAGAGCACGGCTGGCAGCTGAGTTACACATTCCAAAAAGTCTTACTTTTATTCATTTTAAACATACAAACTTCTCTGGAAGGATAAAAGCAGCTGTTTATCGATCACCGAAGCGGCTGCAGAATTAACTTGCGCAGAGTCCCCACTAAGCTTGCGCCTCGTACCAAGGGGTGCAGGTTGCGATAACATTAGAATTATGAGCCGACATGTATGAAGAGAAGGAGATGGAAGCACAGAGTGTGTTTGTATTTGATGTGGGGGCAGAAAATTGTTCTATAATGAGGAGGGGTGCCAGGATATGAGATGGGAAGTAGGGAGTTGGAGACAGGATATAAGTTATGAGAGGGAAACTAATGTTAGGAAATGCAGAGGCTGTTGTTGTTGTGGTGCTATAAGCCAAAACGTACCTTACCACTATTGGCCATGATTAATACAGCCCGGCCAGGTCAAAACCCTGCGCTACCGCTACGGATGCCACCAACCATATCCTCGCTCTTTCTGGGGCTCAAATGAGTGTGTGTCGTATCTGAGGGAGAGAGTGTGTGTGAGGGGGTTAATAAATGTTGAATCAAACGCCGCACGAGACACTCACACTCCTTAAGGGTTGCCCATTAGCGGTGTGTGGGTGCATGGGGAGTTTATCAGTGTCTGGGTGATTTATGAAGTCAGACTCAATATCATCCACTTCACCCACACACATATGGACATACACATGTGCGCACACCAACATGCAAGGCCACATGCTCACGCACACATGCACTTATATAGTCTTTCTCTATGAAATGGAGGCAGATATTAGGCCAAAATTAAAGGTTTCACAGAGATTAACAGTGCGGATGATGAGATCGTCTCAGCGTCTTTTAATCTAATTCCTTTTTATCTCTGAGCCAGCGTGATGTGGAAGCGGTATGCAAGGTGAAAGCACAACAACAAAACAATACAGACGTAATAATAACAACACTGTTACCGATAAATGCTAAAATATCTCAAGAGTGTAAAACTGGACAAAATAAAAGGTGCGAATTATTTTTAGGAGACTCCTTAGGTACCTCCGCAAATTACACGGCCAATTACTGGCAGCATGTCAGAAGCTTTGATGCTGGACTTGTTTTTTAACATCAACCACAGCACTCTACAGACATCAGTATCTCTGGTTGCTAAATTCATAGCATTCCATAGAATTTACTTAGCCACAAGCAAAAAAAGGAGGGTGCTTACAGTGCACTTCAGAGTACGCCTGGCTTAAATGGGACCCCTTGTGGCTGTGTCACAGCTCCCTTCGTTAGGGGGCTGACTGTAGCCTGTAGTCACCACAGGCATCATTAGCCCTCTGTGAAACCACAGACTGAGTCTCATTCTTCATCTGCCTGTCTGCTGCCTCAACATTTACGCTGCGATGGTGCTCCAATGGCAGAGTAAGTGAGTCCAGCAGCACGGCAAGACAGCCACACGGAGCTGATCGGATAAGAAATTCAAAAATGCAGCAAAGTTCAAATGTATTCAGTGAGAGGGCCACTTGAATTGGTTCTGCAAAGGTTAGAGCTGAGGTTATTTTTGGAGGGTGGATTATTAGGCTACCTGGGCTGAACAGAAGAGGAATAACTATGGGCAAGTAAGGGTCACTCTGGAGTTTCACCAGAGAGTGAGGAGAATCACGAATTTAAGGGGAAAAGGATAAACTGTCACTGTTACAAATATCACTGCGAGAAAACGCCGAAAATAAAACTAAAGGGCAAATTCAATTAAAGTAACAGATTTTTCTAAATGCACCTCCGCTGCTGCTGCCCTCTCCATATGGTGTTTTTTTTTTAAGAAGGAAAAAAGATATCCCAAAGGGGTGAAATAACGTTGTGGTGAAATTTGTATTTTTTTTAAAGAAAGGATATAAACATTTAAATTACAGTTTAAACGCTCAGGATGAATTCAAGGTTGAAATGTTGATTTCTGTTTCCCGTTCTGTACTGCCCTCTAATGGAAAACACCCCTCAGAAATAAAAAAGAAGGAGCTGTGACATACAGAGCAGCAGCAAGGAGAGAGACGTACAGCATAATTAATCATGAGCTGAACTGAGTGAATGCTACATGAAATCACTTTTTAAATTAAACGCAATTAAAATGATGAAAAGACGGGATTTTGTCAGTTTGAGACAGATTTATTTAAACATGTCTAACGCAACAAAAGTACAGTATAAAATGCATAGGACAACTCTCCACTCGAGGTGGATTATAAGGCGAGAGCAAACAATGAGATCTAAATGAAGACAAAACAAATGCCTCACTACAAAGCTTTGTAGCCGTAAAATTCAGAGCCTTTATCACTGGATGTTGAACAAAGCATTCACTTGGCAGGAAATTAAAAAACCAACGAGAGGTACAAAGACTAATTCTGCTTAGGAAAAAAAATAACAACAACAACAATGCAAGAGACATATTTTTAAGGGAATAATAATTCTTTAGAAAAACCATTCCAAGCACTATCTGGCAAACGCAACGGAGACCCACGGGAGCATATGTTTGTAATTCCTACTGTTCTCTGTTTAAGTTATTTTTGTACATTCTAATTCTGCAACAACTCTGTATCACATTAACTATGCAGCATCTCTATTCTTAGATTTAAAAAAAAAGGATTATAAACTGAATATTTACAAGTTACTCCAGTTGTTCCACGGTGTGTGCCAAGCAAGGAAAACTTTATGGCCCTGTTTTGTGTTCTGAAAAGAAAAGAAAAAAAAGAGACAAGAATAATAATAAAAAAAAACCCTGGCCTTGTGAGTGTGTATATATATATGTGTGTGTGTGCGTGTGTGCACTGACTGAAGGACAGTTGGGCTCTGTCATGCTTTAGCCTTCCCCTCCCTGCCTCTCATGGGTGAGCAGCCATTGTTTGAGATGGTTGCCCTTGCCGCTCATGTACGGCCCACTCTGTCCACTGCTAGAAATGACTCTGTGACAAGGAATGAGGAGAGGAACCTGGCACAGACAGAGAGAGAGACGGGGATTTAATAAACATGTGCAATTTTACAAATATTAGAATTTGTAGGACCAAGTCCCACTTTTAAAATGTGTTTTTTTAATAAAAAGTAACTACTTCATTTTTACATTTGGTCAGAATTATGGGGGAAAAAGGACATTTTTCACTAAACTTTAGAAATTTAAATACCTAAAAGCTATGATGTGGAGGAACAAAAAGTAATATATGAGTAAGACAGGAACGCAGATTAGACCGCTGGAAAAAAATCAAATACTTATTCTCAGGTTGACATTTATTGTCACAGCACCACAATAGTTGCAAGTGCTGATAGTAGATATGTATTATGTATGAAAGAATCTCTGATTTAGCACATAAACGATGTGACTTAAAAGTAACCAACGTGCAGGAAATATGAACTGCTTTTGTTTTTGTAGCACTTTTTATATTCATGCACTGCATGAAAACAAAGTGCCACACCAGAAGTGTCTGGTTTGATCCTGCACAAATCCACATTCAGGGTGATGGCTCAGTCTTTGGGTATAAATGTTTTTTACTCTTTAATAGTGAAAAGCAAAGAAGCAATCAAAAATTAATGGGCAAAAACACCAGCAGGATGAATATTCAATCGAGAGGGTGTCAACATTAAGATCTGATAACCCTGTGATCATTAAAAAGAGGAAGTCGGTGGAGCGTTTACTCTTGTTGCAGACGACTGCCAGGGGGGTCCCGAGTTCTTTGTAAACTAAATGGCTGGAGAAAGATTAAACAAGCAAGCCTAAAACACTTCGATCATTGTGAATTCAGAACAAGAAGAGTGGCAATGGTTGGGAATGAATCACAGCAATTATTTCTTTTAAAATATTCTTAATGTTGCCCTCATTTTGTTCTTGTTATACTAACCGGAAAGGCAACACAACCGTCGCTGCATTGCGACTGTATTTCTCCAATGTAACTGTGTTAGGCTGACGTGACGGTTGCACCTCCAGCCTTTTATATGAAAACTGAACAATCCATCATTAAACCCACTCCCATATCAACAGCAATAAAACTTTCCGAGCCCCAGATTAACCTTGCAGACAGAGAAATACTGCTCGAGTATTCAGATCAATACTGTTCCCCGGGTTTGGAGGGAGAGCAGGGTACCCTCAAGGCCTTCGGATCTGCCTCTTCACTTGGGGGGGGAAAAGAGCACTACACCAGGCTTATCAATACTCAAATCCTGGTGAAGAAGAAGTGCCACAGAGAGGGGAGGATCGATTGAGCACACTGAGCTTTTCACAGCTGAAGCCTGAGTGGAGCAGTGCTACTGACAAGTAATTGACACTGACAATCTGACTCTGGATCTGAATCAGGAGCTGATGGCTCAGGCTCCCAGCCTCCTGGACGAGAGGAAAGAAATGTCTGTAAAACATACTGATGCTAAATCGGAGCGGTATTATACAGCCATCTAGCAGCAATGCCACTGGCTAATGCAATGTATAAAGTACACAGAGAATCCAGAGGACACTATTAATTAGTTTATCTACATTTTATTCTGGGTTATAAATTGAGCGCTCTCATTATAAATAACTTTTTGTCCCCACCCAACATCAATTACAACATGCTGGGAGACCCAGCACTAAGACGAGGATGCACACAAGCACATATGAGGGAGAACATCTCACTGGCTGCACTGCTGCTGTACAAGAAGTGCTCTCTGCCTCACAGAGCACACCGGTGGTGCCCACAGCACTACATGGGCAGAGTTAAACAGGCTTTGATCAAAGGGTTTGATCAAAAGAAGACACACCACTTGCCCTCTAGCCCTCCATTTTGTACACAGTGGATTCATGGGCAAAATGATGCGGGCCAGGTTTCTTACAAGAAGCGGAGATTTGCAGCGAACATCTACAGTAAAGACTTGAGAGAACAGGAACAAAAGGTGTGGGCTTAAAATTGTGCTGCAGGTAGACTTTCCCTCCTCAGCTGTGCTCAGAGGGAGGTGTTTATTTCGCCATCGCACGTACTCGAACACGCCTACAGTTTAGATTACATATCATGCATCGGGGAAAACTTTTTAAAATGCATTTTACTGGAAAACTTCAGTCGTGCACACGAGTTAGGAAACTAGGAGAGACAATACCTCACCAGGAAATGACCTCAAATGTGATCTTTGCCTATTTTATGTATTCTGTCATTTTTTCATGCATTTGTACAAAATGAATTACTACCCAATAAATATTATAGTTCACAGCAATCTGCTTCCACGTATTAATACAACATATAAACTAAGAATAATTTAAAATTACTTTTCTGTTAAAGGGCAAATTCACCGAAAAACTAATCATAATTAATCTTGCATGTGTTAAATATTGAAGTCGCTAATAAAGTTAAAAAAAAAATACAAACCGTTACTTTACCTGTCTGACTAAATAAAGTAAGCAAGACAGAAGCCTGTCAATCAATGTCAATCATACTCACCGGATTCTTCCTCATAGCCCCTCCCACCGCCCGCACCGCTCTGGGGTTTCCCGCCATCTCGGCGAGGCGTTTGTATGAAACCGTCTTTCCGAACGTCACATCTCTCAGAAGTACCTGCAGCACGCGGCTGGTGAATGAATCTTTGCCAGAAAGCAAGAGGACGGAAGAGTGACAGAAAGACGGGAAAGGAGAAGGGGGGAAGAGAGAGTTCCTCATTTAATCAATCAAACTCAAACAGCCAGCCGAGAGGCTGATAACATGAAGGAACTTTAAACATGTGTTATATTTTTTTAAACTCTCTTCTGTTTTTAATTAAAAAGCCAACGTTTGACTCATTAATGCATTTTCACCTACTGGTGAACACTATAATGTCCATCCTGGCTCCCTACAATTCCATCTTTTTTCTTCTTTCCATCTTTACACTGCTCATTATGCACCTAAACACAGAGAAGTCCCTCAATTTGACCTTAGAACTAGTATTAACATGCTACAGAAGCTGACGTGAGAAAATTATTCCTATGGCAGAAAAATCTAGGTTATGCTTTGAAAGGTCACAGCTAAAATTAAAAAAGTTCGCTCCTTCATTTAAAAGGATTAAGAGAGGCCAAAAAGACTGCAAATCTGCTCCAGATTTTTAATAATAATAATTTGAATGTTGCACACCATTTGTGGCAGCGGGATGACTTTGAGGTTAATCAGACCAATTTGTCCTTTTAATTGCTTTCTATTCAGAGTAGATTCATTATATCATCTTCACTTAAATGGCAGAATTCTTCAAATCATCCACAGCTTAACCAACCACATTAACGGCTTTGATTTCATTAGCACTTTAGCAGTAGCATTATCTTTTCTTCTTTTTTTTTCTGGATTACCAGGCGGTGACTGAGAGGCATGTTTGTCTAGCTCTGATTGCTGAAGAAAAGTATTTGAGGCATCTCAAAAACCTTAAGACGCCGATGCACCGAGGTTGTGCAGAAAGCACAAAACACTCTTTTTCTGCACTGAGAACAAGATGAGGAACAATGGTCTCGTTATCAAGAGGGGGTGAATTTCTTCTAGTATATACATGTACTCAGTCATGAAAATTCAATTAGTGATCTCCCATTCTCTCTCATTTATATGGTCTAAGAGAGCACATGACAAGTGATCTATGTGAAATCCTTCTAAATTGGCATTGTGTGAAAACATGTCACACCCCTGTCTCTCTTCTACAGAGTGAACATCCTTTGCTCCCCAGGCTCCCTCGCTACCTTATAGTCACTCTCTGCTACACAAAGCCACGCGAACAAGGCAATTTGCCTAAACTGGGGGGAATAAGTGTAAAACCTAAAGGGGATACATTTGATTGATGCACACCCATGTGAGTTCTTTGTCTTGAACAAGGCCCGTAGGTACTGTTTAATAATTTTTCAGGTAATAATCACACTGTCAACGAGATGACGGGCTCTTATGCAGACAGACTTAATGTTATGAGGAGATGAGATACACCCCTGAAACTCCTTTCATGCATTACTCTCCCTCATAAAGCTCGGATTTGGCCACATGATGTGTGTGATACATAAGGATTTCGCTTTTGTCACCGGCGGGGTAGATGACAACTTGCCCAGACTGCAGCTACGACAAATCCACAGTGATGGAAACGTTATTGACAAACAACCAAAGTCACACCGGCAGACGCAGACGGGAACTTTTGCCTACAAACAGACCGAGCAACAAGCTATGGCGCTGTGTACACCTTTGACTAATCCTGAGCAGCTGTTTCTCCTGGAAGCTTTCACATCTCCTACAGTTCTGGACAAAAAGTGTCTGTACTTTTATCTGCAGGGCACAAAGGTTAAAGAACTTTGCCCTCATCAGTGGCTGTGACAGAGACTTCAGGCAGGTCACTCGAGGGGACCAGCAATGACTTGGAGAGCAGTCCCCTAGCCCCATACTTCATAAAGAGCCTAATACGGTGTGTCTGGGGTCAGGACCCTCTTTAGATCGAGGAGCACTGGTGTCAATTGTTTAAATAAAAGTTGAGAGGAACCACTTACATGTTTACAGACATCCCCATAATTATGTCACAGGTCATTACCTGCCATGAGGCCAGGTGACAGAGCCACTGCGGCTGCGATGGATTTACCCGGAGTAAAATCGAACACGTTCGGCAGTTATGATGGTATTGACATATATGATTGATTTGCTCATAATTCTGTGTATGGGAGCAATTTGAAAGCCAAAAAAAGGAAAACAATAAACTGAAATCCATCAGCCCTGCTAATGATAGATTTGGAGAGACGACTTCCAGCTGACAGTCACCTCGTACATGGTGGTGAGAATAAAAAGACAATAGTGGAAATGCAGCTACCTCATTATCCTTTGTGTCTAATGGGAGGGAAGACTTTGACTCCCAGTCAAAGTGTCTCTTGAGTCTTGAGGGATCCATACTTTTGAAGGCTGACGGGGTGCTGATGATTCTCTGATTATTCGATATTCTGAAAACGTTCATTTCCCTAATTCCTCTCCACATCACAGGGGCGAGTCCTGGTGAGTGTCTCATCTCGCCCTGCGCTGTGCACAGGGGGAGGTTCAGACTCCTGCAGGAACACAGTCATTTGGGCTTTGAAGAGCGCCCTTCCCCCCCTTTGTACGGCCCCCTCCCCGCACATTCCCCGCGCCGCTTACCGAGACTAAGATCCTCTCGTCTGTTACATATGGATGTATAATTAATGAGATAAGAATATGCATCGTTTTAAGAACCCACGTTGGTGTCTGTGTTTTTCTGAGGCAGCCAGCGCACATACACAGGCGCAAACACAAGCTAACTGAGCATAACGCACGCGAGCGCTCGCCATTCCCTTACCCCCGCCGACCAAACTTGCGTGTGATGTTGTGCATGACAATCAGTCGAGACGGTATAGAAAACTGCACCTTGCATCTCCTTTCATGTCACCTCTGTTTCTCAGGTATATCGTGACAGCTAATATGAAAAGTGGCTTGTTTTGTCAGAAATGTGTAAATAAACATGGCAACACTTCAAGTGAAGGTCACAACTCAATATTACATGACAAGTGCTGCGAGAGCGCTGTTGCGCTCAGGTTCTCCCACAAGATAACTGAGCAAACAAAAGTTGGTTGTCACAGATTGTAATGACCTGATTAAACTTGTATCTTTTTTTTCCCCAGGCAGGCAGAGGCTGCACGACTAGATCGAGGAGGAATTTTTACAGCAATAAGGCAAAAAGAAAAGATACTTAATATTTGTGAATCAACAAGCAAGAAAAAAAGAACCTTCCATTTCCCCCCCTGAAAAGACAAATACTCTTGATGCTCACATTTAACATTTTTATACTGGCATGGCCTATGGTTCTGACTACTGAGAGCAATCCAAGCCTAAACCCTGTATTTATGGAGCCCCAAAACAACAGGCGAGGGAGAGAGGTGGAACACAGCACAATCACCTATTCAGATCAGGTACTAATGAAGAATTCCATCTATCCTGAAATTTAATTAAAACCCCAAAGACTTCAGATGAGATGCGATTTGAAAGAGCCTGGGGCTGGTACACAAGCACTTGGTGGCGAAGGGAATCACACTGAAAGTTGATATCGTAATTGGTCCTGATGTATTTCTGCATTGCCTTTGCGGGAGCGTGGGACTCATAGCTGTATACAGGGTCTCGATGGAGTACCTGCTCATTGAAAATGCCATCACTCAAGCACTGCAGATCTGCATGAAATTAGAGAGCAACTAAGGCCTGATTGCAGGGGAAGAGAGGCACAATTGTTAAATGCATATATTAAAGTCATTTTTTTTCCTGTGTAGGTGTGCTTCTGTGTCTAAATGAGAGCTTCTGAAAATCTTTCAGTTAAAATGCGATGAGCATCTCAGTGTGACAAAGGAGCAGCCCGCAATTGTTTTGAAAACAAATTTCTGTTTACGATCTCAAAAATGAGTCGTCGGGCTACGATATTATTTATTTCCTCGAAACGAAACCACGGTTGGCAATCAAATATTCATTTTGTTTGCTTTTGTTTTCTTGTTTTCCTCTGCATCTTTAGTCGTTCGCCTCGCCGAAGCTACCGGTTGAAAGGACACTAATTGTCCATTTTTGGGGGGGTGCTTTCATTTCACTCACAGTAGGTGACTGATCAAGCCAACAATAAGCTCATTCAAACTTTACCACCATTCACATGTTCTCATTAAAAAAAAAAAAAAAAAAAAAAAGCTTCCTGTCTGAAAATGTCAAGAGTGGAATTCGATCAGTTTCAAAGAATGTGCCAAGAATCATGGAAAAGCTTGCCAAGACTAACACGCGTGGTAAGAGCTGCCACAGATTACTGAACCAAGTTACAGCTCTGTGTTCTGTTCTCTCTCCTTTCACTCACCCACTCACTCACTTTTCCTCTGCTCTCGCTCTCTTCCTCGCACACTCGCTCTCGCTCTCTCTCTCAGCCATAAAATACTTCATTATAACACACTGAGCCAGTGAGTGTAAGTGATGTAACTGACAATTAAGAGTGAAAGCCTGATCCCAGTCATGGCTCTGCAAATATTTATCCATGACAGACCTCCTTGCAGGGCGGGGTGGTGAAAGCCAGGGAGCGGGAGACTCCCAGTGGTCTGCGGCTCACTGAAGTACGCCTGGAGCCATTCAACGCAGCGCTGCAACTCAGGGCTCGTTTCTGCCAGGCTATCGTTGACCACACAGCTCAGGGGGCCCCCGCTGCTCCTGTGAGGGATATAAGGCAGGATGGGGAGGTGAGGTGGGGATCAGAGGAGCAATCATAATACCCAATTCTTGCTTGAACAGTGCTAAATATGTCACAAGAGTGTAATAACATGCCACGAGTGACAAAGATGCAAGATGACATAATTTGCTGAGTGGAACTGAAGTTGTAAATTAAGACGTGTTTAAAATCTGAACTTGTACATTTTTGCATGTCGCTCGGCTTTGACGGATACCAGAGCTTTGGAAGACAGAATAAACCTCAGGAAGATAAAAAGGCAAAATCCAGAATTTTCTCAAGAGTAGATATAATAGAGTACGAAAGGGAAAAAAAGACAAAAAAACAAACAACCGTCAGGTCATAAGAAACCGCTAACAGTTCGTTTCAAACTACTTTAAGGGAGAAAAAACGGTTCTTAAAACAGAAAAGTAGCAGACAAAAGTTAAGAGCACAGCATTAACAACAGTTTCAACTCTGCTTGGGTCTAGTTTATAGTTCATGACAAGAATAAATGGATTTTTTTGGCCAGAGCGATGTTGACCAGAAAAGCGCCGCACTTGGACATGCATCTTAGCTTGAGTAGATGCTTGGAGGAATTTGCCGACGGTTGAGTTGGCATCACTTAACAGCTGAATTTCTCTCTGCTGCTGACCACCCCCCAGGTCAATGCAAGCAGACTGACCCATATTTGACACTTAAAGACCCTACTGGGAAAGTCCTCTCTTAGCATGTGCATTACTCCAAAGTGGACCTCAAGCTGTGTCGTGGATCTAAAGCAGGCCCGCCAATTCCATTAACTGGTGTACAGGACTTATAAATAAATAATACCACCATTTAAGTGCCCCCTTTTTTCAAAATTGGCTTGTCCTGTACGGTATTAATAATAGACATTTACTTTGTTAAACACACAGACCGTCTCTCTCCTGCACGCCGTAACAGCGCGGCCCTAAAGTGTTTTTACACTTGTGCAGGTCACAGTTTGAGCTGCGTTTTATATTGGACACGTGAAGCTGAGGTTTACTGGAGTGTTATGACTGAGCAGGTCAGTTTTCAGAGAAACCACTCTGCTTGCTAGTTTGTGGCTGTGTGATAAAAATCTCCCGGGTGCCGTTTAACAGTGGGTGTAAATACAGTAAAAGGTGTAAATACTCTCATTTCTAAATAAACCACACAGCAGTTTATAGTTGAGTGGTGAAAACTTGGAAACCCACCAGCGGGTTCTGTGCTGAGACCCGCTCAAACAATGGCCATGGCTCATGGCAATCTCTGTCGGCATGGGTGAGTGCCCAGCCAGCCCCTACTTGTCATTGTCTCTCCTTTCTATCCCCTCCCCTCCCTCCCCCAGCTCTCCCTCCTCATTTCCCCCTCTCTATTGCTCTATCCTCCCACTCCAGCTCTTTTGGCTCCCCACCACCTACACCCCGACATACACACACACACACACACCATCCCCCAACTTCTCTTTCTCTCAGCAAGGATCTTCAGGCCACTGTTCCCTCTCTACACACCCTCAACCCCCCCACAACACGCATCCTCACACCACCACCTCCTCTGCCCCTCCACACCCTCTCTTTCTCTCCGAGAGGATGTTCCAGCCGCTGCACACTGACAGCTCGGGGATATTGTGTGTGGAAATGTTCCTGTTGGACCCGCAGGCCCTTACAATCTACCGGACAAAGGCTAGTGCACCTTTGCTTAAGGCTTGGCACCTTTGACCTTGTGCTTACACTTCAGACTTGTCACTGTGGCTAATTTTCCTCTCCTCCCAGCTTACGGATGCACCCGTTTTTAAAAGGTGTTTGACTGATACAACATTGACAGTAGTAAAAGTTAATGCAATGCAGTACATGTTATGGCTGGCAAACAACAAGGAAATAAATAAATAAAAGGGGGGGAACAACATCAGTTGAGCTGAAGTCTGTCACCTCTAGGTGCAATGGGGGATTGTTTTTAAAAGAGCATGTGGGCAGTGGAGATGTAGCACTTGTGCTTGCAACATTTCCAGCCGCTTCAGTGAATCAGAAATCAGGCAGCATCATGTGATCTTTATGGAGTCCAGACTGGCACATTAGAAGCTGTGCCCTTCAAATGAGAGATTAGAGATGTCTAATAAATGTCGGACTAATTACAACAAAACTCTCCAAGGGGAAACAATCTTTATATTGTACTAAAGTAACTGCCAACGCTCTATGAAAACCAAGAATTATAATTAGCAGTGATTATAAAGAGTATTTTAATAAACGTGTGTAGCGAGTGTGTTGACGTTAGAACAAACAATTCAAATTGGGTTAAAGAAGAATTGTTATTTTATTATCTTTTGACTACATAAATCATATTTTTTTCCATGTCCTTCAGCCATTTACTATTTCATCACAGGTAAAGAAATCAGAAACTAATTCCAAACTAGCCGAGGATCTGCTGTACTAAAAAGAATATTTCCCTTGATAGAAGATTGCGATTTGAGAAATTTTCTAATATTGTGCTCCTGTCACAATCAATTTCCAATTACCATAAATCATTGTTGCGTAAAGTGGGACTCATTTGGAGTTCTACCCGTTTTCCAACTCTAATATAAAGAATGAATTGAGCATTTATACAATGTTGGAGGCTATTTTGTTCATCCTGGAAGAAACAATCAAAGGAGACAAAGGGAAAAAAAAAGAAAAGAATAGCTGACATTAAATTAGTCTTTTTCTGTATCTCTAGTTGCACAAGACTTCAGTAAGACTTTTTCTATCAGCTGCAGACGTAAGAATGAAACAGGTTAACCACAGAATCTAATTGAAAGGAATCTGGCGAAGGGTGTAATGGTATATTGCACTAAAAGGGGAAAAACTCAGAACTCATGCCTCCATCCTGTGAAGCGTGATGGCGCTCATCCTGACTCGATCGGCTGTCACTTTTGACACAGCCTGCCAGAGTTCTCCTTCACCGATCATGGGTAACATGGCGGGTCAGAGGATGAAATAGAAAAGGCCAAGAGCAGTCCAATATTTTCCTCAGCCTTATAGCTGCAGATACTTAACTCAGAGACGTCAAAGACTCAAGAGAGCATGAAAAAAGCCTAAAATGACTGTCTAAAAAGGGAAAAAAATACAGCATGTCTCTATGAATGTCAAGATCCTGATGGTCTCTGAGCCAAAGGCTGTGATACAATTGTAAGCCACTTGCTCAATGCAGCTCGTTCAACCATCGGAAGATCATTCAGATGCCTATCTAGGCAGTGCAGCACTAAACTCGAGAGCTTTTGAAGTGGGAAGCTGTTAGGAATGCTTCCTACTCTGTTCTGGGGTGCACGTTTTGTGCTCCGCTGTTTCAAAATAAAAACAACTGGGCCGGATAAACTGCTCTCTAGATATCCCGCAACTCTTATTAGTGAATGTCCGCCAAAGAGGCTGCAACACTCAATCCAATACATAAAGGTGGTGGTAAAATACTGCAGAGTAGGCAACAAAGCACACAACAATTAGGTCTTCTCCCAACTGGCTAGCCACAGGAGTCAGTGAAGGCATGTATTACCAGAGCCTTAACTCTTACTCCATTATGTAGTGTATCCACACCCCGACGCCGCAATGTTTATCTACAACAGACTACTGAGCAGTTTCAAATAGCGTTTTTAGCCTCTATTCTCAAGTGCCACAGTAAGAGACTCCAATTACCCGAATGGTAAGGAGCCAGTGAGGGAGGCATAAAGTACATTAGGGATCCCCTGTAACTGCAGGGACCTTTTAGAGCCTCAACTGAAGAGGGCCGGGAGACTGGGGGGACAGTGACCCTGCATGGATAGCCTCTGTCAAAATTTGACCACGTCAAGCACAAAGGCATTATGGGAATCCAGTGTCACCAAGTCCTAATTACTGTCTGTGTTCAGAGCAAATTACTGCCTTGTTCCTCTGATTAGCGAGGAGGCTAATCTTCACCTGTGTACGCCAGCACTGCTGAGGGCCCTTGAGTGTTAGCGCTTCGTCTTCTGTAATTTATTTTTAAATCAGTGCCCGCTCCCAAGAGTTTTGAGTGTTTTGTTGTGAACCGCTTACCATGATCCCCACCACCGCCCCCTCACCCCTAAATCCTTGACTAAATCCTTGTTTGGTGCCGCAGGAAGATAAGCAAGAACAACACTTGGGCATAATTGACTCGTACTCCTCTCCAAGATGTCAGAGCGGAATCATCTCTCTGCATATTGCCTTAGTATGTCACACACTGTACACTTCTGCATGTTGCAGATATAGAATCCAATCAAGTTCTAAAACAAACTAGCGCAACCCTTATGCTGGAAAAAGTTCCCGGTCGACAGCAGGGAAAGGGGAGGGAAACAAAAAAACTGCAGGAGCTGCTTTTAGCTGCATCTCCACAGTGAGCAGCAACTCTCATTCAACTCAAAACCTCACCCTGGAGGCTCCGCTTTAGAAACCACAACATTTGCAGATTTTCATCTGAGTGAATGTCAGTGTCTCGTCTGTGTGGGGCGGTTTACAGGTAGTGTGTTACACAGGTGTTGGTTTACACAGGAAATGGCACATGCAGCCTGATTGGGACGGTCCCGGGAGATGGAGGCATAAACATAGAGCACAGATGGGTCCAAGGGCCAGTGGGAGCAGCACCTTAATGAATACGCAGCTGAGTACTACACTTCACAACATGCAAAACAATATTCTAAGGCCGCAGCAAAAAATAGAACAAAAATCATCAGAATATCATTACACAATGAATTATTCATACCGTTTCTAAAGGGACTCCGTCAAAAAATCTCTCCTTGCTTTATTGATGATTTCATTCAATATCTCAGCAGTTCATGGTTTGTATGACAAAGCATTTTAGTTACAAATGTAAGCAGTTTATTTAGCACACAGCAGTGTCTATATATATGTATGTATGTATATATCTACATATCAAGCAAAATTATAATTTAAATGAACAAAATCCTACATTAGATGAAATACACCATAGATGGAGAAGCGGAGAGAAAAATTACAGTGGAATAAAAAGAGTTGTTATATTTCCCGGTGTGTGAGCACATCATGTAAACAGGCCCCTCAGAATAAGGAACACATTTGCCATACTGCTATTCAGCGTGAACCAGGACATTGATTCACAACACTACATGAGTGTGAGAAGAAAAAAAAAACAAAAA
Organism: Rhamphochromis longiceps; assembly: GCF_057381845.1. Lineage (NCBI taxonomy): Eukaryota > Metazoa > Chordata > Actinopteri > Cichliformes > Cichlidae > Rhamphochromis > Rhamphochromis longiceps. The sequence goes on along the minus strand of NC_140569.1, from coordinate 14,529,286 downwards.
ACGATAAATGCATCACCTCAGATATTTCACACTAGCGTTGGTAGTGTGTAAAAGCTGTTGTGACAGCTTGGGTATTAGGGATAGATAGATGGAAAATGTCTGGATGCTTATGAATGCCAATGTGAGTGGGGTGGCAGATTTGACACAAAAACACTCCACCTCAGAACAATTAGGCTGTTCTCAGGCCCCATCCAGTGTTGTCAGTGATAATGGAAAGCTGTGAGGATAACTGGTGATAAATAGACTTTAACACCCTCCTCCTTAAGAGCAATGCAGTCCTGCAGTCCTCTCATATGCTTAACTAATCATGACCATGGCCAGCAAATTCATACAAAAGACTAATTACTGTTGTACTTCACTTCAGTCTCAAAGGCCTCTTATATAAGGACTTGGGGGTTCTCTTGCCTCTTTTCTCCTCTTGATGGGTATTTTTTTACAAGTAGGCCTCATGCTAGACAAAAGCGTTTAAAAATCGGTGATTGCTTTCATCCGCTTTAATTACATTCAGAAATGGCATTTCTGCCACATAATACACCCCTATTGTTTCAGAATTATCTGGCTTGGGGAGTAAAATCTACAATATTTGACGATGCTCCCGAGCTAAATCGCCTCTTGAAATTGAAATATGCAGCCGAAATACAAAATAAAAAGCCAGCCTTTGCTGCTGATATACTGGAAGGTCCTTGGCTTTCTCCAGAATGCTATTATTATGCATATCCAGGTAGAAAGTTAATTAACCCAAAGCTTAAGCTAATTATGGTAGCAGAATGCTATCAACCAAACGCTTTCAGTCAGACAGCTGTCCAGAATTTCATTTGCTAATCATTTGTCTTTTGCCGGAGCATATGGTACATTTCCCCGCTATCACAGCAACAACAAACAGATGAAAATCATTAACTAAAAACAATGTGCAATGTGAAAAATCAGACACAGATTTATAAGGCTTTGTGTCAGAGAAAAAAAACGGGGAGGGGGGGGGGGGGGGGGATTTATGGCCTGGGAAGTATAATGATAATTTTTGGTTTTAGCCACTTAGGATTTTAGGCAGATCACGTGACCCGAGTGTGCTGGGAATTCAGACGCACAAATATATTGTTTATATCTATATGCAAATGAGACAGAAGTGTTTATCCGTGTAAAATTAATTACAATTTTCTATAGGAGCATATGCGAAAAGATCTTGTTCCTAACAATTTTTAGCTCCTAGCACATTTTGTGCATGTTTTTACCAACACAATATTTTTTGTTGTTAAAAGTAGAAATCCCTCAGCTCTGAATTAAATCAATTATTTTCCAAAAAATGTTTCATGCATTATTTCAGTTTTTTTTTTTCTTTTTTCATAAAAACACATCACACTGGCTGTTAAAGGGTGATTGATATCAGCATTGCCTTGCAACATTATCAGGCAATAAAGGCTACTCAGGTTCTAATGCAACATGTCATACACAGGCTCCTGTAGTACATTTCTATTGAGGACCTCACAAGCTAAATTGCTTTTTTCCTGCTCCCCCACATCTCAGCCAGCTTGACAGACAAATTGATCAAAGCATTGTAAAATAATATGCTCACAAAATGTCTCGGGGCAGGAGTCCAGCCCTTTTTTTTCATTTTTCACCCTAATAAAAAAGTGCTCTATGATTTCCTCTGTATTATGTGTCTGTGCTCTGTGTGAAAGAGGCAAGAAGCATCATATTTCAGATAATAGTAATCTCCTGTAAACAAAATGCGTATCATTTTTCTGTGAACGCTGAAGCCATGCTAAAAACTAAAGGGGGGGGGAAACTGGTTAACAGGGAGGCTGGTGCGTAGGGCCCCAACAGGGGTTGTTGAGATGTAATGAATTTGTTCATCTGATGGTGCCTTCAGGGCTGTCGTTAGACTGGCAGAGGAGGTTGATTTCAGGAAATGTTCCTAAGATCAGTTAGGAAGCAAAAGGGGCTTGAGACGTTTCTATTAGAAAGAGCTGACGGTCATGGTGTGTAAGCAATACTTCAAGGGCGTTTATGTAGCTATAATGGCATTTATCAATAACTATCTATCAATGCCACAAATGCTTCTGTTGCTGGCCCAGCTGTTCAACGCCAAGCAATAGTGAAGTCTGAGAAACGCAGGAGGCAAACGCGGCCGTGTAAGCCTTCAAAGCTCTGGCTCGTTGGCAAATATCTGCTATAGGTCTGAGTTTATGCTATGAATGGACATTATCTATTTCCCATATCTAAAATATGCTCTTAGAGATCATTTATCACAGTGACTTTCTAAGCCTGTACCACAACACATCCGAAGCTGGAAAGAGCCTTGTTTAGTATGTCATAAATAAATCAATAGAAATGGCTGATCTGAACTATTACTGCTACAGGCGGGCTTTGGTGAGATCTACATGTAAAGCCGGTTGCAAAGATAAGCCTGTATTTTGTCACTTTATCTCGCCTCCCTTAATGCCTGTTTACATTGCGTTACTACATATATCTAAGGTGGCTCTAGTTTCCCCGTCCTGTGACAATAACAATATATTCAACCGGTTGAGATAAAATCTAAACATTTTTACTAGTAATTTTTTCTTGGGTGGGGGTGGTGGGAGGCTCACACCTTTGCAAACATACAGCGATGTGATCAGAGCTTCACTTATGACCGACATAGCAAATGATATTAAAGTGAGAAATGATCTAGTGATGCGAATCATTAAATTCATTTGCATATTCCTACTGAACCTGAACACACAAATTAAACCCTGTTCACAAGGAGACGGAGAAAGGTGCTTGTGCATGGTTACAGGACATCTTCCATAATCAAAATTCCATATTATTAATTTTCTCACTTCAACTCATTAACAACAAGTGGAATGTTTTTTACTGCTTGATGAATTTTAGGAAATAGCAGACAGTCGAGAAGGAAACACATGTTGAGGTATAATATACAAGGTCATTAATGGGTTTCCATAAATTAGAATTTGAACATACATTTTCAAAAGGATAACTTCCTATCCGGGTGCATTTGGAAATCGTTTAATTTCCCCGACCATTCAAGTTTATCAAATGCGAATCTGCGATACATGGATATTTAATTTCAATCTAATCAAAACTAATCTGAGCTGTAGGATATGGACCTGTAAAAATAAGGAAGAGGCACTTATTAATGCTGCCTTTAATCAGTTTCAATCGCTTCAGTAAGACTGTCAACGTTCCTGACACTTTTGAGGGATGGGCAGGCCGAGAAATGCAATCACATATTACATTTCTGAGTGTCAGTCGACACTCAGAACTACTGCATACAACTTGAAGGAAACATAAATAAACAGGAGAGAACAGTCCATGCTCCCCGTGGCCTTTGCTGACCCTACAGACATCAGTTCTAATCAACTCCCTTGTGGGTAATAAACAAGTTATTTTTCTGAAATTTCAAATATACTGCAGGAAGAATCACAACCACATGCCATCAGAAATCTAATTTCAAGCCCAACTGTATTCTAGTGCCCCTCATATTTCTAGTGCCTGCTCATATTTGCCCAACTTTCTCCAGGATATTTCTTGTGGGATCTACAAAAATGCCCTGCTTCCAATGAGGAATGGTGGCACTCCATCACAGGAGTGGATTCTGTCTGCCTGTAAATTTCACACCTTTGTTTATCACGTCACCAGCCCGGCTGTTGTACAGTACCTTTCAGCAGGTGCGACATCCATTAGGATCTGGATGGTGTGCACACCATTCTCACATCCACTGACTTGGATCGTCCCCAGGGGGCTCAGCAATGAGATGGTCTTCTGAGTGCACTGGCTCTCCCCCTGCTTCTTCATCTTGCTGCCCTGCTGAGGAAGTACAAATTACACTACGTTCATTGACATATTCATGTGGCAACTTTCACAATTTCCCACACATATTTGCATTGAATGATCTATTGAAAACCTAGCGGGCCACCAACGGAAGATGACTTACATATTTGAACACCTTGCCTCCAAACAATGTCATGATGTGACTTGATCCCCACATTACTATCCAATATTTCTTCTGTGTATGGAAAAGAATACGCCTATCTAACCAATAAATCGCCCATTTTTTCCCCTCTTTCTGTTCTATATATCACATAAATGAGAAAAACAATGCAGTCTGTTCCCTTGTCTGGTGGGGGATTCCCAAGATAGCTCGACATTATTTTCAATCCGTCATTTTTGGTTGATGGCCGGGATGTTTTTCTAGCATTAAATTTGTTCCTTAGGGTGCAACTCCGATGGGATTCTGGTTTCCAGCCCTTAACAACAGCAAAAACGTGCAGCTTTTCTGACGACTGAGATGGATACTGGCAATAACCAGACAGCAGTTCCTTTTTTATTTTTACTTTGAGGGAAGGAGAGATGATTGACTATGTTATATGTGAGTTTTTGAGAGATGGGGGTTATAATAAATAAAGGTCACATTGATTGTAAGTTTCAAACAAGTAACCTTTCCTTCCCAGAACGATGATCTGAAAAGTTTAAAGTGCACAAATGCAATATCTCCATTTTTGCTTTCAATATTACACATACCACGTGTTTTTAAATGGTTAACTCGCACGTGTGTGTACATTGATGGGAGCTGTGCACTGCTTTGACTAGACTTTATTTTCATTATGAATTATTATTTGTTGCATTTAATTAAAATAAAAATGACACATGACAATTAAAGTTTCAAGACAGACTATAAAGAGGGAATGATATTAAAAAAGGAATAACAAATTTTTTTTTAATGACTAACTAATTGTTTTAATTTTTGCAGGCCTAGCATATTGACAGATGTGAAACTCTTTCTCTGCTAAACTGACTTTTATAACATTTTTAAGTCCCATAATCAAATTTTCAATGCTCACCACGTGAAATCTTGTGCACTAGTTATTTAAGGAAGCAACAAAACAAACTACAGATGAAACAATTAACCACAACTGGTAACTACTTCAATAATTAATCCTTTTATTTGATTTTTTTTTTTTTACTAAAAATAAAAGTATTCAACAATCCAGCTTCTCAAATTAAGAGCACTTTCTTCTTTCCTTTGTCTTCATTGCTCGTAAACTGAATTTTGGGGAGCTGTGGAGTGGAGAAAATGACACCTTGAGCTTCAGAAAATTACAGACTGTTTAATAAAACAATAATCACAAGCTGTAGCCCTTAAACAAAGCAAAACAAAAACACTTCACTGCTCATTGCACACTCTACTTTTAATTTAAGAATGGATATCTTTTATTTTTAGATTACTCCCGTATCCACCCCCCCATCCGCACTTCACACACGCATACTACCAACACCACCACCACCACCACCACCACATCTGTCATGGTATGTGATCACAAATGCGTCTGCTTCAACTTTCTTGTTTCTACTCTTGCAGCTCTCACTGTATTCATCAGGGGTTTGCCTGAACTGACAATAAAGGCGAGAAATTTTCTGAGCCAAACAATGGTACAGTGCACTTTGGATAAGCGCTGCACACACTCCGTGCCATTTAGCAAGATGGTAATAGACTCATAGATAGAATAATGGACTTTGGCAATAATGGCCTTGGCTAATAGTCTGCGCTGATTAAAAATAATGCTATCATGTTTGTTCTGTGCCGTTTTCGGTGCAGTAGAGTAGTCTAAGTGAGTGCCTGGGTGTTTACCCAGCTCTTCACGGTGAGGAACAACAAACAATAAGCAGATTGTGTTGTTAAAAAGAAAAAAAAATCACTGGCGGCATCCTCATGCTCGTCAATCATTTGACTCGTTTCTCATTAGACTAGTTCCTGGTCAAACCTGCGTGATTAATTGAGTAGAAAGCGCCCCGTGACTGCGCAGGTGTAAAAATGCAACATGTGTCCTTAATGTGCTGTTTCAGATGACGGCTCCTTGGGTGAGTATCTGTTTTAATGTAAAAATATACCTATCATAATAATGAAATAAACAAGCGAGAGTTCGTGTCTGAAAGGCGTATTAGCAAACGCTAGCCCTCGTTAGCTTAAGCGTACGCGTACTTTCAGCTTTGTGTATGTTGTTAGCTTGTGTTAGAGAAAGTTTAACGCTGTAAATTAACGCCGGTGCTTACAAATTTAACCGTGTGCATCCAAACGGTGTCTCTGCGATGCCCACTCCTCTTCCCCCCTCTGCAAAACACATGTCAAAGCAGAACTCTTCCTGTTTCTCAAGGCAGCGTGGTCAAGCCGACCAATCACGAGAGGCAAAAGTCCGCTCTCGCTCTGTAATTGGTCCAGAGAAAGTCTCCGCTCCTCCCCTTTGCCAGGGACAGACTTAAGAAGAAGGCTTTTCTAATAGGTCTCAAGTTGGGATTTGGGGTCCTTCAGGGGGTCCCCAGTACGCCGAAGACTAGTAATGGTAGTGATTTAGATATTTGATTTGCTTGATGTTTTTACAGCAGGAAAAAATATGATAATGCATATTTTGAGCATTAATTTCAAACACTGTTATCTTTCCACTTATTGCTGAGACATTTATCCAATTCTGCATCTCCTGTGACAGCTTCTCAGTGAGGTCTTTAGGGTCTCAAGCGTAATGTTTGTGGATAAAAAAACACCTATGTGACTGCAGCAACCAATAACACCTTATGTATTACCAACTAATAAAGTCAGTATTATGAACAACACATGGGGCAGCACTCAATCCTTTTATTAGAGTTTTTATGCCGTTTAAAGGAGAGGGGGGTTGCCTTATGTTGCCTGGAGCAGTCATAGATTAAGTGGAAGCTTATATTTCAGTCATTATGACCAAGTGTGTGGCATCAGTCACGCATTTTTCTTTTCTTCTGTCTGTTGTCCTTTGCAGCTTTATTTTTTTGTTTCTGTGATGCCTTCAGCTCTCTGCATGCCTCCGTTTGGAATGTGTAGGCCGGCATGGGCCTGTGGCCCACACCCCATCTCAGCGGTGAGGGTGGGAGCGGGGGAGAAAACGCCACCCCTGCAGAGACCATTTTGAAATCTGTGAGGATTTCCGTGCCATCTGGACCCGCTGCCAGTCTGCCCCAGATAGTAAGGGTTGGCAACGGTACCCGACGGTGCAATATGGCTCTCTCTTTAATGAACTACTAACTGTCCCCCGTTTTAATTGATGTGACATTTGAGCCATTTATCTCTGACATTTCAATGAAGGATGATTCTCAGCCTTGCCATTTACTTTTTTGTGCTATTTTCTAAGAGTCATTTGCATTTTCTGCTCTAAACCTGCTTTTTGTCTCTCATTAGCTAATTAGAGAGCAACATGCACGATTAATAAAAATGAACATAACCTAGTTTGATATAGGCTTGATGAGGGATAATCAGAAAATCAGTGTTTTCTTAATATTCATCAAAAATGATGTGAGGGGCTACCTGTGGTAAAAGGTGACTTCGATAAAGCCTTGTAACCTTTAACCACATACCAACATGTAGCCTACAGTGTGGGACAACTTATGTTCGCAGCATGGGGAGAATCAAGCTCAATTAATCAGCATATGATTGCAGTAAGCAGCCCCCTCTGCTGGATCTTCTGAGCCATACTGTTTGAAATCATTTTAATGCTGCATTCAGTGGCCAGACAATTATCATATGTGGCAGCCACTAAAGCCGTTCCGTGTTTGCTTTATTGCATTTACTAAAAATGACAGAAATGTGCAATTTTAAATATTTTCTAAGACAGATTTTATTATTTATTAATTTTTTTGTAATGCAATTTTTGTTGTGTGCTAATTTTAATTACCACCGGCTCATCAAGGCTGCTTTACACATTTTACAATCATATACATTTATTATGAGGTGTGCAAAAATTCTAATGTTTAAAAACAGGAAGCATATTTGCCATTATGTGTTGAAATAAACAACCTAAAGTGCGTGTGAGTGACATAACAACTCGGTATACTAAAGGCTCCAGGCTCAATTGTTTTCCATAATGACACATATTTTCAATCTTTTAAAGATATCCTTTAAAAACACGGCTCCACTGATGACGACTGTTCCTTTGATTGTGAGCGGCATCATTGCCAAGGTGTGGTGCCCTGTCTGTGTTGGCAGCCGGGCTGATATCTTTTGTTTGGGACTCAAAGAGCTCCTTTTCCTGTTCAGTTTCCCTCACTATTTTTGTTTGTGTGAGGTGTTGACGGACTTATACGTTGCACAGCTTCCTTTTAGTGTACAGCACCAGATGTTTGCGAGAATAACAGCCCTAACCTTTTTTTGTAATAATGACAGCGATTGTTTATTAGCAGTTTTGTCCATCCGGTAATGTATGATTGTCATAGCTCAGTCATATACTGGCAGTCTGTGTCTTGCTCTCTTTTCCTGTGTTTGCAGCCTCGCTCGCATGTTGGCGTGGGAGGAGTTGAAGTCATTTATGATATCAGATATTCTTTAGGAGAACAGGAAAGTCCTGACAGACTGAACAACCGCCATCGTCTCACACAGTGGTGTGTGTGAGTGTGCATTTTAATCAGGAAAAATGGCTCTGTGGGCCTCACATTGCACATTGAGGAGGTCTTTTGTGTACCAAGTGTACAGTAGATGTGTCTATTCCTCTAAATCAAACCACGAAGCAGACGCAGAAAAAAAAAGAAGCAACCTGTTATTTTGTTCTTTTTACTCTGACACTTTGTTATTCCACTCCTCTCAAAAGAATTAGCCTGATGATCATATAAGCAATTCCACGGCCACAAAGAGGTGACAAAATTTCCTTGTATCCTCTTGTGTCCACTTATTTAGTGTACCTGTGTGCCTCTGTCCCTCCATCTCTCGTATGATGTGGCTTCTCTATTTTACTGTTGACATAGTGCTATGAATGTCTGAGCATTTTGCAAATGAAGAGGCTTGAACTCCTGACAGGCAGTGTCGCCGGCACCATGACACACTGGCCCGCACATGCTGTGCGGCATAATGATGACATTAGGATCCAGTGATAATATCAGGACGCACTTCAGATAAATGACTGATAAACCAGGGGTTGTGCCTCTCGTATTACACGCTTGACAGAGCAGCTAATCAGTGTCCAAGTGACTGCTATTACATAAATCATGAGCTCGACTTTGATGCATATTCCATCGGTGTTCCCTATTCATCACGTCATCTGGGGGAGACTCTCTGGATGACTGGCTGCCGGGCCAACACACATTTTAAGAGCATATTATGTTTTCATTAGAATTTGATATGATCCATTCCAGTGTTGATTTGATTTTACGTGCTCGGGTCATTTGATAGGAAGCTACCGAGGAGTGGGAGTGTATTGTTACACCCTGTAAGCTGTTTTGTGTTGCTTTTACTGGTCACATTTATCGTAAAAAATGCCCGAAGGTATGCAGCACTGTTTCCTCATATAATTAAATTTGATTATAAAAATAATTTTTGTATGTATTTTTTTATTTTTAGCAGACTGAATTTATGCTCTTGGTCACTTTTGCAAAGCTGTTTTATAATATGGATTTGAATAATATTAACCTATAAGCCGAGTATCATTGTTTTATTTAGGAATAAACTCCAAATACATTCAAAGATGAAGTTGGAGGGGAGATCTGGGGTGTTGAAGTGAGTCACCATGTATGTTTTATTCTCCAGTATTGGGGTCAGAGAATGTGAAGGTGGGGGTGTTAATTTAATCCCCATTCTTACCCAGAGCATGGCCACACTCTCTAAGGAGCTTTATCTCTGACAACTGTGTCAAATTAGAGAGACCACGAGCCCCTCATAAAGAATATGTCTGTCAGACTACATTGTTCCTGGCCTCTGAAATATACGGCTGAGAGAGACAAAAATAGAAGATAACACCGTGGTCCCACTGTTGGACTCGAACATGATGAAATAATTTTCAAGCCATGTGATCCTGTCAGTGAGACAAACCACTAATAAAACTGATGTTCACATATTATTCTGTACCTTCTGCGCTTTGCTATTCATAGATTTCAATAAGCGTGGTCGTGTTAAATAAGAATACCTGTTCGGACATTATTACATTTAAAAAAAATCCTTTATGCTAATAAACTAGTTGAACGAAATTATTTAGAAAACTTTATTGGACACTAATTCATTGTAATTCAGCCTGGCCTTGTAAAATTGATGGGAGTGTTACATTCCATTAGGCATGGTACATAACTCTAGGTCAGTCCAGTCTAATAAGTGCCCATCATTTATCTCCCTGGTATCATCGCTGCACCACAGTCAAACATGTAAAACAACTCTTAATGTTCTCCCTAGTCCCCTATGGGTGTTTCTCCCTGTTATCATCATTGCCTCTATTCTAAGGGGACTTCCTCTGGAGACAACATTTTCATAGACCTTTGACCTAAACCATATTTTCCATTTGAATAGTCTGACTAGTGAATATTTACAAGCATGTTTAATGTATAATAGATCTCATCTGTAAGAATCAGGAGCCATTTTCTGCTCAGTCAGGTTCTGGTGTTGGCCTTGGCCCCTTGCTTGAGGTAATATTGACCCCTCTTAAAAACAAAATGACCTGTGCCTCATTTAGGCCAAGTAGTATGCATACGTATTGCACAATTCCTAAGGGCATACATGTTTATAACAAGGAAAGCTGGCGTCTCGAATGTAAACATCTTAGCACTGTAATATTATTGTATCAGTAAAGTCCCAGAAGGTGGTAGATTTAATAATGTGGGTGGATTATATAAGAGAGAGAAATAAAGCAGTAATTTGAAATTGTTAGGGGACCTTTTGTGTCAATGGTTATGGAGGCTAAGGGACAACTCCATTCCCTCAGGCCACTGTTAAAAAGGCAATGACTTTTCTTGTACATGCACAGCATTTTGGAATCTACATGCATTACTAGCACCACAGGCTTTTATCATGTGATTAGTAATACATAATACATTATCATGCATGGGGAAAAAAATGAATGAGAGTGGTGAAAGGAAGAACATGTTGATGAATAACGTTTGCAGTGAAGTGCTTGAATATACATTTGATAGTGAAACAGATCTCGGTTTGCTTCTCGGGTGCTTATACAACCACAGGGTTTTTAATCTCTTTCTCGCCGATGAAAGTCCCAGTAATTGCTATATTTCCCTTTTTGTTTCAAGGACCTTTGATGATCCCTTGGCTTGCATCAGAGGGCAAAGTCATTAGTGGAGAAATGAGCTCAAGTGAAGAGAAAGAGATTGCAGGGCTCCCAGCATGATTGGAAACTTTGCTTCACATTGCATCCTAATTTGAATTCAATTTTCAATGTATATTTGATAGATAAGGACAATTAGAAAATATGTACTCGGAAAAATCGGTGCCTTTAGCGTTGCATGTTTAGCATTTGGAGGCAGCACATAAGCATTTAATAGATATTTTACAGCACGCTGTAATTTAGCTGCTTGAAGATACTAGGGCAGTTTTGAAATATCCATTAGCTTACATTGTTTACAATTTCACTTAAAAATAAACATACCACTGAAAGTCTGTGTTTTACAATTGAGTTATTTATTATTTTTATACGCAAACATTCATATGGCTGTCCACAGAAGAAGTAGTAGTTGATAAATTAATAAACACTTGCAGCTAGATTGCAGTTTGTAAATAAACAATATACGGTTTGCAGACAGTAAATAGAAATTAGCGTGCTCCCGTTAGCCTCCGTAAAGCTTGACAACATTCTTAATGCATTTATAATAATTAATGTCTACACACAGCAAATACTTCACGTTAATTTCTCTGTCTGCTTGCTACTATGTTAAAGTGCAAATTTATTAAGTGTTTAATATTATGTGTCTTGTTTTTGCATGTGATTGACGTTTTAAATATAAAAAAACAAAAACAAGAGCCACTGGATACATTTTCATATTATAATTAAACCTATCATTAATTTAAATTCACACTTAGTTTATAATTTATCTTTTGGATTTTTCAGAGTGTAACAGATTTTTTTTTTTTTCATCCGTGTTGCATACTACATGCAGAGGAGTTATAGCAGCTAAACTGGCAATATGCTTTATGATATAATGCTGCAATCATCATCAAGTTGTTTAGGGAGGGAGTAGGGGGTGCAGGGACAAGTGAAATATGAAATCCTGTCAATCAAACTGCGGTATACAACACTCTGTTGCGGTTGGGTGACAGTGGTTCTTTCATGTAAATCACAGACATTAGAAATAAAAGACAGGCCTGTTGACTTGTTTCATGCTGGGAATCGGTGGCCCAGCATGTGTTGCTCTGTCTGTGCTTCACTCTCCTGTGGAACTGCTGTCCCCTGGGTCCTAGCACTGCTCCCTGGGGTGCACTGCATATAATTACCCACAATCCACCCTGAAACAGCTCTCATTTACAGTAATCAACAGTCTGCACTTCAAAGGATTCATGTGGCATCAGATACCAAGAGCCAGTGTGTGTTATTACAAATTATTATTATTGCCTCGCAGTTACCTTAATATACTGAAGCTGATGACTGTGTTAACTAAGGAGACTATGAAATTCCTGCACGCTTCTGTTTGCCCATTAAGGGCTGATGAGGGCAAAGTTGATACGCTATATGCTGTTAGGAACTTCAAAAGCAGGCTTAGTTCAATATAAGGTCTGCACAACAGCAGCAAAAGCATCAGATGTCTAATATTATACAGAAGGGGTGTGAGGAGAAATGGGGGGTACGCTTCATCAAGGGCTTAAATTTACATGACTAACAAATTCAGACCGCTGCTAAGAAATGCAAGATCATTTGATCAGTTGGCAGGCATGATAGTGGCGTGTGTGATAATGGTCATTATCATAAACCGGAGCCATCATTAGGCTTGATTTCAGATAATGGTCAGCGTTGAAACCATTTTACACTAAGAAAAGCCTCTTCCCATTAAAGACATATTAAGTGAATTAACTCACATCATGAGTAGAAAAGCACTGTGTGGTATTGCCTGGAACATAATGTGCTTATAATGTGAAGTGATTTCTCCTGACTGGAGACAAGTCAGCCAGTTTGCATTCATAATAATTTACCTTAACCCCACACAAAGAAAGCAAAAGCAAAGCAAAAGAAAAAAAATGCATCTGTGTTTTTTTTTTTTCATGTTTTGAAAATGAATATTATTTAACTACTAAAGTGGGGAGATTTATAAGCATGAATATACATTTTCCTTGTGTTTTTCTCACAAAAATTAAAAAGAATTTTCTTTTAAAAAATATATTACTGTAATTTTATCTATAAATTTAAAATAGTTAGTGTTAGTTAATGTGTACATAAATAATAATTGTTTAAATCTATGCATGTACATTCACAATATCATTTCCATGGATTCTTGTTTGTAATTTGGAGAAACAGTAATTCTTCTACAATTTACCTCCTGGCAAAATAGCTGCTGTGCATCCAGAGAGACCACCTTCAGACATGACATCTTCCGCTCTCTAGCGGGAAGAGCAGCGTCCTCCACAGAAGCTGCCTCTGACCCTCTGGCACTGCTGGGCCTCATCATCGCCGGTCCATTAGGGATAGTGGAGCAGGTCTCCGAACGAGCATGGCTGCACCGCATTACTCCTACCCCTCAGTGCTGGCAGGTCCCCTAGTGGCCAGGTCATGTCATGGCATGGGTGCCCTGTGAGTGAGCTTGTACCAGGTCTGCCCTTGACATGCCCCCCTCGTACTCCTCCTCCTCCTCCTCCACGGAGAAGGGAGAGCAGACCGTCCGGATGGGGCACTGGGGGTGCCAGCTGGTGCCAGCTGCGAGGGGAGATATCCAAGGTGGCAGACACCTGTCCTAACTCGCGCCCCCCAGCTCCCACAATGCATCTGGTGCGGCCCTGCAGACCCATCGTGGGGAAATGAGGCGCTAACCTTGAGGAGAAATGCTCCCAGCGTCGCATTAAGAGAGGCCCTAATTGCTGAGCGCTAGCTCTGCCAAATGACATTAGGAAGTGCTGTCGTTTACTTTAACATAATGGCTCAGCGTGTTTTTTGGCTAAACTTCCTTTGCTTCTCTGAGGTGTTTCACAACAGTGGCCGCTTTGGCCCTGCCATGACCAGGACTTGAGGATGACAGCGATTCTTGAGAACAATAATTCCAAAAGCATTTGAGAGTTGGACATCCACATTTGAAATTGGACTGTACAGTGAAGAAACACACACACACACACACACTGCAGAAGCACACATGCTTATGTGTCTCCATGTTAGGAAATCACTATACCATGTAAATGGTTGCCATTTGTGAAAATGCAAATGCATTTACTATGCAAGTTGGTTGATTGGTTTTATTATTTATTCCTTTTTTCTTTTTTTTGTCAAACCAAATTCTTGTATGGCTTTGTCATTTCAAAGAAATACTAACACAGTCCACTCAGTGTGATTAAATTAAACAAGCATGCTCATTACATTATGCATACTGTTATAAGAATAGCCCTGACCGGTCGGTAACAGTATAGCAGGCTCCACAGAGAATGATCACATGTTTCGCTGCTGTACTAGATTTTTGGGGCACCCATTAGCAGAACAAAAATCACCTTTGATTTAATGAAAGGTCCTCATTTGCTTACCGTCTCCCCTCACTTATGGGCACATGGTTAAATTAAGCACCCGCACCCACCCCACCGCCCAACCCCCCCCACATCTTTGCCTCCATTCGAAGGAGACACCGTCCCCTCTCCTGCAGTATAATGCTGTGATGATTCTATGATCTGGTGTTTCAAGTCTGCGGGAGTGTCAGAAATCCACTGCAAGGTGCTTCTAATTGCAGATACACCTCAGCACTTGAAAGTAATGAATGTGAGCATGGTTAAACCTCCAAGGATCAAACGCTAGTAATACATCATCAGTTCTGAAAAGGGTAATTCGTTTCCCTTCGCCAAGCAAAATATTAGAAGTTCAGATAGGGGGTTTTATTATTAATTTATTCTTCCCCCAATACATGATTTTGTAATTGAAGTGCTATGAATAAAGTAACCCATATATCTTAGCAATCCACTATGCATCCGTTGACAAGACGTGGGATTTGAGTGTGTAAATATTGTCTGTAGCAAGTCGCAACAAGGATGATTCTTCCTCAAATACACTTTGGTGATATCTTTGATTGGATTTTGAGCCATGTATTTCCCTGGATCATAACAAATCACACTTTATTGTGTGTCATCTCAGATCTATAGTGTTATTTACTGAACTTCTAGCAAGCTTAACTCTGTGATTTTGTTTGAAGTTTTGCTCAGATAAAACATGAAACTGTTGGCAGGTATTTTATAATTGTTTAAGTCTTAAATCGAAGAGACTTCAAATAAAGAAAGCATTTGTAGCATTTTTTTCCTTGCTTACACTGTAATGTGCAGGCATATTATTCAAGTGTTATTTCTAAACTTTGCTTCACCTGATCCCTCAGAAGAGGAGCACCTCCAGTCACCATGGGGTAATCGTGCCACAGGGACCCAGTCAAAATAAGTCCGGCAGTTTACTAGAAGACGGCTTCTTGCTGCTGGCTGACCCTTGCGGCCACCAAGCTGTTGACCCCAGGAACGTGGGGGTAAGAAGTTCAAAGCCCAGCTGTCTGTGCATGATCTCTTCGTCTAGGCCATGGTTGTGCACCACAGGGGCCACTTCCCCCGCTGCCTGAAACTGGTCTTCGCTGAAACAAAATCAGGATATGCTATGCTTCTTCAGTGGTGCTCTGAACTGCTGAAACTCAGTTGAGCGCAGAGTGTTTGTGTGTTAGCGGGATGTAATTTACAGCCTCGTGTTGAATGTGAGCTACCAACCTTGTGCAGGGACCAGTGTTGCGGCTGCTCATGGCATCTGCTCAGACGGCCACTGAGGAACAGGCATAACAATGTGCCATTCACGGGCCAGATGATGTCCAACTGCGAAGAAGAGTTTGGACAGGAAGGGCAGGAGAAGGGCGAAAAAAGACAGGGAAGGTTGATGGACTTAAGAGGAAAAAAAAAAACCAAACAAAAAAATAAGCTCTAAACTGCAACAGGATCTATGCAATTCATTTCATGGTTTATTTATCGAATGCTTACCGATGAACAGCATATCACTAGATTTCTTACATAATCAGTTCTTTCTTATTTCCACGGAGAGACAAATCCGAGTTGTGGTCTGCAGTTAAAGCCAGGTCTCAGCAACCTGTCATCTGTGGTGTACAGTTAGGAGGTGGCTAACCCCTCAGGGAGGAGAGAAAGTGCTGGGGGGTCTGAGGTGTAAAAACCAAAGAATTTCAGGGGCTGATAAATGAGGCTCTTCCTAACTGCATATGGTATGTGTTTTAAACTGACTCCCCCTCGGCCCTCCTCATAGCCAGCCATCCTTCATGAAGAGTTCAGGGCCCTCTGCTGTACATGGGGGCCCTGTTTTGTTGCCAAGACAGGCCCCCTGCATAGGCTACATATGGGACTGTATGACGTCTGGCTTGGCTGGCTTTCATGGATTGTTATGGTGGTGTTATGAAGGCTTCACATTGGGTCATTGTTAATTTACACTACTTTGTAAGCTATTAGTTTTACAAAGAAAATGGTTTGTCACTCAGGATATACACCTGCTACCTGAGAATAACAGAAGTCAAAATTAGAATATTTCAAAAAGGAAAACAGTCAAACGGCATAGAAATAAGTGACATCTGTCTGACGGCTTCTTAATGTGATCTAGAAGTAAGGACAGACCTGAGAAAAGCTTTAACACCACCTTCCCTTAAAAAGCGTCCACTTATCCAAGAGTGCTGCCACTCATGTACAAAATAAAAAATAAAAGCAGTCCAATAGACGTGACACTATGTTGTTTTACAACATCAACAGCAGCACAATTTTATCTAGTGACAATAATGGGACCTTTTTGGTGCAATGTGCGCTTAGTATTGGTTATTTCTGCACAATATAGCCCACTATTGGCCATGCTGGTTGTTCACTGTCCTGTTCAGTAGTCTTATAACCAGCCAGCTGGACATATATGCCCCCCGGTTATTCCACCGGACCTTTACCTCCTCTCTTATAATAGCGCCCCACTCTCTCAGTCTTTCGAATGTATTCTACTCATTGTTTACTGTACATGCGGGTCCAGAGTAATAATAAATAAGGAGCGTGTGTGCCGTGCCAACATGATTGATTACGACAGGGAGGCAAGGTCAGGATGGAGGAACAGGCTAGGGCTGTCCGACTCATTGAGTTAACACTGTATCCGTATTGTATGAATGTCACCAGCGATCGTGTGATTTATTACTACAGCCACTGCTCAATTCTCCTTTTCTACCTCCCCCCCCTCTTCTTTTGGTACCTGACCGAGATACAGGATATGAACAGAAGTGTAGACAAAATTTAGTCTGTCAGCGAGCACACTGCATAGGTGGAATATTTAAAGATTTTTTGCTTATATTTGTCAAACATATGCAATATTAATTAGGAAAAGCAAAAGCACTGGCCTTTTTTTTTTTTTTTTTACCTGTTCAAACAGATTATTTAACATCCAGTAAGATATTTTTATTGCACAATTACTAAGAAAATTCTGTTTTGGTAGTTCATCAATAAGCTTAATCTACTACATTCCATATGAAAATTTTCATATAACAAATACACACATTATTCTTGCATGCAGCATCACTTTCACAATAACAGCAACAAGGACAAAAATCTGAAAGGACTGACAGAATTGTTTATTTGCTTGAATAACACACCAAAAAAAGTCATTGTCACTTTCAACAATATATACTGAACTACTCTTTCTTTTCAGAGGATCTAACCTTTCGTCTTGGACTGAATACACAATGCCCCTCTGGACCTCTGGACTGCTCACTCTTTAGTGCATGTCAAGAAGACACCAGTCTGGACTATTTCCTCTGGGAGGTGGGTAAGCAAGCGCCACGCTCTGTCAGTTAGCGTAAAATGTTTCAGACTGAAGATGGATGGAGACGACGTGTCACTATGGCTCAACCGGGCTTTCACTGCTGCCATGGCCATGTCCTGGTCACATCAACCCAAGCGACCGAATCGCTAGGACCTGTCCTTCCTTTTGAGTTAGCATACACACTACATGACAGAGCGTGTGGCCTTCACTCACAAAAAAAAAAAAAAAAAGATTCTTCTGGCTTGGTAGGTCATGTGGATGAAATCAAATGCTTTGATTGATTTGCAATTTTTTTGGGAAACTTTTGATTACCATAACATGTAAACAGGGAGTTACTTACATTCATTCATTACGATTATGTAACTAAGAATTTTGGAGCAAGTTACAATCTAAACAAAACACAAGAGAAAGAAAACTTGAAGGGTCTGACGAGTGGGACCTTGACATGGGAAGTCAAGGAAACCGCTGACCTCTGTGTTTGACCTCCTTCAATATGTTTCTACAGGCAATTCCATAACTCTCTAGCCAACGTTTAAATGCTTCCTGTTTGACAGGAAGTTCCACATCACTCCATGGGACCTGAGCTAAACTCAACTGTGCGAAACGACAGCACGCAGAACCCAGAGTTAATTTATATCGTGTCTCATCACCTTTTTGTGGAAGACTGCGCACACACATGTACACAATCAGGCAGAGACAAACATTTGAACATGGGTCTTTTTGGTCATGCATGCTTGTGAGCAAACACACACACACACACACGTGTATACACATGCTGATGTGGTAATGTACCCTACCATTTGAGTCAAAGGTACAGTATGTAGTGGTTTTACACACTTGCAGGAGTCAAAGAGTCTGTATGACAAGATATTTTTCTCACACTTTTACTCTCTCTCATTCTATGCCTCTCTCCCCGTCTGTGTCTCTTACTCACTCACTCACTATTTCACAGTGTTGTTATTGGAATCTGTGTGTGTGCTGGTGCGGACTGTGAAACTGATGAATGACCAGCCATGGCAGATTCATAGTCCGGATCCTGGTGCAGCTGGAGAGGAAACTAATGGCAAGCTGGGACTATGGAGGTCTCAGAGCTAATACCTGTCTCTTCCATCAGGAGACCTGGGGGCATTTTTTTACACCCAGCCAAATAAGAGCCACCCCTCCCAACCCCCTCCACCACCACCAGCACTCTTACTTTTAACACCTTCCAACTCCTCGCCACCACCCCCTCAACATAAACCCCCTCTCCTCATGCACATACATACACATGCATGAAGGCTGCATGCATGCACGCACACACGAGCAGTCAGGCACACGAGCATGCGGCCACACACAGATGGACACACACACCCCCGCCGAGCCCCCAAACTGTCCAAACTGCGGGGTGCTGGGGGAAGAGTTTAATAGTGAATGGGTGGCCTTACAGGTACTGGGCATCAGCTGTCTGAGAGTAAATGTGCGGCAAAAAGACAAGGATGGGCACTTTACTGGACATTGCCTTTTGCTCCCTGCTGATCAGCCACACTATGAAAAGCTTCCTTTGTGCAGAAGGTTCAGTCATGCAGCTTGAAGTTGTACCCAAAGAAATGTTGTGGTTGTTCCAATTTCCCCAGCAACCAGGTTTAATACTGAGCCCATGTCTCAGTACATATATTAATGCTTGCATTCATCTGCCTCCCAGTGTTATCCTCATTAGTGTTCTATACTATGCTCGTCCTCAGAGCAGTCTGTGAAATAAAATCAGAGCGCTAGTGGAAGTCATTAGTCAGTTTTGAGTGTGCATATGTTCAATTGACCTGCAGTATGTAAATTCCTGCAATGCTGGCCTTGCATATGGGCCTAGTGCCTCACTGGAGGCCCGTCCAGCATGGTGCCTCATTACAGAGAGGCTTTCCAGAGTCCTCTCTGTTAATTAGAGAGCCTTTGTCCATCACGTGACTCTGCTGGTCTGACACTCTGAGGTCACAGTAAGGACTTATAGATCTTCCTCCCGCAATGTCCGTTTGTCTATCTGTCTTCTTGCACAGCACTGCAAGTGCGTTCGCGTCCACATTTTTCATTTTTTGGTGCACATGGCAGACAGTTCTTCGATTGAACGTTCCAATCATCCATCAACTTTCATGGTCAAAGGCTTAAAATAATTCACCAAGTTGCAAAGTCAATGTTTTGGTTAATTAAGTCTGTATCTATGTAATCTACTGTGAAAAAGAGTCAGGCCAGAGTTGTTTTCTTGTTTGGGTCCTATTTGTGAAAATGCCAGTTTTTTCCCCTCTCTTTTCTACCTTTTCACCTGCTTGTCAGACTTGCAAGGCACTCAGTGAAATTATCTCCAGGGTAACAACAAAGCACTGTCAAGATACCCAGCATCCTGCGGCTTAATTGTTATTAATTTACTGCAATTAAAATGTGTCTCTCTGTCTGTTTTTTTTTTCATGCCTTGACAAGCATGGATATTGTTTACACGCAAAGAGAAACTGTTGAAGAACATTTCCAAGCAATGTCACTGTCTATGCATAGCTCTAAGCAATTCCGGCACACATCGCGATAAAGCCCATATTTGAATAGGAGCGGATATCAAACACATTCATTAGGTTACATGCTTCACTTGATTAATTATATCTGAAGAAAATTGCGGGCACTTCGGATCTTAGTCTGGTAGTATCGCCATGTGCCACGGATCCCTAATTTCCAAAAGAAAAGGGAGGGGGGGCTGAAGGGGATTTTTTTTTCTCCCAGTCTATCCCGGACAGCCTGCCTCTCTCCCTAAGGAAATGAACGTATTCAAATGTATCTCCATCAATGAGCACAGTAATTATGAATTCAGCACTAATTAGTAGATACACTACTTTCCTTGCATATTTGATTTCCACTGTGAGATGTTAATAAGGGAAGTGCCCATTTTTGTCCTATCTCATAAAAATTCCAGAGTGTTGGAGAGGGGAGGGGGGGGGGAGGTAGAGAGGGGAGCAGGAGAGGGGGTGGGGTGGGGTGAGCGAGAGGGGGGCACGGAGGGGGTGGGGGGGCAGATGGTGTGAGGGAAACAGGGGATGCATTAAGTATGCATGGAAGTCGAAAAAAATAAGTTTACAGATAATTGGCGTGGTTACTGAGGGGCTAAAACAACACTGCTTACCTTAGTTAACATTCTGCTGGCTAAACATGGCTTTTAAAAGACATACATGCATTGTATTACTCTACTCTCGTTTACAAGGCAAATAAAAGCTTTCCACCAGGAAAAAAAAAGGGACCCCAAATACAATAATAACGTGTTGAATTACTAATGTCACACCCTTTTCAGGGAGAACACATTAGCATATGAATAATAGACAACCGCTGATATTTAAATTTTTTATTTTTTATTTTTTTACATATTATATATCGTTAGCTTCATAGCATAATTGCCTAAGTCATTTGACTAAGTCAATGACTTAGGCACTTATGCTATGAAGCTAACGATATCTTTGTTCAAATGTCATGAAAAAGTAAAAGCCCAAACTGTTTTTCTCCCTTACAACGCCAAGGGGTAATTACAATATTTTCCCAGAGAGAGAGAAATAAGAGAAACCCTCCCCTTCTTTGATAATGTTGCTGAAACATATTTACAGTGCACCACTGCTTGTGATTTATTAATATTAGAAGACAGCTTTTGTTGCAGTGTTTTCATAGCTAGTGATTAGCACAGCCGGCTACACTGAATAAATTCATAAGTGGATTAAATTATCAAAGTGGAATAAATCTAATATAAATGTTTATTGGAAGTGAAGGACTTCATATTTCCGGCGCTGTCAGATTAGGGAGCAGATGGTCACCCTTATGCCAGTGTTACTGTGTGAACGCTCATGTCAGAGGCCATACCTTTACCAATAACATGAACATATTTCTGGACAACACAATTGCATTGGATACAGTGGATTTATCTAATTAATCCAATCATCTCTTTTGAATGGGGGATTTCTGTGCCCACTGGTCTCCTCCTTTTTGACTGAGATTGGCGTCTTTGTGCCAGGCTGCCAGGCTGCCAGCCTAAGAGGCTGGTCCCCTTCTCAAGGAGACTGTTATGACCATGTGGTGTTCGTGCCAACCTCTGGCTGTGGCGAGGAGATAGGGAGTGCGCAGGAAAAAAAAAAGGAAAAGAAAGGAAAAAAACACACACACACACAGACAGGAATACAAACACATCAGCGCACATAACTAAACAGGAATACACACATATACTCAAAAATGCACTTGTAACATTGATGTAAATACACAGATATAAATACTCTTTCCAACACACACACACACACTCACACACACTCCCACAGATCATGGGCAGACGGGACTGCCACTCTACAATCTACTTAATCTGTGATCAGATAAACTACAATAAAGGCAAGACTGGCAATAGAGGGCACGGGCTATTATGAATGATCTGTATGTCACTCAACCGCGCATACACACACGCACAAACAAACAGGCATACAAACACACACATACACACAAAGGCGGCCCCCTCACACTCTTATTTGACTTTGTGTGTGCTTCGCTGGGTTTATTATGACAGGCTGAGCGGCGGGGAGGGAATTAAACTGTTAAGCAGACATCAGAGGCAGTCTAATGTTTAATGCAGGAGCCGGGGCATGTGCTGACTGATAATGAATACAAACAGGCCAACGTCTTATTTGTTGTGCTTTTCATTGGGAATGACTGGGGTGCTTGACATCCACAGCTAATGTACTGTACGGGGCTATTGTTCTAACCCCCCTCTCATCCTTCCTCCATATCTCTCTCTGTCTCAATCTCTTTTTTCATTTCACTTGTCTTCCTTTATTGTGCTGATTCTTCAAAGCTGCGCTGTCACTGCCATCACACAACAAGCCCGTCTTGGTCTAGAAGTGACAGGATAATGTTGTAATTCTCGTGGAATCACAATCTCCATCATGATAATGTGTTGATGGGATGTGGTAATAGTTGTTAAAAGGTCACCCAGTGTGCTGTAATTGGCTCTTTCATACTTCACTACGTTTACTACGACAGAAGGCATGACCTCGCTGGCAGAGACGGTAAATATGCCATCTTGAGAGTGTAATTATACAAGCCAAGCCTTCTTGGATCCCTTTCTCCCGCCTCCTTTGCCCTCTCTTGCCACTCGTTTCCTTACAGTCTCACTTTAGATGTCCAAATGTAACTGTAAGTTGGCATGATAAATGAAGCAAAGCTGCAGTACAATACTGTACATATGCCATGATTGGCAACTGTACAGTATTGTTAGGAATGAAGATCTCATTTGAAGAGGCATCCATATTTGAAAATATTCAAATTAATCCTAAAAAGCTTTGTCTACTTGTTTACTTCTACTTAAAACAAACAAAGGATAAAGTGACTGCTGCCAATAAAACAATGCAACCCAATATCTGGCGTCTTCATAGCAAAACATTTAAATATATATTTAGGGATGTACAAACAATTTAATTGCATTTGAACTGCACTGTGACAGCACAGGGAATAAATAATAAATAACAATAATGCATATTTATTTTACAATAACAACAGCAACAAAAGTGCTGTGTTTAATTAGTCCAAATGCACAATTAAATGGAAAATGTGATTTATGCTTTTTGGGCATTAGGTGTTAAGTTGCATCAATACTGCAATTAATACACTGATATAAAGGGACCATATGAAAAAGGCATAATTGGGCTAATCTCATAGAGACTGTAAACACAGGTACCTAATTAGTACATTTAGAACATCATCACTATTGTCAACTAATGCTATGATTGTGTGATTTAAAAAAAAATGTAATTATTATTATTATAGATTTTAGAAATAAACTTTAACCTTAATTTCTTTAACATTTTTTTTGCAAGTTTTACTCCGGCTTTTTCAGTGTCTTGCCATTCACTTGAACTTAAACTCAGTGCACAGCTGAGGGTTGAACTTACACAATTTTAAATTCAAGAAAACAGTTATTCCACACAGGCACGGTAAAGTACATTTCGGACCTGTGGTAGCATTAATTAGACATTTTTCAATTAGCAAAAATGTTTCTATTGTGTTTCGTGGGTCACTCATTTATTCACCTAATTAGTTTTTCTTCTTAAATTATTTAAGAAATTTCAAAATGTGCTTTCACAAAAGCATAAAAACAGACAGATACAGGCAGGGCTCTAAATATTTAAATCTAAGTTTATTTATTTTTAAATGGGCTGCACTCACTGACATTTTAAAGTGTATAAAGTTAACACAATTTAATTGCATTTAAAAGGGAAATAATTTTTAATTATTCGTATATCAAGCGGCTATATTTAAAGCAGTTAAAATTATTTATTGTGATTGTAATAATTTAATTATCTGGCCACTCCTTTCAGATTTTTAATAAATTAAAAAAAAAAGTTTGCAAGGTTTTGTCATGGATTTCCTGCTTTACATTAAATCTTGTCTTTTGTTAAATCAGAATAATAAAGAATGTGAGATTAAACTCATTTTGCAGACGTGCTTCAAAATTGGTAAGTGAAAAAAAATATATACATATAATATATAAAATCTATAAATACAGTACATATGCTTCTTGTAATAAGGGATACAGATCCATAGCACCTCCCTGTGGTACTGACCATCTTATTGTGTGTAGTGTGATCTAGTTCCACTTTCAATATCTTATCTTACATCTCTTCAACTTATAGTCGCTTTTATGTACCACGTGAGAATTTGCTTTCCATTTTAAGATTACCCTGTTAAATTACAGCCTCATAAAACATTAAAAACGAGTGCTTCTTTTAGAAAACTTATCATCCACTCTGACAATATGCTTCATTCAGTTTAGGCAGCTATTGAAAACTGCTGCCATCATTGTAACATTGTTATGGTAACTGCATGAGTGAAGTCACCAAATCTTATTGTAAAATCTCCTACAATATCATAATAACACTTGGAAGCGGGGGCAGCAGAGTTTGACAATAATATATCTGTGGAAATCTTTCCCCCACTCTCCAGATCCTCAGTGAGAGGCACATCAGAGGAGACATTTGCGCTTTATGAAGTGCATTCATTTGGCCATTTGCCATGTTTCCTCACCAGAGGACTGCTATGATGAATGAGAGAAGAGAAGAAGCAGATTTTCTCTCCCACCTCTCGGCTCTCCCCTGTGATTACTAATACAGAGCCCTGCAACCTCCCACACTATATGAAAACTGTAGGCTTGCTCTCATATCCTGGGTAATCCTCAATTTCCCAGAATCATTAAACTGAGACTAGCATCTCTGATGGCTGGAGATACTTGACATATTATGATTATTATCATATGAATGCCTCGTTGTTACCTAGGAAGTGGCGAGGTTGCCTTAAAATCGATGTGGAAGACTGGCGCAATAGCCTTTCCTGGTTGCTGCGTTCGAAAATATAGGCCCCTGTTTATATGTATAGGACTCATCACCGGGAATTCAGCCCTCAGCCGTTGTCAAAACAAACATTTGGGAGGAATTTGATGCAGTAATGGAGAAGTTCAGAGGCGAACTTTTAAACATTTCTTTGCTCAGTTTTACAGTAACAATTTAATTTTATCGCTTTTCAATCTGCTAAAGTCACGGTTTGATTCACAGACTCGTCCATGCAACCACCTGGAATCTAAACCCATGTCCCTGAACATAAGTATCTGGAGGTGGAGACTCCCTAGCCGGCAGAGCCACTGCAGGCTTGTGGTAACACTAAAACTTTCAAATGCATCATTTACTGTACTTATAAACTCATGCTTCTGATTACAAATGCTACCCTAAGGTGAAATGGACAAAATTTATAAAGCCAAAATGCTGAATTCGGAGAATTAAAGCCGGCTGCTACTGTGTTGGGGGGGGATACTCTGCTGTAGAGGGCGGACCAGGAAAATTTATGTGGGAGAAAAAATGTATGTTCAGCGGATCGCCTCCAAACCAAACATATTATCTTCTGGTATGCCCTCCTCTTCATAGCCTCAATCAGTTGTTCACAGTGTGTAATTCGCTGACATGTTCACCATGCAGAGACTTAGGAGAACATGCTCTCTCTCTCTACCTCTAAGGGGAAGGATACGGAGCTGATACTGCAGCTAACCTGGCACCTCTTCAAACATTCAACACAGTTTACTCATGGAAGAGAGGGCTTTTTTTTTAAAGGTAGCAAAAATGTTAGAATCAAAACTGAATTGTGTTTTTTTTGTGCTGCACTTCATACCCACTTGGTCCACAACATACAGAGTGGAAGGTTTTTAAGACTTAAGGCACTGTCTTCTGCAAGTTAATGACTAAAAATGTCCAGGAGCATTCAGAAACTGGAAGTGAGCAAGAAAAACAGTGTAGCCCCGGAGGGTTACATTAGTAGATCTCTGCTCGGTCTTCTACATGAGTTCTAGTGACAATTTTGGAGGATGGGTCAGATGAAAGACAACAGAAGGAAAGCAGGATCAAAAGCCACATGCTTTCCTGTATCCCTGCTTGTTCTAAGGGGCATACATAGTGCATTGGATTCATATCAAGGTCTTTGTACAGGGAGAGTCGGCCAACATGCAGTGGCCTTATTATTCTTTACTTCAATAACAAACCCACGTCTTCCCCTCTTGCCATCAAAGGCACAGCTCTCCAGAAGTGAAAATACACATCATATATGAGTCATTCATCTTCCTTGAAATTTAAATAACTCCTTTGAACATTGTCTTTGGTAAGTTTTGGCCAACTATGTAATTCCACATGCACTGCAATGTATAACAGTCGACTGAGACAATTCGGTGACAGCAAGGCTCCCTCGTCAGTGGGAACTAACACCGGTAAGAAATGTGCCGTACTTTTCTCAGACTGCGAAACTACACCACATAACTTTTCATACCTTTCAATCGACTCCCATTCGCAACCCAGTAACGACATTCACTCCCTCGCCCTGAGTGACAATAACTAAGTTGTCCACATCCATTCCACGCAGTTATCCGCCCGTAGCCTATAAAACAGAAATAACGTGGAGGTTTACTCACAGTGAGGGGTTACTCTCAGACCGGACCTCGGCAGCCATTTGAAGTGACAGGGCCGCCCATCATGCGCCTCTAACGGGGTCAGGGGGCCTTATGGGGACTTGATCCAGAGCGAGGCCAAGGGGACCGGGCCTTTAGAGAGGATGGATGGAGCCCGAGAAAGAAGGAAGGACAGGCTGATTACATCATTTTTCAGACCCACCAAAAGGGCCTGTAAGGACCTTTGGGCAACTGGATTGACAGTTGGCCTCTCTGCTAATACATTTTGGAGTGATTTGTCAAAATGAAGAAATTGTTCTTGCTGACCTATCTCGCTCAGCTGTGAGTGACTCAGTTGGTGAGACTTGACGAGACGAGCGACGTATTGCTCATGCTCACCGCCGTCCGTGTTGAATATACGAGAGCCAAAGTCATAACAAGCATTCATCTTCAGGAAAAAAACTTACTTTAAAAAGATCATTCAAGTCTGAGGAAAATGACATTAGGGGAAACATGTCAGCAGCTGAGTTAATCACCTCTTCAGTCTGTGTTGTACTGTAGGTGGCGTTTGCGGCATCTGTGGAAGGGAAATGTTTTGTTTTTGTGCATTTCCTGAATATCTACAAATATTCCCTAAAGGCATGCTGCAGTGCGATGTTGCGCCACCTGTTTTCAAGGCGCAGTTGTTCCCCGGGGCCCCTCAACAAATCATCTTCCTTGTTTTTCCTGCGGGGAAAGAGACACCGTCACTTCTGGGTTTTGGGTGTCATATCATAGCTGAAAGATGCTAGAGCAAATTCGACATTTCCGTATGTCCCAACAGGTAAAGTGAGAATCAAAAAACCAAGTGATTGTGAAATTACAGAAGCAGATGAAAATTTTAAGCAGGTTTTTCCCCTTTTAGAAACCCATCAGGCTGCAAAGTGGTGAACGCCTTTCCCCGAAACTTTATTGAAAACTAGATTTCGGTTTCTTCCTAACTGGTCTCGAGTGTTGAACAAAGGAGGATTTAGTCCTCACGTTTCCACTTTTCTTTTTTCTTTTTTTTTTTGATGCATAAAATGGCATCACCACAACCTCAGCTTAGTCCTGTATCTTTGTCTCAGCAGTGCAGACATAATGACTGACCTGGATTCATACTACTGTTTTCAATCACCATCTCCCTCCAAGGTTATTGGCCAAAATCCAAAGGTTGTTCTGGGATTCCACTTTATCAGAGGCAGAGGCAGAGCAGCATGCGGAGTTAATAATAATTTGGTCTGTGTTTTACAGCTGTTACACAATGGACACTGTGTAAACCTCTTACAACACGGGGCCTCGGAGCTTTCCATTTTAGAAGCAGATCCGTCTTTGTAAGACAGTCAATGACAGAGAAATAACAAAAAGATAGCGGAGCAAAGACAAGAACAGGTCAATCTAATGTGTTACATTATGTTCTTTTGATGCCGTATTCAGGAGACAGCGGGTGTGAAGAAATGTTCCTTTAATAGCACTGGTGTGAAACTTTCTATAGATTTTTACTGCGGTCTCCTCATGTGGTGCGAAAGCGGAGTTAGGAAGGCAGCAAGTAGGTGCTGCCGCGCTGAACATCTGCTTTCTCCATTACAAGCTGTGCACGTTAAAAGCTACAGGTAAGTGTTACTGCAGAAACAGTATTCCTGTAAGCTTGCACATTCAATATAGATAAAACCAACATTATGATAACTAGGTTTATCTAGGTGGCAAACATCGTTAAAAATTGAAATTGGGAAGTTTCATGAATTTTCCCGCAGAAAAACAAAAGGACTTTCGTTATTTACTGGATGGCTCGGAACGCTTCTAATGATGAAGCTGACGTCTGTCAACAATGCCTTTTTCTGAGGAATAATGAATATATTTACAATGTAATTCAGAACTCCAGTTGCCTCTAGACAGTTGAGCTTCCCCTTCATGCACCCCTGTATTTTATTCAAAGCAGAACCTCACCAAAGGAAAATCTTCTATTATCCAGCCTAACACTGCAGCCTGAGGAGAAACACTGGGTAAAACAGAGACTTAATATTTCATATTGGTGAGATTATTCATCCACACAAAGACATTTCCCTTTTTTCCTCCCTCACATTGCAACGCCCTCATTAAAAATGGGACACTGCACATTGAAACTTTTTAAAAATTCAAATATTTTCTTTCAATCTTTAAAGAGCTTATATCTAATGAACTAAGATTTAATTTGGCATGGCTTAACATCTATTTGCACTGTTCATAATTAGGAATGCAGACCTCAGTATTAAAATGAAGGGGCAAAGCCCTCAGTAAGTTCCCAAGTGAAACAAGAATTGGTTCCACTTTAAGTATTAATTGATTGGCTTTGCAGTATCCCTTACAGGAGAAGCGTGCACGCACACACATCCACTACATGCAACCACCCACCCACACACACACACACACACACACACACACACACACACACACACACACACACACACACACACACACACACACACACACATACACCACAATTTACAGAGCACTCATTTCTCATCAATCTGGTGCTGCTTCATTTGCCTGTCTTTCAGTCCCCCAGAGAGGGACAACCTATCCGCTAGCAGAGCTTAGCATTTGATCATGAGTGTCAATATCAAACTGCAAAGCAGGATTACACACTGCTGTCGTCAATAGGCGTAATGATTTTACATGTGTTAAGGTTAACTCAGCCATTTAATGTGCATAGTACCTTAGAGATAATCACTCAAAAAGGACTTAAAAATGTCACACAAACCTCAACAGACCAGGGCTTCTGCAATGATCACACACTATACTCAGAGGGTCTTGTTGCATTTTTCTCTTTTCTAAGATTTGACAGCTTATGACTATGGAGTAGACAATTTCTACTGTATGAAACTAGTCTTCAAGGTATTTGATTCAAATTTCTTACAAGGAATATCTTCTGTGATGTGTGATCACACTGTCTGCAGAGTCACCAGAGATACTATTATTGATCATAGGCTGACCTAATATAAATTCTGTTAACTGTTTATTAAGGAAGAGCTTTAGTCCTGCACAAAGAGTTTTCTTTGTTGATCATTTTATTTCACTGCGGACCGTAATTCCTATGACTTCAGAAAGATGAATGAAATTCTGTTCTTACTTTTGCACTTTCCTGCTCAAATTTTAACTAAATGTCTGCCTTTACTTTTATAGTTCTTTATATACAGTGTATTTTTCTTTGTGTGAGCGCTTTAAAGGATGTGTGTCCAAGTGTAGCCGTGTGCTGAAGTCTCCTACATTTATTCTCACTAAACATAACACTCTCCCAGTGTAAACCTCTGCCGGTGCAAGTGACAGCTAAAAATCCCCCACAATGCTGTGAATTAGGAACCGGTCTATTAGACACATGATCACATGATGTGGGATTAGTGGACTGAAGTCTTCAAAGCTGCTATTACAACTCCTGAGATGTGATACAGGCTCCCCCACTGCTCTCTGCAGGGGCGTGTGGCTCTTCCTCAGAGAATTACCTGACACCGTCGTGTCTGCGCTCTGGGAGACAGTGCTGTGGCTCGGAGTGGAACAGCCAACATCAGTCGGAAATGCTCCCTCCATGCTGCGCTGAGCCAACAAACCCTGCATTTAATCCCATGTGTGAGCTGCCATGATGGCTACATGAGTTGACATCAGAGAAAAGGAGTTAGGGTGCTAAGGCTGGAATGATGGGTGATAAAATGGATTACAGATGGGGAAATGCCATCATGCTTGAATAGTAAGTCAGACTCAAAATGTTAATATTAGTGATTCGCCATTTGGCGACCGCGCTTGTACAATCTGGAGTTAGTGTGATGTTGCTAGAATTAAAGGTGGAGATGTTTCACACTTTAGTTTAATTGTGTAGTAATGTAGAAGAGATAAAAATTAAATTAGCTTCAGAGAGGTATTTTTGAAACACGGCTGAAAAATAATTACATTTTAATTGCAGTACAAGTGTGGTCTCCCAAAACCATTTGCAGGGCATGATTTTAAAATTACCCAGCATGTAAGGATTTAAAAAAAACAAGTGTAGTGCCGTTACTACTATATACGCTATATCAAAACAAAGAACAAAAAAAAATGGAAGAAATAAAAGTGAAAAAGACGTAATTTGTGGAAGAAAAAAAAAAAGTGGTTGCATTCTGAACTTCAAGTTACCTTTTCTAAAGCTGAACACTGGGAATTTGGACCTCCCAGCGCAAACATTAACGGGCTGAAATGCAGCTCTGGATGTAACAAAGGAAACAATACCAGGGAAGAGAGCCAAGAAGGCAGAGCTGGCACGCCTGTTCCTGGGACCATGGGAATTTGGCTCCCAGAAATAATGGGGTTGAACAGGGCCCAGCACCACTGCTACTGTAGCTGGGAAAATGGTGCACTGCAAGCCAGGCTCCATCCGGGGAGACTTAAAACAGGGGAGGGAGGAGGAAAAAAAAGAAATGAAATATACAGTATGGGTTGCACCTCACAGTGTGAAGTGAGATGAGTAAAATAATGGAGGAAGGGGAAGCCTGTCTTATGTTTGTCCTGAGCAGGTGATTGTAAATCAAAAACACTGCCCAGCTTAGTGGCTGGATGTGAGCTAACATAATACACTGCATGGACAAACTGCTACCTGGGCAGAAAGAGGAAGAAGAGAAAATAATAACAACGGACCTAAAGCGCAAGACATAAAAGGTCTTTCATGTGTGTGCGCCTTACACTGTGTGGTCAGAAGTCGAGTGAACTATATTGCCGCAAGTGTATTTATAATATTGGTCGTGTTAATGCTAGCAGCTCCTCTCCAGCCTAATTAGGACAATAAAGGGTTATGGGCTAATGTATGACTGCCATGCCAAAGCTAATGAATGCCTGGTATACCTTGTTTCCTCCCAAGCGTCCTTGGACTGTCATCTCCAACCTTTTGATGTTGTATCTGATTATCCAGGCAGCGATTAATCATGATTAAGTAAGCACCAAGTCTCGAAGAGAGAAAGCAAAAGCAGAGAGGGTGGGTGGACAGCAGGAAAGTTGCCCAGGTTCAGGCCTTAATTCTGGGCAGCGCAGTCTCCAGTTTCTGCCAAGTGGACACTGGTAATGAGACAGCAAAGTAAAAATCATGGAGCTTTTTTTTAAGTGTTGTTAAAGGAAAGATTCATTATCCAAGCCAACCTTTATCCAAGCCATAGTTGAGGCTTCCAAAGAAACGCCTCTTGCCTTCTGTGGTAACCATCGACTTGGACACCACTGCACGTTTTCACATGCCCAGTGCTATTTGACAGTCATTTTTGCATGTTTTGTTGATACACGGACATTTCAATATACCTCCTCGCTCACCGCTTTTCCTCCTCTCCAAAAACATTTTCCTGCTTTGATATCAGTTGATGGAATATAAATGGGTTGGAGCAGACCTAAGGTAACCACCTATTGGCCTTCATGCATTTCTAATGTAACCTGTTCTGCCCATGCTCGCAGAGTAGGGCTGGCTTCATTACTCCAAGGTGCTGAGTCTTTTGCCAGAACCCTGCCTTTTCAGCGAATAGATCACCCTTGTGACCAGGGTCTCTGATACTGTATGAACCACCTGAAAGCTGTGGCTGTTTGCCCAGGTGCCAAAATAATCAAGTTCAGCTCGCATGGCAGGTTATGAAAGAATATTAACTGTGGGAATAACCCGGCTTGACATGCGTCGCCCGCATGCATGATCAAACGAGAGCCCTCTCCGAAAAGGAGTTTTCCAGGTAGGCCTACTGGCAGGGAAGTCTGGGCTCGTGATGACACCAACTCAATCATTGTTACTTTGAAGTCAGAGGGGTCAGTGTTGTAATGGGTTTGGACAAAGGTACAATGATTCTCTCTTTTTGCTTTCCGATCCTTTTCTGTTAATGCGTTTAGCATTCGGCGTCTGTAATGGGTTTACCAGTGAGGAGGGAGAGTGGAAGCTGTTGTTAAAACAGGTTTAATGACGTACCGAAGGACGTGGAGCAGAGGTCCACATTATTGCCACTATCAATAATACAACTCTTTAAGTGGTCTACTTGGACTGTAGGAAAATAATACTTCCCCTTCTACCACCGTTCTGCCTCTCACTGTGAAAAGTATTTTCTCCAATAAGATTTGATGTGCAGGAATTTGTTTTGAGTGCTCATTCTGAAAACCGCACCGCCTTGTCATGGTTTTCCTGTCAGACTTTATTTCTCTTAAATGGACCTAAAATTTGATTTTACTTGGAGGATTTAAGGTTTCCACCTTCATGTTTTTTTGGCATTTCTTTCCAGAAAGTGCTCCGTTTTCCTCCCTTAAACCAGTATTTCAAGCTTAAATTATGGGAAATGATGTGTGTTCAATGTGTTGTGAAGGAAAACAAAATAACCCCTGATGACTTTAGTGCAACTTAACGTCTCCCTCACAGCCTAATGTTTAAGTGGAAAACTTCCCAACCACGAAGGCATAAATCAACCAGCCTCTCGTGTACGCTTCAATCTAGAATTGTTAGATTATCTTTCAGAGCCTTTATGAAAACATGGAAAAATAAAGAAGCATGAAGTTATGTATCTTGTAACCATCAAACACAAAGAGAAATCAAGGAGATCACCATATAATTGGTTAGAGTGTGTGTACACATGTCTCCCTCCAGTTCCAGCACAGTCCTCCGGTTCAGCACGGGCTTTGAAATGTGGATTCAAAGCTAGCGGACTTCCCTGAATCACTGAAAACCCTCAGGACGTGGTTTGGCCTTTGCGGAGGTGGAAGCCAAATATGAGTCTGAGAAGATGAAGCACCCTGGCCTATCGTCTGTTCCTGGTAGGTGTTCACTCCCAATAAATATTTCATTTTGGTACAAAACAAATAACTTGACATAATTCCTCCCCCTCTCCTCCGAGTAGAATGACAGAGTGGCTGATTTACGCATGACGAGAGGTGTAAAAAGCATAGAGGCATGCCGCTTTTCTCTATCTACCATCTAATGGATGCAACCCGACAGGCTAACAACTGTTTGCCTTTTTTGCAGAGAGCTGCGAAGTGAGGACACACTTGGATTCATACGAATTGCTGACTGTGATTTGTGAAGAGGTCTGTGACACATAACAGTTGGTTAATGCTGCACTGAAAATATGCGAGCATAAGGCTACTATCAAAAATAGCAATAAAGTAATTCACTTGCTCGCAAATCGAAATGATAAAAGTGTTAATTACTCCTGCAGAGGCCTTTTTTTGTCAGTTCCTTCATGAGGATACAGAAGCTAAATAGTTTGACCCGAGCCAAAGTTACATTTGAGACATAAAAGGACAACTGATTTAAACTTTAAATCCACTGTGAAAGTGCATTAACCACTTAAGTATTTTCTCATTTCTTTCTTCATGAATGCTCGAGGCTGTCTCTGCTTTGTTGCATTTGTCAATCACTGTAATTTGGGCTCCATTTCCAAAAATAATTATCAGGTGAGTGGCAGCCCTTTGCCTGGAGTGCCAACTTGGAAGCGACGTGCCCAAGAGTATTAATTATGCCGCTCAAAATATGAAGTCTTTTAATAGAGAGGCTGACGTGACATCATTGTTTAGATTCTTTCTTCCCTACAAACATGACAATCACAGTTGTCCCTCTGGTCATCAGCAAAGATGAGGAGGAATTGTCAGAGGAAGTTATTAACAAGCTGTGTACCATGTGATAAAGTCAGACAGACTCTCACTGGTACTGTGTCTGTTGATTCGCGTAGAGGAGAAGCAGAGAGCGCATGAGGAGTAAGTCAACAACTTCAGTACAGCTGTAAGAGATACAGCGCGAGGTGGAAATATGCAGAGCAAAGACTGAGGGGGAGGTATTATGCGCAAAAGCCTCAAATCTTTCAAATCCATGTACTAAAATTATTGCTGAATGTAACTGTTGACGCTGTACTCGGAGGACCATCCAGTTTCATACAGTCGCCAGCCTAAATCTCCCTCTCACACACTCGCTCTCTCTCTTGCTCATTCTGCCAATCAAGTGCTCACAAACAGTGCTGCACTGTAGTTGCGGTTCACATTCAGCAGTTGCTTCTGTGAAACCCTAAGAGGGAGAGACAGCTTCCAGGTCTCATTAGCATCCAGTAGCGGCTAATGCTGCCTCCCTATTACTGTCTGAGGAGCTGAAATTCAGTTGGAGATGAGCACAGCCCAGGGGGCTTAGGGTTGCCAGTTTAATTAGTGCCTGATAATTTCAATAATGAGTGACAATTCATTGGGGCTTTTTAGGTTGGCCCACTGTTTGAGTGCAAATCGATAATCCTCTGTTTCTTCCCCCACTCTCACGAGCAGATAAAGGGTGAGTGTGGGGTGGGGTGGGGAGGGGGGCCTCTATCCTTTGCAGGAATTAAATGAAAAGAATCAACTTAGAGAATGTCCCTTTGAAACCAAGAAAGGGAAGCCTATGTGATTTGATTTGCTGTTATTGGATGAGCAGGTGGGTCTTTAGTTGCTGTCGTGGGGTCCAGAGTAAAAACAATTTGCCTGGAGTGATACGGGATAAGTGAGTGGAGGGTGAGAGGTTTACACTTGTTGTTTTCTGCTCATCCAAATGATGCTCTCGTGTTCTGAGCAGAATCAGACTCTTATCTGTGATCATGTAGACAAGATGAATTTATTGGGATAATGTGGAAATGCCCCCCTCTAGAGCAAAAACAAGCCTGGATTCGGAATATTTCCTGCATATATATGTACAGCTTGCATACAGTGCATAACTATAAAGAAAGGGTGAGAAATGGTAATTTATTCAATTGCCCCTAAGCTCAAAAAACATGTTTACCTTGAAAGTGTTTGAACCCTCTGTAATTCAGTGACAGGCAATGCAAGCCTGTTAATGCTTTGCCACAATTCCTGTTTTCCTCTGAATGCTGTTTCACGGCTCCATGCACAAAAGAATAGGTGAGGGTGAATAAAGTTTAAACAGGCACTTTTCATATTCACTGAAATAATTAAGCAAGGTAGCATGCTGTTTTACAGCATGCTGTTTTACAGTGTTATTGGAAATGAAGAATCCGTTTTAGGTGTCGCAGATGCAGTGTATTAAAATACCAATTAACCACATAACACCCAACCTCTACCTGACACTTGCATTGTAATGACTGTTGAAGCAGGAAGTAGGAGCCCATTATTTCCTAATACACATCTTCTGTTTTGGGGAGGAAAAAAATCCTGAGGCATGCAAAAATAAATTATCACAAAAAAGAAAAAATCAGTGAAGTTAACAAAACACACATAAGCAGCAGATTGACATCACACCTGCCAATATGTGGTGCAGAACCTGTGCAGCGGTGATAATGGTATAGCTTTATTGCCCTTTGCGATATGTCTGCATTTGACACGGTATATGTTCCACAATAGCCTGATACAATACTGAGTCAGCACATGAGCTGCCTCTATATTCAGACCTCACCATACAGCGGTAGAGTGAAAGTGCAGTGAGAGCACGCAGCATTTCCTCAGTCAGTTAGCCTGACATATTGTGAAGGACAGTAGCCTAATTATTCCCTGGCAGTGGCACAGACCTGCCAGTCCCTTCAGATTGAGTTGAACCACCGAGGCTGGAGTTTGATTCCTGAGTGCCTGCTATGTTTTGAGTCAGATAGGATCATGTCCACTGGAGATTTAATTTGGACATTCAGTGGTGTGAACCCAACCCTTATTACTTTAGCCCCCTCATCACCCTGACCTGTAGTCTTCCTCTATTACAGGCCCAAGAAAAACAGCAATCATCATGTTAATACAGAGAACATCAAGAGACTATTGATTGTGGTTACTTGCCGAATATTCCCTCCATGACATGTGGTTCAGTGCCCCCTTCGTGCTCGTCTGTGGCAGTCTTTTTAAATATTCATGACGAGCTTGCCTTATGGTTCTGCAGCTGAATTTCTAATTGGGCCGTCAAAAGAGATACAACATGCCCTTAAGCAGGACCGTAACAGCGGTCAGCTCAAACAAAAATTGTGTGATTCAGCCACAGGGCTAATTAGCGATTAGCATTCACTGTTTACAAGGGTTTTTACCTGTGGGCCAGGCAATGGCTGAATTGAGCTTAAATCACTCCATTCTGCCTTTGAAGCTTCAAGAGCTGCCTGTCCATATCATAATGACTGGGAGGAGAGAGGGAAGCGCTTCTACTGTGTAACAACATAATCATCAATTAAAGCAGGGAAATGGCAAGAAGTGGGGATTTTAGCTCATTAAAAAAAGCCCAGAAGAAAAAGTATTTCTGCATTTATATATATTTTCACTCTGTCTCTCCTCTGTCAATGCCTGCCATCTTCAGAATTCAAATGATTTTTGTCTTTCAAGATGAGTGGAAATCCTGAAAATATAATTCAGAGACACAGGAGCAGACATTCCTAATAAGGGCTAAAATATGAATGACATTTGCTCCGAGAAGATCCTGGATGGAAATGGAATTGCCACTGATTTCTTATTAGTTTCCCTGGTTCTAAATTATGCTTAATGCTTTTTTTTCTTTTCTTTTTTACAGCCATTATAATGAAAATTAATGTTAGTAAATTTCAAAAACATTCTTGAAATTACTGTGGCTACTGCAGGCTTGTAATTAAGGTATAACAGTTACTACTACTCTTACATACTGCCTAGACTTAAGTTATATTTACTAGAGTATGAATAAGGCATTCATTGAGCAGTATATCAGTGTTATGGCCTGCATATTGCAGCTGTATAGAAGGGTTTTATTACCTCAGCGTAAAGCACACATGGAACTGAGGCCACCTTGTTCTTTCTAAAATGAAACTGTTAAAATATCTGTGACTAATCTCACCACATGATGTTACGGATTAGCTGCTTACGACCTGTAATTTTATATTTTATTTACTGCCCACCTGAACAAAGAGAATGAGCATTTATTTAGTCCAATATGTCACTTTTATTTGATATTTGGGGATACCCGGTGGCTAACCTGGACCATTGTAATATATCATCACAGTGGAGCCACTACAAGGACATACAGTAGTTCATGTCTTCAACAGCTTTCCAGACATTAAAAAGAATATCAGATTCCCCCAACTTCTTTGAGGATGTTCTGCCTTTGAGAGAGGACTTCTTTTGAGCATATCCAAACGTTTTCCTCTCTCATTTTTTTAAAGTCTATTTTTGCCACAAAGTAGGGACTCAACACAAACTTATTCAGGGTGATAAAAAACTGCTGGAGTGAATTTCCTGCCTAACAAAGTACAAAGATGGCTGATAAAGAGCTTATTAGAGAGCCATCATTACTTTCACTTTGGGTTGAAAACGTTGACTGAGAAGCACCATTATGTTCTGAAAATCTTTCCCTTTTTTTGTTCTTTTTTTTTTTTTTTGCTGATGTGGCTATAAGCTGAGGTGATGCTGAGGCTTTCCCCGACTGTCTGAGGGTTAGTTGAGCAGACCTGTCAATGATGATATCCAGACAGCAGGAACAGTGCAAACTCAGGGATAAGAGTCAACAGTAATTAAAATCTATCTGGGGAGGTGGAAATGCATGCACGCGCGGGCGCACACACACACACACACACACACACACACACACACACACACACACACACACACTGCAGATTACATTTATATGGGCTCATGTATTTTAACATTACTCATATGCAGACCTTCCTCAAGAACCATTGTAATGTACGTGCTGGCATTAGAAAAAAAATAGCTAAAAATACTTGATATACACACAAAATTAGTAGAGTCATTCACGTGCAATAATATGCACACATACACACACAAGAAGCGAAGACCATGAAGATTCATCAAAGACGTGTCCTTTAGTATGGAGATTCTGGCTGTATACTCCCCTTTTCCTTAATTGCTCATTAATGAGATGGAAATATATTTCTGCCACAAAGTTTGAAAAAGATTCACTCATTGAGAAAGCCATAAATCTAAACATTTGAAAAGGAATTAGTAACAGGAGCCTCCCATTCTTGTTCTCTGAAAAATTAATGCAGCGCATGTTATATTTATTACAAGGCTGACTGTCATTCATTTTACCCAAACTAGCAGAAATTAAAAGTGACAGCAACCTCATCAAGAATGAATGCCATTGTATTCTACGCGGAGCTGAAAAGACAGGGCAAAATCACATAATAACACATGCAGGCTTCCACGGTGCCTCTGTAACAGGGAAAACCAAAGCTCAGAGAAATGCCGTGAATGAAGGAATGAGGGCAAAAGAAGGCATAAAATGCACAGCAAAATACACCCTTATAACTCTTTTTTTACTTTCTCAATTCAAGTCAAAGCACAACTGAGAATCCAAAAAAAAAAGACATTGCAGTTATATAGATATGTTCAAGACAATAACAACAAACAATACTAAAAGCTGTATAGTGAAACACTTCAATGGCTACTCCAAATCCATTTTTTAAATATTTTCCAAGATGTGTATAATTGCTGGCTTAACTCATTAAAGGAGAAGGGTTCTGATCTGACTATGCTGCTGCTAAATGGTCAGGTTCCCATGTGAGGGAAATAAATGAAATATTAGTTTATTACATATTTAAATCTCTCTCTCCCCAGGCTGTGTTACACTCTTTTTTTCTTGGGTTGGTTTGCATTATAATGTTCACCAAACAGCTTTCCCAACTAATGGGTTGCAACAACGTGGTCCTGCTTTCCCCCTCTGCTTTTGGTCTAGATTTTCATAACAAATTACTGTGGTACGCCAGGGGAAGGGAGTATGCTCCAACTTCCTGAGGAGGCATAAGGGAAAAATTCATCTTTAAGTGGTACAAAGTTGAGCATTGCCTGTGGAACATTTTCACAGTGTGTGTCCGTTAAACATTGAGAAGACAGTCAACTGCAGATAATAAGTCAATATTGTCAGGAAGCTGACAGCAACATTTGGAAATAGAAAATCCATATTGCATGCTGCTGCTTGGTGAAAAGCTTTTTCACAAAAGCGGGCGAGATTCGGATGCACATCCCTCTGACAAACAATGGTTTTATTCCTCATATTGGCATATTAAGTCCAAGGTCATGTTTAAAATTCCAGACCGCTTTGTAAGTTCATAATCTAAGCCCTATCCATCAAAATGCTGATGTATCAAAACAAACAGAGGGCTGAAAGCACAGATACAGCACGGGATGGGCCCTCTGAATAATCGTTAAGGGCAGCCCCCTCGCTCTCCCTATCTCAGGTGTGTGATTAAAATCAATTAAATCACTCCTCTAGTGTCAACCGCCCCAAATCTCCTGACAAATGAAATGGTGCTTTAGGAAGACGAGGATGTTCCTGGTCCTGTCGTGGCTCGGCTCATATTCACAAATGAGATTAAGATTGGGCTGCTGAGGGATTTCAAAGGCCTGTTTTCCATAAGAGCATGAAACAGCCTGTGAAGCCCATGTAGGCTACATTAAGTAGACTTGAAAGTGTCTGGAGCAGAGATCAGCTCCCAGCCCACAGTGAGAGTAACTAGCTGGAAAAAAAGAAGAAGAAGAAGGCAGCGAGATTATTTACCTGCATCTACGGTGTAAGACTTTTATCAGTGCAAGTTGGGTCTGTATCGCTGTAGTCTTCCGGAAAATAATCCAATATTCCATAAATTCTTAAAAGCCCTCAATCTATTTATGACACAGTATTATGATTTGTCTAATGAGTTATTCATCCAATATTAATATGTATTAAATCATGTGTTTTGAGTCAATACAGTTTTCACCACAACACTGCCTTTGCTGCGCATCTTCAGACAAATTAAGCCATTTACAGAGCATCAATATGGAATCATTAAATGCCCTTTGTGTATTGTTCTCTATGGTCTACGGACCACCCCTCTTTTCCTCTCTCTTCCTCTCACTCACACGCTCGCGCACGCTTAGCTCGTGCATCACATGTGAGCCGAGGTTTGAGCCCTCCGCAGGCTTCTTTATGACGACAGTCGGTGAGATCTGCTGATCCCATCTCCAATGGGCCTCTGTAAACCCCTTTGTAACATTAGGCAAAAAACGCTAAATCAAAGTGTGGAGTCAGCCCAGTGTGTGTGTTTAACGTCCCCCTGCTCTTGTCACCAATGACCAGGGGCGGGCCGCCACGTGTC
Source organism: Rhamphochromis longiceps (assembly GCF_057381845.1). NCBI lineage: Eukaryota > Metazoa > Chordata > Actinopteri > Cichliformes > Cichlidae > Rhamphochromis > Rhamphochromis longiceps. The sequence continues at coordinate 14,488,586 of NC_140569.1, read as the reverse complement.
CTTGCCCTATCCCCCGGTGTCCTATCACTCCTTTATCTGTCCACAGGGCATGGCCGCTCTCCCAAAGACAACCACACATGCATGCTCAAGAAGGGCCCTTTTTTATTCATCTCAACACCCACAGAGAAAATCAGACATCCCAAATTGTTCCCCTAAAGCAGTTGTTTTATTCATGGTTGCGTCTCAGAGCTGTTTTTCCACACTCACATTTAAACATATATCTACAATAATGATCATTTATATAAAGCAACGATTTAAAAAATGGATATACTTATAGTGAATTTGACAAATTTGGCAAAAACACAAACTCACGTTTAAAATATGATGCAGAAATGTTTTCGAAACTCCAGCAAACTTATGTAGGACACTGACCTGTATTTCATTTTGAAGAGCAAAAGAAAAAAATATACTTTTAAAACTCTGAAGTTCTTATGGGAAAACAATAACAGACAGTATGTTTATTTGCGATGAAGCTACACAGCACAAAGAAAGAGCATCCATACCAAGGGATTTTCCTGACTCTTGAGAAGGGTACAACCAATATTCCCAAAACCATGCCAGGACTTGTGATTTCGCTGTATACTTCCCCCCCCCCCCCCCCCCCCCCCCCCCCCCCCTCTCCTTTATGAAGAATGATCAAATCAAGCATGGAAGTGTGTTTCATCAGTCTGTTGGAGGGTAAAGAGAGACTTTCAAAATAATCCCTTAAGTAGATGAGGTTTTTTTTTTCTTATGTATTGCTTTTTATTGTACGATGATGCATGTTTCGAGATAGCAGAGGAAATGACAATTATGTCGAGATGCTATGTTCCTGAATGGCAGGACCTTTTTCTGGAACCACGCACAAGACTGGATTGCAAGTCCGCACATCTGATCTAACAGTGTTATTATTCAGTCTCTTGACAGGTCATATTTTGTCAAATGAAATGCTGAATTGCTTCATTCTCTACACGGAAGCTGAAGTGATACATGTAAGTAGAATTAAATTACTCTATAGTATATTACAGCCACAGTGGGATTGTGGCTGTTCCTCCATTTTTAATAAGTGCTTATTTCCCAGGGGGCCTTGTTGGGCACCATGGGTCAACAGTGTCCAAGAGGGCAAAGCTTGTTCACCACATTCTAGAGCCCTTTAATTGCTTGAGGTTATGTGTGCTATTATCTTCCTTTTTCTCTTTCATTATGGAGGTGCAGAGGTTCGGATTGACCCATCCTCTCAATTTTGAAAGCACTCGCTGCGTTTAGCGCACTTCAATTAAGTGTGCAGAGGAGTGCTGTGATGAGATTTATTTAATTAATTATTCCACTTCTGTTTTGGCCCATGCATATATTCCTTTTTAAATCTTTCCTTGGGTGTCCCGGGTCCGCTCTTATTTATTCTGTTGTGATAATGTTACAACTGTAACAGCAATATTTTCGGTACTCCCAGGAGTGCTTGGTCTGACTCAAACATAATAACCCACGGCAGTGTCTGTCTGACTCTCAGCCATTCTCATTCCTGCTTGCAGCTGATGCCGTAACCCTGGCCCCTTCCCTGCAGGCTGTGCTGACGGCTGGCTCGGAGCAGCCACACACGCACACACGTATATGGAAAAAGACTTGTAGACCCACATTTGCATGGACACAAATGTTCGCATGCAAACATATGCAAATACGCTCATGTACATGCCAGTGAAGGCAGTAACACACAAGCGCGCACATGTCTTGATTCCCTTCCTCTGGTTTTAAATGAAAGACCTACACTATCGTACACTGTGGAGACACCAAAGTCATTCCAAAGTTGTGCTAGGAGACCAGTTCAATGGTGGAAATTGTTGTGGTGCTCATTTAACTCCAAAGCGTAGCACTTGCGGGCAAACATTGTTCCCAAGTAAAGCATTTCACGGTACAGAGCTGTGGCTTCATAAGGGGATTTGATCACTTTTACCTGTACTGACAAGTCTTCCCTTCAGTTCAAAAGAAGCTAAAACAGATGACTGATCAATATAAATGCAGGTGTTTAGAGAGATGGGGATTGATCAGTAATAGTCCCTCAAACTGAAAAAAAGAACAAATCACAGGAAAGAAAGTGAAAAGTTAAGTAGGACACTGTTAGGGATTCCCTGGGCACGAGTCTTGGAAAAACTGCACAGCACAAATGAAAAAGAACAGAGGAGAGCTGGTTGGGGAATTCAAAAAAGAATAATTAAAAACTCAAATCGGGTTCTTAACTGTGAGAAAGAGAGAGAGAGAGGGAGCGAGAGTGGGTTTTTTAAATCCACCAACAAGAATACACTTGGATGATAACTACCTCAGCCGTAGGCTATTAAAATATTAACCACCGCTGTCCGAGCTGGGACTTTGCAAACGGTACTGAGCAGTATCCTCCCCGGATACTGGGCCTGAGAGAAAGGCTCTGCTCCTGTTCGTTGCCCTGTGGGAGGCTCGGGCTTGCATGAGGAAGTGTTTTAATGTTTCTCAGATGCCTGGCTTACTGAGAGAGCTTTGACAAGGCAACTATCCTGGGTGTGATTTAAAGGTGTGCACAGAGGGAACCAGGTACTGGAGCTGAGGGCCTGTTAAGCTACCGGGTGCCTTTCTAGAGAAAAAAAGCAAACTTAAAAAAAAAAAAAAATTCCCCAGCTGCCGAGCAGACCTTGGTCCCTTAAATCCAAACCATTCACATGATATTAAACAAAAACTGTAATGCTTCTGCTATTTACGTTAATGTGCAACTGACAGTGTAATACTTACAGGATATACGTTTACAGTACATTAACTTGTTGCCAAAGATAAATATGTGAAATACCATGAAACGTTCACAAAATGAAAAGAAACCATAATATTGATATCTAAATGATTTGGGGCCAAAACTGCATTTGCATGTGTGTCTATTTCCTTGCAATTTAGTTCAATGACTGATGTTTCCAATAGCCTGCAATTGCCTGGAGCTTATTACACTCATAATGTATAAGCAGATACTTAGTGAGCGTATATCTAAATCATTTAGCAGGACTTCGTTTAGGGGGGAACACATGGCGAGGAGTGCACTCTTATCTCAAATAGTGCAATTGTAGAGGTTTTATTGACTCTAACAGATAACAGCAATTATTTCTCTGAGTGTGCTTTCTGGTGTCTGCCAAATGTGAGCTGGCAGATTATTAAAAAGACAAGTGGTCTCTTTGATACTGAGACAAAATACAAGAGTGTATTTTTAGCAACTATAAAAGGTTGCCAGCTTTGTTCAGGTGAAATCTCTTCACAGAATGTAATATACGTTCATGTGCCGCTTGTAGCAAAGAGTCGCAGATTGAGATAGGGTGATTGAAAAGTTGTTGAATATTCAGAGTGGCAGGTTCTTTGAATGTTTTATGAGATTACAGAGCCACGGCATGTATCGTGGCATTGACTTAAATTGTTAAAGTAACCTGAAGATCATTGAAATGGTCAAATCTCTAATTTTTTATTCCCCAGCTGTGGTCCACCTAGCAGGGGAATCTCTGTCTATCCCACTCTCGTCTTGCCGTCCCGTGCCTGACACCCACCCATTCTTCGGTCCGGCTTTGCTCCCACTCCAGCATCAACCTGTGTCGTTCTGCCTCGTCTCAGTTCTCCACACTTTCCCCCGTTCGCTCCTGCTGTCTCCTCTATTGTCTCACATCCCCTTCTCCCCACTTCTCCCAGTAATGTCCCGTCTCTCCCTGGAATCAGAAGCTTGGCTGCTTGGCAAGCAGATGGGACAGATGAGGATGGCAGGGATTGGCTAATCCCTAATCTGCTGTCTCCTTGCCATTCTGGACCACAGAGGAGAGAGGGAAGCAAGTGAGAGAGAGAGAGCGAGAGAGAAAGAGACGGAGAGGGTGATGGAGCCAGCTAGATGGAGCCAGCTGTCAGATGGAGAGTCTTTCATGGTCCTGCACACACAACAGCTGCACAGGGCCCGCCTGCACGGCTCTGCATTATTAAGCATCTTTTTAGTTGGTTCCAGATGCAGACCTAGCTGTGTTTACCCAGGCTTTGTGCTTTCTTGCTCCCCCACCCCACTCTCCACCTCCTCTTCCTACTTCACTGTCCTGTCATTTCCTCATTCCCTTGTTGCTTTGTTGCTTGATGTGGTCAAAATCATTGGACTTTTCCTACATGTTTTTTTTTTGTTCTTAAAAAGTAATGTGATGTTCAAGCCCGTGACCCCCGTGCATGAAGGTAGTATTAGCGCCTCAATAGTTTAGCCCCGTTAGATATTTCCATTTAGAAGCTTTTGAATCATTTAAACATGTGGGGACTTTTTTGGGTCGATGTGTTTTCCTTCTTTCGTTGAATTGATGAAAGTTAAGCTGTGGTGCAGCCCTGCGAAATAGTTGCAATGAAATCTAATGACATCAAATGAAAAAGAAATCTTTGCTGTCGACACATATGGTAATGGCAGAGAAGTAAAATGTAATTACAACATAATTAAATGGTTTCATCGCTGTAATTACATACCGTTTAATGTGCGGCTGTCATTATGACTGTACATGTCTGCATATAGTATGTGCAAACAGGCAAACTTGTTTAAACGCAAATGCACAGGCACACACTCACACACGCGCCACTTCACACCAATGTTCGCATATTCACAGCAACCTTTTGCAAAAGCCAGCTTTGAGAGGCTAATCTGTGCCTCGGTCCTGTCTCTTGTCAAGTTCAAGAGGGTTAACAAATCTTTACCTCCAGAACAGCCCTCCTCTTCCCCCTTTCATGTCCACATTTGTTCGCTGTATGTCCAAAAATCTACAGAGGCCCGTCCCGACTCAGTTGGGATTGGTTTAGCTGAAGAGCTGGAGGCTTTTCAGTTGCTGGCATCTGTTGTTCCTCTTCCCAGAGCTGCTGGCAGTCAGTTAATGGCCATGCTTGGGACCCAGAGAGAGAGAACAGTGGCTGATTTCCCCATTGCCATCGCACCAATCCCGGCACACCACCAACTGCAGATGAGCCACCAGCAGCTAGAAACATTCAGGCTAATGCTCCGCTTCTCTGAGAGTTCGGGGCAGATGTTCCACACTTTTTGTGTTTTGTCACATAACTTAACACTGTCAAGTTTGTCTTTTCATTTAGAGTGTTCGCAGATTTTTTTCTCTTTTTTTGGTTGATCTAGTAAAAATAGCATCGTGATTAAAAGAACATTTGAAATCTTTATACCCCGTACGTTTTTGCTAACCACAGCGATACCGACCGACCTCCCCGGAGTTTAAAGTTTAATGACAAAATCAACAAGTTGTATTTTCTCTGCCTTTCGTTCCTATGACCAATACATGGTTAATTTTGACTCAGTGTGGATCATGCATCTTATTATTACAGGCACTCTGGGCTTACTGCTCTGCATCTGCATAATACTGAAGGAGGTTGCTACAGTTTAATCAGTATCTTGTTACTCTAGAGAGTAAGGCTGGATATGTTATCACTAAGGAGGAAGTTCAAATGAAGCTCGATAAATAAATTAATGCCTTGATGATTAGCTGTCACATAAGCAATTAAAATGACTTCAAATTATTCATTTTCAAACAGGTGCAGTGAAAGGAGGGTGTGATTGTTGTAGTAATTGTCAAAATCAAACAATTTGTTTTGATGAACCTTCCATATGCACCTCTTTTGAAGAATTTAACACGGTGTGCATAAAATAATTCAAAGGTATAGAATAACAGATTTCCATATAGTGTTTACATCATGGTGTTTTTTAAAAAATATATATATCTGTTGTTACGGTCTTTCCTGGGCCTTTATTTTCTCTCCTCCCGCACGCTGCTGCTATAAATGTTCTGGGCTCTGAAAATCGCCACGACAAAACTGTGTATAAAACTCAATCACATTCTTTTAGCAAATTATTAATTGTGACTGTCATAGTCACAGCATCCTCCCGACAATCACACAACTGCCTCAGAAAAATACACTTGACAGCTCAGGACCCCAAATCCCACAATGAATTCGTCCTTGACACATCCTTAATGACGATCATCTTGATGATTGTAAATACATTATCATATCAGATCACGTCTGTGTTGCAATCATCACCTCCATTTCCTTTTAATTAAACAGCAAAGCTGACACCACATCTGTCAAAAAGGAAGTGAGACTTTTTTGAAATCGGTGTGAACTTCTCCTTTTTTCCTTATTCCTGTTCCACAGCAAACAATAGAGAGGGAAATAGCTTTGAAAATAACAAGCTCTATCAGTGCCTATCTCCTCCTTGCCCTCTCCGTCTTTCTTCCTTTACCCCTTTCTCCTCCCTCCCTCTTCTCCCTCTCACACACTCTCACCCTTTCTCCCATCTCTTTTCTCTCCATCTCTCCCTTTCTCCCACCACTTGAAAGGCAGGGTAATGAGACAGCTAGAGAGCAAAGGAAGGTGTCCGCGGAGCATCAGTTGTGCACAGAAGAAGTGAAAATTTACTGCAAATGAGACGATGCCAGTAAATTCATTTTTATTCAGATTACTGTCATCATACATTACGGCTTCCCTTGTAAACATTTGGCCTCGGTCTTTGTGATGAGGTGTCATTATTTGCCAGATTACGTTATTAAGCTATTAACACGTCAAGCACGGCGGGCAACAATACAGGGGCACGCTTAAACAAGCTGAAGAGAATGGAGGAGGTGTCACTGGCTTGACATATGAAGGCACTTAATAGCTACTGCTCTGAGGACAGACGAGAGAAATTAAATAGACAGCTTTCAGTGGAGAATGGAGAGCGCTATTCACAAGTACTCAGAGCTGACTGAACTGTCGTTACAAGGTGATTATTTACCAGGCCAGCAAATAAAATGCCGCAATTTAAGTCTATGGAAAACATATTTCCTTTCACATGTATGTTTATAGCACCTATTTACATGTTATTGGTGTCATTATTAAAAAGACGGCTGAGTTTGTTTGGAATTTGAAGGCCCAGGAATTCAGCTGTTGGCTTTTATTGCACTCTGAATGATGTGGAGCAATCTTTTAAAACGTAAACAGAGTTTTTTTTCTATTAATTTTGTTCAAAAAATAAAGTTAACATGAAAACGGCGGTTTTAGGTTGTGCTGTTTAAAACTGTGCAACTGACGAAAAAGTTTCTCTTTGTGTGTGTTGTTGTGTTGAACTTTAATTTTTCATCAAATCTTCTCAAAAAAAATGTCAGCGTTATGAAATAAACAGAAGTCCCACTGGTGACATGAAGAGGCTGAACACGGACAGCCAAGTCAGCGGTTTTGAGTGGATAAATCCATGGTAACCTATTGAAATGGTTCAACCACAGCCAAAATCGGCTACGACAGCCGACGGAGCCAGAGCCCCCCGTTCAGCCAGCACAGCAGCTTAGCAGTCTTAACAGAGAATCCACCACTTATCATCATCGGCATCCAGCGCCACAACACTCCACCATGAAGAGGCTTGAGTTAAGCCGGTTAAAATAACACGAGACAATACATCAACAACAGCTTCCTCTTCCCTTTTGATGCCTGCTTAATTTGAATGGTACAATGGGCTGAATCCTGTTCTGGTGCTCGACCAGAGGACCACAGAGCTCTGTCCATCTCTCCTTCACATCAGAGGCTGCTGGAGGAGCGGGGGGCCCCCTGATACTGTGTGGGGTTGGCTGATAAAGGCCTTATTTCAGGGTCTTCCAGTGAGGGGCTGGATTCTACTCCCCAGCAGGGACGGCATGGACCGTGCCGGTTAAGGGAAATGCTAGAAACTGCAGTTAGAGCTGAAACACTGAGAGGGGAGGGTGGGACAGAAAAGTAAAAGGGGAAAGCAGGAGAAGAGATTGAGGGAAGAGGCTGAGTGAAAGAGAGAGGTGTTGACTGATAATAGATGCTACCAGGAGAGTTTGCCATGCATATGACACCTTTGAGCTATAAATTGGAGAGTTTAAAAGTTCAATCTTTTCACTTTCTCTTTTGTTTTGGGAGCCTGTAAACGCGGCCTCATGGTATTTGACTTTTCTTGCAGGCGCTGACACATGACTGAGGTCCCATTACCTCCAACCCTGTTTGCTATTGAGGCAAACGATACCCATTGACCGGTACGGGCCCTGTGAAGCATTTTACCTTAGACTCATCCAGGACTTGACATGACCTTTGAACCTGAGGAGCACAGCTGTCAAATGTCTCTCCTGTCATTCCCTTTGGAGACCCACTGATTCTTCACAAGAAATGACACACACACACACACTCTGTTGCCATGAATCAACAACACACACACAATATTACCACATTTCTTTCGTTGGAGCTTCCTGCGTTGGACTAGGAAGCTCACATAAATCAAGTAGCAAAATCAAGATTAGGCATACAGTGCATATGTAGACACATTAACCATTAAAAACATGTTAATGCTGTACTGAAATTCTAAATCTGAGAATACTGAGCATACATACATTCACTTTTTCTTAATTTTGCAAAATACGCTGTAGTGGGACTTCATGAATATCTTCCATCATCTTAAACATGTACATGTAGTGGGAGGGGAAGACGTGTATCGGCTAATGAAAAGTGGGTGTGAAAGACTTCTAAAATTAGCAACAGCAAATACAAGTTTCTATTGCAAAAGAGAAGAAAGGAAAAACAATTTCTCAAACATGTCTTGCTCTAAAAATCTAAATTTGCATCATTGTGTTTTGTGTTTCCAACGCGGTTTGGAAACTGCCGAGAGTGTATTTATGCGAGTCACAGAGATATCCAAGCTTGTGAATTTACTGTGACAGGAGCACCACCAACTGGTCAAAACATGCCTCACCATTAAATACCTTACTACTCTTTCCTCTGATGTGCATTGAAAGATTAGTCACATGCATCCAGTTGCAACCTCTACATTTAAACAGTCTTGATTTATTCTTAGTGTGATCTGAAAAACAAGCAAGGTTTTTTTTGCTTCCACCTCAAAACCCCCTCGGAGAGGTTGACTTCACGGTATCCATCATCATGCATCTTTAATGACGTCAGGCCAGGAGCATGGGGTAAAATCACAGTAGTGGCCCGAGGCTAAAACCAGCTAAAATGAGGTTCCTCTTACCCCTTCCCACGCAGCGAGAGCTCCACATAGGCCGAGAGGGAGGGTACATCGCACCCATCGATCGCTGAGGCGGCTTGGCGGCTGGCGGCCACTCGGTGGGGTTGATGGATACATTTGTGCCGTAAAAACTCAGAGTTGAACGCGGTGGGCCTGAGCAACGAGCTGGGAGACAGAGGTGTGACAAACGATGGATGCCTTGATTTATGGGTGCTTCTGTGAAACTGAGAAAAGGACAATCTTCTTTCACCCAATTTGATTTAACTGTAAAGGGTCTTTGGGGACCCACGGCACAAAGCCTAAAAAGTAGAGAAACTTCTCTATATTCAAAACACATGTCAGAAACTGGAGCACTGTAGTAACACTAAGCTTTTATCCCAGCCTGAATTCTGTCACACAAACCTCCTCGTTCCCCATTAACTGTAATTCTATTAGTCACTGCAAATTCACAGACGAAAAAAACCCTACATATTTTTACGTATATATATACATATATATATATATATATATATATATATATATATATATATATATGTAAATGTAGTTTTTCACATTATAGAGAAAACAAATAGACTAGAGCTCAACTCAATTACATATGGTAACCCTCAAACAAATAAGTCAAATATAGCTCAGGGCCAAAATGCATTTTATATCACAGAGAGCAAAACAAAAGAGCAAGCAATAAAAAGATCTCCCACATTTCACAGCGTACAGTATTTCTAAGCTATTTCCTGTAAAACTCTATGATAGTCTGAGTGTGGCTTGGAAACATCTTTCAGTTGCCGAGCCCCCAGCCTTGACCTCAGGGGTCAAAGTCAGTCAGGCTCTTCCTGTCTGTGGCTTTTCCCAGGATCCCCTGCCTGTCGGCATGTCAGCACCTCTCCTGTCTCCTCACCAACTCAGGATGTTGCTTTTGCCTTCCAAGAGTTTCCTGAAACCGGAGGAAAAAAAAAAGATCGGTTTCCATGCAGGGGTCACTTGATGTGAAAAAAGAAACGCCATTAAATACTGCTGTTTTGTATATTTGACTCAATTTTACAAACTCACTGCCCTTTGACTTGTGCCTATTTGTGGAAGTGAGGATGTGTTAGCCTGTGGGGAATGAAATGTGAATAGAAAGAAATGTTTTTATGAAGGGTAAACACAAGATCCACCTTCCCTATTTTCATATTTTTTTTCACACAGCAGCTTCTCATTCACCTTAGCTGCTTTTTCCAACATGTAACAAGCATTGCAAATGATTTTTTTTATCTAGTGTGGAACAAGATGTCTTTAATGTTTAAGCATGAATCTAATGGAGACCATGCAAAAAACCTCGGATGGAAGGAGCTTTGCAATACTAGTCCCTATAATAATTAAGTGAACACTAAAACAGGGTCATGTTCTGATTAGAGGGCATGATGGACAATTAAGGGTGACGCTGCTAAAAAAGTGGACTGCTTTTGAGCAGAGGTGACTGGAAATGGGGCACATTATTAAATGGGATGTAGGTGCCTCTCTCTTTCTTTCTTTCTTTCTTTCTCTCTTTCTCCAGGTACTGAGAGGAGGAATGAGGGCTAAATGACAAGGTTGCACCCCCGGCAACAGACGTCCTGATTACTTTTTGTCTCAAGCTTCACAGCAGACCCAAATAAACCAAAGGCACTAAACCTATACACTCAATTAAAAGCCATGTTTATGATGCAGAAGTTAGCTATGCACACCTTTGTCTAAACTTTGATATTAAGTCTGTCATGGATGCTTAAAAATTCTTCTTAGCCCCTCCAGTATACCCGTAACTCTTATTCCCTTGTTGAGCAGCCCAAAGAGTATGTGTGTATAAATGGAAGGCCTGTCATTTCACATTCATTAAAAGTGAAGTTCCAAAATTAATAATGTAAAAATATGGGTTTTAATTAGTCTTCTATTCTGCCCAATGTACTTAAATTGGATCATCTGGTCCCCGATGCCCTTTCACTTAATAAAGAATTAGCCTGTGATGTTCTGAGCTTGACAGGTAGGATAAAGTGGAGAAAATCACTGCTGTTATATAAAGGATATATCCGTTTGTACGTAATTTGCAGCTTAGTCAATTTGACAGGGGGGAGGTTCCCAGCCATGGATCCCATGCAGGTTTCCATTTAATGCATTTCTATCATGTTATGGCGTGACCACACCAGCGCCTTGCATCGTTCAGTTCTGCCATATAATTAGTGACATTAATCCAATTTGATTGGATATCTGCCTCAGTCTGGTAAGAGTATTACTTCTGAGTAAAAGCTGTACCTACACATAGAAGGTTACTACTAAGTGTGATCTAGTGTGTTAAAGCTCTTTTTAAAATTTTGAGTTTTCGTGTAGCATGCAAAAGAATCCAAAACCCAACCTCATTTAATTATTTTTTATGATGCAGAAGAGAGAGAGTATGCATTTTATATACTGCAGCCGTGCTTTGAACATGCAAAAAGAAAAAAGAAAGCAGCTTCTCCTCATGATCGTCCAAAGCTTGGAGGTTGTTGTATCTTAAAGGTTAAACGGTAGAGGGGGGGGGGGGGGGGGGGGGTGTTTAAAAGGAGGCTTCAGTTGAAAGCATATGGCATCCATGAGTGAGTGATCCTTTACATTCAGTGGTCATATACTGGTGTTTGTGTACGGGTGAGTGGGTGTTGTCGCGTTATTCTCAGGCAACGAGCCCAGACAGCCTTCACCCTCTCCTTTCCTCTCTCTCTCTTTCTTACTCTCGCTCTCTCACTCCCTTGCGCGGGACAGGCACAGCTGTCAGATCAAAATCAATCGCATTTTAAAGGACGTGCGAGCTAAATATTTCATTCTTGCCTTGGGAACCAATTAAGTGCTACATATGAAGTCAGAAGGACTGGTTGAGCCGGAGTCGTACTGGTGCGTACCAGCTGCTCCATTGCTTACACCAACCCCCCTTTACCCCATGCAAATGTGTCAGTGTGAACATTCGAGTTCAATTACCTAGTGATGTTTTAAAAATGCACCAAAGCCAGACTGGCAGTCCGGAATTGGAGGGGATCCACCCCAGGTATGTTGTTTATTTAGTTGTTGTCTGTTGTGCTGGCTGTAACCCATTTGCCCTGATTGCAGATGTAAAGGATAGCAGCGATAGGAGGGACTGAGGCCTTCAAAGTGCCATGTGTCAGAGAACACCTCACACCGGATGGCAGGGAGAACTGGCATCCATTCCTCAAACCTTAACCCCTGCCTCCAGCTCCCATTACACAGCATCAAGAATCTTAAAAATTAAGTTTTTTCCAAACTTAAGCTAAGTGAACATTTCCTCTACGTGCCCTTTATATTTTTTTTCTCATGCTCATTTTAGTCCTTTTTATTTGCTCTTTTGTCCACTTCTCCATTTCTTCTTCACTTTATTCCCTGGGCATGATAAATCACGGTCTATTTATTCCTGCTGAAGTTGGAACAACGTAGCATGTCCTTCCAGAGCATCTGCTTTGTCAATTTAAAGGACAAGTAAAAAATATTTTTTTTATTTAACTAAAAGTTTGTACTAAGACTGGAGCATGGTAGGGGTGAAACAGATTAGAGAGCAAAGAAAGAAAAAAATAAGTCTCACTAGGAAGGTTAAAGTGTGTATATGTGAGGGAGGGGGGAGTTGAAGGCACGTACAGAATGTGACTGAAAACGAAAGAGCTGGTTGTCTAAGTGGCAAAGAGGATATCTGAGAGAGCTAAGAGAAAAAGTGAGAGGAAAAACAAAAGCAGAGAGTAGAACAGGGAAATACAGAGAATGGGGTAAAGTGAGAGACAGTGCAAAAAGGAAACAGTGTGAAAGAGAGAGTGGGAGAGAGGAAAAGTGGTAGAGAAAGAGAAAGAGAGACAGGGAGGGAGTATGATTGATAACGGTGCTGACAGAACCCCTCTGGCCATGCTCTCTGTGGCAGTTTGGGGAGACAGGGCCTCCCCGCGTGAGACCGAGCTGCCCCTCGCCACTGTCCCAGCACACACTCCACATCTGGTGGGATCGCCCACGCTAGGTCAGGGGTCACGGCACCATGGGGCTACTTTCGGACTCACATCCCCAGAATGCTTGGAGAAAAACACAAGGCCTGTCGGGTCCCTGCAATAATCAGCATTTTGAAAGTACAAGCATGAGACTAATCACTCCTCAGGAATATTTTGGCTTTGCACTGACCTGAGGAAAAGGTAGAAGGAAAAACAAAGAGAGAAAAAAATTATTATTTTTTTGTAGCTAAATCATGATGACATAGTGTATCACAAAAACAAAAGCACAGTTGAAGGTAAGCAGAGATTAATGTGCTGATGTGCGGTGTGGGTCCTGCGTGTGTGTGCATGTGTGCGCTCGCACTGAGTATGTGTGTGTATTACTGCCCGTGTGCAAGGAGAAAACACTGATGAATTAGAGATAAATAATGAAGTAGCTCAGGGACTGATTTGTGATAGCAAGTGGGCCCATCAACAGAGAACACTAATACTTTTGAATGCTATGCCGTTTGATGTTGATCAAGTTCAACTTGGCTGACAGGGCTGAGAAGACTGTGGGGAGCACAGGGACCATACTAGAGAACCTACTCAGACAGGTGAAAGAGGAGAGGGACAATACCACTCAGACACACTCACGTACGCTGCTACTCACACATACAAACACACACCCGATGACTCACACACATACACGAATGCAGAGAAACCCTTATCCAGTGTACAGTTATTTAAGCATTTTAAACAGGAAAAGGTCAGCATGTCATTTGTGTACTAAAAGTTAATTTCTTCCACTGTAGAGGTTTTTTTGTTACTTTGTTAAATTCTTTAAAAAAAAACAAGCTCATATAAAATGGCATAGTCCCCTATCATTTTCTGTCCATAGACATTCATGACATGCCACTGTTCCTCCATTGCTTGGGGCATGGGTCATTTTGAAAGTGTCACCATTTAACTGGGGGGAGGGCTGGGTCTCCATACCTCCAGCATTAGCCCATGTGGGCAGAGTTCGGATGTGTGGAGAGCGTGGCCTCATTATGAAGGAGATAAAGACCGTTAAGGCTGTTTGGTCTTGGGCCGGCTCCAGCCCCTATGGTGAAACACACCTGCTCCCCTCTTTAAAAAGCCCTGCTCCAGTTTAGCTCTTGGCCACGGACGAGTAATGACCTATCCAGGGGGCCGTAACGCCCGCTTCGTTTAGCCTGTCGTTAAGACCCAGAGTCAGCAGCATACTGCGGCACAGTACCGTGCCAAAACTCAGTACAGGGTGTCCTTGCCAAAGATCTAACATCAAGCCTACTCTGTTAGAATATGGATAACTAACTAGCTAACCACATTAATGAAATGGCAGAATGAATTTGGCAGCATTACGCTCCACTTGAAGAATTTCTTTTAGACATATTGTCAGATGGGTTTGATACTTTGATAATTCAACTGAATCATCAACATGAATATAAATCAAAAAAGAGGCCCTTGTATCTCAGCCAATAGGAACACACTCAAGAATACAGTATCCACTTAGTAATTAGAGAACATAAAGTTGCAGCTTGACACTGCTTGGTTTCCCATTGTTGTCCTGTCTTTGTTGTTACGCACACGCGGGCTCTCACAGACATGCACTGTCGCACTCACTGAATGGCACATGAATGCATAGACATGCCTGAGCAGAACACGCGTGCGTGCGCACGCACACAAACGCAGACACGCGCACGCACGCATGTGCTTTTACACACACAAATGCACTCACACACATATAAAGATTTCCCAGTTTCCCAGTTATGTTTTCATCAAAGCTTTTCTTTGGCACTACAGAGCAGCGTCAGTATGGTAATGTGTTGTGCTGCCTGGAAAGCTGTCAAAAAGCTCCCACCTTGGATGAGAGACCACGGTAATTCAACTGGGCTCCTGTCTTCTGTGTGTTCAGGTCTCCTCATTATTCCGCTTTGCGGGGTAATGGCGTCTTGCACTGTTTTATCTGTCAGCTCACAGCAAACTATAGTTTTTTAGCCCTGTATATTAGATGCTAACATCAAAGGCAGCTGTCTTGACACAGGAGAGAAAGAAAAAAATTGTTGCGTAAAAAAAAATGGAAACACTCCCGGTAGGCGAAAATTGAATCTCTTTACGTCTAGGGTGATGTGTGTATTGAGAATAGATTTGCTGGTTGGCGTCTATGTGTTTGTTCTCAAGTAAACAGCAAGGCTTGTTTGGGTGTAACTGTCAGGTATATGCGTGTGCCCCGTGTGAAAATGGGTTTGTTGGCAAAGTGGGAGTTAGAAAAAAACAGCAACACAAATTCACTCTAGCTGTCTGATCAATGGGGATTTAAGTTACCAGTGACAACTGCACAGCAGATGTCAAGAGACACAGACCCTTCGCATAGCATAGCAATGCTAGCCGCATATTCTATCTGCAGGTTTTGTGACTTGTCTCTTTTTACCCAGCTGAACGCCTCTGAAAAGTGATTTGTACAGGCACCGGTTTGATCATCTGAGCAAGTTTCAAGAAAAGTGTGCCTCCAAAACTATAGTCTGGCACCATCCTGTTATCCCCCTCCTTTGCACTCACCTCTATTTGGGCATGTGGGGCTTTTGCCCCCTTGGGTGGTGGCAGACTTGTATACAGTATGTGTGTTTATTGCAAGTGTGTGTAACATGAGGTAAGTTTATAGGAATAGATGAATGTGTGTGCATGTGTGTGTGTGTGTGTGTGTGTGTGTGTGGTGGGGGTAGGGTTCTTCAGAAGACGCGGGTAGAGCAAATTAAAACTCACCGCAGGAAATGAGCGCCCTTGGCACTCCTCTTCCCAAGCAGCTGCACACACCCCAACCATCATCTGCCATTTTGACACATCCACGGGGCGTAGCAGGGAGCGACAAGGGTGGGGTGAGGTGGGGTTGGGGGAGGCCGAGGGGTGCCGGCGCGACACCCACGGCTGCAAGCATCGCCGGGCCACAGCCTCCAGCCAAACAGGTGTGTGACATCATGCCGCTGGTTCCTCTTCGGGGGCCCGGGGAGCTGGCTGGGGGACTGGAGCAGAGAGGGGGGTGTGGGAGGAAACAAAGGGAGGTTAGGTCTCTACCTGACAAGCTCATTGATAACGTTTGGGACAAGAGCCCTGAAGTCGATGGCAAATTGCCTCTAATGTCTCCCGGAGATCACGGGCCAAAGTCAGGTGCTGGGCGCTAAATGGGCTCATTAGTTATGATTTTTTTCTTTCTTTTTTGGACTTTGCAAGGAGTTTTACACACACACACACATACATGCACATGCGCACACATCAGAGATAGTTGAAGCCAGAGGGCTTTTGCAAACTTGGGACGTCATCATAACTCAAGACAGGGTTATAGCTGAGCCCAAGTGTTGAGACCTTTTCCTCACAGCTTTCGTAGCACTTACACGAGACATTTTTTGGTTTGGAGTTTGACTATATCAACAGCTGAGACATGCAGAGTTACACCTGGGGAATACACAAGTGAATTCACAAATGATCTGAAATCAATCCCACACAGGAGGTGAACACTGTAATTTTTTTTCCAACAAATTTGTAACCAGAACAAAACTTTACACAGAGATAAATGAAATCAGCACGTACCTATTTAGAATTCTCAGCATGTCTCCTGCATACACCCCTCTTCACACTTCAGTCGAATCCCCCAGCGACAGATCCTGTAACAGAGGAGAAGGAGGCTGTGAGTAGCCTGGGGGGTTCCTAAAGGCACCCGTCTGGGACCTGCTTCATAATCAGTGGACAGAGAGGATAGTGGTGGTACGGCTTCCCAGAGCCACTCTCTCCCCCTGGCTGCCCGAACTCTGTTAAGCACCCCAGGGCTACCTGTTAAGGTGTTCCCCCTGGTCCAGTCTCTCTTCCTGGGCAAAAAAACTCACATGTAGGCTGCTGTCGTGAACACAATCTAAGGTCTGACTGCATAAAGGTGTTTTTGCGTGAACGTAAAGGTGCATTATTTATGTGTGACCAATGCATGCGTGTACAGATACACAGCAGACACACACACACACACATTCCAAGTGTGCCTCAACACATCTTGTGTGTGATTTCTTGTGCTATTAAGAGGAGGTGTATTATTGTTAGTTGTCAAGGAGACATTGCAAGGGAGCTAGAATTACTCACCCACATGGACATAACTGCATGCCAAGAAATAGCCTGGACAATACAAGTCTCTCTGCAGACCTCTTTGGCCCATATCAACAATAATAGTTGTAAAATGGCTCTAATTAGTCTGCAGTGAAGTTAAGTGCTGTAGTCCAGTAACAAATACTCTTCTCGATAATAAGATAAAAATGCACATTAAAAAATATTAAAAAAGAAAGCAGCTAAGAAATTACAAACCCTAAACTTGGAATTTTAACTGTGGCTGTTGGATTTTTATTTTTTTAGCTTCTTAAAAAAGTACATTATGACATGTTGTCTAGGATCTGTTTTATCTGTCTGGGTTTTTATTGTAGTTACTGTAGGTATATGTAACATTGGCTGTTTCTGTTTCCATAGTCAGGTAGAATATTCCCTTGACTATGCCTCGGGGTATCTCCTCCTTTCCGCTTTTCCACAGCAGACCTCAACATCACTGCTGTTGTAGATGCAGAAAACTGTGTAGTGGTAAGCAACCAGGGAGGCAGGTCTGGGGTTGCAGCCGTGGACTTTCTAATTCAGGCCCTGGCCAAGGGATCTGGGAGACATCGTCGATTTTAACAAACACACTGGCCATTTCCAAATCTGCCTTGTGTGCTCAGCCGTCCATGGTTCTCCAAGATATCTGGAGGAGAGGGAGGGTAGGCGTGAGGCTTCTGGGAGGAGGGGTGTACAAGGCGGAGAGAGCCAGGACTGTGCCGTCTCTCCAGTTTGGTTTGGTCCAAGCACAGAGCCAGCTGGCCTCATTAGGACTTGATGGGAGGCGGGCTGGCATGAGACGTGCACATGCATGCACACATCAACAAATGTAGTGTGAAGCGTGGCCTGATGCCCGTGAAAGACCCACACGAAAGTTTTTTTTTTCCTCCCCCCCCCCCCATCTTTCTTTTTTTAATTTTTTTTATTGAGTGTACAGTGGCTTATGGGCAGAGAGAGCGCATGATGTGGGAAAACATGATCATTAGTTTATGTCTCTCTTTAAGGTGCTGTCTTTACCTGGCTCACCTGGGCGATCACAGTGCGCTTGAGTGCTTGTTTGAGAAAAGAGCGAACCATGAACAGGGGCGATGAGGGCTGGGTTGGATGGAGTGGAGTGGGTATAAAGGGACGAGAGAATATGATTCATGGTAGGGTGGGTTCATCACGAGAGACGGCCACTGACCTACAGTCTGAGGGCCATTGGACCGGAACCAAGGCCTTGTTCCGACAGAGCGAGTGTAGCGTGAGCTGTGACGGATGGCGCCGGTCTGTTTGAGAGCCCCTGAGCAGGTGTGTGTCTCGCTCACATCTGCAGGCAAGCACAGTGAACCGAGACCAAATGGCAGACGCATGGGGCCCATCGGGTACCTGTGCACTGAGACACACTAATGATTATGGATGCAGGCCTATTAACGGTCACATCTGTAAGGGAGAACAACAACCAGCGCACTGGGAGTGAGTCAGCAGTTTTAACTCCCCTCTGAAACATAGACATGCTGGTGTCAATGTTGGGATAAAAACTCAAGTCAAAATGCTGCCTTAGCCTGAGCTCAGGTACAGACCTTACCTCTGCTCGGGCTCTGCTGAAATTGAGGAGGCTCTCTGGCCTCCTTGAGAGAAGACTTCAAGAAGTTTACTTGTTGAACTTGAAAACTGACACATGCTGAAGGACACTGTAAGCAGCAAAAAAAAGGAAAGAAAGAAAAAAAAAGACTTCCTGTTACAACTCAACACTAAATTATCTAATGAATTCATCAACTTAAAAACAGCGTTAAATATTCATTCTAAGAGTATAGGTAATAAATTAAATATTACTCATTGACTCATTATTTAAAAATGCATAATATGATTTGCATAGTTTTATCCTGATAGGAAATAATAATGGGTAGTTGTCTTGTAGCGTCTTTCATGACGGATGAAGCTTGCGTCTTTTTGTTCCCTCATCATCCCTCTATCCTACTTGCTTCTCATTAAAGTTTTAACGGAGGCTGTTTTAATTGTCAATCCTTTGACAGGTTGATAAAAGCAACTTGACAATTAAGTTCATTGGCTCTGCTATGCATATTAATTAGGTCTTATTTGGGTTTCTATTGTTATTGGAAGGAGCACTCATGGTGTAGCAAAATGTCATCCATTAACTTCTCTCTTCTCAGAACTTAATGTAATTAAGCTTGCTATTGTATGACTACGAGAGGAGACTCTAGAGAGAGGAACTTTTAGTATTCATTGTATAAATGAGTAATGCCATTCCTGTGACACTGCAACAACGCTGTTTCCCCAAAAATCAGCCATTCACAACTTTATTATCTGTAACAAGTGCTGCCTGCTCTTGTTTGGTTAATGAACAAAGGGGGCTTGCTTTCATGTCGCTACATGTGTGTACGCACATGTGCGCGCGCTGCATGTGTGTGTGCGCTTGTGCGTCTGCACATGGGTTTGTTTATGCCTGTGCAAAGCAGGGATGAAGCGAGAGAGGGAGCGCGTGTCAGAGGGGAAAGCGGGGCAGGACATAAAGGGTGTGGAGAGGCTCGGCATTGGGAGGGAGGAGAAAGAAAACTGAAGTAGCGCCGCGGCTCGAGGTGGGATGGGTGTGTTCTAGCAGATTACCCAGTGCACCTTGCTCAACTCTGCAGGCCCACACACTCACATCAAAGTGGTACCCCCTATCTGCCCGAGGCTT
This sequence comes from Rhamphochromis longiceps, assembly GCF_057381845.1. Lineage (NCBI taxonomy): Eukaryota > Metazoa > Chordata > Actinopteri > Cichliformes > Cichlidae > Rhamphochromis > Rhamphochromis longiceps. Next base: position 14,468,821 of record NC_140569.1, on the reverse strand, counting down.
AGTCGGCCCCTGTCCACCCCCCGTGTCACTCCATACATCCTCGTGTTCGTGTTGAATAATTGACAGTTCTGTTTTACATGCTCAGCATTTGCCAGGACATGGAAGTGTGGCTCCAAACAGGGCATGACTCTGAGAGGTGCCGCGTGTTGGTTTGACTTCATTAGAATGTGCCCTACTAATGCTCTGCACGCACCCTGAGCTGAATACCATCAAGCATAATCCACAAAGGAATGTCTGTGGAATCAACAAGGTGGTTGCGGTAATAAAGATGCGTTTTTGCTGTGCTTTTATCGCAACTTAATTGTCCACATAGCTTCAAGAGTTTCCCCTTCCCACATGTGAGCAGACAGCAGGTTTCATTTCCAAGCCAGGTTTATGAAGGGAGCAGCACCTCCCTTCATTACAATGGGACTGTTTCAGCTCCTTCTTTGAAGATACTACGTACTGTCTGGTGTGCACTTACATTCTGAATCTGCTGAACTTGTTGGACGTCACTCAAGACCGCCAGAATGGCCATGCATAGCAAAGGACAATGACTGCCATGGGTATCTGAAGGGGCTAGAGTGTTTGTGCCAGGGCGATCTCTGAAGTCAAATAAGCCATTATCAGTCTGTCAAGCCAGGTCTCATTTCAGGTCTCTTAATAACAGTTAGGCAGTTTGGTGAAGTCTCTATCAATGCCCCAGTAATTGCTTTTTACAACTACTGTAGAGAAATGAGACAAAGAACTGAAGCGATAAAGCATGGCTGCAACAGGGTGGTGAGATTATAATCTCTTCTTGTGTTTGGACTGAAATAAGTAAAAAAAATATCAAGGAATGCATGTGGTTTTGACTTTGGATCACACAGGTCTGTACGGAAACTTAACAGTAGGAGTGTAGTATGGTATAGCCTAGTACTCAAAGCAAAGGAGGGAAAGGCCTGGCTGTTCATTTGATAGTTTACCTTGACCCCTGAAGTGTGTCGCTCACACCCCGAGGGCTTGGGCTGGCAAAACCTTTCTCACTCCCCCCTGGGAATGATAATCTCAACGTGGGCGTTTACCACGGACACCAGACACAACACCATTAGCCACAGCTCCGCTGCTGCTCATTAGGACCCCCCGATCGATATAGGCGGCCACAGAAATCGCCAGCGCTGCGGAACCAGCTATCACTCTTCAGAGTTATTATCGTAAACAGCTCTGGCCAAGATTTAGGGCAGTACCCCACTTTTGCTGCTTCTATTGAAAATAGAGGGTTGGGAGGACCATAACAGAGTGACCGAGGCCCTTCTAAGGACATTATATTGTATGACTTGTTCTCAAACTTTGTGCTGTGTGGAGTCATTGCCTTGCTATAAAATTAGAAGCAGTCAGGAATCATTACAGTGTACGCTGCACTGTTCTCTGGGGCCTGGTATTATGACATGGTTGAAGCAGAAAAACACTGACACAGAGAAAGTTCACTCATTACTGCAAAGATATCTGAGCTCTGATGTCTCCCTTATTGAGTGTCAAAAATAAAGGATTCAGTTTAAGCATGGCTACACAATCTGCTGAGTTTGCAAAGCAACTTTCTTAATGGCACACACACACACACACACACACACACACACACACACACACACATATATGTATATATATATATATATATATATATATATATATATATATATATATATATATATATATATATATATATATATATATATATATATATATATATATATATATATATAAAGGGTTAAAAGAGGAGCAAGTAAATGTAGGATGACTGGGTGCTTTCAAAATGTTTCTCCACACACGCTCTGTTTGATATCAACATGACAAGATAATTTAATTATTTTCCCATTCTTTCCCTTGAAACACGAGGTGTGGAGACATTAGTCACAGGAAATTGTAGATGAAAAGACAAAAAAAGGAGGATAACCCGTTGGTTTCTGGCAGTAGGAGAGAATAATATTGAGGCAAAATTGTGAAAATAAGAAAAAGGGGAGATGTATTGATTTTTGGTGGAGCCAGGGAAAGAAAAGAGAGGGAATAAAGAAGTGCTCTTTGGCCGATGTGTCCAAATGATGTCTCAGGGGAGGTTCTTAATGGTAGGGGGAGGGGTGGAGGGGGGTTAAGGGGGTGAGGTGGGGGTGACGGGGGCAGGTGCCTACCCTGACTAAGGCATGGAACTGCCCTTAGGCTAGGGCTAATGGTATTGGCTGAGCTTACTTTAAGCAGCTCTTTCCTAATGGCCAACTATGAGTGTGCCACAGGATAGACAGGTATTGATTGGTTCAAATGCTCTTGAGTTGACAAGAACTGAAAGTCCCTCAAGCATATACAATCTTGCAGCAAATTATGTCACATGGAAAGGTGATTAAAAACAGAAGCTTGGAGCAGGCACACTCATTAAAAGTGTATATAATATTTCTCTTGTTGTCCTTGTATTACTGTCTCTTGTTTGTGTTCACTCTTTTTTTCTTTTTGTTGCAGGGATGAGGGGGGGCAAAGCGTTTGTCTCCCTGGTGTTAGTATGTGTTTTCTGAGAAATGTCTGTTTGTACAATGTGGAATTCCAGTAGCAACACAGTTTTCAAGCCTATTTTCCATCATAGGGATCCACTGCATTGACGGTTGAACCTCCATCGCATCAGTCAAAGCGGTGCACACATTGTAGATATGCACTTCATCAGCTGGGCTCAAAATTGTCATTTGAGCAGAGTCAAATGGTCAGACACTCCCCCTCCTCACCATTTAAATGTATGCAGGTGTGATGGTTATATTCACTTTTAAAAAAGGTGCAGCATACGGGTATAGTATACAGAGAACAATGCCATATATTTGCTTTGTTGTCATGCCCCCCTTCCTCATACACACATACAAAAAATGCTGTGTACAAGATTTTCTCTTATTCACAAGGGGCGCTTTCTAGACTGCTTGAGGCATCTGCTTTGATTGCATAATTCCCAAGAGACGAACAACACAAAACAAAAATACTGACTGAATTCAGACTTATAATATACCGAACAAATAACATACCAGCTCCACTCTTCAAAACCATAGTTCTCTAAAGAAAAGGAATTGGAGAGTAATTCAAAGTTGAAAGCTTAGCTCTTTCGTGGTGAATGCAGGGATGAGGGTAAAAGATGAAACAAACTTTTTCTCCTGGCTGAAAATGTGCAGTATTACTAAAACAAATAGGTGATAGCATACACATTTGCGTACACTTAAACTTAAGAGGCACATATCTGAGATACTATAAAACCTTTTTAAGCCTTAAATGCTGCAGATATTTCAGGAATGGATGCCGAGGAAATGTATTATGATGCAGGGGTAACACAACAGGTCCTTTATGTCATCTGGTGCTTTGCCGAATGTAGCATGACAGTTTCAAACAAAGTAAACACTGTTGGTGAAATGAAAATTAAATTAAATGACAGGTCCATTTTCTTCAAAAAGGAAAAAAAAAGTAGGGGAGATTTTCTGCATCCAAATGATACGGCTGCTCTCAAAGCTCACAGTTTTCTTCTCTTTCGATTAAATGCTCTTTCTCTGGCTGTTTGTGCTTTACAGTGGAGTGTGCTACATCGCTACTTTCTTCTCTACAGGGGCCCCTGGGCTCCCCAAGCAATAGGAGTAAATTAGAGTGCACCTGTTCCAGCTCCAAGATAAGCCATCTCCAGAGGATTTCCTCTGAGTAAAATGAAGTGAGTGAAGAATAAACAGAATATCACAGCATTACTCCGCCAAGGTGAAGTTGCTGCTGCTCTGGGGACACGGTTCGTTTTGCACAACACCCAGCAAAATATCCTCTATAAACCTCTGGATGTAAGACTGTAGGAATGGTCTCTGCTCACAGCGGAGAGAATAGGTGCTGCACTTTTGTGTTCCAACCAAGGCAGCGCGTCTGCTTCTCAACTGTATCTACTCACAACCTTGACTTGAAATGCTGTTATTTGTGGTCTGGGTTTTGTGGTTTGTTTCCAGCATGTTTTGATTCTGTGTCAACACATCTGCGATAGTCAAACATCAAACCACATACTTTCCCTTTTTCCATTCCTGTACCGCTGCCAAACATTTCTGAAAGTATCTAATTAAGTCAACTAAGAAAATTGTCAGTACATCTTTCCCCTCTTCCCATCAGCTTAGCCACATGAGTAACTCCTTGTATGTTTCTTAGAGGAAATAAAAGCTGTAACCCCAGTGTGATGCCCAAAGACCACTGACCGTAGATGTCTAGAATGCAAAATTCACTCAGTTGGTTTACACATAAAAGGCACGGATAATTAGAGGAAAAATGTAATTCATCATACGTTTGATAATCAGTCTGATTTGGTCTCCTATCTGCACTAGGGCATTCAAATAACCCCCCTACTATTAGCACCCCTCTCTCCCTCACACCAGTAGTCTGTTTTACCCTCTCTTTGTTCCCCTACAACACATTATCATTATTGTAGCTAATTGCATGGTTTGCCTTGAAGTCGGGCTGGAGACTCATGATCTGGGGTTGAAACGTGGACAGGGATCCAGTCTTCTCCACAGCTTGCTTTACTCTGCTAATTGCTGTTACCACAGGATAAGGCGTGCTCCTCGCTGTGGCCAGCCGGACAAGGCTGGAACAAGCATGGGGTGGGATGGGTGGAGGGATACTATCACACAAGGGTGGTAAGATGTGGGAGGGAGAGCCAAGGGTGGCATAACTGACGTGGGATGGGTAGACCAGATTGGGGAGGGAAAGGATAGCAGTTGGAGGTAAGCGGGGGGGGATGGAGCTGGTGTTAGATGTAGGTCAGCAGGAGTGGAGAACCCTAAAGATTACAGTTGGTTAGTGCGACCCCTCTCTGACAGGATCTGAGACCTTATTCCCAGCAGAGGTGGAGCCTGGCATTTGGGGAACCCAGCTATTAGTGAGGCTAATAAAGCCCATGCAGAAAGTTTTGAACCTCCAGTAGCCCAGAGACATTGTCCTGACATGAGTCCAAAGGCTGAATCTTAGTTAATATAAACCTAAATGACTAAAGAGAGTCTTTAAATGACTGTTAATTAGACAGCCGAGCCGTGCTGCGGAGTAAAACACATCTATAGGCACCCATTCTCATTTACAGTCTCTCTTAATAATTGTTTTTACGAGCACCTCTTTTTATTATCGTTGTTTATTAAAGAAGAGTAATTTAAAAGATGAGTTCATCTAACTCTAAAAATCTGAAATCTCTCTGAGCGCTGACAGTTTCCTAATTCATATGGGAATGTTAGTTTTACACCACAGTATCAGCTTCCAACTTTAAAATGAGTCAGAGCTCCCCGATGGGGTTTTAGAAAAGGAAATGGAATCACAGACATAACGAGTGACAAAGCCTCCATCACCTCATATAAGATCTCATTCCATCTGTGAGAACTTTGGGTCTACCCTAGAAAAATAATAAATATCCCCCTCTCATGGCTGCCGCTCTTTTTGTTCAAAAGGTGTTTTCAAGACCAAACAAAAGAAATGGTGTCATTAATGATATATATTATGAACTAGGGCCTCTTAGAACAGTTTCCTACAAATGCATGGATAAGGGGTTGATCTCTCTCCTAACAAAGGATCTCTAAAATATGAAGTGAAAAGCTACCCAAGATGAAGCTGGTAAAGAAACAAGCGAGGAAGAGCCTATTTCCACAACACAAACAGATTTCCTGGCCTTTAGCAGTCTCTTACTGGGATACTTTGAGACATATCCATCAAAACACAGCTGTATTCATTCATATTTCATATCTCCTCCTTCTCCCAGTGCTTTAACACTGTTCTTTGATCAAAGGAGAGAAGTCGGATCACAACAGGAAGGTTCCCTGCCAGCCAAGAAGGAGAAGGAAGGCCAATTCACTACTGTACATGTTACCATATAGCTAGCTGTAGTTGAAGACTTCACTCAACGAAACAAGGGGAGAAAAGTAGAATAAAATAAATGAATGTCTTGCAAATGCAAAACTAAGAACGCTTGAGAAATTCATGACTTTCCATTGATGAAATGCGAATTTCCACATTTTACAGAGAGCTTAATTCTCGGCCGTGTGCAGGCCTGCTGCAAAACTGTGCAAAATAAAACACAAACTCCATCAGACAGTGGGATCAAAAATGAGCAATTTTCGAAGAGTTTGGGATGATTGAATGAAGCCTTTGTTAGATTTAGAGGAATAACAGTTTCTCCAACTTAAGTGATGGAATTGCTGAGAGATGGGCATCCACAAGCTGATTCAAAACACACAGCTCAAGAGTGTCACCATGTGGAGATGAGGCGACATAGCAAAAAAAAGTCCCTGAGCAGCTGTCTGAACAAATGCTTTACCTCAGAACACGGCTCCAGAAAAGCATTAATATTTTCATTTCTTCTATTAACCTTTCCTTAGTCTTTAAAATACATTTTCTCCAATTAAATTTCACCTGTTTTACATTAAGCCTTCAGCCACTCTCTTTACCTGACGTCTACCATATCAATTCCAAGACACAGCCGTTCCAAAGACCCTTTTCAGTGAGGCTCTGGGAAAAAAGTGTTTGAAGACCTCCCTGACATTTAGACTCTCTCTGAAGATGACTTTGCCTTCTACTATAGCCTGCGGGAACATAGTAAGACCCACACTAAACTTCAATTGATATGCAGTGCCAGATTCCTCCAGGGGAAATTATCATTCTGTTCATAATAAGAGCCACAACAAGCACCTGGAAAATGACTTTATTATACACTCCGCTTCAATAAAAGTTTCCTATGACCCATCAGAAACACACACGGTGCAAGGGGCATAATAGTGATGAAATGAAAACTATATTATGCATATGATAGAATGCTTATTTGATGGTAGGCAGCGCAAGGATGCACATCTGCTCGGATGTGCTTGATTGGCAGGTGTGTTAATGCTGCGCCGTAGCCTTGGATGGAGATGCTCTGAGACCCCCTTTTTCCTGAAGCCATTATCCAAATATGTTCTGTTTTTCAAACAAATGAATGGCACAAAAATCAAAGTATCAAAAATGTATTGCCCTTCATAATGGAATTCCCTCAGAGCAAGGACATGTAACAATGGGCCATTCTCAGCTTCCTGTGCTTTCCCTCTCTATGCCAATGGACGTGACCTCCACTGCTTTAACAATGGGGCATCCAGCAGCATAAGCACTTGGCTTCTCTCACCGCAGCCTCTACATGCGGTAAAGCTGCTTTTATCTTTGTTGTTATATTTAAGGATGACATCCTAGCCTGTCGGCCTCTACTATTGTCTTCACCGTGATTATTTTCTATCCGTTGTTTAGCCCCAGTTGTGGCTCTTTGATGAAAAGGTCGCCACTCAATTGGAAAACAGTCATTAAAATGCGGTGGGTACTATTCACCAGTGTGCATGGGGGAACCAACTCAACTGAGCTGGTTAATCAAAAGTTAATTATATAATTTTCATGCAGATGAGGGAAACATTCAAATGAATCCCAACTCTACAATCATTACAAAAAATAAATAAAGAAATAATTCTAAAATGCTATAAAATGTTCAGGGACCAGGAGGCTGTAAACAATATGAAGTTTAATTTGAGGTAAACAAAGTGAATATCCACCAGGGGGTCTGGGAAGGAGAAAGTGAGGTTAAATCAAATTTGGAAACATAGATACCAGCAGGTTTTGTTGTCCTGATATACGTGCAATTAGGCAGGTCCTTGATGAGGACACTGGGAGGGAGAAAGTTGGCTTTCACTGCAAATGCTTTGGGATTATTTAAAGGGAATTTATGGGATTTTATGTTTTATCTGTGAACATTAATTATCCCCACAAAAGTGTACCAAATTGAATAAAAACTGTATTTTAGGATGTGTTATAAAAGCACGATTATCTTTTATGAAGATGTTGCAAAATTACTGAAAACGCCACGAAGCATAAACTCAAGTAAATCAATTCAAGGAAGTCTCATCGTGACTTTCAGAAGAAAATACCCAGGATAATAGTTTCCCCTGTAACTTTGTCAACGGAGCTAAAGTATAATATAACACTTTTCAAAAATACTTAAGTCTTTCCTCATCAAAGGAAATGATTGTGCTATGCAAAGTACAACCATGAATATTAAACCAATGACGTGAAGTATCACAAATGAACAAGCATTGTTCTGGAAGTGCAATGGAATGTGGTTTAATTTCGCTTTAATTCTATGTGCTTTTATAATGTTCACCTTTTCCCAATTGTGCCAGCGGGTTTGGGTTCATTGGTGTGCATTACAACCACGCTCTAACAATGCCGGGCCTCCCCGGTGTCAGCACAGTTCATGAATCCTAGCCCCTTATGCACCAGGCGATTAGTATGGTGCTCTGTCTGTGGGGCTTTGCCAGAAAATGAGTTCTCTTTAAAACATATGCCCCCTGCTGATTCTTTTCCTTTCCTGATATGAAATTCCAATTTTTTTAATGAACACCAATTTCCTGTACAGAGAGGGGGGAAATAAAGTTCTACTCTTGGTCTGTTTTGGATGACTGCAGTTATCCTAAATTAGCAGAAAGCAGTTGCGGACATTAAAAGCAGAAAATATTTAGGTAGGTGTCTAATCAATATTCAAGTGTGAGCAGGAAAATCAGCTGGTGAGATTTTCCATATTGCATATGCAAGTGACTGGTGTGGCAGAAAATGGAATTACCAAAACTGTAACAAATTCAATTAAGTCATTGATTTCTAATAAATTGGCTTAATCACCAGCTGTTGTCATGCTAAGATTGTTGTGTCACAAGTTTGTCATGCTTGTCGGTCGTGTCTGCTTTACAAAGGCGGCTGAATCTGTTTAAAGACTTTAAAAGAGCATTTTATATCGTTTAATCTCCAATAACAAGATCAACAAGATCTATAAAAAACACACTGAGCAATACACAATTAGCTAATCTGGATTTTAAAGTTTATTACAGTTTTACAAGGCTTTAACCACCAATAACAAATAATTAACATCTGCGTAACAAATGATTTGCTGAAGTCACCATCTTGTTGCCGGGCGATCTTTCCCATGTGCTGCTGATAATGATGTAGCTCTTCAATTATTAGGGAACCTTTTTTTTCGGTCAAAGTGACTGGAATCATCATTAATCTGAAGAGATTAAAATTAAACATTTTAATCAGTCATTCGAGCTGCTTCTTTAAATATTTAATCTAAAAATATTTCAATTTGAATTGTTATGTAGGCTCAGTAGATACCAAACAAGAGAGAAAAATTAGCAGTACATCTATCACCACTCCCAAAACTAAAAGGAGTCACACCCATATTCTTTCATGCGAAGAGGGAAAAATAAAAACAGTCACTGAGCAGTTTGTATATTGTCATTGCCGCTTTGGAACACACTGGCACACAGTGGTGTAGTGTACATTAATATTGTACAATTGAACTAGACATTGGTGATAAATTATGCATAATAGGCACTTACTATATTGTATGGTCTAAGTCTCTCTTGGATTTGGGCATTTGCCTCATCGGGAAGAGACACCACCCCTCCTGTGCCCATCATCTATGTAGAGTAAAAGAGAATTTAGAAGATGTTCCCATCTGATCCCATTAACAGCAGGTTTGAAGTGTTTTGGTCGTTCCTGTTATATTTTGCCCTTATTTAACATTTCATTCAGTTCCACATATAATAATTACTCACCCTAATGGTTGCCTCAAGCTCTCCCACACTTCTCTTTCCACCTGGTAGCCATCCATAGGACCAGTGCTGGGACAGGGTGACCTGAACCACCAACGCCAGCAACAACACCTGCATTATAACTCTGCTGCCTGCTTCCATTAGAACTGCAGGGGAAGCCAAAATTGTAGTAAAAACCCCCAAAAAGAAACAATAATGCCACAGTATCCTCACTCACAGCTCCTTGGCTTGCAGAGCAGGGACTGTAAAGCATCACCAGACACTAGTAAACATTTTAGATAGTAATTAAGGAGAGGAGTACTTTTAACTTAATGAACATTGAACAAATTTAAGTGACTACTGACTCACCTCTGTATTTGCCTTGTTAGCATGTGTCGCATTAGGCAGTGGGGGGATTTTATAGGTGTTGTACAAGGCTGCTGTCAGGATTATAATCCCCATCTGCAGGTGTGACACATTCACTGACTAATGGGACAAAATACTACTAATGGAGTTGGCTAAGTGCTCAGATATGCTGACATCACCGTGACAGTTCACACAGCATTAAAAATATAACAACAAACATCACTGCGCTTGCAGTAAAGAGGCAGACAAAAAGACAACATTAAGATGAACTCCGATGTTCCTTACCATCAAATATTTATTGGATTCAGCTTTCAGAAAACAATGTTCAAATCCATACAGATGGAAAAGGCAGAAACATCACTGAAACAAGATGCTTGTGCATTTCTAACATCTGCAGCAAGGTCTCACTGTCAATACCCTTACTTCATAATATTCCTTCTGCATGACAAAAGATTAAAGTCCACATTGCAGTAAACCTTAGTGATGATCAATGGCCACTAGTATTTATGTACATACTAAATTAACTGAAGAAAATGATCAGTGTGTCATGAATGAACCAATCTTACAAAGTTACAATAATGAAAGTACAAACACAGTAGAAAGCTCTTCACCAAAACTCCCGAGCATACTGTTGAAAAATAATTAAGTAGAAGCCTTGCAAAAATATATGCTTTGTTTTTGCCATTTAAATATGAAACCAAGACAACTGTAGCTATTACAGTCAAAAAACGCCAGCGTGTGCATGATTCATATTTTGCCCGAGCATTGTTATTTGAGATCAATGCTTTCTTCTCGCTTCTTGCTTCCTGTGAATGAAAAAGGTTTAGCTGCATCAATTATCAGCTGTTTCTACTGTGTTTTTCCTCTCTTTTCTTACACACTTACATATATAATTTAGATTCTGAGAAGTGTCTCTACAAACAGTTAGCCGATGATCCATACATGAGACCACCATTGAAAAACAATGCTTTTTTAAAAATGTATATATAATATCTAAATTAAACATACAGTATACATCTGTCTTATCTTTATTAAAATTGTGTCACTTGGTGACAAGTCTTTCACGACTAGAACTTCTAATCAGTATGGCACTGCTTTATGCAAACATGCAAAAAGGTGTATAAAATTTTTTTTTTTTAAAGTAAAATGTGACTGCAATGATACATTTGAATTCATGTAAGAATACAATATTTTCTGCCTGTTCCAATGTGGGCTAATTACATTTTGCAGAGTCAGGCACGAATCCACTAAGTAATATTGCCACAGGCAAAAAGAAAGTTGGTGAAGTTGAATAATATTGCAGCAGGCAGCAGCTGTTAAGTTATTCCCAGACAGAAGTGAGGTAATTTGCAGCGTCTAACAGAATGAATTTTGTCTGAAATTTTATGTTTTACTTTGAAATAAAAGTAGATCATAAATACTAGTTACACATACTGGTCAATGTTATTTTAGAAAAAACATTATTAATTGCATCCTACTGTATTTGTGAAACACACTTTTTTGCTTTTCACACCAATTAAACATGTTAAGTGTGCGACATAAAGTACAATGTAAACTCAAGGCATTGTGCTCAGTAACTAAAATGAAAACTGTTGCACTGTACAATGCACTGGGTATTTTTGTAGGTAAGAAAATATACATACATACACACACACACACACACACACACACACACACACACACACACACACACACACACATATATATATATATATATATATATATATGTACACATATATAATGTTGATAATGTTGCAATTCAGTTAATACTCCCTTTAACAATTCTAAAATGTTGTATATTTGCATTATAATTTTTTTTTTTACAATTTATCCAAGCCATTAAGTAAAATTTGAATTACTACATTTTACAGTGGGGTACTTGAAGATCAAACATTCTCATAAGAGACAGACTTTTTTGTAGACCACATGTTTTCAGTTATATTAAAGTATATTACACCATTTAGTTTAAATCTGTACTCATGTGCAAAATACTACAATTGCTTGCTTTAGAAAACAACATTCAGAAAAAATTGCATATGTTAATTTGACACACAGCATACAGAGCATTATTACACTATTTGAAATTGGCGTAGTCTGAGAAAATGTCAACAAAATCCTGGACCACTCTGTAGCAGAAGTCGTATTGCTCCTGCAGAGAAAAGCGAAAGAAAAAGTGTCACCGTGCAGAAATGATTCCAAACATGTTTATGCACAGCAGGTTTGATGTTATGTAGTTTTTCACCTACCACGGTCTGAACCATGTGTGGTCTCTGCATGCGTAAACTCTTGACTGTCTGAAAAACGTCCAGGAGGCCTTCAGCTTTCACTCTTTCCAGAATGTTACTGAGGGCAATGAAGGTGCCCGTCCGTCCTGCACCGGCACTGAGGTCATTAGGACAAAAATATTAGAAATCTCATCATAAAATGTGAACATTAAAACTTTACAGATAATTATGAAACACACCGCAGAAGATGAACAACAAGAAAAGGAACCATTTTTTAAGAGTAAAACTGCAATGAAACTCTTGTAATCTCACCACATCCTTTTTCCATTTAACTAAAAAAAGTTAGCGGGAGAAAAAGGTGACCTCTGTGTAATGGTGCTAATAATTATCCCCACTTAAAGAGAGGCTAATCTAAACGCTAACACTAATCAGTCTAGAAGCTCAGTGTTTGACTGAGTCAATGTTTACAATGATGGTGGGATGGAGGGAGAAAGACAGAGAGAGACAAGGAGTGAGCGCGAGAGCGATGTGCGATTTGGAAGAGAAGTGTAGAGAGACGTTAGGGATTGCAGCGGGTTAGCCCCATTCCCAAGAGACAGAGAAAAAGCTTTAAAAAGCCCCTCTTAGACAAGTGGTGATGAAGGAATAGAAGAGAGTGATGACACCATTTCCTGTCGTTAGCTCATCTTATCAGATTAATCATAGTGGGAGTCAGAGGAGATTTCACTTTGAGAGGTTTTAATTGACTGTGAATCAGTGGATTGGATCAATCCCACAGGGGCATGCTGCTTTAGAATCACTTCACCTGAAGCTAGGTTCTGATCAAAGCTTTCACAGCTAAGTCTTTATAAGGGATCACATAAGTGGTTTAGGCATAGAACACCAAGCCTACCGAGGAGAGGAAAAATGTACAATTTATTGTAACAGACATTTGTAGGACCAAAAAGTAGGGAAAATGAAACGGGTTATATTAAAAAGCATGAGCGGACAGCCACAAAGTGTAATATAGTGTATATAATTTCCATCTGATGATGTGCACCACGCTGCAGAATTCTCAAATTGAAGTTCCTCACCTGCAGTGCACAATTATGGGACGGTTTCCAGACTGCTGCTGCTGCCTCTGCACAGCGGCAATAATGTCAATCATCCCTCTTCCCTCGGCTGGTATTCCGATCTCAGGCCATCCGTGGAAGTGGAAGTGTCGGACATGTTGTGACTGCTTTTCCTGGTGTTGGGCAAATCTGATTGTTATTTTCATCTAATTAAAAAATGTAAATGGAATGAAATGACATGAACTTTAATTTGCTTTGATGATAACAGCACAAAGAAAACAGGTTGGGAAATTTGTTCAAGTGAAATGTCAATTTTAATATTGTTAAGTGTTTTAATTAAACATTACGCACTGGTCTGTAGGTGAGAACCATGTCTTTGAGAGTGAAGGTTTCACACTGTGTATCTCCAGTCAGCTCCACCGTATAATCTCCAAATGTTACACTGCCCTCTGATGGCCAATACCGGTAACACTTTTCCTGGTTGAAGAGTTCAAATGGAAACGCAAACAGGCTACAGTTAACTGGTTTATATAGTGTTTGGTTATTGTAACATGAAAATTAATAAAGACAAAACCACAACACACATTGACAATTATGCAAACTGTATGGAAAATAAATATGAAAAATTGAATAATAAAACATGGTTTAAATGTTCAACTCTGCTTTTCAACCTGTACTTTTGCAAGAACACCATACTGTACCTGCTCCCTCTCTTTGAGTTCGGTGAGCATAACGATTGAATGGCATCTCCACTCCCACACCATCCTCCAGAAGTCCTCCACTGTGTGAGACAGTGGGCCCTGGGTTGCGATAAAATAGTCCTTCTGCCTGTAGCCCTGGAGGGCAGATCATCTGGTAAACAACACTTGAGAGTGCAGCAAACATAATATTTTGCATTGTTTGTAAAGGAAACAATGAGCTTTATATATACTTCTATGGGAAATCTATACAGGAGGTCGTGAGGGAGTGCTTACATCAATAAAGGAGGCATTGATGTAGTCAGTGAACTCCTGTCCTCTTTTCACTGAGAGTATTACTCGGTTGAAATCATCTGCAAACAGAAAAAAGGAAAATGAAACTTTTCACAAGTGATTCCTAATAAAATAAAACTTTGAAAGGGCTGACGAAAAAAAAAAAAATCCTAGCCGAGCTAAAACTTTAGCTGTGTTATTAAGGCCAAACGCGCTGCAGTCTATATCTGTTTTCAGTGTAAAAAGTTGTACCCAGGCTTACTTTTCCTACTCCAACTGCAACATAAAGTAAAGATAGAAGCCCAATTTAAATGTCACTGATCACAGAGACATGAGCTGATTATCCAGATATCTGTGTACGGCATCTATAAAATCACCAGCAGGGTGATACTTTGATGTTACTTAGATGTGATGTATTATGAAACTGTTCCGAGTATGAGTGAGTCCTTACACGGAATGATCTGAAGCACACGGTTCTTCTTCATGTTGGCAGGAAGGTTCCCAGTTCTCATGTTCTCCTTCATTATGCGAACGTTGGTCAGCTTCTGATGGGAGAAAACACGCACAGACGGAAATGATGAAAAAGTACATATAGAAAAGTACAATGCTAATAAAGCTGGTGAGTCTTTTTAAAAACAGATGATGCTGGAACATTTCCATACTTGTAACAAGTAAAAGCCAAGAAGCTGGACAAAAAACATTAAGGTAGAGACGAAGAAGAGGTGAAGAAGAGGCATTGGGGAATAATTCCTTCTAGTGTGTAGGGAACTGTGAAGATACTTTGTAGCAAAAATGTGAAATTTTCACAGAGCTACAGTAAATTCTATGAGGCAGATGGTGGTGCCTTATAAAGTTTAGTTGATCCAAAGCATTGTTATTTATGTTACTACTGCCAAGAGCTGCACCCTGGGCAAGTTTTCCATGAAAATATACCCATGCAGGGCGCAGGGTGATGGGCACGATTCATTACTGTCTGAAATGTTTAAGAGAGAGCTTCTTTCTTCATACCCTGAACTCCTCCTCCAGGCCCAGCCTGTCGTGGGGAGCCCTGGTGTTGTGAAGCCTCTGCAGATGGCCCTCCAGAGAGCACACATCTAGCTCTGTATCTCCATACAGATAGTACTCCAGCAGAGCCTGGTAGATAAAGGAGTACTGCATCTAAGAAAGAGGAAGACGAGACGAAGTTATAGAAGTAGTTGCTTTGGTTTGCCAAACTATTTCCCACTATTTTTGCATCACAGACATTGTTGTTTCCTATGCCCTCGCTTGTTTATGCCACGACCAGAGCAGCGAGTTGAGCTGTCAGTCCAAGGTACAACAGGTCGGAGAGGGTCAATACTTACATCTGTCTGGATCAGTTGACAGCGCTGTTCTCGTATTCTGCTCACAAACCCAAAGACATCCACTCTCTGTTCTATGTGCATCATGTCGATCATGCTGTCAATGACAATGAATGTCCCAGTCCGCCCAACCCCGGCACTGTGGAAACACAAACAAGAAGCCTCAAGGTCTTCTCTGTAACAAACAGCAAAGTGTACAGAACACCGAAAAATGTGGTTGGGAAGCGTTGAATGTAACATTCTATTTACATGTGCAAGAGCCTTCACAGGAGTGAATGTATACATACCACAAACACCTGAACATTTCATTCAATTGTCAATTGTGAACAGCTACAACCATATGTAGAAGTACTTCACTTCTGAAGCCCAAGCACAGCCCTAATAAATTTACAGGGGTCATTTCAGCAGACGACACCTCTGGGAGCACAGAGCTTGGATTCCACGGTGGGGTGTTGAGGTCTTTTCAATGGGCCCCATTCAAGAACAACAGTTCCACCTCCCTGAGCACCTGTTGCACCAGTTGCTACAGTTGGCTGCAGATTTCTTTGGTGGGGCTTAACACTGGTTGGTCAGGGAACATATATACACCCTATGCAAGGATTTTTATTCATCCACAATGGGCTTAACTGTAGTTTTTATTAAATTTGTTACCTTTACTCATAACTATGAGCACTGAAAAAGTCTTTCCTGCATCCTAACAATGAAATGCATCAACTCACACCGGATTTATATAACTGTGCTCAGATGCCTTCTTCTGGCTTCCTTTTTACTGCACATTTTACCTGCAGTGCACAACAATAGGTCCAGCGTAGGATGGATTGACAGCTTTGACCTTCTTGAGGAATTTCAGCATGCCGATGGGTGAGAATGGCACTCCGAAGTCTGGCCAGCTGGTAAAGTGAAGCTGGGTGACCAGCCGGGGAGCTCTGGGACCATCGCTGCCCTGCTGTGAAGCAAAGACGCACAAGGTTCATATCGGTGCATAAATAATGCTTTGAAGGCACAAATAAGTCATCTGTCTTTTTATTTTTTACAAAGCCAGTCAACCACAAACTGGTACCTACTAGAAAAGGAACTTCAGTTTTATTGATTTTTTTGTCATTTTGCTTTTTGGGGTAGAATGTAATTATTAAACACTTTGCCTCACTTTCATTTCTCATCGATACTCTAGAGATCAGAATTCCATTCTCTTGAACACTTGGTTGCTTTGTGTTCTGAGAGCTGAATGTTAAAGCACCCAGTCTGTCAGCTTGTACTGAAGAGCTACAGCAGTCACAGTTTTTAGAGTCAGAGAGGATATCTGTGCTCGTCTAGCTTCAGATGGAGAGGGAACAAAGTGAATTTTGGAGTCTGAAGGCTTCGCAGTACACTGAGTTGGCATCCAACTCGACAGTCAAAAAGACAAGAAAAAATACAGATACTGTATGTGTATGAATTTCGAAAGAGAAAATGACGGAGCCAAACACTGCATATTAATACAGTTCTCGCTGTATTTTAAATACACCTACATATTTATAATTTATGCTGTGTCTGTTATCTGTAGCCTTTGATATTCTCTAATATGTTTCCATACTGGTTTTTCATTTATTTATTATATTTTGGATCCTATTAACGTTTGCTAAAATGCTCCAATTTCCCCATGGGGACCATTTTTGCACCATCTCACCGCGGCTTAGTTTCATCTTCAATATTTAATAAGAATCTAGCAACTACACACATAGGTTGTTACATTATTACAGTAATTAAGAAGAATATTAAGAATAACTCGTAAAATTACAGTATTACTTTTAAACCATGTGTAGATGTTTAAATAAAAGCAGCAATGTACGTTTATTTTTCCTTTCCTTACAGTACAGTGTTTAACAGCTGCAAAACCATATCACACACGCACACCAGTGTGTGAAATATACTCCTGGAAACACCTACTCTAGCAGGAATTACCACAAAGATGTTTTTCAGTACTTTTGCAGGTGTTTATGCACTATATGCACAAAAGTATTGGGTCACACCTCTTAATTTGTGAATTCAGGTGTTTTCAGTCCCATAGCCACGGCTGTATAAAATCAAGCACCTCGTCATGAATCTTTGTACAATTTCTTCCCTCCTAGATATTTTGCTATCACGTATAAGTGCTACAGTTTTACTACAAGGCAAGTGCTAAGGTGCATAGTGTGTAAAAGACTCCAGCGCTGTGCTGACTTTAAAACAAATAGTTTCTAAACCTCTGTGCACTCTGTGCTTCATGCCATGGTTTACATGGCTGAGCAGCTCCTGTAAGACTAACGTGTAGGTTGTCAGTACATTTGTAGTATGTGTAGATTCACATATTTTACTTACATATTGAACACAGAATTTTCTAATGGTGTAGTCCACTAGTACAATGACATCCTCTAACGCCACCCTGATGTTCCCGTACATCCAGCAGCCTTTTTCTGGCCAGTACTGATAACATTTTTCCTGGTAATGGAGAAAAACAATACAAATTATTTTTGTGGTACTGCAAGGAAAATGAATGCCACTAAAAATGCATAGGAGCTCATTTGTCCTTGCAATTGTTGCTATAGACATGCATCTCTTTTGTACATACTATAGCTACATATAAAACTATCTATTTGATGTGTGCCTTTTACAAATTCAAAGGCACTCACAGCGACTTTGTGCTACTCTTTCAGTCAATAAGATCTTCACAATGACGTTTCAACTCATTAAATACATTCTCAGACTAATTATCATGAAGCCTCCTAGGATCTTATCAACAATTATTTCATCATTGATCCCCATTGCCTCTATTCTGCCCCATCAAACCTGCTGTTGAGCGCTCAATTGATCATCCCTTTGAGGCTAAATTTAATGCGATGCTAAGTAATCTGCTGGGTGACACTTTGCATGGATTCTCAGTTAAGAGAGGGGGTCGAATAAATTATGTCCATGACTTTGGGTCTTGAGAACTTAAAAGGGTTTTCACTAAACGTGCATCGGAGGCACAGGGATTTTAGATTTCTTTAGAATAATGCAGTGCAGAGAGAGAATACCTCCTTCCTTTCTTTTAAATTCGTCAGCATTACTATAGTTGTTGTTTTCTGTTCCCAAATCATCCGCCAGAAGTCAGCCACTGTCTCAGGTTTTGGACCTGAAACAGAATCAAGAGATGTAGTAAAACCAAAGTGAAAATGGTTATAGACTTGGGTAAGATGAAAGAAAATGTGCATTTACCTTGAGCTGCAATGAATTTGTTCTTTTCTTTATAACCCTATGTGTGAAAAAAAAACAGTAGTGAATGAACATTTTGATGAGGAATTTTATTCACTTTATAGCTTAACCTAATTACTACTCACATCTATGTAAGATGCATTTATGTAGTCTGAGCACAAGTGTCCATCGAGATGACTTAACACCACCCTTGAATGATCGTCTGTGGAACAGAGGGGAAAAAAGGTAAATAAAAGTGGTTCTTAATTTTCATTTCAGCCCACAGCACGTTTCCTTATGTTGGCTATCAATAAGTCTGCAAGTCAGAGGGCTTTTGCAGAAATACTGTCTCCAACTGCAGAATATAGATCCTCACTCACATGGTAAAATATTTGGATATCTGTTTTTCTCTCTGTTGTGCTCTCTGCTCGCCTCCTCAAAGGACCCATGGTGGTAGTAACACGGCAGTGACTATAAAGAGAGAATCCAATCCTCATGAGATAAAAATAAAGCCACGGGTACAAAGGCTGCTAACATATAATCTTAGTACTGTTTTTGTACACTTTTTGCTGTATGGTTGCAGAACAAAGATCTCAATCCACACCAAATAAATGCATGCTTACATTGAACTCTTCTCTGAAGAGCTTGCCATCATCTGCAGAGCGTATCCGGTACTCCTCCTCCAATGAGTCCAAAGGGATAGGGAAGTACCTCTTGGATGGTGAAGGAGATCTGGGGAGGAGGACCACTGTCTGCTCTCCTGTGGTTAAAAGAATATATGGTGGTCAGACTGCTAATGTCTCCCTGTAGAGAACATTACAAGCTCTTACAGCACCTGCAAAAACAAGCCTGATAGCTATTAAGATTTCCTACTTCAGGGGGTATATCATGACAGAAATGATTTCTTAAGCCATAAACATGCCCCTGCTGCACAAAACTGTCTTAACTCAGAATTTGGCCTTTCTGTTTATTTATGTCGTTTTTTTTACTTGAAGTGAAACTTCATATGGTTCCCTACAGGGTAAGAGCCTTCACAGCTACTTTGGACTCCAGATCGTGAAATCTTTCTTGTCCATAAAGAGACTGAATTTATAAACCAAATAAAAAAAAGGCTTAAAAAGCAAAAAGGTTGCTTTATATTTTCATGCAGTGGTTATATTGAGTACAGCACCAACGTACCTTGCTCCTCCAAGAAGCCGTTTGGAATTTTTTTATCCACTGAGGTAACCAGAGCTTTCCTGTGGTTTTTGAACCTACGGTAAAGACAGGGTGAGAGGTGAAGAAAAGCACAACCATCTATTAAAGAGAAAAAAAAGAGCTAAGCTTGATCTCTACAATGGTGCCACTAAGCACATAAGTAAACAACAAATACCAAAACCAATATCAACCATCTCATAGAACCAAAGCTGTTCCTCCTCATGTTGTTGTCAGCTGGCTGGTCAGTGAATGAGTGTCTCTGGCGTGACTTGACCTAGCCGTCTTTGTTTATTGTCTTAGTGGAAGAGCAGCTGTTTATCCATAAGCCACTGCTGACCGCCTATTTAAAAACCACCCCACCCCGATGCCCCAACCTGATGTATTCACCCTCATGCTCGCGCACATACATGTGAAAAGGGAGCTGGAATGAGTGAGAAAGTGTTAATGTGTATGTACAGATTTATTCACCGCAGGCAGTAGATTGTCAGCAGGACAACGATGATAAGAAGAAGTGATAAAACCAGTGTTGAAGGCAACACATGCACACCCTGATGGGTGGAGTTTCCTAGATAAAAAAACAAAGTGAACAACATATATTAGTTTACAACAAAACAAGCTTTTAATCTAGATATCACATATTACGGAATTTACTATATCTGGGATGTCAAGAGCCACATGTAGTCCACTTTGATCCCTTTCTGTCAGTGTGAAGACATTTAACAACACATTTAAAATAACTGAGATTTGTTAATACAAGAAAAAGTGCAATTTCAACAGTACATCTCAGTTTTTCTACTTGATAAATAAATGTTGGTGTAGTAAATGAAATAAATGTGTCACCAAGAATAATAAATATAAGTGTAAACATTTTAAAAGTTCTGGTAGCTCATTGTCCAGACTCTCCTGTAATTTCAAAACTAAAAGTGACTTATGGATTTTTTTTTATTGTTGATTTTTTATGTTTTTTATTTTGTCTGTTTTTTTTTTTTTTTTATCTATTATTAATCTATTACTTAACTACTTGTCAATGGGGAGATCTTCATGAGTAGGAAAAGCTATAAAACTTATGAAAATACAGTCAAAAGTCCAAAATCTATGCTTGCCTTGACATTTTCCAAAGCCATCCAGCTGGCCAGATTGGAGTCTTTGCTCAGCTGATTCTGGCCCCCGGGGCTTACTGTGTGTTTGACAACCTTGGACTATAATAAAGAAATATACTGCAAATACATTATTTGCACATGAAGCAGAGCTTCGGTTGAAATCAGTTTTTTTTAACCTTTAAAGAGCACTCATTGACAATTTATTTTTTCCTTGTTTTATTTAAATTTAATTCAAATTAATTTGTAAAGTGGTTTTAAGGGCATTTCCTGGACTATTTTTTACTGGAAGTCACTAATCACTGTCTAGAAATAGTGCAATTTTGTGCTAATCTAACTGGTGCTAGTATAAGATTTGACAGACAGACGTGAAAATGTTCAGTCCATCTAACTTAAGAAAGAGCATTATTATGTGAAATGTGAATCTCTTCTTTACAGCATGACTTTGTACATTTTTTGAAAAATTGTAACTGAAGCCATAAATGACAATGGTGCATAAAATAGAGTAAAATATAGGGTAACAGAAAAGATCAGCATATATGTCTTAAGTTTGTTTATTAAATCATAAGGTACGAGATATACAAGTTCGAGTAACGTTGAATTCAAGTCAGTTTATCTGGTTTTCCTTTATATGTGAAAAGAAAAATCGTATCCTTCTAGAGTCTGGCTTTAACATTTATTTCTTAGACAATATAATTGCTCAGTTGTTTCATCAGTTACCTGCAGTTTGGTTCTCATGAGAAGAATTATTCACAGGAATTGAGATCCCAATCAGAAACAACACCATTGTCACTGTGGATAAAAGAAAAAAAAAAAACCAAAGCAGTCACTTCAACAGAAAAAAACAAAAAATAACAGAATAAATCCTGCAATTCTATACAAACTCCACTAGACGGCACCAAACCGACATGAAATGCACCTACAGCTGGATACAAAACATAGAGGGCACAAAGGGGAGCTGGGCTTTGAAGATGTCTCTCTGCTGAGCAGTTAAAGTACTTGTGGGAAATCTGCTTGCTGTCTTGTCCTGTCAGGCTGACTTGAAAGAGCAGCATCAAATAACCTAATATTCAGACATCAAACCAGAGAGGAGGCCTTAACCCACAGGTGACAGTAACCATATACCCTATGGGCCTAGAGGATTTGGCAGTGGAGCTGAGCTCAAGCAGTATTTGTTCGAGACTATCTTGTTTTGCTGTGGTCTGTTTGATGTACAGCACTATGCAAAGCTTAGCGGCAACAAGACACACGTTTGTACTCACTGTTTTTTTACAAAAGTAAGTTCATGTTGCACATCTAAATAGGTTACACCTCTGCCCCACTGAACCTTCTCCCATATTCTCCATCTTTCACCGTTTCTTTCTCCGCTGAACCATAATTTTACTCTAAACTATATTCTAACTCTTTCCTTTGGCTTTATAGCTGAAAGCTTTTAGTGATGTATTTGGGGCAGAGTGCCACGAGTGTCCTTGCAAAAAGGAAAACAGTATGTCAAATTCCTTACAACTTCGTCAGAATTAAATTAATTCCAACACATTATGTCTGTCTTTTTTATCTACAAAGTACCAATTTCTCCAAAATCCTATCCATTTCTTCTTTCTTTCCCATCCTCCAAACGAGAGGGCATAAAAATCACAGAATAAATTGAGCAAATGGGGCAAATCTGTCTAAATGGCTTTGATGGAATAAATGGGAGAAGCAAGAATTGAGTGTCCTAATTTATCCTCTGTTCTACCTCCCCGACTTGTTATAGAGGCCACAAGACTGGATGGAATAATTCATTGTGTCAATTTAGTTCTTCTAGAAATGGGTCATCTAGGGGCCTAATTTGTGATGTTTGAGAGAATTTTTTGCACATAACCCAAGGGGGGTTTCATATAACTATGGCTCCCAAAGCTTTTGTAGAAAACTGAGCTACATAATAACCCTCTAACAATGTTCCCAAAACAAAATGTATGCCAAAACCTATAAATTACTATTGGACAACAAATAAGTGGCTGTGTTTTGTTTGTATTTCAATTTCTCTCTGCAGCAACACGCTACACAACACCTATGATCGAGACACACATTTACACAGAAAGTTGAGGCTACTGTGCATTTTTTTTACCTGAATAATCCCCAGGAAGACAAATCAAATAAATCCACCCAATCAATGGCCCAGAAGCATGACTGTGTGCAATGCACATACGCTCACTGCCTTTTCACACGTACGCATGCCTGCACATAATGTACGCCCCACAGCCAAAGGCAATGTGTTGCATATGTGCAGCACTCTGCCGAAGGAGCCACTTCTCTACCCAGTGTTAACAAGCTGACAGTGCCAGCACCTGTTCCCCGCTCTCCCCCACGAGGCAAGTCACATTCGCTCACATCGTACATCCCGCAACTAGATGTTGTAAGGCATATTGCGTGTATGGGGGTCACCGCACAGGTCATTGCATATCTGTCATATTCTGGCAGCTCCTGTATATACACCGTATAGCCAGGAAATAGGAGAAAAGAGTTTCATTGTGAAAAGATGTCAAATGCTCTGTTACCTTGAGCAAAATCGTAAAAAGAAGAAACAGTAAGTCATATCTTTTTGTATCACTAAAGGGAAAAGCAGAAGCGGAAAATAGAACAGTGTGAATGAATTTTAAGATAAGATAAGCAACTCTAGTGTGACCAACAGAGGAACAGCACAGCTTATATGCTGTACTGACACGCTGTAGCATAACAAAAACACGCTTATAACTTTTTAACCTTACGGCTGGCGGTATATATCATAATTAGTAGACCCAGTCATTTAACCCTCATAGAAAGGGGAACCTGTCCAGGGTGTACCCTGCCTCTCGCCCTATGACAGCTGGGATATGCTCCAGAACCCCCCGCGACCCTGAAAAGGATAAGCGGAAGCATGGATGGATGATTGTGTCATTCCTAGCAGGCATTGCATCGTTCACTCCAGATGCCTGCTTTTTCTCTTTAATGAAATACTTGCAGCAGTGCGATTACTTCAACCTGCAGCACCTGTTTGACATAAATGTTCCCAGGAAATAAAATTATACTGCATCACTTATGTTGGGAGTGCAGACGCAAATCATCCCATCCATGCATGATGTAATGCAACGATTCAGAACGCACGTATGCATTATTCATCAGTGATCCACTTTGCTTTGTGAGCACAGAGGAGACAATGATCAGCACATGAAAATAAATGTGTGTGGCAGCTGCAGAAACAGACCCTGCTGGATTTCAGCAGTATAAACTTCAAATCACTCCCCTCCTAGAGTTATGATATCCTAAAAGATCTATTTCCAACAATAAAACAAAGAAAACACAAAATAAAGCAAGAAAAAATGTTGCTAACCTGGGTAAGAGAATTTCCTAGTTCTGTTATCAAAATGATTGTCTTCACTCTTAATTAGTTTTGTATTTATCCTCACATATGTGGCCAGGCAATGTCTTCTTAAATAAAACAACAGCTGTATGAAGCCACCACAAATATGTTCCCTATTGTTGCTGTTTATTTGAGCAAATGCTGGTGAAGAATTTAACATATTTTAAATAAAGCAGAGCATCACATCTCGAGGCTTACCATCTGACGTCAGTTAAACACCTTTTTGTAAATAATTTATTATATTCACAGATCAGAGAGAATAAAATAATATGAAGGTTTTACAAAAATCTGATTTTCTTATTTCTATCGATTTCTGTAGATAGATACAGCAACTTCAAAATTATTTATGATAGTCCACATTTCCTAGGCATGGCTCTGGGGTGGGGCTCTTGTGGTCCTCTCATGAACAGGGTAACTTGCTCACTTTATTTGCTTTCTTTACATGGGGGTTCACTGAATTTGTCTTCTTCTGGCCCCTCACCCAGGAACAATCTGCCGTGGGAGAGCCTATCAGGAGCAAATTGCCCCAAGCGACACAGCTCCTGGGGTCACTAGGGTAAAAAACCTCCCCAAGGTGGCGATTCAGCTACGGCCACAAGCTGTGACTATAGGACTGAGGTTCCAGAAATGAACGACCTCCGAAGGGCGTCTGGGCTCAGTTCTAGTGATAGGATAAGGAGCTCGGTCATTCTGAACGGGTTAACAGTGGAGGTGGTACTCCTCCTCCAGAATGTCTCCCAGGTGCCTTCTAAGTGAGATTATATCTCTCGGTTACCTTGGGAATGCCTCAGGATCGCACCCAGATGAGCTGAAGTAGGTAGCCTTGGGAGAGGGAGGCCTGGGATTCTCTGTTTAAACTGCTGGGTCTGTGACCCAGACTCAGATAAGCAGGACAAAGATCGATCGATCGATCTATCTATCTATCTATCTATCTATCTATCTATCTATCTATCTATCTATCTATCTATCTATCTATCTATCTATCTATCTATCTATCTATCTATCTATCTATCTATCTATCTATCTATCTATCTATCTGTCTATATATATATATATATATATATATATCAATGGGGATGTGGCGTACAACACTAGAGGCCAACTCCAAGCCCATAGCACAAGTCACCATCAAGTGCGGGATCTACCAAGGAGATGCTCTGTCCCCACTGCTGTTCTGCATAGGCCTGAACCCCCTCAGTGAGATCATTAACAAGACTGGCTACGGATACCGACTACGGAACGGAGCAGTTGTCAGCCACCTCCTGTACATGGATGACATCAAGCTGTATGCCAAGAGTGAACGAGACATCGATTCACTGATCCACACTACCAGGCAATACAGCAATGACATTGGAATGTCGTTCGGACTGGAGAAGTGTAGTCGGATGGTATCAAAGAGAGGGAAGGTAGTCAGAACTGAGGGGATTGAACTACCAGAAGGCAACATTGCAGACATAGAGGACAGTTACAAGTACCTGGGGATCCCGCAGGCAAATGGGAACCATGAAGAGGCCGCTAGAAAGGCTGCAACCACCAAGTACCTGCAGAGGGTCAGGCAAGTCCTGAGGAGTCAGCTGAATGGTAAGAACAAGATCCGGGCCATCAACACGTACGCCCTGCCCGTGATCAGGTACCCTGCTGGGGTAATAGGCTGGCCAAAGGAGGAGATAGAAGCCACTGACATAAAGACAAGAAAGCTCCTTACCATGCATGGAGGGTTTCACCCCAAGTCCTCACATATACATATATATATATATATATATATATATATATATATATATATATATATATATATATATATATATATATATATATATATATATATATATATATATATATATATATATATATATATATATTATATATTGATTTGTCCTGACCCAGACCCAAATTGTAATATCTGTCAACTGTAATGCCCATTCATGCAAGCATAATGATTTTTAGATTATTTGAGTCATCCTGTTTCCATAATGTGATGCTGTGCTGCTATTCATAATTATGGGAGAGTGAGTCTACAGAAAAAAGGAGAGAAAAGGAGAAAAGATACATACAAATTAGACTGACTTGTGAGGCCACTTGTATCTCTCAAATCTTTTAAGTCAGTTTCTGAGTGTTCACACGGAAACTGAACATTTCATTCATGCACTTCCTCTGTGGTCACTGTTTTTGCTCTGTTACTTTAGTATATATACTCTCATATATACACTAGTATGAAACAAACAATAGATTTCAGCTGTTTATTTCTGTGTAATCTATTCAACATGAGCTGGCATTTACAGCAGGTTTTAACAGACAGTCTTTAATACAATGCTACTATTTAAATTTGCTGACGTCAACCATGTCTATTGTTGCACATGCAGTATGTGCTACTCAACCCTGATTCAGTATCTGCATAAATCGGTTAGTCAAACACATCTGTTTCTGCTCATACAGCTTTTCTTTTCTTTAGTAAAGTCAACACTCGACTTTCCTTTCACTTGATTTCTGTGCCGTCCATTTCAGCAGCACACTGTCGATGTCAAATGCATGCAGATAAACTGATTTTTAATGTAAATGCAGTTTACTGTGTAGTTTACCATGACCACCTGCCTAGCCACTGTGTGGTTAAAGGCTAACAGCCTAAAGCCTCTGTGACTGTACTTACATCAGCATGCTATAACATGACCAAAATGACAGCATTAACATATCTGCAGCTCTCTTTCAGGCTCGCCACAGCAGATCATCTCCCTCTATTTCACCCTATCCCTAACATCTTCATCAGTCACAGCAAACCTCTGCATTTCCTCCTTCCTTACATCCATTAATCTTCGCTGAGGTCTCCCTCATTTCCTACTTTGATCCCACTTTTGTCTTAGTTTAGTTTTGGCACTTTAACAGCCAACACAAGCCGCCCTTTTCTTTTATACCATTTGACTTCATTTCCTGCATTTGGGCTCTACACATGCTATACTGTGACAGGTTTCAAGGTATTTAATCAAATATAGTTAACTACATAATAACCAATGACAGCAAGTGCCTTTACATTGCCTCCCAATGCACTCTCCAAATGCCTCCAACTGATCCAATTAAAACCAACTGTAATGTATAGTCTGCCATTTGGAGGATAGCTAGCATGCTGGCATTTGTAATTAGTACTATGAAAGAAAATGTGAATGTCTAAAATGTATTTGATGTCAAGGACGTTGGGGCATTTCACTCATAAATGGTTCGTTTAAGCATTATTCACCCCAAATGACATTCAGATCAACATTGCCTCTGGACACTTACAAAGTATAGCACTTTCTTCTATTTCATTGGGGTTATTTACTTTTTAACTACAGTTGACACTCTATATTACAACTACGCAGTATGTATGTCTGGTTAACAAATAGCAGGTACACCGAGCTGACCCTGCTGAAAGCTTACTGCTACTGAAAACTCTACTGCTTTGAAAAATGCATGCATTTGTAAATTATTCAACATGTTCCATCAATGACACTGTGTAGAGGGCATCTATGGCTGTTTGCCAGATGCAGTGCTAGAGAAGAGCAGTGCATGACTATATATATGTGCCCAACACAGCATTTAAAGAATATGGATAGTATTTACTGCAAACTTAACTTTAAAAAAAAAAGAAATATAAAAACTGTTCATAAACAAAAACAAAAAAATCCAAATAGATAGCTACATCCAATTGTGTCTCAGTTTCCTCAGATCGATAAAGATTCCAAGACAGATTCACATTGTGTGCTCAGCATGAAAGGATAAAAAGGATAAAAAGATTTTTTTGGTTTCCAGGGAACAGAAGAACAAAGGCAGTGCAAAAAAAAAGAAAGAAACGAATACCAGAAACAGCCACCACTTCCGTTGTCAAGCGCCAAGGAAAAGGATGGAATGAGAGCACAAACACATGTCAGTAAAGTGTGACAGCAGAGAGGCAGGAGACATGAAAGAAGAGATGAGATGAGAAGAGGGAGGAGAGGAGTTGAGCTGCAGGAGATAAATGTCAAGATTCTGGGTTCACAGATAACAATCATAATGGAAGACATCCTTACTATACAGAGGTAGTAAAAAGAATGATGCTTCACAGGTTTGGGGAAATCACTGCCATATCTTTAAATGCAACTTTTCAAAATACACCTGTCACAGATTTTATGAAACATCATATTACAACAGCTTTTTTTTTTTTTTATCAGAAAGACGTTTAACCTAACAGTGGGAATCCTATTGTATCTTTATCTCAATGTTTAAACCATGTTTACAGCTCAAATCCCTGCCTGTTGCATAGTAATGACTGAAAGAATCAATTTGGAGAAACAATTTGAAATTAAATTAGTCTCATCTACAAAGAGGACACAGTCATCATTTCATTATTTCCTATTAATGAATTGAATTGTAATTGATCCTCTAAAAGATAATTGACCTGCTCTGTGGTCAGATGCAATAAAAGACTTACACTTCCAAGCAAAGCCACACTGATCTGCTTTCAGCTGACTCGTCAGTCCATACCAACCATGTGATCCTAGTTCCTTTTCCTTTTCTCTGTTGACTTTATGGGGGTTTTCTACCCAGTCCTTCTCCTACACATCATTTAAGACACCGATAATAGTGTTGAATCAAGAGATCACAGAGGTCGTTGGCAGTGCCTGAGGTTACTCTCAGCTTTGGATCAAATCACAAGAGAAAACCTGGAAAATAAAGCAAAAATACAATAGTTAGACACGTATTAACCATCCTACTGTTATGCAGTATGTACTGTATTATATTCTGAAGCAATAATGAATGTAGCTTTTCTATGACTCATGTTTTACAGATGACTCAAACACATGAGAAATGCACGAGTGCAAAATAAAAGGCAGGGTTAATGAGTAGGGTTTGCATCTGTAAAATACGCCAGAGAAAATGAATATGCATTGCATTTAATCAGCTGAATGAGTACGTGTATCTGCAGCTCTCTTTACTGTGCATGCCCAGCATTCATATACTGTATTGTCCTCTCTTCTATAACATCCTACTGCAAGCCAAAACTGTTAAGACGTTAATGATCTCTGACCAAACATATCTTCTTCAATTCCAACAAGGTGTTGGTTACAAACAGGACTGTCCAATAAAGTTGTCACCACACACGGCCTTGTACCCGTCCACAGATGTGCCTACACAATAATAACCACCACACAAAATGTGTTGGAATTATTTCTTTACTGTTTTCACAAAGATATAAAAGTGATGATATTCTATTGTCTTGAAGTCAGAGAAAGAAAACATGGCCTTTTTGCGCACTCACTCCTACTTTACCGGTATTGCACTGCCCACAGGTGTGAGACACAAAGGCATATTGTTAACACTTGCCACTGTAACGCAGCTTAATAGAGCACAAGGAGAAGAGATGAATTAGTCACCTTATCCAGCTGGATAAGCTCACTCAGTCCGTCTGAGCTGCGGTGAGGAAAATAAATGAACAAGGTTTGGAAAACACCTCTTTTACCCCTTGAAGTAGGAGCAAGTTTTCCAAGTGCTTTACAGCTGCTGGCATTTTGACCTGAGAACTGCAACGCCTTTGTATCTGAGACTTTGGTAATCAGTAATGGTTTTGAACTGCATGTCTATAAAGATGGAAGATCTTCAAGAAAAACACCATAGTTTTTCTGTTTTTTCAAGGAACACAGATACCAAATTAACCACTTCCCGAACAAGATAGTGTCACAAAGTAACTTAACAGTATTTTAGCTGACAGGTTTGTCATTGCAGTGAACTTATTAATTTCCCACCAAGGATATTAAATTTGTGCGTGTGCTTCTTAAAGGCTCTATAGGCCTTATATATGCCACTAAAACAATTATGTGCTATATTGTTTTAAAGTCCCAAATGGACAGACTTTTAAATCTATAAACACTGGGACAAATTAAAAAGATTTTTATTACTAAAAAGAAAGAACTGGCAAATGTAAATAATATGTCAATTAGAAGACTGTGTCCTTATAGCACTCCTAAATCTGTATTTTGTTGGCTGGCATTTCCAGAAGAAGTTCAATTCTGGAGACATTCGGTGACAATACAGCTAGAATGAGACTGACAGATCATTTCAGGTAATATGTTTTTGCCACTTTAAACCAGTTAGTAGATTTGATTTTATCCTGCCTGGTTAACACACTCGAAGCTGAGCTCCTTGGGGCTTTCTGGTAGAAATCCCAGCTGTCTATCTATAAAAAATACTGTTTCAGAGGGTTTAAGAAAAGTGTAGTTATTAAGCAGTGGTAAAAAAAAAAAAAAAAGATATTAATGATGGATAAAAATAGGTAATGTGTTATACTGAAGTTATACACGCTAAAGAATTATGTTGGGTTTTTCACAATGTAATATATTATTATGAATGTTAAAAAGGCTGAGTTAAATTATAATAGGTATAAAAAATGTATGAAATGTGCTAAGTTATTCATACTGTATTTCATGTGTTTAAAGGTCTCTTCGGAGATAGTTAGACAATCATTTTCAACTTTTCAGCCTTAGTATTTTGGTCCTTTCAGCCCTGAACATTCAGTCCAAAGAAAAGCGAGACATGCTCAGAGCATGCAGTTTATTCCAGGCAAAAGCACTTTCTGTGCCGCCCTGTCCATTGACTAACAGAGGAAACATGCACGTCATTAAAATTTGATGTGAGTGCATCATCACCCAGCACTGTGTGATTCAATCATTAATTCATACCACAACAGGCAACCCTGGGAACCGTAGCTAAGCAGTTTTGAAGTAAATAATCTGTTCATTATTATCATTATCATCATTATTATTAGTAGTAGTAATAGTAGTAGTATTATACTGTGATGAAAATATTTATAATCCCCATTCAAAAATGATGGGTGCTTTTCACATGCTCTCGATTTTAAATGATCATGCTATTCAAATCCTGCTTTCCTAAGCCATTAATACAAAATTGATGGCTTTGATATCTGAGGCTCATGCGGTTCCCTGTTATGATGACTCCTTGATTTCATGTTTAAAGTAGGTCTTCGGAGAGCATATAATGTCTGCAGGCACCTTCATTCATAATGCTTAGTGTGGAGAGCCAGCTGAGGTTGTATTTTGCTAGTTGTCGGTTGGAAAATTTGATTTCACGCAGATCACACGGCCTGTCTGTTTGCAAATTTGATTTCATTTGTGTGTGGGGCTGCCCACTGAAAAACTGCCAGGACGACAAGACAAAACGCTGATTTTGCAGCAAGAGAAAAAGGATGTTAGAATGCCTCCTATGTGTTTATTTAAAGCATAGCGAGTTTGAGGCTTTTCATAACCTCTCTGCTCACACTAACCATAAACCTTTAACGACTTGCTCATTGAGCATGTCAGTATGGCCTGAGCCTCAAACACCAGTGCTTTGAAATTAGCAATTAATATTATTTTAAATGTTATTTTTATACACCCATATGAGAGAATGAGCAGAGTAATCTCCAGCCTGCAGTTTGAGGACACTGAAAGTGACACTTCTAGGGCACACTATAGGTAAAACCAGGGACAAGCGATGATAATCACTGCAATTACAGCATCGCCACTCGTTCTTCTGCTGCTCAGCCAAGGATAACGAGTTAGCTTATTTTACTGGAGTCCACTACAAGTGGCATAAAGTGTGAGCAAACAGAGCAAAACTGCTTTAGGCTATCATATACTTAAAGCTCAACTTAGAGCGTGCGGTACATATTGCTAGACACATTGTTTTATTTCGTTTTCAGCTTCATTTTGACCCACCAAACTGCTCATCTAATTAATATGGCTCTCTTTAGATTTGCTTGATGCAGGTGTATTCTCTGACTCCGTCACCATGAGAGTTGCCTGAAAGAATCTTTGTGTTTAAGTGCAGTGTCTCATTAAAGTGAAAAATGGCTTTCTTCCCCCACTAACAGACAGACTGACAAGGCTAGCACTTCCTCTTCTCACAGCAAGCTGCACCTCAAATCATGGTTTACTTAAGAAACCCTGAGTGAGCATGGCAAGTAGCCGAGCTTGAAACAGACTCTGTGATTATATCAATTCTATAAACAAAAAACAGACTTGAGTGATGAGATAAATTTGAGCAGGCTTCTTTGTTTTAAAAATGGTCTGTCAAGATGTAGACTTCTTAATAAATAAACGTGTATAGGTGTGCCTTAAGTGCATATGTAAGAATGACAGTCACTGTCATTCGACACACTTCATCATAATCATGACTGAAGAAGGTGCGGTCATCTACACACAACTGTAATGGTTTATGAGGTTATGAGGTCTCTTGCAACCAATTGGTCCAAAAAGCATCTCATAGTGCTAAGTGCACACATGCAATCCATAGAATGAAATATAAGCTTCTTTTATCAGTATAAAATATAATGTCAACAGCAAGGTTAGCCCATTTCGATAAGAGAACAATAAAGCAGCTGCACAAGCGCCAGATAAAACGAAGTTGGACTTAAGTAAGGCAACATAGAAGGGTTGCTTTGCACAAATCCTCACTGGTTTCACTATAGATATATATATCTGCATGAATCACAGGTTTTCTCTACATTAATATATAATAGATTGTATATAATAGATTGATACAGTACCTTAAATATGATATCATTTCCAATGGTTAGCAACCTCAGCTTCTTTAATCTATGACCTCAGCTAAAGCTTTCCTGGGAGAACTTTTGAACTGGCTGTTAGTTTCAAGTCTTAATGTATCCAACATGATGGGTTTTTTTGTTTGTTTGTTTTTGTAAATTATAATTGCTAAAGTCCAAAAAAGTGACTAAAGAAAGGCATTCTTCAGTATGATAACCAACTCATTAACATACAAGCATGTAGTGTTGTTCAGTTTCTTAGTCGTCAGGACTACCCCTTGATGACCAAGATGGTGAAAATGTTCTGCTCAAGGTGTAACAATGGGACAGTCTGTAAACTATGGATACAAACCAAGTACAATCAACTTTAGGGGACATATGTGCCCACCTTTAAATAGCATATGTATGTAGGATTTTAAAATAAACAAAGTGCATATATTGTTATGTATTAGCCTTATGTCCCTCCAGACTTTTTCTCTATTTTTCTTCACCAATGGTGTTCAGCACTTGTCTCACATCACATGACACCAGCGAAACCCCAAATTAGGTTTTACAAATTCCATCTGAGAGAGCATATGGCAACCACTGAATTGGTCCTCAAGGATGTCACTTTGGGCAAACAATAACAGAAAAGTGGATGATGTTGTAATATTCACTCAACAATAACATGTTTTCTACACATACAGTTGCCATATCAGTGTTCACCACTTCAGTTAATGTTCAGCTTTATAACCAGGCATCCGTTTCATCCATCCATGCAAAACACTTAACATTGGCCATTACTTTCAGCTATGCAAACCTGTTTTAAAAAGGCCAGAATCTACCATTCTTACCTTAGGATACTGAAAAGTCATCATCTGCAAATTAACTTTTTTTTTATTAACATGTGTCTAACTATAGCTCGTGTATTCCCAAGGTGAAAAAGATGTGGGCTAAGTAGCTTGATACTCACCCAACAGATGGGGAATGTGAGGTAATACCAAAATTCCCATTAGCTTTTACTGGCCCATTTAATCAGGGATGGAACAGGAGGTTAGGTTATTGTGAATGAGGTTATGGTGAATGAGGGGCATTTATAATTCATGTTTGAACACAAGGCGTTTGAATCAGAGTTCCTTAATGCAATTATAGAGACCCCATTCTCTCATTCACCCATTTAAATAGTACCATCCAAACATCTTCACCAGCTACATAGAAGCTCCCTGCCCTTACTGTGCTCACTTGTTCTTGATTCCTACTGCAGCATTTTCATATTAGCTCACAATTAGCAAAACCAGCTATTTAATTTCTAAACTGTTATTTTTTAAACTCAAAATCAGAGCACAGCATGTCCTTTCATCAAAACAGCCACATACAAATTAATTGACACATTACTCTCTTCTCACACGATATAGCAAAAACAGATCAAGCTACAGCATGATGTGCAACTGCAAAGGAGCTTAGAGGCCTGCCTACTACTGCATGTGTACTCATCCCTTTATATATATATTTTCTGTCTAGAGCAGGGAGCTGCTGCAAGTACAAAAACTGTGACTGAAGAATTACCTATACGTAAAATATCTAAATAAATGATTAAAAAAATGCAGATCGCCGTATAATGAATATAAAAGAAATTATTTTATAAATATATATAAATCACATGGGGCATCCTGGTGGTAGCAGGGTGCATGGCATTGCTCCACTAACCCACATTTACTGTAGTCCATGTTGCCAATGTCCAGGAATGACGAAGAAATATAATGTCCAGTCTCCGTGACCTGCAATCCACTCTCTGGATTGCTGCTCTTGCAGATGCTTTTTATGATTTTTGCTTGATGGACAGTGTGATACACACGGGCAGTGGGATGCACGCAAGCTACGCTGACAACCGGGAGCAGCTGGAAAGCTTTGCTTAATAACCGAGGGTAAACAGTCGGTGTTTACGCATAAATACGCAAACGGAATTAAAAATAATAATAATAATAAGCCTGTCTGGTTTCGCTGTGTTTTTCAGCGTATCTTACCGCGGTACTGCGGTGACCTCGCCTCACACGTAGCGGCGGCTGATATCGGCTTGTGTCGTTCTGCACGGTTCGTCCGGACGCCGGTCTCTGCTTATGTCGTTTGGAGAAAAGCACAAAACGCACTCAGTTGTGGAATCATCTGACAGGATCCGAAGAATGCGTTTAGGTTCCCCTGATGATCATGTTTCCAGCAGACCTCTCTGAGGATGTGCTTCCCCCTCCTGCCTGTCTACATGCGCTGAGCCGTATTATGGCAGCCAGAGTGGAGACTGGAGACCCTCCCCCGGGCGCAGAGCAGTATCAGGTGGACGCTCAGCATCCTTCCCATTCCTGCATCACTGAGGGATAAAGGGCAGGCCTTTGCATATAAATGCTCAGCCGGCCTTAGTTTGTCTCCTTCCTTATGGTACGTTTTACGGCTGGCATCTTAGGTTGATGTTTGCTCAAAAGAATGCTCAAAAAGCCTTCCTTTAGTATTCTTCTGAGGGTTTTACATTAGGAGTTCAGAAGTGACCTTATTTAACTTTATAATGTTTTCACATATTAACCTCGGCTATATGATGCTATAGATACGACGAATTTCTGACAAAAAGTTTATACATCTTAGTTTTTCTCTCATATTAGCAAGTCATCCAACACTTTATTTCAGTTTTGTGTATAAAGTAATGGAACACTCATGAATAATGCATCATATTGGGTTTATGTGTACACTGGGCATGGTATTTACAAGTAGATGTTAGTGTACAAATTAATATTGCATGAATCATCCCTAATGTATATGTCTTTGTCTTCAGCCCTCTGTTGCTCAGAAAATGTTTGCAGTCACATTGCGTTAACATTAAGTCCTGCACAGCAAGTGGCATTTGCATGGGAGTCATTATGACTCATGAGCTCCAAGGTAAAAATTTGAAGGGCGTCTGGGTAAAGTGTCTTTCATACCCGTAGATTTGAAGGTAAATTTTAAGTATGCAGAGGCTGTTGAATATTATGGTGATGATAATGACCTTTTGTACATATAAAACAAACAAACCAATATGTAGACATACATATATACACACATACGTGCATATACATGTATACATAAATATGTATACGCATACATACGCATGTGTAAACAAGATCAACAAAATCTACATTATAAGAATTAGTTGTGACAAAAATGTGCCTCTTAAAGATATTCTAATGGAATAATCCTCCGTGGCATCATAACGTGAAAACATTTAATATAAATGGGCAGCTTTGCTGACCTCTTGTGGAAGGTATATCAATTAATACAATAATAAGTCTTAAGCTATGGAAAATGAATTTTGTCAATAAATGTGTTAATGCTGTGGGATAAATAATAAATGATTATGGAGTATCTTTGTTTTGAGCTTTGTCTGTCGGTTTTAAAGCTGCATTTGATGTGTTAATAAGACTTGTAGACAGTCAACTGAGGGCTGACAATAACACTTTAGACTGGCTCACAAACATGAAGGCTATGTTGCAGACCTGTTATAAAATCTGTGTCTCCAGAAAATTAGCTCGTGCTTTCCAGTTTTATATAAACGTAATTTTAGTTTTGTTCATTTCACTGAAAACGATTCCACTCGCTGCATTTAGACTCAGTCATACTTCATACCTCCAAAGTGGAAATGGCCACAGACACGTTCACTTGTATTGAGACAATTAACAGTGTTCTGGGTGGATGCCTGCAGAAAAATATGTAATATAATATACAACTTCTCTTTATAAAAGTGGGCACAGTATAAAAAAAGACCCTTTAGTGTTTACATAAAAATCTATAACTAAGCATTTTGCAACACAGATGGCAAAATCTATAATTAATAATAATGCACTTCATACATACATATTACATATAATGAAAAAGATTCAACTGCTGTGTAATTCTGACTCATTTACTTCTGAAGGATTTGCAAACATAATGTAGCTTCTGAACTGAGAATAAGTAGCAACTCTGTTTTTGAAATAATCATGACAGTTCAAAAGTTGCAAAGAATTGAAGAAGCTCTCATTTCATGTTCTTTATGCATTATCATCTTAAAGGCATTTTTAATATATGTGTGTCATTTAAACAACAGCCATCCTTTTGAAATGTGTTGAACACCAGTTGCACATGACACATTCAGCTGGGGGCAGTGTTGCTCTATAAATTCTGCATCGAGCACTGCTAATGCTGAGCCGTGCTTAGTGAGTCATTAAGGCTTGTGTGTGTATGCAACAATGACCCATTCACTCAGATTTACTTAATCACACAATAATATATTTTTGGTTCGCTCCACAGAAAGTAAAAGAAAGCGAACCAGCTGTCATGCTCTGTGCTCAATAACCAAGCTGAACTGTGTGTGAAATATGAGGATTGTGCGCCCAGATGTTAGTTGCCACAGAAGAAACACTTAAACCACTTCTTTTTGTAAAAAAAGGAAGACTGATCCTTTAAATATAGCTACTTTAAAATAATTTATTTGTCTCATTCTCATTAAGTTTTAACCAATGACAAATGTTTGGTGTATCACTAAAAGTTTGCACCTTCACAGTGAACAGGACCGAGGCTTTTAGCAAAGGTCATTTTGCCAGTGGACAATGAGGCACTATGCTGTATGTACATTTACTTCCTCAAGGCTCAAGAGACCTTTAGGGAGGAAAATGTTTTCCACCTGCATGTCAAATAGACTTCTGTCCCGAAAAACACCTCAGCCTGACCTTCATCACTTCTTTTCATCCCATGGGAAGAACCGATTTCTTCACATCATGACTTTAAGCCTTTAACATCACGGTTTCTTTTTATTTCTTTAGATTGTTCAGTTACAGTGTTGATTTCGTTCATTCATGCCTAACACAGGAATGCTGCTTGCAGTCCGTGGCAAATCCAAGCTGCACATCTTAAGCGGTGTCCTTGTACTTGAAACATCTGCAGCTTGGCACTAGCGGGCATATTTTTCTGAAATAGGCCATCGTGACAAGTTGTTCACTAGTGACCGCTGGCAGTGATATAAATTTTTCTTTCTGTCCTGCCTGTTGGGTCTAATGCCAGAGCAAGAGAAAAGGTGCTGCTGTGAGCTTTATGACAAAATGCTTTATCCCCCATTAACCTTCACAGAGTGAATATCAGGAGGGGATTTCAGGTGGAATAAAGCACCAGTGTCAACAGGCAGGTGTGTTGCTGAGCTCAAGGAAGAAGACAGGCTAACATAAGGCGCCCTCCGTCCTTCATTTCTCCTTTTTCTTTTGGGGTCATTCCTTAGCTGGGCGCTGACAGCAACCACTGATAAGAAAATGATTAAGTATCATGGACTCAACCACAATCCAATTCACATTCCCAGCTGCTCTGCAGACTGCAAAAAAGCTGCATCAGATATTTTTTTTCTTCTTCACAGGCTAGAAGTTCTAACCGTTTCTTTTTCTTTTTTTTAAATTAGTCTTCATATAAGCTTCATATGTGTGTATGGCTGCCTGACATACAGTAAAGTCTGTAACCTATTTTCAGTACATCGTGTTTCTGAATGATCCACAACTTCCAGACATGATAGAGCTGTGAAACCCAGATCAGGATCAAAGAAGTCAGCGAGACAATTCAGGATAAACTCGCCAACGTATCTGAAATGGATTAGTTTTGGCCTCGACTACTGTAAAAATCAAACACATAAATGCACACGCTGTGTATGTGTTTGAACAACAGATTTAGTCCACAGGGATCAGCAGTCAGCTGTAACATCCCTCGCCCACGTGAAGCATCTGGGCACCCATGAAAATGGAAATGGCAGCGCCTGAACAGTTGATAGAGACCAATCTGTTTCCTCATCAGGACTCTTCATTAAACTTGAGCAGTGTCCATTAGGCCTGTAATCCTCCTCACCCACTGCTACACACGACCTTGAGGTGTAACACTACACGCTGTTTTAATAGCTCCTGAGTTCTCACCGAGGTATACTTACTCAGATGTACTGCTGCTGCTGCTGGACTTCATGGGAGAATAAGTTGTTTCGAAACAGGATTTAAGAACAGTTCCTCACAGAGTCATTTGTTACATTACAGCCAATCATAGCCAGTAATTTAACGTATCCTCACGATGCTTGTCGCACAGTGTGAATTTTTCTACTACAGAATGTGATCATTTCTTGCTCACCATAGTAGCTGCTTAATTGAGCTGGATGTGCGTCAATGATTTCACTTAGAGGGGATCATCAAGATTCAGACAAGCACCTGGTCTTTTATGTGCCTGTAGAAGGCTGGCAGGAAAAACGATTACCGGCCTCATTTGTTCTCTATAGACATTTGTGACCTTTCCAATTGGCACATCCTCTTACGAATATGACAGCTTTTCTTTCCCAAAACCAGGAGTGATCTTGCATTTAATATGCACATAAATTGCATTTTTGCCTATTGGGGAGCTTACATATACTGTAAAGTCAGTATGGTGGGGCTTTTTGACACTGGATGTGTCAGTTAACGATGAAAGTTTCTGGGAGTCCCATGGTGCACTCCTTTCAGCTCTGATGCTATTGTTATCCAATCAAAAGATTTCTAGTTGTACATGCACATGCTTATATACATAATTTACGGTCCATACATATAAATAACTGCAAAAGTTAATGTTCAGTGTGATGAATATATAAGAATAAGTACTAGCAAGCAGTTTGAATACAGATTTGAAGAAAAGACTGACTGAGAGTCATATGAGCAGAGACAGAAATGCACTTTTAGAGCTTTCTTTGCACTTTAAAATCCACTGAAAACGGCTAAACAGGAAGCTGCAGAAATACAAGTAACGAAGAAAAATACACACATGTGAGATACAAAGAAAATACAGCTTTTACAGTCCATACAAAAGAAAAAAAAATGGCAGCGTTTGTGCAGTGTGGCTAGATTGTATCATAAAATACATTTTTGCTGAAGAGTTTTGGACAGAAGCAAAGGGAGTGATTACCAAAATCCTTGTTTACCTGAATGGATCACCTTTCAGAGAAACTGTTAGGATGTGCAATCACTGAAAAATATCGGTGCAGAACGAGCTGACAGGATGATCAAAATGAAAAGCTCCAATATTGAGTGGATGTGTGATTTGGAAGTGTTATCATCCTCCGCAGGGGCCATGGGATTTACAGTAAATGTTGCCGTTTTTTAATGATCATAAGCTTTACAGTGTCATTCCACTTGTGTTGTGTTTATCAACTAAATAGCATTAGGTATTACTGCTTTTATTCTCAAATGCATTTAGTTCATTTTGACTCAGAATCATAGATTACAATTTTTTCATCTCCTATTAAGCTTGTTCTTGAAGTGCACACACTCAGGATTTTTCGGTCATGAAAAAATAGGCTTTAAATATTATTAGAAACTTTGATTAAAAAAGTAAAACATTAAAATTCATCAGATCTTCATATTTGACCTTAAAATAGAAGAAGTGAATGGCATCACAGCCAAGAAAATGTGGTGTGAGGCTGACCTACAGAGCACAGCTGACAAGTCAAATTACAAGCATGATACGAAAAACTATGGCTTGATGAAATGCTTTCTTTTTTTTCCCCACAGCACAAAAGAAAAGAATTCAATTTGAGCAGGTTAGAGCGAGGGATTCATCTTTCCGAATGTGAACAGAGAGAGAAAATGCAGAGGAATACATTTCAGGCACATTTTTGTCTCTCTGGGAGTGTTAATGCTGTGTGTTGTTGCCACTGTTTGTTGTACGGTGCCTGAGCTGATCAGGGTCTGCTGCCTCACAGATATCTCTGGTGACAGCGTTGTGAAGACTGTGTCTCAGATGCCCACGTGTACTCTCATACACAAATAAAGGAAAGCCCACACATTGAGTACAAACACGGAAAATGACTTCATGGAAACAAGGACACACACGCGCGGACACACAAAAATCTCACATGCTGTATTTCAGTATTTAGACTCCTTTTTCTTCTTCTTCTAGTTGCCATGCTTTTGCACGATGGATTCTGCTTCAAGATTTAATCCCAAGACTTCTTTAGTCATTTTATCCTAGGGCTCTTCTGTCCATCACTGCTTTCATGTCTTCAACCAAACTGGAGCCCAGTCTAAAAC
This sequence comes from Rhamphochromis longiceps, assembly GCF_057381845.1. Lineage (NCBI taxonomy): Eukaryota > Metazoa > Chordata > Actinopteri > Cichliformes > Cichlidae > Rhamphochromis > Rhamphochromis longiceps. The sequence goes on along the minus strand of NC_140569.1, from coordinate 14,427,831 downwards.
CGGGCCTTAGTAATGATGACCAGCGGCACACCAACCATCTGTAATGTGTCCTCTCCTCCCTTTAGGGAGCCGGAGAAGGATCTGCTGTCAGTCTGGCAGGGAAAACATCTGTTCCCATTAAATTACTGTGGCCCTGCCATGCAAGTTATCTCTACTGCACTCCATTTTACTGCCTGAGTCCTGCGCCTGTCGACAAGGGGATAAAACAAGATTAGTTAAATGACTGGGAACTGGGGAAGTAGTAAGGGACAGAGGGGGGAAAGGAGAGAAAACACGGGAGATGTCTCTTCCCTTGTCATAAGCTCTCTTACCAATTAGAAACTGGGGACTGTCCTCGAGTGAAGTGAAGGAGGGATATAATCGCCTCATCTATCAGCTAACTTGTTACCACATGGCCTAAACTCATTAAAGGAGTAACACAGCGAGTGGCCTCTGAGAAGAAGCTTGTCCATACTGAAGCTCTCTCAGCTTTGATGTTTTACACACATATAGATGTTCAGACATTTGCAAACGCTGCACTGCTGCTCAGTTTCACAGCTTTGTGTTTTTGCTTTTAAATCTGTTGTAGTAGCGATGAGGCTGCTGCTGTTCCTGCTGCCGTGTTTTAGTACTGTACGACTGATGAAAAATGAGTCAGTCACTCGTGAGAACTTGCACCTAAGTATGTGGCAGATAACCATAACAGGCAATATTACCTCTCTAAAGCTGTGGCACATCCAGTTTTTTATTTTGTTTAAAAGGATACATACATAAACAGAGGAGAATCGTTTGGACAGTTTGTTCACTCAGCATGAATTAAATATAGCAAGGAGAGGTTTGTGTGTGTGTGTGTGTGTGTGTGTGTGTGTGTGTGTGTGTGTGTGTGTGTGTGTGTGTGTGTGTGTGTGTGTGTGCTCTCAGTGACTAACCTTTGTATCGCATTTCATTGTAGTTTTGACATTTTCATCTGACAGTTTTAAAAAAGGCAGAACTGTCCTGATGTTTATGCATCTGTAACATATTCTGCTTGATGTGAAGCAAAGCAGAATATTTTTTGGATATGCTTTTGTTGTTATGTAAATCTATATCCTGTGTCTTCACACACACACCGGGTAGTCAACAAACACAGATGTGAGCCAAATTAAAGGCTGCTGTCAGCTACTAATGTAATACAGTTTTTCTCAGTCGCTTTGGTGCATTTCTCACAACAGAATTAAACATTGCACAACAGTTAGTTCAACCACCACAACATGTAGTCGTTTTGGCACAACCCTGTGGCGGTTTCACGTTCACTGCGTCCAAAGGCAAATGCCTTTGGACATGAAGCAGTTGAGTGAGTACAAATATCTAAAGAATGGTCACGTTTGACTTCCTATTCATCACTATCTCCTTTCTTTCATCATGAATGTCACAATTATTCATACTTGTACCGGCTGAATAGTCATTGTCCTTACAACTAATAGTCTTCATTGCATTGCTTGTGTCAGTGCACTCAAAATTGCTGAACAGCTTGTCAAACGATTCATACACCCATTTTGAAAACCCTATTTTGGAGGAGTTCCCATGAAAATCTCCATAAACTACATGTCTCAGGTGAACCTTATCTCACACTAATGAAAATTGGTGTGTGTCACTCCTACTTGCAACCAATGAAAAGCCTCTCCTACCCAGTCACAGGTGAACCGCGGCACAGCATCCCCCACTCCACAAGTACATATATACTGCAATGTAAACCAACAGACAGGATTGGCATGAGGTGCATACTGAATCTACAAAACAGCAGAACATGGAACGTCAGCCTCGTGGAAGAGGAGTGAGGATCGGTGGAGGACGAGGACAAAACCGGGTGAGAAGAGGCCAACCACATAGACACGTTCCTGACGAAATCAGGGCAACACTTGTGGATCATGTGATAAACCATGGCCTCACAATGGCCGAGGCTGGTCGAAGGGTGCAGCCAAATGTTGGGAGAACTACTGTAAGTTCTATCATCCAGACATTTCGTCGGGAAAACAGGTGAGCACACCGTAATCTAGTTACAGTATGCAGCACAAACTAATTTGCTCTGCACTTTCATAGTCATACAGGAGACTTGCATTAGGACATGACCTTACAGATCCTTACACATAGACGTACTGTAACTGAAGCGCAGACTTGGCCCAGGTGTGGCATAGTGTGCTGTGGTACAATACAGTAATGCTGTAAAGAAAGGAGTCTTGAATGATAGTCCTGTGACAATCACTGTAAGCATGTTTGCGCTTACATGTGTGTGTTTTCCCATCTGCATCTCAAAAAGGACTGCCAGACAACCTAGAGGAGGTGGAAGAGGTCGACTTATGACTCCGCAGCAAGAGGAAAGAATTTGTGCAATGGTGGCTGCAAACAACGCTTTGAGACTGAGAGAAATACAAAGAACTGTCGTAAACGATGACACCATCTTCGGAAATATTCAGTCAATATCAATTTCCACCATAGACAGAGTCCTCAGACGGAATGAAATGTCCATGAAGCAATTGTACAGAGTGCCATTTGAACGGAACAGTGATCGAGTGAAGGAGCTCCGTCACCAGTATGTACAGGTAACACATGTTCGCATATGTACCTCTGTTCACTGTAACAGTTTAGGCCATGTACTCAACCTACATTTATGCATGTTACTGTAATCCTATGTACAATTCCAACTGTACAATCTGTTCTGCCAAATGCACCATTACAGACCTGTCTGATTCTCATCCTTTGTAAAGCATATCCTGGAGTTGGAGGCCAGGGAACCCCTGCACATGTTTGTATATCTTGACGAAGCGGGATTCAATCTCGCAAAAGGCAGACGGCGTGGACGGAATCACATTGGTGAAAGAGCCACCATTGATGTCCCAGGCCAACGAGGAGGGAATATTACAATGTGTGCCGCAATCTCAGAGAATGGTGTTCACACCCATATTCCTCGTATTGGTGCATACAATTCACAACACCTGTTGGCTTTTCTGGATGCTCTTCATAGGGACCTGATCCCACAAAATGGAAGGGATGATCCTGGTGACAATCGGACAATGTATGTAGTGGTTTGGGATAATGTAAGCTTCCATCACTCTGCTGTAGTCAGGCAGTGGTTTGCAGCACACGACAGGATGCTTATGGAGTTTCTTCCTCCTTACAGTCCATTCCTGAATCCAATTGAGGAGTTTTTCTCTTCCTGGAGGTGGAAGGTATATGACAGGCATCCACATACCCAAATGACCCTGCTAGCAGCTATGGATGCAGCTTGTGATGACATCACAGCAGAGTCCTGCAGAGGGTGGATTCGACACTCCAGAAGATACTTTCCCCGATGCATCGATAGAGCTGACATACGCTGTGATGTTGATGCAAATATGTGGGCAGACAGACGGGAGCGTCTAGATATCAATGATTGATATGCAGCAGTGTCTGTTTTTCAGTTTGTTTTTTTTGAGTCGTAACTACTGCAGTGAGGTTTACTGTCTAGGTGAGTTTGTTTGCTGTAAAATGTTTGATTTACTGTATTTCCCCAGTTTGCACAATGCTGTGAACAGTTTCAATTAAATATTATCAAGAGTGCATATGGAGTGTCTTGATTGTCCTTTACAATTTATGGTTTTCAACATGCCATGCATGCGGTCCGGACTTGACATGTCATTGGGAAGCACCTACAAAGACATCCGTCACAATGGGAACATGTTCAGACCATGTGATTTTGTGACCAAAGGTGCTGGTCTAATGACTTGTAATTGTGACAGCCCTGACACTTTGTTTGGTATCAGTACTTGCTTTTGATGAATGTATTGTCTGTTTTGCTCAAGGGATTTGTTGTTGATGCATTGACAACTTATTTTGGACACCTGACTTTTCTTTTTGATGGAGTGACTCACTTTTGCAAGTTATCCACCATGTTTTGCAGTTTGCACTAATTGTTTTGAGAAGTGCCTTAGTAGTGGTGGAGAGTTCAATTCTGTTGTGAGAAATGCACCAAAGCGACTGAGAAAAACTGTAAACCTGCTTGAAACCTGAACTAAATATTTCTGCTGTCATAAAAGATTACTGTTCGTTGTTTAATAACAAGAAATATCACTACATGACACAGACAGTGGTATACTTTTTGGTGGAAGATTTCCTTTCCCCCCCACAGCTCTCAATTTAATCAGCAGTTAAGAAATTGGACAGAACAATGCTGTTTTTTTTTTTGTTTGTTTGTTTTTTGTCATGTGAAACAGCAACGGGAATATTGACAAGGGGAAACTAGAGTGCAACATAATAAAGTATAAAACTACAGTGCTATTTGAAATTAAAACTCAGCGACAGCAAATGCTGCAAACAACTGCATGTAAAACTGTGCTTTTTTTAGCTGTGAGGAGACGCCTTCAAATCAAGGAACATCAACAAAATGAAAAGATAGACAGACAGACAGACAGACAGACAGATAGATAGATAGACCATCTCAGTTCATGGTTTAAGTGACTGTGAATGTGACTTGTTGAAATCAGGCAGGCTGGACTTAGTATTTCAGAATATATTGATCTACTGGGATTTTTCTGCATAACCATCTCCGGGCATATCTGCATGCACAACAGGCATAACTTGATGCAGATGGGCTACAGCAGCAGAAGGCCATGCCAACTGCCACTCCTTTCAACTAAAAAAAGGAAATAAGTTCACGCAGGCTTACCAAAACTGTACAGCAGAAGATTTGAAAATGTTTCCTGGTCTGATAAGTCTTGATTTCTGCTGTGACCTGTCACAGCAGAAATAGGGTCACACTTTTGCATTACATTGAAAGCTTGGAGCCATCCTGCCTTGTAACAGTTCAGGCTTGTGGTGGTGGTGTGGTGTGCAGAATATTTTCCTGGCATGCTTTGGGCCACTGAGTACCAGCTGAGCATCGTTTAGATTGCCACATAATGTCTAAGCATTGATTCTGACCTCTGTGACCACTCGCCTTCTGATAAAGTTTACACTGCTGAACCTTCTGGTAAAACCACAGAACCCTAATGTTTGTTTGCAGATTCAAGCCAACCCTAATATCTTAACAGTGACTATCTTCAATTCATATTTATCACCAGATTACCAGCACACAATTTAAATGTTTCACTAAGCAAGAGAACAACATCTTCGGCAAAATCTTTCTCATATAGCTAAGTTGGAATGAGGTATTTCATAATAATTAATAAACCTTATAATTATTCAGCGAAGCTCGGCGGGTGTCATAAAGCTAATAATAAAAACCAGCAGTGGCCATCATCTTTCACCCACACGGTTTAATTCTTAGCACTGTCTAAGTCTGATTAAAGCACTGCAGTTCATTGCTATGCTTTTCAATACAATAACTGGGAGCTGTGATAAACAACTTTTTTAATTGCAAATGCCTGGAGTGTGACCAGTGTCAGAAGTTTGCATTTTGTATTAGCATGCATTTCCACTGCAGCATTGTTCGCCTCACCTAACAGATGGCGAAATGTATGCCTGGGCTATTCAAGACATGAAATGCTGCTTAATTAATTTAATAATAGGCTGTTTGGTTTACTTTTTCCATGTTTTTTCTCTTTCTTTCTCATGGATTTGTTTGAACAGTAGCTTTCTTTGCTACATGGGCTGCATTCAACATAGTCTTTTATGAATGTGAGCACAAGCATCACTAAATATTCATTATGTAATCATTATTACCATCTTCAACATCCAATACATCACAAGCTATCCCTTCTCGTGAGCCCATAATTGGGGTCTGCAGTCTAGTGGGCTCTGGGAGACTCTCCGTCTCCAATTGGTTGATTGGTCTTTGGTGTCTTTGGTGCTGAATATTGATCATCAATGATCAATTACCCTTTAAATGTGAAGCAAAATGAATGTGCAAAGACAAAGAAGAAGAGGCTCAATCTTTCTATTGAGTTTTAATCACTGTGACAAAATACTGTTTTGCCCCCATTTCCATGTGTGAATAAATCAATGATATAAAAAGAGAGAAGGCAATCAGTCTCTTTTCTCACCCTGTCTCCCTCTTTCTCTCACTCGTCTCCGTCTCTTCCTTATAAATTGACTGGCCTATGACTCCTTCCATCACTGAGATTCATTTTATAGTATACTTTTACAAGAAAGATATCTTGGCTTGTAATAGGACAAATATAGATTTTATAAGTTTGCAGTGTATATGGGTGGAAGCATCCTCCCTGCTGTGATAAACACCATTTTGTAATATGCATTTCACCTTGAAAATGTTTTGCTGCATCATCACTGTACCATAAACAACAATTTGAAGCAGCCTTATCATTCCACTTCATAAAAAATACAAAAACTGAAAATAAAACATTGGGTATCTTGATAACAAAGCCCCATCCTGCTTTCAGCTTTCATGAATATATGTATTGAGGGAAAAAAAGACAAAAACTGTTGTGTAATACAAGGACATTATGAAATTGCCTTCACAGCAAACTAACAAATGGCTTCAGGCCCTTTATGCCACACAGTGCGATGCAGGACATTCATCTGGCACACATGCATATGTAAGCATAGATTTTAAAGCATGTGCACACAGACCGTCCATGCAAAAACTCTCTGTCTCATTCCTGTTCTCATTTCAACAGGATGCCGCAGAGGAAAACAAAAAGAGAGACTCATAACCTCTGCTGTGGCTAGTCTTTGTAAATTGTTCCCTTTAAATTATTCACCACCAACATATTTGTCAGCCAGATCCTGGTCTGCTGTAGAGGCTTTTAAATATTGAAAAGATTTCACATCTAATAACAGCGGTGCACGAGCTCAACTCCAAAAAGTAACTATTAGGCAATCCGTGACTTATACACAGGTTTTGTCAGCAAAGCTCTAACAACAGAAGAGGATCCCGCTGCATATGTCAGCATCACACCCAGTCACACCCAGTGCAGCATTAGAAGTGGTAAACAGCGTGAGAGCTTCCCATTGAATCTACCTCCCACTCAGATTCTCTCTGCTTGGGTTTCTGACATTACACTGGTGGGAAACAGGGGGGTGGGGGTTAGAGACACTGTGCCCCCGCACTCAAGAGACCCATGAGTTCAGGACTGGCTCTAATTGTGGTTGCAGACTGGTGGAGGTTTTGACCTTTACTGATTTATTTACATACAAACATCTCTCATCGAGATGTGGATGGTCATCTTCCCGGTGAGAAAAGATCCTCTCATAACTAAAGGCCTTTTTTTCCTTTCTTTCTTTTTTTTTTTACGAGCTAATATAACAAGCACTGAGACACGCATGCCAGCATTTGCATGCTCTAGCATACACACAGAAACTCAGGCTTACAAATGCGCACACACTGGAGCAGATTCTGAGCAAAGTCATTTGATGTATATATATATTTTTTACAGGCCATAGTTAAGATGAATTAATTAAATGGACTAGTTTGGGGTTACATTTACATTTTTTCTCAAAGGAACATCTTCCTCAGGACATAATCTTTGCATTTTATTCAGGGATAACGATAACATCACTTCTTGCACAAACCCCAGTGAATATATTCAAGGTTGCAGGGAGGTCGTTAAGTAACGCTGTCTATTGGTCTGATGCAATCCCCTCAAACAGGAATTTCAACTTTTTTTTTACTTTAAGTCATTTTGTTTATTGTTCAAGTTGACTTCAGGATGAGGATGAGGCCTAACTGTCCTCTCCACAGAATTTTAATTAGAGGCATCCATTATGTTATCTCATCCGTACCCATGGATAAAACCTTAACTGATAATATCTATTATTAAGAATACAGTGCTCACTTTATCTTTATCTATATTTAAATTTAGTTTAAAATTTAGTTTAACTATAAAAAAGTAGATGTAAGCAACACAGACAAGTTTATGTCAGTCCTATATACCTGCTCATTACCAAAACAAATATTAGATAACCTTTATTGAGAGGAGTAGGCCTGCATGGAGCTCACTGAAGCAGGACTAAACATAAAGAAAAAGAACAACAACATTTTATGCTGTGTGTATTAGAAACATTACAAAAGCAAATGGCTGCAGCTTACTTTAAATAGTCAATACAAGTCAAACATTGCTATTTACTCTGCTCCTGTTGAAATGCAGTGGAAAATTCATTCTCCTTTGACATCCTTGCCGAGGTCAACTTTTTCAGCCTAAACCAAAATTCAGTAATGTATTGGTGATTGAAACTTACTGGAACATAACATTGCAAAATAGTGCAACTTGTAAATTTAGCTATTATATAAAATTCAGTTTTGTATTGTAACGCAAAACAATATTCCCAGAAATGGAAAATACAACTCAAACATAGCTAATAGCCACATTAGCGTTGTCAAGAGTTGACTAGATCCTTTTAAGAGTCAGAAAACTGTTAGTGAAGCATTTTTCTGTGTAACGTCTAGCGTCCTTCATCATGTCCTCTCTGTCTTTGATTTGAAGTTTTAAAAGGTTCGGTGTAAAACATGACCTGACACTTCTGATTAATATCATGTACGTATTGCAATTATCCTGTATTTAGCTGCTGAATCGTCATTAAAGAGCGTGTGCCTAATTTAAAAGTTTAGTAAGAGACATGCCATGATGACAAATTGAATATTGGTCATGCAAGGAACAATGTAATTGGATCCGGCAGATATTTTGCAAAAAATGATTAATTCATGAAACTGCGGCTTATAATGAGATGCAAAGAAACACCATCTTATGCCGATAAAGGCCTGCAAAAGTCTAATTACACAAACACAACAACGAGGCTCAGAACATTAACTGGATCTTTGTGTCTGCCATCTAGAATTCTTTGCAATCGGTTAAATTAATATTTTATCTTTGGTGATCTGACTTGTGAAATATTATACTGATCCCAGAAATAAGTCAGAAGACACAAACTGTAATCTGCAAAGCCTCGGCGCAGTTTGGCAGCAGAAATGGAAACAATGTCTCAGCGTGTTACCTGTACAATAGAAAAGTTGTTCATAGAAATTGGATTTTAATGACGTGGCTTCCACTTTATTTTGTGTACTGAAATTGGAATTTTACAAACAATGATGAGTCATCTTGCACTGTGGTGCACAGAGAACAACCTGCTGCTCAGTATCAACAAACCTAAGGAAAATGGAAAAAAAAGGAGTCTAAGACACTCCTGTTTACATCAATATTAGGTTGACCAATTTATATCAATATCACACAGATGATGTCATGGCCCACCCAGTACAGAAAGCTTACAAATAACTGTTTAATAAAATTATAGAAGACCAGATTTGTATTAGATAGAAAGCATCATAACTGCTGGAGTGTAACAGGTGATGAAAAGTATCCAGAACCACCATCTACCATCTGGAAAACAAGAGTATCTGCTGCCATACCAGGAGACTGTGGAGTGGTTTCTTTCCTCAGGCTGTGAGATTACTGAACTCATCTTCCACAGTTTCGCATTGAAAAATAACTGTGTAGTGCAGTAACTGATAAGATACAATAGTCTGAGAACATTTTGCTAAATGCTGAAATGACAAGCAGGAGCCAGTAGATATCTTACGGTTTGTATTCTCAAAATACTTTGCAGCACTGTATTATACTGTGATTTCCTGTATGCCTTCACATTGTGTCTACAAGTTTAATATCTGAGCCATGAATGGAAATTAAATAATAGCCCCTTTCATTGGTTTTAAAATCTCCACTGGCAAAACCCTTGATTCATCACTGCTTTGGCTGTTGCAAAAGTTGTACTCAAAATCATTTAAAATGCATTCTTGATAACTCTGTCTGTTCCGATGAGACAAAACCAGAGCAGATGAAAATTAACAGGCAATACACTGAGGATTTCTCCAGCATTGCTCACCCACCATGTGTGGATCAGCCACAGGGGACAAAGTGAACAGCAATAAAAGAAGATGAGTGAGGGATCTGGATAAGTCACCCAGGATCACCCCATTATATGAGCTATTCCTTTTTAAACCCTCATCAGCATACCAGGGATTTCCAGTGGAGCTTTACCACAGCTCAGACAAGACGACAATCTCCCAGGAGAAAAAAGTGATTTTTTTTTCACTGCCACATGATGCAGCTGCCACTTATCAGCTCATGAAAAAAGAGGCTTTTTCGTTTATAAGATTTAAGAAATACCAGAGGCAACACCTAACATTTAGGTCATATCTACACTTGATTCCTTTTATGTACAGCAAGTGATCTTTAATGTAATTTGCAGGCAACTGTTTATCTGCAAATCCTGAAACGGTGTTGGTGTGTACAGAGGAGAGGCCGAGTGTACAGTGGATATGGAAGACAAAACAGTATAAAGCTGCCTGTTGAGGGAGAAAACGATTCTGTCTCAGACTCACTAAAATCTGCAGAGATTTGACCATACTTTCCTTCCTCTGTTCGGATTGTAAGCCATTTTCCAAAATGCGTGAACACTTAAGTGAAAGCTGTCTCCTCCCAGCCTCAACTTATCCTCCCAATTCCCTTCAACTACAATATGTGCTTTATTAATCACAAGGCTGTAGCATGGATTGCTTGTTCTAGTTAGATGTCATTCCTTCGGTCAACTGGTGTAAACAAGACACACACACCCCTTAAAAAAAAAGCACCTAGCTGTGCAAAATGCAGCACTCATGGAGAATTGAAAGCTATAAGGAGCATTGCAACTTGTTTACTTCAGGTCTTAGAAAAAGTTTTGCTTGGTAAGTTCATCCAGCATCCAGGATTTCTGGCCGAGCAGGGTTTGCATCTGAATACCTGACTGTTCTTGCTAAATATTTTAGGTGTTCACTTTGAAGAGAGAGGAGCTGATGACCAGACAAAAGTCCTTGCCACATGCTTGAGGTGAGATGAACTTTAGACATCTAACACAAAAGAAAAGAGGCACTTAAATATTGATCGGCCTTCTTGAGAGGAAAAGGATGTGGTTGACAGAAGTCAGCAGAACAAAACCCACAGATAAATGTTGCATGCTTCCTTTAATCACGTCAAAAATAATGAAATAATGCTAGCCATCAGTGGAGGGACGTCACTGCAGTTAAGTAACTTAAGAACTGGTCTATTCCCAAGTCTCTGAAGGAGAAGTACTGCTCTGCTGTCTTTAGTTGCACTTATAAGTTCATGAGAAGTCCAGATGTTGATCAGTACATGTTCTGGCAACTGGCCATTGATGCATCTAAGCATAAGGAATTTGTGCTGTCATGTTTCATTTGTTTTCCAGAGCAGCCACTGTCAGCATGGATGAAGGTTTGATGTCCTCAGATGGAAACTTGACAGGGATGCCAAAAAACTTTTTTTCCTCCTATAACAACTGACCATCTGTTTAAGCATGCCACCTGGCTAAAGCTTTCAAATTGAAATGTTGGAATACGATGGGAGACTTACTGCTTTATTTGGAACGACCTTTATTTGGAACAATGGGGTTGGATTCAAACAGAAGTACACAAAAGAATGCTTTTCTTTTCTGCTTTTCTAGCCAGCAATTACCAGCTGAAAATCACAACAGGAGTTGGCAGACTTTATCAGCTGACTTACCAATTAAGTTCCTAGCTGAAAAAGCTGAATGTCCAGCTGGTAATGGTAAAGTGTGGATGTGGTAGTCATGAATGGGCCATTTCATTACACATTCTAATTCTACAAACTAATGTAATTAGTTTGTTTTGTCTTTCCTGGATTAATAGCAGCTATACTGTACGGAATAATGGCTCAGTCAACCGACTTCAGGTGGTCACAGGCCTGGTCTCTGTCTTCAAAGCAACCATTTCTAAGGCAACAAATTGCAAGTTAAATGTTAAATGTTCACTTTGTTGGACAAGCAAAATATGTCAGATTAGAGCACAGTTTAATCCATTCCTCACACTTTTGCTGTTGTGTTTCTGATTTTGTTTGCTAAAAACAGACACTATGCTTGAAGTATCACTCTTACGTCACTCTTGCATGAGCAGAATTACAAAGCTTGACAAGTCGGCTCAGCTTACATTGGTTAAGCTATGATTGGACAATTCCTCCTCAGGGCAGCGATTTACTGAACATTCAGTTGCTTACTAGAATAATCTCTTTTTCCCCCTCTGGCAACTACAAGTTTCAATCAGTGTTCCACAGTACACTTTATATTACTAATTCATTTGTCTGAATTGTAAGTGTACAAATTAGACTCTCTGAGCCATTTTAGTTGCTCAACTCTACAGTATTGAGGGAAAGGCACGAGGGGTAATTGAAGCACAGTGGGCTAAACCACAGACTTTCAGAGCAGGAGTAAGGTACAGTGGAGAACCTTTATTAATTCTCTGTCAGGTAAACAGACCGCAGCGGCGAGACCTGGGTGCAGAGGTAGATGTCATTCTGACAAGCAGCACAGGGAGGAACAGAGCAGCACTGCTGGGATCAAGAAGCACCTGCTGCTCTCAGAAGAGCTCTTCAGCAGCACGGAAATATTGAGAAGGAAAAAAAAACAAAACAATAAACTTGTTATGCCGTGAACAAACAATTCTGGCTTAGCATTTGAGTAGCGCTCCTAATAATGGCTTGAAATGTGTTTCCAATTCTGTCTCTACTGAGACCATAATCACATTATGCGTAACATTTTCGCCTCTGAATACAACTGGCCCTCTTACCTGCACAGTGGGACATCACGATGTGTGCGGCTCAGTTTGCAAATACCAACCCCGCTCCTCTCTTTCAACCTCTCAAACATGGGTGGCACACACACACACACACACACACACACACACACACACACACACACACACACACACACACACACACACACACACACACACACACGAAAAAACATTTCAAACTGTTACACAAACTATGTAATTGTGAAGTTTTACTTATCAACTTGCAGAGTACAAGTTGAGCCGTTCTACCAGATACATCAATTATATAGAAAAAGTTCAGTCAAATGTTACCTGAGAAACCACACAACAGCCACACACTAGCAAAGCAGAGACCTCACACTTAAACATGGGTCACTTCTGAAATTACAACTTACTGAGGCAATCAGAGTTCTTTCCCCAAATTGTGATTTTCCAAGTGCTATATGTGTTCCTTATGCTTTCTGGACACACCATCTAAGTGGGCTAAGTCCTATCAATTCCTCAGTCTCATCAACTAGAACCACTTCTTTTTAACTCAGCCAGTGGCATTGCACATGCATCACGGCTTCCATAAAAATTAAAGTAGGACGCCTGCCAGACTCGTGCCTGTAGAATCCCTAAATGTTACATTAGCACTTCTATCAACTCTGCCATTCTAAAGAAAGAAACAATGTAAGCAAAGGCAAATAATGAAAGCGGGATAATAGAGATAATTATCCAGATTGCATGGTAAAAGATAATTGCTTTTTTATAGTGCTCAAATAATCTAGTTATATTTTACAATAACCATTTTCCTGCAAACCTTTGTAGTGTAGACATGAAAAACAAAGCATGTTCCTCTCGCGCACTCAAGCTATTCATGACATTATTATAGTATTGTTGTACTCCACTGATGGAAGGATTTATATTTTGTGGGGGGTTTTGTTTTTTTTAGGTATGGGCACAGTGGGACTGTGGTTAGCACTGTTGCCTCGCAGCACGAAGGGTTTCCATGTTCTCTGTGTGTGTGTGTGTGTGTGTGTGTGTGTGTGTGTGTGTGTGTGTGTGTGTGTGTGTGTGTGTGTGTGTGTGTGTGTGTGTGTGTGTGTGGCTTTTCTTCAGGCACTCCAACCTTCAAGCACAGTCCTAAGCAGAGCTAGTTATATTAAACAGTGATTCTAAAATTGGCCATAGGTGAATGGTTGTCTGTCTCCCTATATTAGACTAGCCACCTGTGCAGGGTGTGGGTCTAGCCCAGCAGGGCCTTAAATTGGATAAACAGGATGGATGGACGGATGGATGAACATGGATAAATGGATGGATATTTTCTGGGCCGTAATTGCAATATCTTCAAAGGCTTACTAATAAACTTATTTACAAAAGAACCAAGAGAAATTGGACTGGAAAAGAGGTGCACTGAGGATAATGGAAATTGGAATTATATTCATATTAGATGAATCTACATTTCATTACTTACTGCCAATATGCAGCGCCAGTGCAGGGAAAGGGCGCCTGACTTTCATGCAGTGAGAGCACACATACCACACACCTGAATTTAATATTTAATTTTATAACTTTAACTTCAATATTTCTTAGACCCTTAAAAGGACAGTTCACTTTAAAAACTCCCATGGGCTGTATGGTTATTTAAAAAATACATTATTTTGGCATTTGTTCATAGTAGAGTCATCTTTCTCTTCTATTTGTATATTATTTCACTTACACTGACATAGTATATGATTATTTTAAGACATGTTAAGGAGACATATCTACTTTGACTAAAAGCTCTTGCAGCAATTGATGTCAAACACCTTTCAGTGTAAATTAGAGAAATGACAGAATACATGTTAGGTCATTCCTTCAAGTCACATGATAAAAAGACCGATTTCAGATTTAAATCACCAACATATTCACACCAAAGACAGCCCAGATTACAGATATCTACTCACAATCTACCCTAATAAAGCTAAACATACATTGTAAAGTCAAAATCTTTTCACTGATACCACTAAAAGAGAAGATTTGTAGATTAAGATTCTACAAGAGGGGAAAACCTGGTAATAGCGGTCATTAATCAGTGTAATGTTTTTTTCATAAGACACCAAAATGCCTGATCCAGACTGAAGTTTTTCAAAAACATTGTTATATCTAAGTAAAAAAAAGAAAACTGGAAGTAAGTTGAAAACTTGCATTGTTATTATTAGTGTGACTTCAGCAAACATGGGTAGCAAAACAATAAGACAAAATGAGGGCCTGAAATGCACTGCAAACCTCTGGTTAATGGACCCTCATGCTCCATGAATGATTGTCTTTGATAGTGGAGAACACTATTACACACTCTCTGTTTCCATTCTTCAACACAAAGAGCAGGGGAAAGGTTGAGCAGTGTGAGAATGAGAAAGAAGAAAAGTCATTGGTTCTTGCTTTAATGCTCTTTGTTCCAGTGCATTTTAAAATTAAATGTAATGGCATGCATTTTACAGTGCGTTGTTCATTTTCCACTTTGCTTCTTTATAATACATCAAGTATTTTCCTAGGTATGTTTTTTTTTTAATGGCTGCTGCTGTGTACATTTTTTTTTCACTAAGCCACATAAAGTAATACATTTAATGATTCAACTCAGACTCTCTGTGATGGATTTTTTGCATCTCAGCAGAAAAAAAGAAACACAAAATACTGTTAAAAAATACACACACATGGCCCCAGTTTTCTTCAGTCTATGCTCAGACCCAGTGCATGGACTAGCATGGACTATCTTGAATCAGTGGAGAGTAATGCACCTATAATGCCCCTGTCACGCACCTCTGCCTATGGAGTGGAGTGGAGAGATTGCAAGATGTCTTTAGGTTCTCTGGTTGTTTGGGAAGATGCTAAAAGCATCAGTCATGTGGAATTGCATTAAATCTGGATTCTCTATTAATGTTTTGTTTTGTTTTTTGTTTTTTTTAGAGAACTAGGGGAAAGAATGGGTATACAAAAATACAAAGTGCACTCAGAGATGGAATTTAGGTCTAAAAAGCTCAAACTGGAGCAGATTATGATGCCTATCATCTTACTAGTGTGCTCTGAAGACATTTTTCATTGAAGTAAATACATGTCCCACAAAATCCCCCTGTATTTTGATTTACAGAGGATTTGGGGAGTTCTAAAGGGATTATTCTCCATTAGCAAGTCCTCCCAGGTAAAGAGACTTAAAGAGAGGGAGAGAGAGAGCGAGAGAGAGAGAGAGAGAGAGAGATCTACATTTGACAGGGCTTAAGTGTTTAAGTGTTTGCATTCACTGTATCCAAGACAGTTATGAATTCACTTTTAAGGTCTTATTCATAATATGCAGCTAATGCTCAGATTAAGTTTCTGCTTAAATCATTTTATCTTCATACATGACAAAATGTTTATAAAATGTGCCTGATGCTAATCGTATACTAGCTATTATACCTTAAAATATACTTAACAGAAACTTGTGTAAAAACACCTAAAATATTAAGATGACCTTAAGCAAGCATCTTGTTGATAAATGTTGATAGGTTAAATCATGATATATGTTCATTAATGCTGAAATTGTGCAGTACTAAAACTGCACTACAAGGACACCCTCTTACTACTGTGTCTTACTAATTGTTATCAGAAAGATTACATGTTTGGTAGTGTTTGCGTGTGTGCATGCCTGTGTGCTGTTCTGTCTGTGAAGACAATAGCCCAAAATGTTTTGAATGCATTCTTAAAAACATTTTAGTGGTATGGAGAAGGGTTGTATTAAAGGTCCATAAAAATTTGGCTCATGTCCACCAAGGTCTTCAACGTAATGATTTATTGGTCGAAAAATGACAGAAAGCCTTATAACTTAGAGAGTAGGATTTTTAGAAGTATGGGTATTCTGTCAACAGAAAAATGTCACATTTGACCTCTGACCTCTCCTTCAAGGTTAATTGCTTGATCTGAAGTCCGAAGCGATGATAGCTAAAAGGAGCTATTTAAAACTATGATTCTTACTGCTGTTGTTTGTATTAACAACATGTAGGCATAAAGGGAATGGGATGTATGGTAATTCTCACTTTCATGTTAGTTTGACCTCTTTTTCAGGGTCAAAATTTCTTAAAATTTCTTTCATCTTTAAAACAACGCATTAAATTTAACTGCCTAGAATTATAGTTTGTCATATTTGACCTCTGAGCTCACTTTTATATTTCAAATCTTTTCTGTCAAGTTCTTTCAAAAATGCGTTATAACCCTAAAGGAAAGTATTGTCGGGAGAAAGAGAACGAGCTGTTCAGTCAGCAATACACTGCAGTATAATATATAATAAGCTCAAGTTATTCAAGTCCAGTTATTCATAAATCAATATTATCAATATTATCCATTACTCCTACATAATTTTTGTGTAATTAAAGTAAATATTTGTCATGCTACCCTCATTTGATATTTACTGCTGTACAAAAGACTTAAATTATATTTAAAGAAAATAAAGGGAAAAAAGCAACATATAGAAAATCCAATACAGTTCTGCCTAGGCAGAGATTTGTGATATCTGAGAGCATCTTGCTACATTTGTATTCTACTGCTAACTGCATATTTGGGGAAGCACAGTTGCCTGGATTGTGTTTTTCATTAAAATAATTTTCAAGTGAGGTGGGGGGGTAGCAAATGTACGGAGCACAGGGCTTTAATACTGGAGATCAGAAGTCACAGTTTCCTAGAGTTTTGATTTCGTCAAAAAAGAAAAGATTATGGAAGAAGACTGAATACTAAGTCCACAAGTATTCCCTGAAGTGCTGAGTGCCAAAAGATATTAACTCACACTGGATACTTTGAGTGGATTTTATCAGCGAAAAATGAGTTTGTTGAACATAATAAATTAATTTAGTTCCAGATCTCAATCCAATAGAGCACCTATGGCATGTGATGGATATTTGCATCACAGATGTGCAGCCGACAAATCTGCAGCCACTGCATACATGTCATGTTAATGTGGACCAAAATCCTGGCCTCCTCCCAGACCTCAATATTATTGAAGTAGTGTAGCACCATCTTGACTGAGAAAGAAACTAAAGACAGCCAACATCATAAGAAGAGCCTTGAATGTCCTTCAAGAAGCCTGGAATGCTTTCTGAAGAGTACTTAAAGAAATTACAGAAAATCTTGCCTAAAAGAGTTCAGACTTTGTTGAAAAGGGATTTACCCAAATATGGACTTTACAGTAAATTCATCAGAACTGTATGAATTCTGTTTTTGCATATGTTTCAATAAATGCCTGCACCTGTTTCCCATTTCCCAAACAAATATAAAGAAATGAGGGGTGGCTTGAGATTTTTGCTGCAGTTCTGTAGTTAAAGGTGGGTACAAGCAAGGGGTACTTAATAAAGTGTGAGTGCATCTAAATAAAGTTTCTAGGAAAATGTGACACAGCAGCATTATTTACTGTTTATGCCCCATAAACTTGGCTAGCAGGTAGCTCACATTTGGCTTCTCAACGTCAAGGTTTAAAATATGCATATTATACACAGTACGCTGCCCTACACAGCCGCATACAGAGTATACATTCCTGGAGGCTTTTCCACATAATACACTAATGGAATTTCTTTTTTTCAAGATCCACTTCAAATATCAGCTTAAAAATTGGAAGTTTGGACTTTGGGGGAAGTTCAGCCCAAATATCCCCAATTCATAATTGCTGTGTATAAACATAATCTCCATATCAATGACATTCAAATAACTTTCATGCTGGATTCATTGCAATCACTAAAGGCTTGTGGGACGTTTGTCATATGTGGCAGCTCTCCAAATAGTCCCTAATATTAGCCACAGGGAGAGGCTGGTGGTTATAATGAAGCAAGCACTTTGATGGCAGTTTAAAGATGTCAATGATGCAGGCGAGGCAGTGGTTTCTGAGTAGTATAGTCAGTTGAAAGCACAGACACTTAACACAACTCACATGTTAATCACCTAAAGTTAGTGCCAGTTAGTTCTACTCTGTCACGCCTGATGGGTTAATAAGAAAAAAAGAGCTGAATCTAGAATAAAAATAACACAGAGCGCACTCATATTTCAAGGATAACGTTTAAACCGGAGCATAAAGAGTTTTTGGCAGCAAGCATTTAGTTAGAGAAAAAGAGTGAAGAATATACAGCCACAGGTTGCGTTTGCAAGTGATGTTCATTTCCCTCATCAGCAAAAAGACATTAGGTCCTTGAACTGATGATGTACCTTATTTCAGCTCAAATGCTGATGAGTTAAAAGTGTGCATAGCGAGCATTAACATACCTGCAATTCACAGCATCTTAGTTGTAAAGTGTGAAATGTTCTTAATTTTAAACCGTTTATTGTTGTGCATTTTTAATTGGATGTGTCATTGTTTATTACAGCCAGCTGCTTAGAAAAGGCAACCGACTCCCCTTCAAAACTGAAAAGAAGATCATTTCAAAACACAGGTGGCGTTTGGAATATGAATGTTTAGTTTAATTCAGCCTCATACAATTCTCATCATGAGCTTCGTTTCTGAAATGAATGAAGCGGCCTTTTAATGTGAGAATTCAGCAGTCCTGCGTTTAGAGCGATAAGGTTTTCCTCGAAAAATAAAATAACTTGTTAAAATTAGACACCAAGTGACTGCATTTTGGCTGGACTGGTTAAATGTGGTATAATGCTCTGCCAGCACATTAAAAGATAAAGGCTTATGATATACAGCCGAGGCTTGCCTGGCCCTGGTTTTTAATAAGGGCTGACTATGAGCTGCTAAGATCTGTGGCTGTGCATTTCCTCTGGGACTGTGTTGTGCATCGACCCTATGCGCTGCCTCTGCATACACCAGTGACTGAGTCCTGCTTCCTTTTTCCTCCTCGCCAAGCATTAAATGTTCAGCGCTTGGTTGCATTACAGTTTATGGGATGGAGCACAATAATTACTGAAATTAGAAAATGAAAGCATTTCTCTTTATCATTTTTGAAAAGCATCAAATGAGCCACACATTGTTAGCTTTTTTTTTTTAACATTATTGTGCTATATTAGCCATTATTTTTGACTGCAGCTTATTGCAGCCGGATATACTCAACTTGCTCAATATACGCTACATGTTATGCTTCTGTTTTGCTATTCAGAACTAGGCCATGTATTTTTCAAAATAACTGATTAATATTTTTTTTTACTAATACCATTTTTGTCTTTCTTTCTTTCTTTCTTTCTTTCTTTCTTTCTTTCTATTCCCCAGATTTGTTCATACATGTTTTTTAACTGATGGCAAATCAAGATTTCAGTGACTATGAAGAGCTTAAAGTGATTCTGTTGTGCAGTCTCCACTGAAATCTCATTGAAGGCTTGGCTTGTCAGCCCATTTAAACCTGTTTGGACATTCTAGAATTTACTTCATCACTTGATAAATAAGAGAGGCTTAGCTTGCCTGAAGGGGGGACTGCTCCCTGTGCTGCATAATGTCAGGTACATCATGTCTTTTTAATGATAACACTTGTTTGCAAAACCGTGATGCTGACCATCATTAACCCAATTCTGTATTAGTCTGTGTATTTGGATGTGTTGTGTTTGCATTTATTGCACCTGCAATAAATAGTGGTCAAATTGCAAGAGGATTTTAGAGAAAAGCAGCCTCACTTTGTCTCCAATGGACAGCAGCCTTGCTCCACTGCTTTTCCAAATAAATCAAAGGAGCTTTGCATTTCAAAACATTTCAGGTTTGGCTGTTTGTATTAATTAGCAAGCATTTTAAAACTTACTTTCCTTTCATATGACATACATGGGTTTTTTTTTTCAGGAAATACAAGAAGTATAGAAAGTAAGGAGCCCTGTAAGGGACATCGGAGTAAAAAAAGATCGAAAATGTACTTTTGCGAGATCCTGAGTTACTTTTGCGCAAAAGTCCATGCACTTCCAGGTCAGTACTGAGACCTTGGAAACAACTATAGTGATGGAAGACACACAACCATGCAATTTTTATTTGGAGCTTGGCCTACACTATAAAGACATTAAATCAGTTCTTAGCAGGAGACACGTTTTTTATATAAGTGAGAGATATCTGAAGAAAGTTCTTAGTTTAAGGGGACACCATCATCGTGAGGCGTACTCTGACCTCTTTGTTGACTTGATTAGCAACCAGCTGCAGACTCTGGACAGCTCGAAGTACGATTTCCAGGATCTTGCAAAACCTTTGCAGGATCTCACAAAAGTAACTCAGGATCTCATTTAGTTCATCTTTTCTTTCCACCTTGAATGTCTCTGGCAGGGCTCTGTAATAATGTACATGTCATCTTTACATTCATAGGATCCATTGTGCTGTTAAATTCGAGTAAAGATCAGTGTTGGTCATTAAGATATTTTTAAAATTAATTTAAAAAATATTAAAAGGTTTGATCTGAAATACTTTTTTCATTCTCTATGAAGTATATGAGGGATGTGACCTTTAGAGGTAGGAGGTACAATGGTGAAAAAAATTTGGTTCATGCCACAGCGGCCATAAATTAGTAGTAAAACTGGTACTTCCCGACATCCTTTCCATGTTTCCATAATGTTTGATCCAACAGTTTTATTATTTTTTAGAAAATAGAAAAAAATTGTTTTAGTGGTTGATTGTCATGCTTGATTAACTTCTTACTTCTTACTTCTCAGATAAGTTTGGGTATAAAAATGTGAATTCAGTTTGTTATTTGTCTGACAAATCAATCAACAACCAACAATATAATATGATTATGATATAATATTTCTTTTTGCTTTAAATTAGTTTGAAAGATTTCCAAAAAATTTGCTTTTTCTTGATTTTATGGCAGGTGTTCTAATAAATTTGAAAAGCACCATGTTCATCTAAAAATGACAGGCTAAAGGGAAAAACATATGCTTTCAATCATATGAATAAAACATGTGGTAGTGTTTCTATCTTAAAGACATTGTTGTCGAGTGTGTAGTGCCTTTTCATGCATCATTATCGTCTGCACTTGTCAGTGTGATACTGATGTCATTTATGTTCTGTTCTGCTCCACTTCAGGGTCTGTTTTAAAGAAACTTACCAGCAGCTTTCACCTACAGGGTTTATTATTTCTTTATGACTGCTGCTCAAGCTCTGGCCCTTTGATCCCGCTCGCACATCTGAAAGTTTGTGTCTCTGCAGGATCAATAAAAGGTGCAGTGAAAGCTGCACTTTAGCAGCTAGGAGAGTGGATGGCAGAAGTGTCTGTCGAAATTGAAAATAGCAGATGTAGGATGAGAGAGAAAACAGAGACGCTTTTTCAAAACTCCAGACACCGACTTCATCAGCCTCCGTTCTGTCTCACCTGGAACATCTTTGGCGTACAGGATGAAAAAAGAAAAGATTGACAGATGAATGAAGAAACTTCAAATTCATCTTGAACATTTTTAAACAATTTTATGAGTGATCACATTCATAATTCACAATAATTGTTGCAATAAAACTGCTGTGTTTGCTTACGTGTATCAAATTCTTGTTATTTCAATATAAGCACACTGATGAGAATAAGATTTTGAGTATGCTTACAATTTATGCAATGTCAAGACGCAGCCCAATCAATATTGTTTTTTTCCACTGAGCTTTTTTTTTTTAAATTACTCATGACTTCTCCTGTTTTCTTTGAATATAAATCTCCCACTTTGCCAGAGAGTAAAAGAGTCCAACATGTGGTGAGCTGATCTAACAATCTTGCAGCCCCAGCAAGACCTAAGGGTTTGACATGAATAAAAAGCATATTTAAAAGATGACATTACATTCAAACACAGCAGAACTAGAATCAATTTATTATTCAGGAATGTTTCTGAATATACCTGATATCAGCTTATTTGTGCTTTAAGTTTCTTGCCATAAGCTTAAAGCAAAACTAAAAAAAATATACAAAATTACATAAAATATCTGAAAATGTATTAATATGGTACAATTATTGTCATGACCCTGTGCCTTCTCGGCTGACTCTGTATGGCTACAAGTGTTTTTGTTGTGCTGCATCTCCCTCTCTCCCCTTCCGCGCACTGCGCTCTACCGGGGCAGAGTCATGACGGCTCCAGCCCCTGGCTCGGACACCTGCAGACAATCATCTCACTCACTTCTTAAGGCGGCTGCTGAGAGTGCTTCCTCGCTGGATTATTGTGTAACACTCGTCAGTGTCATCACCTATCTGAGCCTTTTTCCGAGTTTCTGTCGTGCTACTACTTACCTGCCTTTCCTCTCTGTGCCAGATTTCTCGCCAGCCTGAGGACCGCCGTTCGGTGACCTAAAGACCGGAGCCCGAGCTACCTGAGCTTCAGTGGATTGTGTATATAGCCGTTCCCTTCCCGTGCCTGTGTTCCCCGGAGACCCTCTTCCTGTGCCCCCTCACTTGTATATACCCGCACCTGGTGTCTACGTGTAAATAAAATTGTGAACCTTAGTGACGGTCTGCCTCCGAGTCTCTCCTGAGCCTGACAATTATGGTTAAACACTGGCTTTGTTGATACAGATTCATTAATAAAGTAACAAAAAAATAGAGGAACTATATTTGTTGTATCCTTTGTCAGCTGATTAAGTGGGTTCTATTTAGCCATGGCAAACACTGCGCCTAAAGCTACTGGTGCTTTATAGCCAAATATTTTTCTTTCAGGGTCTGACCTTTTTAATTTATTATTACTGAAATAATACATTTGAAATTACACTGTATTAAATTACTGGAAATTCTCATTAAATCATGTGCAAATGAGATGAGAGCCCAAATATATATTATAAATATAAATCTAATTTAGGGTGGGCCATGCTGACATGATAGCTGCACACATCCATGATGCAAATCTCTAATTCCACCACAATCCAAAGGTGCTCCACATTAATGATCCTGCTTGAAGCTGCCATCAGAAGACTCATATATTTTGGTTATAAAGGGATGGAAATGGTCAGCAATAACATTCGGATAAACTATGGTCATGGAAAATACTCGGCTGGTCCTAAGCCGCCCAAAACACGCTAAGAAAATATCCTCCGCACTATTACACAATCATCAGTACTCTGAACCGTTGATGCAAGGCAGGATGGATCCTTACACCATACTCTTACCCCACGATCCACATGTCACAGCAGAAACTGAGAGAGTCAACAGAACACGCAACATTTTTCTCTTCTCCTAAATCAGATGTTAAATAATTATATAAAAATAAACTTAATCTGATGCCTACACATGTCAGCAGATATGTGTACACATAGTAACACACTTCTACAGTGCCTATAGCTTTGCCTGTCTGCCTTTTTTAAAACCCCTCATGCATTACACAGGAACACGTTGTATAATTCAGATGTTTTCTTGAAGGGAAAGTCCTTGAAGTTAAAATGAGTGATTTATGAGCCAAAATACAGTCTTTGGGTCTTGTCAGATGCTTTAAAGTATTATTAGGTTCTTGATTCTCTAAGAGCTCTTCCTATCTTTCCTTTGGTGTGCCAGAGGAAGAATTGATCTATACAAAAAAATCATTAAGTTTGATGAACTAATTTGAGTGTTCTGGGAAAGGGCATGCTTTCATCTTAGGGTCTGAAGTGTTGTGTTGTCAGGTCCTATAAATTATGAAGGAACACTATGTCCCCTGAAACATATGCAGAATTAATTACTACAATGTTTAAGGAAAATTGAAAAGGCAATGCTAGCCACCAGATGTGTGAAGCAAATGTAACACTTCTTCTTCAGATATTGTGACTTCAAATGAACGATTACTGGTGCTGACATCTCTCTGTTTATGCAACACATTGTATCATGCATCAAAAAGTAAACATACTCATACATGCGCACTGTAAACAAGCCCATTAGCCTACATCTTCACATCAGCTCTGTGATGATGTGAAAGAGGTAAAATGTTTAACACTGCCACAGTCTTCATTTAGGATGCAAGACGCATGCCAACATTTGCTAATTACCACTTTACATAAGCTCCAGCTCAGCTGATTGGGTTGTCAGCTGAGCTCATATAATGTCATAAACCAAATTCATACACAAGTTAAAAGTGTTACTTGATGACTGTTTCAGATAAGGGAGCATCAAATGATTGCACTGTATAAGGGCTGCATATGTGCACCACACTGCGTATCATGGGAATCTATCAGGAACGGCTCAAAACCACAAATGGTGGTGCAAGGAGAACATCGGGGCACTTTGAGTTATATGAGTTAGGAGATTTACAAGTACACCAATTTGTCCAACTGCTGAGATATTTTACTTTGCACCAGGCAACATTTAAATCCATGGTTCCAACATACTATCCTTAAAACTGCTTCCTACTTGGAATTTTGTCATTTTCATTGGCAGGTACCTTGAACCGTTTTTGCCATGAAGCTTTAAAGCAACATCAGTGAAACGGTGAAACCAAATATGTCAAGAAGATATTCAATCCCTGCTTTGAGGAACGAGTCTGAGGGGGAAATTTGGGGACACTGTGTGCTTTCTTTTTCTTTTTTTGTTTTTAGTGTCTATCTGCTGAACTGGATCCAAGAAGCTTGGCCTGCATCGCATTATCATTGTGAAGGCAGTCTCTTTTAGCCATTAACTCCATTCTGGATATAGTATTTAGTGTCTGTGTGTGGGTTTATGTGTGCACACACATGTATGGCATATGACTGACTGAACAGTGAGGTGATTTGCAGCCAAAAAAAGGAGCTGCAGTGATACTTTCTGGTAAGCTGTGGTTTGTTGGACTTGGAAAGAGTGTCCCTGGCTTAGACGCAGGATCAGACTGTTGTACAATTGATCTGTTTGACTGGAAATCCAAAACCTCAGCAGTAAAACATAGTCACAGTACACCGGAGCAGTGCACTCTTGGACAATGTTGGGGTCTTTATTTAACAAAAAAGCAGAGAAAGTAAGGCATTACTTATTTGCTCGCAGCAAAAATCTATTTCTTTCACTACTAATTACATTTATATTGCATTACTCTGCATCATGTAATCGCCAGGTAATGACAGAGTATAAACAAATGCATATGCCTGCATTTATATTCTGAAGAAATCATGCACAAGATTTTTGCACGTCAATATTTTTCCACATTTTTCACAATTTGCTGTAACTGCTATTTTATCTCACACACAAAGACAGCTACTGTATTTATCATAAAGGATAGGGTTGTTTTCTAGGAAAGCGGGTGTCCTGCACCTTCTCACAAAAGGAAGGCCATTAACCAGGATGACCTCAAAATGAACTAGTAACCTAGTTTGTGTAGCATAAACTATGACAGCAAATAAGAGCAATGCACATTCGTCTTGGAATGCATGTTGAGAAGTCATCTTTGAAGAAGCTACCAGCTGGGATTTATAGAAAAGCTGGTGCAGGGGGAATAACTATTCTTTGGACATTTCAAAACACAGATTATCACAACCACAGAGTTGTATAGTGTGAAATTGCTGAGTGGTGTAGTGGGAAGGATTCAGCACCTGAATAAAAAACAACAACAACACAAAAAAACCCTCAAAAGTGTTACTGTAAAATCATGAGACATATGCCTTCTACTCTTATAAAGTCTATGACAATAAAGCATTAGTTGCTTTGATAAAAGTGCTCTCGTGTTTTGAGACATATCAAACAACACTGAAGTGCAAGCTTTTAAAACTCAGCATAATGTAGTGTTGGTCTATATTTGCTGGCTTTTCCACTTGAAAAGTCATCAACTGAACTAAAAATATGGCTATAAAAATATGTCTATATTCTGTAACATATTTTAGGGTGTCACAAGCAAGAATGTTAATGCTACGCAGCTATATAAAACCAAAACAATGTAATAGGCAAAAACTCAAACACGCTACACTTGTCTTCGTTCTTCATCTCATCACAAATGAGAGTTTTCAGCTAGCTTATTTTCTTGTCTATTTATCCAGAATATCAGATGGGCTTAATGAAAAAACAACCAAACAAATCACAAATGTTTCACCGAGGCCAACTTTCAAATTAAAACATTCAGCTGGCACCTATCCAACAATAGATCAAAAACACAGAAGCTTCATTTTTGGCTTGTGTTTGGAAATCAACACCTGCATCACTGACAGTGATAAACCCACCAGCTGTCTTTCTCCTTTTCATCCCTCAGTACACTACTTCCAATGTTCAATTTGCTGGCTGTCTGCATTTGACACAAACGGCAGCCTTGAACTGCAAAAGAAAACAGGGACAGCAGGTCATATCTTGTTGAGCCAGTGTGTAAAACATTGATACTTTTGAAGTAAAAGACACACAAATGCCACTTTATTTACGTATCTTGATTTTTCGTGATATCACACATGTAACTCAATTTTTCTAAGGTCTCTATGTCACCAGGAAATACACCAGTAGATGCAGTTCTCTGTGTTAACTGTTAGAATCAAAGTTCTGGCCACATTACTCTACCGTGACATTTAGTACATCCCATAAGGGGCTATCACAGTCAACAATAGAACCCCAAAAGACAAAAGGTCAAATGGTTAAATGAATTCACATTGCTATCATCTACTGTTCTCTTGTTTGTAAGCACTCACTTGCCTAATGTCACTATTCAGTATCGCAGTAGAAAATGTGTGTTTTCTGTAGTGGCGTCGCAGTTTGAACGACATTTAAGATATCAAGAGAAACAATAAAGAAAAAATGAAGTTAGCTCCCAGTGTCGATTCGGGGAACATGCAGCCTCTCTACTTTTAAGATTAGGTTTAAAACTTTCCTTTTTGAAAAAGCTTATAGTTAGGCCTGGATCAGGTGACGGTGGATCCTTTCTTAGTAATGCTGCAATAGGCGTTATCTGCTGGGGGCTTCCCGTATTGCACAAGAAGATTGTTTCTTCTTTGCTCACCTGTTTTCACTGTGTTAATACACCGCTTTGCATTTAATCATTAGTTATTATTAAAATCTGGCTATCTGACATATTGTGTCCTTAGTCCTCCCCTAAGCCAGTAGTGGCAGATGGCTGACCTTCCCTAAGCCTGGTTCTGCCAGAGGTGTCTTCCTGTTAAAAGGGAATTTTTCCTTCCCTGTGTTTCCAGGTGTTTGCTCACAGGGGATCATCTAAGTTTGGGGTTTTCTCTCCATTACTGCAAGGCCTTTACCTTAAAATATAAAGTGCCTTGCAGCAACTGTTGTTGCGATTTAGCACTATATAAATAACGCTGAATTAATTTCCGACACTACAGATGCTTTCAGACATATATGAATTGAGGCTTAATTTATAATCCTTCCATAAACCCAGCTGTCAATGGGAGAAAAGTAGCATACACAGTGTAGAGGTCACCAGTCCATTAGAGGCCCAAAGCAGTTTTATTCATCACATCTGCAAAGTGTAGCAAAGACAAAAACTGTAATAAAAGCAATAATACTTTGTCTATTTTGGTTGTGGAATAAATACAGATTTTAACATCTGTGAAAGGGGGGGGGGAACCCTTTCACGGCACTGTGACATAATGTATAATTTCAGTTTTTACTGACCACGCAAAGTGCTTTAGACTACAAGCCAAATGCAACCATAACCATTCATTCACAGATTACTTTATTCTATTTACTTGAAAGACTTTATGTACCACATCCATGACCGGTTTAGAATCATCATAGCACCTGGAGGAAACTCTCCGAGGCATAAACGGTACTGCATATGTGATGGTTTCACCTGCCAGGGTGGTGTTTGCCTTCCATGATGAAAAAGCTTGAGAGAATTTTTAGGTCACATGCCTCATATAGCTCATGATGTATTTGCCTGTCTGATTTTATTAATACGCCAGCATTTCCACCTTGGTGAAGCGTAAAAATTTACCCTTCCATCATGGGTTTAGGAGTCATTTGTTTAGACAAGTTGTGATCTTTTTAAATTTCTGTCCCAAATGTGTGATGTTGCAGCAGGAAGATAATTCAGTGGAGGAAAGTAAACATTTTACATCTGTATAAAAAATACAGCTTAACAACAACAAAAAAGAAATGCACTAGCTTTGCATAGTTACTTTGACATACACCAAGGCATAGACATGTGCACCTTCTTCATTTAAGCACAAACTAAACAATTCAAAATGCAACACTCAGCTTCATTGTGAAACACTTGCCAGTGGTTGTGTGCATATCCCTGCAGCCTCAGCCAAGAGAAAGCCTATTTATCAGGCTGCTATTTATCAGGCTGCTAATCAACCTGATAACCTGCAGCTGTGCCTGCTGCCTGCCTGAGCCAACCTTCACTCTTTACCCCCAGCCAGTGTTATACCAGAGCCCTCTGCTACACTGTCATAATTCTCACTCTCGAGATTACAAAGTGAATCTTTAGACAACCCCAAAGACTTTTGTTATTTCACCAAAGCAAACAAAGTGTGAATGATAGAGAGATAGATGGAGATAAAGAAAAGAGCAGTTTTCAGATCATTGCTACAGGATAAATCAAGTCAGGTACCACTGACTTACGGTGGTACCTGACAGACATGAGCGCGACAGATAAATATGAAGCAACACCAGCTTGGATGTAGCCCAGTTTAACAAGATCTGCGTCAGGTCTCCGTAGCCTGTATGTTGGAATGTCGTACGGACTGGAGAAGTGTAGTTGGATGACAACGAAGAGAGGGAAGGTAGTCAGAACTACCTGACTACTTAATCATAGAACTACCAGAAGGCAATATTGACATTTACAAGTACCTGGGGATCCCACAGGCAAATGGGAACCATGAAGAGGCCGCTAGGAAAGCTGCAACCACACAGTGCCTGCTGAGGGTCAGGCAAGTCTTGAGGAGTCAGCTGGTAATAACAAGATCTGGGCTATCAACACCTACGCCCTGCTCGTGATCAGGTACCCTGCTGGAATAATGACATCAAGACCAGGAAGCTTCTGACCATGCTTGAAGGGTTTCACGCCATGTCCAGCACCCTGAGGTGTATGCTAAGCGGAAAGAAGGACGCCAAGGACTGGTGAGTGTCAGCACCACAGTCCAGGATGAAACAACAAACATCCACAAAATACATCAGGGAGATGGCCCCAACCAATCACAGGCAGCAGAAACCCAAGAAAGAGGAGGAACCTTCATGGAAGGATAGGCCCCTGTACCACCGGCAGATAAAGGAAGTGGCTGACATCCAGAAGTCCTACCAGTGGCTGGACAAAGCTGGACTGAAAGACAGCACAGAGGCACTAATCATGGCAGCACGGGAACAAGCTCTGAGCTTGAGCCTTGGGGTCTATCACACCAGGCAAGACCCCAGGCAGGCTGTGTAAAGATGACCCTGAACCAATCCAGCACATAACAGAAGGGTGCAAGATGCTAGCAGGCAGGGCATACATGAAACACCATCACCAAGTGGCCAGGATAGTATACAGAAACATCTGTACCGAGTATGGCCTGGAAGTCCCAAGGTCAAAAGGGTAAACGTGGGATGGTCGAGAATGACGGCGCTAAGATCCAGATACAGACGGACTAAATGGTGGTGGCTAACCAACCGGACAAGGTGGTGGTAGACAAGCAGAAGAAGATGGCGGTAGTGATCGATGTAGCGATACCGAATGACAGCAACATAAGGAAGAAGGAACGCAAGAAGCTTGAGAAGAGAGGGCTTCTGCTGTGTGTATCCACCGATTTTGCTGCTGCAATTTGCCTTTTAGGTATGTGTAAATGTTGGAGTCAGGTATAGATTTTATGTGTATACACACACAGGCATAAACTGATGGTACGACGCGACACTGAGCATGGGAAAACACAGGGCTTATCTACACAGGGTAGTAACGGGGAAATCGGCAACAGGAGGGAGACACAGCTGGGAGAGATCAGGGCTAACGAGACAGGGGGAACAAAGCTGCACATACTAACATCAGACAGGAACAAGAACCTTCAAAGTAAAACAGGAAACAAAACACACTTTACTAAGACACAGACAGACTTGACACTGACCAAAGGCTACTAAATGATAATCATAATCACAACAGTATCAGATCATAAATCATAATATAGAAAAACAGCAAGATAACTGAAACACCAAGTACCAGAGAAACATAAAGGAAAATCCATGATGCAAAAGTACCAAAACATAATGAACTCAAAATACTGGGTCCAACGGACCCAGAACCGTGACATTCAGATAATTATTTATTAAAAGCTAGATATTCTAAATGAGAATAAGAAAGAAAAGTATGTCTTTGTGCCCCCCTTTTCCCTGTTCATGCCCTATCGGCCCCCCTGGCTAAACTTTGCTAGATCCGCCCCTGCACAGTTACCAGTTGTCAGCTTCATAGAAAAGGATCCTGGTGTAGAAAGTAATATTAAATAAATTCTAACAACAGATTATCAAGCTGCTGTTCAGCCGCTGGTTTCCTCTTTCTGGCGCGAAGTGGGCGATAAACAAGAGAGACGGACTCGCGACAGAAAAGCCGATCATTAATCAGTTTCATGATTGAAGTAGCAACAGGAGAGGGAAGGAGAGAGAGGCAGTCGCTCCATATATCGGTTGTTAAGCTTAATGCTGGAATGCTTTACAAACATTCAGAGATGAACTTACACACTTGCTTTACTTCTCTCTGGGATAACTTTCTCGGAGATAAAATGCTGGTTTGGTAGTGAGGCTCCAGATGCTCAACCAGACCGCTGACAGGTCTTGCACGCCACAGCCGCTCAATCACGTGACGCATACTGCTCCGACGTGCTACGGTTATGAGCCGAGTTATGCCATGTCGCAAGTTTTGTGAGCTGCTTTTGTGATATTTAATGGATCGGATTACATTTTTTATTTCTCTCCAATATCCGATCCAGTAATTTAGGTCAGTATCGGACCGATACCGATACGTAATATCGGATCGGTCAATCTCTAGTCAATATGGTCCAGAATCTCTGATGAATGTTTCCCGCACCTCGTTGTTTCTATGTCATGAAGAATTACAGCAATTCTGAAGGCAAAAAATAATAATTTATGTTATATATTTGGCCCATATTAACTTTATTAAAGGAAAAGGGCTAAGCTAGGTATATGTGTGCATTGTGAATGTGTGAAATTTTAAAGATAACTGTTTTAAAATATGTACTGTGCTCTAGTGGCTACTGTCAAGCTCAGCAGTGCCTGCAGAGCCACAAAGGTGTTTCCCGATTTTCTGGTTTATTACAGAGTCTTATTCACAGGAGACTATTTGAATCACCACAGCAGGGCAAGCACAGGTGTTGCTAATAAGATTAACAATGCCTCTGTTGTATTCAAGCCTCCCAGTAAGTCACATCAGCGTGGCAGTAAGCAAACATGAACAATACCAAGACCTGGGAACAGAGAGAGCTCACTGTAAATCTGCCACCATTAATTTAATATTTACAATACAAAAAGTGTTAGAAAGTGGTGAGCTCACCAGACCTTTGTAGCTGTAATCCCCATATCTCAGCTTGAGGACTGTTGCTTGAGGTTTCATTAGCTCATTCCATAACATGCAAACTTTCAACCAAATTATTGTGGGGTGACAGGTTCCAAAAGGAAGAAGAATGCACCGAAGAAAAACAACGTACTTGCATAAATTAAGTCAAGGTTACTAGTGGGAGCACAAGTCAACTTGTGTTTGTGTATGTACAAATATACGTTCATGAAAATGTCAGCTTCTAACTAATTCAGTGCATATTTTACCCAGTAAAGGCAGAAAAAAGTCAAAGTAGTGAATAATAACAGAGTTGAATTTCATTAGTGGCTTCAACAATGCACTAGCACAAATACAATTAACCCTGTGCTATCCACACAAGTCACTTCATTACAAAGTAATTGAGAACCAGTCCAAGAAAGCTTTTTGCACACACTTTCATTAATTTTATAGTTGTAAGCTAGAAACAAAAGTCATCAGGGAAAGGCCAGTTAAGCTGGACAAAAACCTCTTTGAGAGATTTATTAGAGTTTTATTGTTGCATGAGTATATCATGATGTGCCTAGTGTATGAGTGCACTCTCACAAAACAATGAGATGTCATTCAGTACTGATAAACACTTTTGCATTGGAGAATAATGGGTCTTTTCACTGTGTCAAGTTGCTTATAGTGTCTATTGTGCTTTTTAAATATATCAATGGTTTCAGATGTTGTTTTTGCATTGCAGTGGATATCAATTAATATTCAAGGCATCCTGTTCGGAGTACACATCCATCATGGTCCACATGCAGGCATTTTGCTGAAGTCCCTATGGATTCATTGTCCTTCTAAGTACCCTTGGGTGCAGTCAAAAACAATATGGCAATCATCATTTCTGCATTAGCATTCTGATGCTGAGAAACATATCAGTGGCTGTATTCATCGCAGTATAGGCCATCTGGTGCCTCACACAGAAGAAGCATCATCCTAATATACAAGAAATCAGTCAATCAACAAACTCATATACCCATATAATGGCACAACATAGGCAAATAAGCCCACCAAAACCAAAGTGAATAGTGCTGCTGTTAGAAAACGTGATTTTTTTTCACACATCTAAAACTTACTAAATCCATCTTAGCGCTTTCCTAATCTGAAATAAACTTTAAAGACATGCTTACAGGGAATTGTATTGTAATTCACCATGTATAAAATATTAACATAGACCTGTCTTAGTGTATCTGACAAGGTAAAAGCAAATGGGATGTCCTAAAAGACACAGTTGTACCATTCTGGAGTATCAAAGACTAAAATGCATGATTAATGCCTGTCAGAACAAAGTGCTCACAGAAAGGTGCAATGGACTGTTAATACAGTGTGCTTAGGCGTAAAACTTTCCCAATGGTTGTGTGGAAGGCATTTTACGAATGAACTGGATTACAAACTTTAGACAATTTTTAAAAAAAGTTGTTTTTGTTTGAAAGGTCATAACCGTTAAAATATTATTAAATCTGATTCTTACAAGTTGCAGTAACTGTCAAATCTTACTTACATTTCATTACTACCATTATGCACAGTGTAACCATGTCCACTATGTGCAGACTGGATGGCCTGGCTGAATTTGGTATAAAGTAATACATTTAACAGTGAAGCAGCTCTTATACTGTTTTGATTTTTATTTCAAAGAAATATGTCTTTATTTGGTCTTGCTACTCAGGGCCTGTGTGACTGCGGTAAATGCTATTAGTGTTAATCCACGTCAAAAATACTATAAATACCTCAGGGTGTGTTACAAAAGGACTGTGATATTTCCTTATTTGCTTCTAAGTGACTCAAGCTTCACTATTAATGTCACTTCATTCATAGCTCCTTAAAATGGACCTCTTAGTCTTTCCCCTACTATCTTTTTGCACACACAAAAGCTTATGGACCTAAAAATATCAAGCTTTTGGGCAATTATCATTTTTTGTAAGTTTGCCTCCAGAGATGGGCAGTAACGTGTTACTGTTATCTGATTACTTTTTTCAAGTAACGAGTAATGTAAGGGATTACTATTGCAAAAAGGGTAATTAGATTACTGTTACTTTCCCGTAAGCACGCGGCGTTACTGCGTTACTAAAACCGTGATTTTTTTTTGCGAGAGTGTCTCATGATAATGACGTAAGCGAGTGCGACGTTCTTGGCAACAGCTGTGTGCAGATCAACAATGGATAATATATCAGTGCGGGACAGAGTATGAGCTTGCAGCATTTAAAGCGTGGAAGTACTGACCTTACTTTGATTCTGTAAAAAGTGACAAAAACATTAGCGTCCGTTGTTCACTGCTTGGGAAGAAAACTTATTTTTACAGCGAAAAAAACCCAACAGAACGCTAC
The DNA here is from genome assembly GCF_057381845.1 of Rhamphochromis longiceps. Lineage (NCBI taxonomy): Eukaryota > Metazoa > Chordata > Actinopteri > Cichliformes > Cichlidae > Rhamphochromis > Rhamphochromis longiceps. The sequence continues at coordinate 14,393,736 of NC_140569.1, read as the reverse complement.
CACGTAATGGGAAATTCACAAACAAACTCGCGGATTCTTCCACTGACCGCTGCGGCACACCAGCACCAGGGCAAACATCCGCCTGCTATACAGGTGAATATAGAGCAACAGGACTTTGATATTTTCTGCTGTGTTTTACTTGCATCTATTTGAAAGAGTGAGTGTAAACACAAAAAAATATTTAATTTTCTGTGCTGGAATGTGCAGAAAATAGGTTTAAATGTTAAACAAATTTCTTCCAGTCAGAGAATGTTGCATATAATTAAATTTTTGCTTGATGCATAAAGTTAAAAGATTAAAACTAATAAAACAAGTTTTAAAAAGAGACTTTTCCATTTGATTACATTTTGTATGATGGATTATGCAGAAAAAGTAGAATTGGGCTGAAAGATCTATTGCTTTATCACCTATTCAGGTTGTAAATCGTGTTTTTAAAAAGTAACTAAGTAATTAATTACTTTTGAAAATAAGTAATCAGTACTTTCTTTAGATGTTCTTCCAGGCCTTTAATGCTACCATCTTCAGTTGTTATTTGTTTGTAAGTCTGTCTTTGTTCAGGTTTGTCTTCAGTAACTGAAAAGCATGCTCTATTGCAGGGTGTCCAACTCCAGGCCTCAAGGGCCGGTGTCCTGCAGGTTTGAGATATCACCCTGGGTCAACACATCTGAATCAAATGATTAGTTCATTACCAGGCTTGTGGAGAACTTCAAGACATGTTGAGGAGGTAATTTAACTATTTAAATAAGCTGTGTTGGATCAAGGACACATCTAAAACCTGCAGGACACTGGCCTTTGAGGCCTGGAGTTCGACACCTGTGGACTATATAAATTAATATTTCTAAGATTACAAAATGCAGTATTTAGTTTTAGTTCATGGTGAGCCCCACAAACTACAGCACCAAAACACAGCAAAACATTAGTGCAACATCCAATACTTTCTTCACAATTGGCTCAAATGGGCTTGAAATGAAGTCATTTGGATCCCTAGCCTTTCAAACACACACCTGTCTGCAGGAGATGATTTGAAGGGGTTTTTAAGTCCGCCTCCCATTTGGCATATAATGATAACAAGTACCTTCAATCTTGCTGCAACTGTACAAAAAAAAAAAAAAAAAACGCTAGGAAAACGGAACTGTAATGAGATGACTGACGGATAGTGTAATCCAGGCCGGTTGTCCTAACAAAAAAGGTTAATAGCTTAAGTGTTTGAAGCTCTTAAGGGGAGAAAAACTGACCTGCCACAGACTGTCTGGGGCAGCCCACAGCCTAACTCAATTTCCTTGCAGGTGATCAGAATAGGATTGGATCAAGTTAACCTGATGCAGGTCAAGAGAAGAGCCAGCATCTGGAAGCAGAGGTGGGTCATGACATTAGAGCCAGCCTATATGGCAAACCAGAATTGTTTGGGTCTTCTTTTGAAATGCAATTACTGTTTTGAATCAAAATTACTGATCCCTGATATTCCAGCTCTTTGTTCACCATGAGTGAGTCTGCAGAAAGCGTCCAATAAAAAGAAGGCCTTTAGTGGTCAGAATGACTCTTCATACAGTGAGAGAGTGTGGTGATTAAGAAGAGAAATGATAAGGGGCTAATGTCCTGCTAGACATTAGCCCTCTTTAGAATTAGCACATATATATTGCAGCACACTGTAGAAGAGATATTTTGTTCTTAATGATTATTGGAGTCCCCCATTGTCTGCAGTTTTTAATGATATTTTATCTTTCTTGACAAATTCTGTCACAACTGAGGACATGATGACATTTCTAATTTACTGAAAGATATAAAACCTTTGATTGCTGAATAGTTCACTGCATATATCTAATACCAGACTGTGAGCCTGCGTGCCTTAAAGGTATGACACTGCACCGCAGTATTTAACTTTTTTCCCCCAATGAATTCGCAAGGACAGTCAAAAAGAAATAAAAGCAAATACATCTGCAAACCAAGTGAGCATTTGCAATCTGACTCTGGAAATTGCTGGAAATGTTTTTGCACGCTACCACTGTTGAAGAAAAACATAACACCCATCCACAGTAAGCAATATTGCTCCCCTCTGTTTGATAGTTTTGCAGCTAATAGGATTATGCAAGAAGAGGCTGCATGTGATGGAAAGGTGGGGAGACTTCCACGATTTATAAGCCTGACAGGGACAATTAAGAGGGCACGCTCACTGGGCTATTACTCAACATGCACAAAATGAAAACACTGCCTTTCATTTACATCAATGAAGCCATGAGGAGAGCAAGTGGAAGTGTAGCTGGAAAGAAATACTCTTTGTTTCAAACTAGGGAGCCTATTAAAAGCAAACGAGCCTCTGCATTTATGTTTTGAATGATAAATTCAAGCATTTTTGTCACAGACATAGCACTTTTCCCTTGTGTAGTATCCTAATAATTGTCTCTTGACACAGATTGAATGCTGCAACATGCTACAAGTATAGATGGCTGCATTTCTGTTGCTCTTTATTATCTGAATGTGTGTAACTGTCATGTGGTAGAGTGAGAATGATAATGTCAGTTTTACAGCAAGAGACGAAAATAACACGAGGTGATCAGTATCCACACCGATTTGTTTAAGAGGAGCCTGTATCCACATCCATTATCATCCTTCCTATATAACCTATCCTGGCACTTCCATGTAAGAAATTGCAGGTAGATAAAAGTATACAAACAGGACAGCACAGCAAGAGGCAATTAGAGCAGCTGCAGCATCTCTAGGGTGGCCTGATGGGTCACGTGTGAGTGCAGCAACGAGGGACTTCAAGAATCTCCCATCCCCACATCTGCTGAATAAATGAAGAGATCTCTCCAAAAAGCACAATATTCGTTGACAACTGATCAGGGTGGTGGAGAGGCATGCATATATATGTCTTTGCTCGTGGAATAGATAGAAAGGTGGGTAGCGTGCAGCTCACTATGACAGGCTGTGTTAACAGTATGCACACAGACTGAGGCATAAACATTAGGGTGATCAGAGCAAAATTAAAATTTTTATACACTATCTGGAGAAAATGGATGTCTCACCCATACTGTTTTTCTTTAATCCCACTCCCACAGCCCCTGCAGGATTTGGGGCTATTACCACCCGCTCTTGCAAAAACACCATCCGTTCCCCTTGATCCTGTCTAGATTTTCACCACTGCTATTTTTGATAGTTTTGTATAAAAGCAATCCAACAAGAAATACCGTTTATATGTAGCCTTTATGAATTTCTTTAATCTGAGACAATCATGGTTCAGTTACTCAAATGTTTAGCAAGCCAGTTTTATAATATATAAGGAAAATGGATGTATTGCTTTGACAACCAGGCAAGTTGCATTTAAATGCATGTCTGTCCAGACTCATATAGTGAAGACCCTGCAGGGATTTAATAGGTGGGCATCAAAGATTAATGACACAGTCATGTGAAGTGCATTTACCATTTCCCCTTTTCTTTTCCTAGGTATTGTGGCAGAATAATGGAAAAGTATTGATGATATTCAAGAAAAGTTAACCCTCACTCAGTCAATTTATTGGTGGGATTTTCTGATACGTGGCCTACTTATTTATATTTATTTCTTTTAAGTCAAGTCAGCTTTGTTTGTTTAGACATCAAGTGCCGGCCAAAGTGCTAAACAGAAGGCCAATGTAGACACAATAAAAGAAAGAATTTTAATAAATGAGATCATACACATACATATACATATATGCACATATATACGTTATCTAATAAGATAAAAAAAACAAATCAAAAGAAGTAAGACAGAATTGCCCCCAAAAAGTGGCCTAAAAGTAAATAAATAAACATTTATTTATTTATTTTGTGTTATTGCTTTCAGGTTCATGTGAACGTGGTAGCGGGTCATGAAACATTCTGTGTAGTCTTGTTGCCGTGCATGTGTGTTGTTATCATTCTGCTCAAGTAACAAATTGTTTCCCATGTAATACTTAGAAAATCAATAATATGTTATTTTCACATTTTTGTACAGTCAGCCATGCTAACGCCTTCTTTTATGAATAGCACTTTTGGTTTGTGGGCTGGGATTGGGGTTAATTGAGTTGCATGTACACTGTACTATAGAAGGATGAAAAGCACCTAGAGAGGTGGAATTATGCTTGGAGCGAACAGGGATGAAAGTAGGTAGAGAATATATGTGCCGGAAAATACAGGACAACTGAATTTTGCCAACAGGCGAAGCCATCTACAGCAAATGGGGGTGTGAGAAAGAGAGAAAAGACATGGTGGCACGGATGGAGACTAACTGATGAATTAAAACAGAAGGGCTCCAGCAAGAGTGAAAAGGGAGGTTTATAAGACAATAGTGAGATCAGCTATGTATACAAGTACTGCTAATGAAAAGGCATGAGCCACAGCTACAGGCAGGGCAGTGAAAGATGCTCAGATTTGTGTTGGGAATGACAAAGATGGACAGAAACAGGAATCAGTATTGCACACCTTGGACTGCTAAGGGAAGAAGTAAGAGAGGTGAGCTTGATTTGGGTTCTGGGCATACTTTTAAAAGGATGTTGAAGGCCAGGCTACCAGTAAATTGAAGAATGGGAATGTCAAAGAGGAGGGAAGACATTTAAATTTTTTGATTCACAGAAGATGCAGAGGACAAGCTAGAAATAGAAGTGGATAATCCTCTGTGGTCACCCCCTAAAGATGTTTAACAGCTCTGAACATCCATGCTACTGTGACCTGACATGACCAGCAAACCTAAGAAATACAGGATCACACAGCCTGTGATAGACTCTCTTACTTTACAGCACTTGAAAGCTTTTCCTCTACCCCTGCGTCTGATTGGACCAACACACTCTTGTTGATCTTTAAATAGATTTGAAGCTTGATTCCTTCCCCAGCCTTATTTCCTCAGAAATAAGTGAAACATGTACAACCTCCAAACACCCCATTACACGGCAGTAGCTGAGGTCATGTAACCACCTGAAAAGGTCAGAGTTTCTGCATCCACTTAATTTTACAACCACAAGAGGTGCCTCACTGCCCAAACCCTGACCTTTTCCCAAATCTAACCAATTTTATTTTCAGTGCCTGAAGCGCCAAACAACAACTGAGAACGAAAGTATTAAAATGAGCTGAATACTGAAGTCAGCCATATTAAAAACTATGATCCAACACAGTGCATGTCCTAGAGTCCTAGAGTTTGATCCACTTTGTCGCTACATCCTCTTCTGTTGTTGCTGCACATTAAGCAGGGAATTTGCGTACCCATCACAACAAAGTTCCATGACAATGTCAATGAAAAATTCACTTTTTATTGGCATTATTTACCTGGTGCGAACATCTAATTTTAACACATTACTTTCCACTTTTCACCTCTTCACACAGCATTATATTGTGATGGTTTGTTAAAAGTGTCATTTCATGTATTTCTTTGAGATCAGTTGAGCTTTCCAATGCTGGACTGTTTCCAACCATTTCTGCAACATTTTCTTTAACCAGGAATCTGACATTTATACCTCCATCATGCAGTGATGGGTCTTCAGTTGTCAGGAGCCACAGTTTGAACCCCTCTCTCTTTGTCTGTCTTTTATTATTTGTTACACAGCTATTTCTGTTCCTTGTGCTGGGGAAAACAGACTCCCTGAATGTGTGCACCATTATCCCTGGATTTAAATTATATCTCTCCCTACCTCTAATGACCAGCTTTTTACATTGCCTTTGAGTTCTGCCATTATCTGCATTATTTCCAAATCCATGCAAGCATTGTTAACGGGAGCAGTTAGTAGGAATCACTGGCATTTGCTGTGCTGTACCTGCCACAAGCTGAGCCTAGCCATTATCTGTTTGGTAGCTTTCTCTCCTCAGAGGCCTTTCACATACTCTTACATTTTAACAGTATGCAATCAAATTATCTCCATGCTGCCCAGTTTTTTTCACTGGGGCATATTAATAATCACTTATTTTGATTTGAATGTCCAGCATTTATTTTCTCAAAGCAAGATTTTCCCATCTAAATAAACAGATTTGATCAATCAGACCACTACATTTGGCAACAAGTGTGCTCATAGTTCAAAATGTGCATCAGTACTGAATATAGTCTTAGAATCAAGCTGGCGTGTCTTTGTTTGATTCTCAGTGTTTGTGCTACTTCCTGTTTTATTTTGGTAGTCCTTGTCACATGTGCATTTTGTTCAGTTTTGCTTCCCCTGACTTGTTATGTCTGATTTGTTCCTGTTGTGTTCCCATGTGGTTCCACTTCTCTAATCTCCCCTCAGTGTATATACTGTCTCTGTTTTCCTCTGCCCTTTGCCAAAATGTTTGTTTATCTATGCTTGTGTTTTCTTCGGGTTTCATGGGCTCTGTTACTAGCTTTTCTCAGTTTATGTTCTCTGTTATGTTTTCTTTGTCAAATAATTGAAAAATTAAAAATCAGCCTTATTAAATGGCTCACTTTCCACCTCCCAGCTTCACTGAGTCTGCACACCTTGTAGATTATGACACATCATTGCATGATGCCTGATTTTGACTTCATTTTTTTCGCAGTGCGTTTTTTGAGGAATTTTCTGCAAGAACAGTTTGGGATGTCATGCTGCTTTTATGGAACAAGCTACATACTCATAGTGTTTATACATACATAGTGCAGTATCAAAGACTAAAAAGCCTTTATACTTAAATATCTGTGTGGCCTCACTGTCACTGACTAAAAGTGAGACAAAAAGAATGTAGTTCTCAATCATCAGTGCTCAGTGATCATCAGGTAAAGATGTTTTGAACATAAACAGTGTAAAAGATGAGTGTAGCTACTGTGACATCATACATTGTTTTCTGAAGTCTTGTTTTGAAACTTTGAGATGAGTGTTTCCTCCATTGCAATCTTGATTGCTAAAAAATCCCCACTGTCACAAGGAGGAACGGGTATGACTGTGAAACCACATGCTTTTTGGCTAATGACTTGTGATTGACAACATGTTAGCCAATATGCATGTGGTTCAAAATGACTCACAGAGCCTAAATACAGAATAGAAAATCATCTGTCTGATAAAAACGATACTGAGGTGCATTATTGACAATATCATGAACTTTTCTGTTGGTAAGTGCAGCTGTTTTTGCAGCTGCCTGTATTAATGGTAAAAACGCATATATAGTTTGACAGAATTATTTGTCATATTTAAATGAAAAGTAACTACTTATAAGGCATACTATGTATGTTGTTACGACCCTCTCACACTCATGAAAGCCATGGCCTGCTTTTTGGTTGGCCTGGGAGGATCGTCAGCTAATGTCTTGCAGGCTATCAAAGCTGGCCCAGGTGATCTGCTCAGTCTCTCTTCCACTCCATCTGAAATCAACCTATTGGTAAACTCTGTGTCTTGGTTAGGTTACGTTTAAATTACTTTATATTTGAGTAAACATGTTTTGTGAACACCTTTCTTATCACCTGCTCTGAGCCAGTTTTGTGACAATGCAGCTGGTCTCTAACCATATACATAAAACATGATTAGGCTTAATGACAATGGTTACCGCGGGCAGGGTATTTAAGATGGATGGGTTCCACAAACTGGTGCCCGCTCCTGTGTTTTTTTTTTTAATGGATTAATTCTAAGTAACCAAGTTCTAATCGACAGATTAAAAGCAATACAAAACACCATTCAATAATCAAACTAGCAATCAACCAACAAGTTTTTAAAAAGCCACATATTAAAATAAAATAAAAACAGTAGTTCCTCCAATTTATAAAAAAAATAAGGGTTTCTCATTAGTACACATCAGCTTAAAGTACTGCTATCATCACTGCAGTGAACATTGACAAAGTTTTTTTTCATCATATGCTTTGTGTAAATACATGTTTCCTAAGTCCACATGTTGCACAAGCTCACCTGTTTGACTCCAAAGTGACATTTTGATGTGTTACCAGGTACAACCCACAATCTTCCTGCTCTCCGATTATAGAACTTTGTGATAAAATCCTTTCATTGCTGAAATAGAACTCTTTACAGCTGACTTTCATGAAGTTTGAAACTTGTGTCACCCATGTTGTCTGTTATGTTACATTGTGAAGCTTAGCTGAAATACCTTTTAGCAGCACTTTAGTGCTTTTTCAAATTGATTTCTCAGCATTCACAAAAATCCTCAACACCTGAAAAGTGTTTACTGTTCTCCTGTTTGATGTGCAGCCAGTGTCTAATGTTTATGTAACTCATAATTGCAAATACAGCATTGTATACATGTGGGGGCAGAGGAAAGACGTAAAGGCTGGGGAATACGTTGCTGTTATGGTTATATAATTGGAAACCTCCTGCTGCTTGTGCAAAAAAGCCAATTTACTTGTGACCCGTGTCACACAGCCACAATTACCTCCATCCAATTAGAGACAGATCTTTAGCTCAGCCTACAGCAAGTACTTTCAATTTTCTTTGCCAGGAATACTACATTTTGTTTTCAGATCTCTTTTCATAAGGATTGTGCCTTCCATAAAAATCATGGTTCCTGCCCCTAAAAATTAAATTGTTGAGGATTTTGCTGTGTCACAGCAGCAGGAAGGAAAATGTGGACGTGTGTGTGTGTGTGTGTGTGTGTGTGTGTGTGTGTGTGTGTGTGTGTGTGTGTGTGTGTGTGTGTGTGTGTGTGTGTGTGTGTGTGTGCGTGTGTGTACTGACTGTCTGGAAATGACTGACAATGAATGATATTTTTTCCCTGATTTGTTCTTTTTTTTTTGATCTGTTTTTTTTTTTATTGCTTCTTCTTTTTTTTTTTTTTGCTTTTTTTTGCTTTGTAATTGCCAGATAGTGCAGCAGAATTTCTCAATGTGTAATATTGTTTAAAGCGAAGGCTATTGAGCCACCAGTCAATGGGCATTTCGATACAACATCGAAACATTCAATATATGTCCAGTCTGCAGAGAGATCAGAAGTGGGTGTTGAAGAGCACAGTGTGTAAACCCAGTGATGAGTAAGCACTTCCACTATTGCTCCTGACACATCTGACAGCTTCTCTCCACTAATACCGAGCTGCAGCTTCATCTCAAGGGTGTATGAATTGAGACAGATTATTTGGGGAGTGATTCAGAACTGTCATTATTAAGTCCTCAATGCAATATGGTGCGATTCTATGGGGCCGCTTTGAACAAGACAAACCACTCATTCTAATGCCTCTCGTCCAAGCGGCATTTCCAGAAGGGATGTAAAGACCATGACCACAGAAACCAAAGAATGCAGAAAGATAAGGTTTGAAAAAAATGATGAAATTGCAAGAGAGTTAGAAAAATGATAGGGAAAGTAGTTTCAACCCAGGAAGAGCTGATATATTCATGAATCACTGTGATTAGAATTTCTATTCTGCTACTGCAGCCATTACAGAAATTTCTCTTTTCCACATAATTTGTGTTTGTAGATATTTGTATTCATCGTGGCTCCATGGACTCTACACTTCACATTACAAAAGCCACCTGGTTTGAACCGGAAGGAGACACAAACCCAGCCTGGACTGGCTAGCATATTCCTTTTGCCAGTCTCAAAAAAGGATAAATGCATCAGCATAAAATCTGCACCAAATCTGCATCTTCTGCATCTTGGAAATAGGACAGCAGCCAAAATCCTAATGTGTATTCAGTGACTGCAAATAATATTATTAGCAGTTACTGGTATTTAATATCTTATTGCATATAATAATATATACACAGTTTGTGTGTTATGTGTTTGATTAGGGTTAGGGTTAGCCAAGTAGTGTATATTGTTAGAGGTGAGCAAAATTAATAAATAAACCATTGTAAAGTCCTCGGAAGTGATGGGAACATCACTGCAGTGTGCTGTGCTCGATGCTCATTAGCTGACTATAAGTAATCACACAGCATATCAGATTTCTAGTAGAAACAGATGGCCACGCGGTGATCTGAATATTATTATCGTTGTGTTACTGTGGATGTATCAGAAGAGGTTTTTTTTTCATTTTATACACAAAATTAGAGAAAAAACTGTTTCAAGCAACACAGATGTTTAGCTTATTATCCATTACACTACCTTCAGTCTGATTGGTGCCAGATTCCTTCTGCAGCATGACAACAAGCCGAAATATACATACAATATTAAGTCGTAAAGAACTGTCCTCGGCTACAAGAAGAAAAGGAACAGATGGTATTGTTCCCTTGATCTTACATCATTGCATCAGTCTGGGATTACATTAAGATACAGAAGCAACTGTGACAGGAGAAATAGTAAGAAGAGAAGAAACAGTACATTCTTAGCAAGTTCTCATAGATGCGTGTAATACTTAGCAGAACTTCTGCCACATTTTAATTTAATATAGGATCTATTTCTGCAGTTTCTGTGTAATAAGCAGAAACAGAGCTGGAAATTGCAAAACTGCCTGTTTCTATTTAATAACATAACCTATTAAAGCAAACTTAAAAAGTGTGTGATTATTACCTGGAAACACTTGTGGTAGTTTCTGTGTAATAAGCAGGAAACAGAGCTGCAAAATGCAAAGCTACCCGCTTCCATTTAATAAAGTCCTGAGCAAGTTTTCAAGGATCCAGACTTTCATGTAACTTTTAAAGGATCTTGAGTGAACTGTAGTTCTCTGGGATTTCTGAGCATCTTTCAAAGATTTTCCCTGGACATTGATGGCTTTTCACTCATTTTCAGTATCTGACCATTTTTTGTTGTTGTTTTTTTTTTTTCTTGGCCTATCTCAGTGTCTGTGAAGAAAATAGAGACGTGGAGGACAAAAGTGCCAGGCGTAAAAACAAAAAAGTGCATATTTACAACAGATGAACAATATCTGAAAGTCATTAAGTAGCAAAATAACAACAATAACAACAACATCCAGCAAGACACGACACAGGATCTCAAAGCTGCATGAGGTCCCTTCAGCTGATCCATCTACTGTTTGCTGAAGTCTCATTAGAAATGTTAGATATGGTTGCAGTGGAAGGCTGGCTGTCAAGTAAGGCTGGCAGAAACTCACTGGCAATAGGTGTCATGGAGTGATGAATCCAAATTTAAAAGCTTAGGTTCAAATCATGGTCAGGATGTACTGAAGAGGTCAGGAGTGTTGGGACATTTGTAAAACATTGTCATGGTTCGGGGCTGCATTTCAGTCAGTGGTATTGGAGGTCTAATTAAAACTGATGGAATAATGAACGCAGACAAGTACAGTCTGATTTTGACCCATCACACAATACCATTGTGAAACTATTTGCTTGGCTATCATTTTTAAGCATGACAATGACCCCAAACATGTTGCCAATGGAGTGAAATATGTGGAAAAGATTACAGAATGGAGTCTGTCTTGGGGTGAGAGGCAGTGTCCACCCTGGACAAGTCACCAGTCTGTCACAGGGCTAACACATAGACAGACAACAATTCGCACTCACACCTATGAGCAATTTAGTGTTTCCAATTAACCTATCCCCCCTAACTGCATGTCTTTGGATTGGGGAGGAAGCTGGAGTCCACAGCGAGAGCCCACGCAAACACAGGGAGAACATGCAAACACTCAGAAAGATGGTGGAATTGAACTCAGGACCTTTATGCTGTGAGGCAACAGTGCTAACCACCGTGTCACCAGTATATATGTGATATGTATTTTGTTAATGTAAAATGCCCAAAAGCCAGAACGGTATTTCTAATTTGAATACTTTGCCACTGAAGTCTGACCAATATTCCATCAACATAGTCTTTATGCTTGGTGCACTAAATGACCAGTAGTGTTAGTTACCACTGAGATAGGATATGAGCTCAAACGGAAAAACTGATGAGTAACAGTGATTTAATTTGAATGGGCAGAGATGACATCTTCATCCATGAGGGAACTTCAAACCCATATTTGGTGAGTCACAAATGATGGCAGGAATGATGAAGTGTGGTTTCCTGGAGATCTTATATTAGCAAGATAAATCAAAGCTGTAGCTTCATGTGTGATTAATATTTTTTTTTCATCTACCCTATTAAATATTGTTCGAAGCACCACACAGAGCATATCTTTTTAGACTAATTCCACATAATATGTTCTGTTCATCTGTGCTATTCTGAGAAGCTTTTTTTTTTTTTGATGAGATAAAACCACTGCAAAACTAATGCATATCTGAAAATATCTGATTAGTCGCAACAATATGGGCTACCATGGAAACAAAAAAATCTTCCAGTCTAAAGTAGCGCAGAGTGGAAAGACATGAACCCAAGCACATCCAGCATCACTGGAGCTCAGAGATCATTTCTCACTTTGAAGTGCGCTGTCGACCAGTGCCTGCAGTTGCTGTTGACACAGACTGGAAGCAAACAAAATCTGGGCCATTATGTATTTAATGATGGAAGAGGACATACCCAAGAGACCACAACTGTTACTCTCTAGGCTCTGTGGACAGCAGGCTGTTAGAACTACTGCACAGACAAAAAAATAATAATTTGACAATTTTAAGATCTTGACGTGCAGATACTGAAGTGGCTGATATAAATAAAAGTGTACCTAGAAATGAGCGTGATTAAGCTGCAGCGCTCTAGATTTTTTTCACACAAAATTCTGATGAATTTTCTTTACAGAAATTTTCTTTACAGGAAATGTAAAGACTAAGAAGTTTATTCTTAGTAGTAAATCTAAGAAGGAATATACATTTATGTATTGTAGGGCAGATGGATCAGATAGTAGAAGTATGACTCTAGGCAGTTAGTCAGTCAATCAAGATCACTTATTTGTAACAGGAAATCAAGGACCGTGTTGGGGATCATTAATCATGAATTGCAATTCTCTAACTTTTCCTCATTACCAGTAGGTCAAATGCTTAAATAAAAGGTCTTGCAAAATTTGATGCACGTATTAAGGTGTCCCAAAGGAAACATAATGACTTTAGTGAGAAATGCTATCACAGCAAACTTTTTTGTTTTTGATGTAGGGCGGCAACAGCGAATCAAAACCCGACTATACATCCCTGTAAATATTTCTTGTAAAAACTCCCCCAAAACATCATAGAATAAAAATGTACAATGTACCATACAATACTGAAACCAACTTATAAAGCTGTGCAAACTTCTTTGCTTCTGACAATGGGAGTAATTACAAAAGCACTGTGGTTAGGATGCATGCATCCAGTAAGGAGAAGCCACACTGTTTGTCCTTACCGTCGATCGCATCCAGCCTGTAAATTACTGCCATCTCGTGGCTGCAGTTGGCTATTGACTCTGGAAGCAGGATTAACTCTGCCTCCGAATTCACTGAAATCTGCAGTCTTGACTTCATGGACAGGATAAAAATTACTAAATCTCTCTCTAACTCTCTCTAACAAAGAGTTATCTCTAACAAACAACCTGTCTAACAGTACATCTTAAATAGCTATTTTTCTAGGTATTTTCAAAGTGTTTTACTTCTACTTCTACTTTAAATGAATGGTTATAAAAACACTCGTTATTGACAACTAATGGGAAAACATTTAGATGACAACTGAATACTTACCGTTGTCTTGTTGATGGTGGTGGTAGTAGTGGTGGTGGGGGGTCTGTGAAAGTCCCCACACATCACTGCTATGTTGCTAATCTTGCTCCTTTTGTCAACTCTGGCAAAACAGTCTTTTCTGGTTGATACATTTCTACCAATCTGCCAGCAGTAATGTAAAATGCAGAGCAATAGAAACATTTTCCCAGCAATTGTAGCATTATTCAGCATTGGGTAAATTTGTTTTGCAAAGGCTTGAAAGTAATGGCTATTACTGTATACATAAAAGTCACTTATTCCAGTGCTGACTGCATCATTGAGGATATCAGTTGCAAATTGCTAATTGTCCTAAAACTAAAAGGGACATTGTAAAACACCAAAAAAAAGATGCTGAAGAGAGCTGTCTGTGTCTTCCAATTGTTGATCCAACAAAAGCATGCTGGTCTAAGTCTCCAGTGACAGATTATGTGTGTTTGAATACGGTCTCAGGAGACCTGGGCACACAGTGAATATGCAAATAAATCTACAGACAACCAATTACGCTGAAAACTTTTCAAACAACTCTTCAAACCACAAGGAAGAGACATGTTGCAACTTGAAAAACACAAAGAGAGTAAGAAGTGAGAGAGTGAGAGTCACAGTATGAAGATATTTTGACAATGTATGAGTTTACATTCAACACTAGATTATAATGGCAACACTTTAAAACACAATGATAAATAATATAAAATAGGTACCCAGTAATCATCTATCCAATGGAAAAATGATGGGTTATGTAACATTTCTATATTACATTGATTAGTTGTGTGTTTACATGCCTGTGTTGGATAATGGAAATGAGTTAAGCAGAATTAGCGTTGGCTTCTCTGTGGGAGTTTTTTACAGATAGTAAAGCCAATTTTCCAGTGACATTAATAGTGATTAATAGTGCTGTGTTGTCAACGCTGTTTGATCGGACACAAGTGGAGAGGCAGTTTGGTGGGAAGATTCCTAAAAAAGAGCCAGAGTCAACACAAAGACATGCTATTTGTTTAACAAGAACTATAGAAGGAGACTGACCAGCAGCTGGATGAGTAGAATAGAAAATGAACAGAAATAGAATAGAAATATCCTTTGATGTCCCTCATTAGGGAAATTCAGGTGCGTGGAGCATGCAGATTCACACAAAAATAAAAATAAAAAGGAAAAAAATGTACAGTTATTAAAAATAGCATACTCGGATCCAAAGAAATGTGTAACTGAGTAAGAATCTTTTTTAAATGTGCAAAAAGTGGTGTATATTTGTGCTTTATAAACAATGACAGACTATTTACAGAAAATGGAAAAACTGTGCAAATGACAGCAGGGATGCAAACAACTTTTTGTGTTTGTTGGGAGCAGTGATGGTTATAAAGTCTAACAGCTGCTGGGAGGAAAGACCTGCGATAACACTCCTTTGTACACCTAGAATACAGCAGTCTGTCACGGAAGATGCACTCCACTTCTGCAACAGCTTTATGCATGGGTTGGGGACATTGTTCAAGAGTGATGTGATTTTTGCCAAAGTTCCTCTACCACCTCCTATAACCTGCACTGGGTTGAGGGGGAATCCTAGCACAGAGCTGGGCTTCCTGATGAGCTTATCCATCTGCTTCCTCTCAGGTGTAGATAAGCTGCTATGCATTAATTAGGGGAGTCTGCATAAACTTTCATGGTAAATTAAAAAATTAAAATGGACTCCAGAAGACCAAAAAGGTGGCTTGCGATATCAGGAAGCACAACTCTATCAGCATGTCCTATAAGTCCTGATGAGCCCCAGCTGACATGCTGTTTGGGAGATGCTCTGACACAGTAGTCTAGCAATTACACTCTTGTTTAACTGTATAGGTGCTTGACACTTGTCCATTTCCAGTGCTTCCAACATTAAGTTCTAGTGCTCATCCAATGCAGTTTCATGAATGTAATAAATGTTGTTCACCTCACCTGTCAGTGTTTTTTAATGTTGTAGATGATCAGTATAATCACCATGCTCAATATTTTTATATCTGAAGCAAAAATGCTGTTCTCTTCAGCTTCCCAACAGTGCCAAAAACTGTTTTCCTCAGGTGCTGAGAAGATGTGAGAAAGTCCTTGTTTATTCATGTTTCCAGCTATCTCTAGTGATCTTACTTGTTCGGATCCCCATGAGTTTTCTGCATACAGTAGGAAAATCCTTATGAATAATTTAGATAAAAGATAAAAATGTATGTTTACTGCTTTGGCTGCTTCATATGCTAATCCAAACAATTCTATTTCACCTAGGGATCTTCTGTGGATCTGAGAGAAGCGTTTGACAGTGCATACTCCCCTCACCTTTGAGATGTTGGAGAGCTCGACAGAGACCAGGAAATCGAATGGAAGAAACAGAGCAATGTTTGTGTCTCAGCCTCAACATTACACCTCAATCTTTTATGTAAAATCTGCTGTTTTCCATTTCATACGCTTTCCCTTTCCAAGCCTTGATTTAAATTGGGCATGGCCACTTTAAAATCTTTGCATTTACTGTACAGTGGCCCAGAGGCTCAAGCTGTCCTCTGGGATCCAAACCTAATGAATGGTTAAGCTGACAGTCATCAGCAAGTAGCGAGCACTTTTTTGCATAAATCTGGGCACTCCCCTCACAGCCTTTGGCATGTCAATAAACGGAGTAGTAGAGGAGGAAGGATTGTGGCAAGCGGTGGAGGGGGGGATTTTTTTGTACTTGTCAACTCTGTCTTGTTCCACTCATTAAGTACAGTGAGATTAAGCTGGTGTTGAGACTGAGGGGGAGCTGTGGTTCATGGCAGGTTGAATTGGCATGCATGCAGTGGGCTCAGTCAGAAGCTCATCATAGGTCTATGAACAGGCAGGGCTGGGAGGAAAACAGACAATTAAATCAATAATTCGGCAGTCAGGAGATCACTGCACTGGCTGCTGCTCCCTGTCAGCCTTTACGAAGAAAAAGTAATATGAAGAAGACTTTCTTCTCTTCATATTCAAGTTGCTTATATAAGCTAAGAATGATGAAACCTTTGTCCTGTGTCAGGAACCTCCTATGACATCTGTTTCCCAACTTCAACCTTTAACTCTGAAATAATCAAAGCATATGTAACAAGCTGTGCTTTAAAGGACGAAATTCACTTTAAGACACATCATAGTTTGAAAACTCCTCCTTCATCACTAAATAAAAATCATAGAACTTACTCTAAAATTTGCAGTTAAAGTGGAGTGTACACTGACAAAAATTTAGTCTATGACAAAACTGACTCTCAGTTGGGGTTTTATCATTTTATGTTAACCAGCAGTATTAGAAGCTGTGGAGCCCCTCGAGATTCAGCTTCTTTTTCACAGCCCAAAGTTGCCCAATCATATTGAAATATGGGGAAATTTGAGGTGAACGCGACATCTTAAAGTCTTTGTTACGTTGTTCCAGCCGTTATATGTAACAGCATGCAGTTGTGACACCACTGGATTCAAGTATCTGTCTGTGCCCTGTTGGGAATGAGAATAGACTGTTGTCGTTTCTCTGAGGCCAACTTTTGATGCTTTGGAGCCAGCGGGTGGGTGCTTTTGATCATGGACATTGCCTTTGTTGCCCTTATGCTTCTGGTCACTGAAGTCTAGTCTATGCTTTGTGTTTTGTCGTGGACTGCAGAATGAAACTGGGACAACCCAGCACCTCTGTGAATCTGTTGTTGACAGATAAGAATTGATTATGCAGAAAATAAGCCTAAAAGTTTTTGCACAGTACTGTTGGCATCCAGTAAACGTAGACATAGAAATAACTGTCCTGGCACAAGCTTGGCTAATAGAGGCCACTTCAGGTTTTCTCTCAATGGAATTTTCGTTTCATTGCTTTTTAAATGTTTGATATTCTTTACCAGCAAAAGCGTTATAGATCTTTTACAATTTTATCTGTATCCTGCAGCATTTCACCACTTAACTTTGGCAAAACTTCTATTTACAACATTTTTTGGAATACCAGTCAACAACTAAATAGAAGAAGAAGAAGAAGAAGAAGAAGAAGAAGAAGAAGAAGAAGAAGAAGAAGAAGAAGAAGAAGAAGACTGGTACAGTGTCTGCAGGTTTCAGCGACTGTTAAAAGAGACTTTACTTAAGCATGAAGCAAGAAGCAGGAAGAGGTAAAAACAAAACTAAAACATGTATATAAATCATAACAAGATGATAATAATAGGATCATATATACATGAAGAGTATTTTTTGTGTTTTGGCTTTGATCAGTTTGGACAGCTTTGATGTAACTTCCTCCCCCTTTAAAGCAGAAACCCTTTTTCTCCAGAAACAACATTTAATCTTTTTTCATATTTATGTGTTTTCTCTGTTAGAAAACAGGATACAATATATTATTAATCCTCTTAACTTAAAAAAAAAGTAGAATAATGTGAGAAACTTAAGAAGTCTGGAAAATCAATATTTCTCTTTCTCCAGTGTGGTATTTTTCTATCTGTGCCTCTCTATTACTCCCTCCCGTCATTTCATTTTCTGTGTTGTCTCGGATTCTCATTAACACCGCTGCCCTGTTGGCTCTTCGCCTCCCCGATCGCCCCTTTGTGAAGCTACATAGCCACTTCTTTGCTTGATTCAGCCCATCTCACCACCTTTCATAAACAATGTGTCAGATGTATGAAAGTAATGGGGGGGTAGGAGACATCCAATTAAAAGCACAATGCATTATTATTTCACAGCTCCCCGTCTCTGCCATCTGCAAAAGCCCTTCATATTATATAACAGCTCCGTGTCAAGAGAGCCAGCCTGTGGAGGACAAGTTGAGGTCTTCACCGATGATGCAGCTCGCCAACTCTGGACTTTCCTCAGCAGCTTGCGTACTACCCCTCACTCCTCCCCCTTCTTCCCTTTGCCATATCCACCCACCCATCCACCCACCAGCCCACCCTCTCCCTGCCTTTCTTACGCACACATACACACATACACTCAATCACGAATGCACAGGGATTGCAGCAGCAGCAGCAGCAGCAGCAGCACTGCGAGATGGAGATCTCCGCTGCGTGTGTGAGTGCCTGTTCCCGGTGAGTGCAGGGACAAGAGCAAACGAGTGTCAGTGATGCTTGAATGAGGTGTATGAGGGAGAAGAGGGGGAGAGATCGGTGTAAAAGCCAGGAGGGGGGTGTCAGTGAGGACCCGATCAGGTTTTGAGGCAATGTCTGTCTGCTTCTTTCCCTCTTCTATCCCTATAACCTGAATCTTTGCCGGATGTGCCACAACTACTCCAGCTGTCACTGCACCGGCTGCCTCTCTCTCAGCACTCCCGCAGCCTGTGAGAGCTGCTCCAGTGGCTGGACGGTACCCTGGCACCCACTGAGTACATGGATGAGCAGTGGATCTACAGGGGATCTGTGCTATCTTGTCCTTTGCACCTTTGATCTGTTTCTCAAGGTAAGAGTTACTTCTTTTTTTCTTTCTTTTTTTTTGAGTTGCACACACATTCACAGGTATTGTGATAAAAGTGGGTGATTCATTTAGTCTGCCTTTTAAAAATGTTACTAAATCAAAATGTCAAAGGCATGCACGTATTCTGATAGAAATTGGTTAAAGTCCTTGTGTTGCATGCATGTGTATATCCCTGCATGCATTAGATATGGATAAATTAGGGAGGGGGCATTTCTGCATCCAAGCATTTCAAGGTTTTATGACTAATCAGGAGAACACGTCAAAGGTTTTTCTCCACATCTGAAAATGAAGATGAATAGTGATGTAATTCGACTTTGATTAATGTACTTATCATTATGCATATCTTTGCAGCCTCTGACAGACATGCAGTATTTATCCAGTGAGGCATAGGCTGATTATCGAGATTGCTGTACTTGGGAATTGTCTGGGCTTGATAGTGAGGAATATTGATGAGCGCTCACTAATAGACTAGTGTAAAGACTATTGCATATTGTCCTGTCAGAATGATGATCATTTACGAGAAAGCACCTATTGTAAGTAATGCGAACTATGTAAGAAATTCATATGCGGCGACTGATGTCCTCCTCAAGGCTGAATTTGATGAAAGGTGGATTCAGCCTTATCATGACTAAGGACATGTGTGATCTCGGAGTCTCTTGGGGTACTGCATCACATCCAGAGCTGCACTTGTATTTGGTGTCAGCCGTAGCCGCCCCCCCTCTCTCTCTATCCCTCTATTTTCTACACGTCAGTCCTTGACTACCAGAATTCACAGGAAACGTAGATATGGCACGGCTTTAAGGCGCCCCGCACAGAAGCAGCTTGTCTATTTAACCATCGTTTTCACTTGTTGTCTTGTACATGACACCTGAGTTAATCATCAGGTTTACCTGAGTAAACACGTATGCCCAAATCCCAGCCAGTTATTAATCAGTGAACTCATTAGGGAGATGTACTATAGATTTAACTGTCAAAGGGAAAGATGGACTTTGCCATTCCTTCATACAAGAAGAAGCCCACCCTGGCAGTAGAGCATGTGATTGCCAAAAAAAAAGACCTTCTTCATGTCACCCTCTTCAAACTTCCTCTTCCCAAGGATCCATTTCACAGCCCGTGCTCTCAGAGATAAAGGGATGGGAGCTTTTTTTTAAAAAACGCTATTCGTCTATAACAGAAAGTGCTTCACAGTGATAAATTTTTGAAGCCAATAAAGTCATAAAGCAAACTTTTACAGGTGTAGCCTGCAGCCAGTATAGATACAGATAGCTGGACGACAGCAGGAATGAGATGGTGTGCGTGTGTGATGCTCTCAAAACGGGCTGGGATGTCTTTCAAAAACTGAGGACGAGACTATATATTCCACCAAAGCGGCCTACAATGTTGCTGGAAGAAGAGGACTATTGAGAAAGCATTACTCGAGCGTGGACCAACTAAAGGCAAAACCTGTACACAGCCTCAAGGACTATCAAAGGGAAAGACTGCGAGGTGACATCTTGCCCTTTACATTGTGCTTATTAAGGCAAAGCTGGTGCAATGTCATTCTCTTTAATTTATGCTAATAGTGAGTAAAAATTCCTCATTTAAAGTGGATGCATTGCACAGTAACGACGCACACAGTATAATACACAGTGAATGATGAGCACAGCAAAATCCCATCTTATAACAAAAACAGGGGATTTACTTTGCAGTACTCCAGTGTTTTAGAAGTCATTAGTAAAATCACGAGCCATAGCATCAAAGAGCATTCACTGTTTATGTTGCGTTCAGTAAATTCATGTTTGAAGAGTAGGAGGCTACGATAGTTACTCAACCATTAATGAGAGTGGCCAGACAGTGTTCTCATATGTAAATATCCCACAGATGCACTTCAGTAATTATTGTGTTGATGCAGGCTGACAAGGATGTAAGGCGATCCGAGCAAAGCCGTCTCTTTCTCTCTGCTTTGCGTTGGGGCATAAATCATGAGTCAGCAGTGTTGCAGGCCTACTATTGCACTGAAAAATGGATCCAAACACCTATCAACATTCTTCATTAACAGTCACGTTTCTACCGCATTGTGATCACGATAATCAATCATGTTAGTGTAGCTAAAGGTGAGTTTTGTTTTGAGTTTTTTTTTTCTCATACATGCAGTATTTTAGGTTGAAGAACTGAAGGGCAATTGGAACAGACAACATGGTCTGCCAGGGTACATAAGGAGATTTCAGAGGATTACTTTTGCAATTTTAGAGTCAATGCATTATTCATAATCCTTTGGATAGCTGAGGCCAAATCAGGGAAGGACCTCAGGTCATTAGCAGAGATAGCTTGCTTCGAGGAGGACGAGAAAGAAGATGACGAGGAAAAGGAGATTCTCTTTCAGCTGTTTGAATATATCCATGTGTGACAACAGTCTCTCTCTCAGCAGGGCTTTCGTCTCGCTTTCACTCTGCGTATCTGACTTCCAACAATAATAAGTCACTGAAGAGCTTTTCTAGAGTCCCTTTATGTGAATTACCATTTAACTCCTTAGCATGCCTTACATGACTGCATAAGAAATTGTATGCACTTATAAGAGACTTCCTGCAGATGTGATTACCTTTTCAGCTGTGTGAGATTGGTATTTATGAGTGTGAAATAGCATGAGCCCATGTGAAACAGCTGTGAACAAATGCTTTTTTTTTTCCCGTAGAAATGCCTCTGACAAACATCTCGCGCTCGAATCAAAGTGCATACTAAGCTATGTTTCAGAACAAATACCAGCGTCCAATAAAATTCATCTGCTCCATACTCCAAAACAACTGTGCGTAAATTCATGACACAGCAGACCATATTGTTTTTGTGCAATGAGACTGAGCTCGTTGCCTGCTTTTATTTATTTATTTTTGCCTTTCTTTTTCCTCGTTTGGCACCGAAAGCGTCGCACTGACTAAAGTGACGCTAAGAGCTGTTGGCATGTATTGTTTTCTAGCATTGACAGGAAGCAAGATGAAACATAGTGTCCTCTAAATATATTCCATTTCACCAACAGTTAGAGCTGAGGGTTAGGTTAAAGTGGACACTCAGCAAGGTGAAGCACATGGCACAAGTCCCAAGAAATAAGCCCTCGTGCTTTGTGTTATCAGTCTCTCTCTGCTTTGGTGTTCATCTGTGTGTATGCGCCTCTTAGGATTCTGGCAAAGGCCTCTCTTTGAAAGGTGACAACAAGGCCAAAATACACTAACACTCACACACACACTCTGTCTCTCGTTCTTTCACTCACAGACAAGTGAATGAAAGTCAAGCACACACATATAGATGTTTAAGTAGATCTATATTCTATATACAAATGCCCATGTACATGCAAATAAAATACAGGAGCGACTTACATGGAAAACTCTTTCCATCGTTAGAAAGTATGTGTGCTAGTCATATTACACTGAGTTATTCAATCTTTTGTAATTACTTTTTTGGTCATTATGTCACTGTAACTCCACATGAACTGTAGTTGTAGATCAGCTGCGAATGGGAAATGAACAATAATCCAATCTACCCATGCTTTTTGTTTTACAAATTTCTTGGGAGTAGTGAAACTGACAGTAAGGAAATGTCTCTTCAGTATAAATTTCCCCACCACAACAATCACATTGATAGATTTACAATGTCGCTAAATGATAAAACATGATTACTTTCCGAGAAGCTGCAACACCATGAATAGCTGGCTTTTGTGTGGTAATAAATGATTCATTGGAGTTTATTTATCGCGTGCTGTCTTGGCATATAAAAATGATTAACCAGCTCATTCTGATGTTTCCTTTCAGCCATATCAGACATCATTTCATTTCCTTGTGCTGCTTGATATATTTCATGTTCTAGATGTGAAATGTGTTTCATCACAGATGAGTCAGAAAATGTGTCATTTTTACTTGATCATATTGGTCTTATTTGGTCTTATTTGCACAGAGATTGGCATTAAGAGTAGTATTTATTTGGTTGTTTGTTTGTTTTTTAATTCAGTTTGAGCTCCTCTGTGTGATCAAGACAGTTTACGATGTATCGCAGCATGAGGTTACGCAATTGAAAGTTAAATATCGATCTGCCTACAGTGCCGGTGCATCATTTGTGTGGTAGCAGGTAGATGAGATGCATCTTATGAATTAATGATTAATTACACTCTTTCAGTGTCACTTTACAGATACGAGATGTAAATATTTATTTTGAGGAACTGCAAAAACAAAAAACAAAAAAAACCCTGAAACCACATAAAAATGCAGATCGAAAGCTGGAAACCAATCATTTCAGTTCAGGTTATTAAACTGTTGCATAAACCTATGTAATATTACCAATATGCTAACACAGCCAGTTAGGAAATATGCACTTTATAGCACTCTATAGTGTGCTATAGGATCACACTTAATATAGGTGATTTTCGTTCAGAAATATGCTCAAGTAATATAATTGAATCTAAATTTGTGATAAACAGCAATCTGTAAACATTAAAATCTGAAGGTCAGTTCACACGGACGACTCACATGAAAGAGATATCCGATACGATCGCAGAGCATCTCTAGGCTCTGACCTCGTCACTCCGCTTGGCACAGCAGCAACCAGGGAGTGACGATAATAAATTTCTCCCTACAGAGTTTAGACTCAGAGCAGGTGGATACAGGTGGAGGAGCCTAACGCTAGCTATTAATGCAGAGTTTAATATGTGTGGGCCACAGCTGCTGTGTCACCATTGCTTCTGGTATCAACCTCAGACCACAAGAGGAATATATATAAGCCCTGGGCTAAGCACCAACCACTCTGTGACCATTCCTTAACAAAACACCCCCAACTGTTGTGGGGAGAATGTTATCAAGCAACATAAAAGCAGCAGCTCACAATGACATGTTGTATGAAATGTTATATAGCGTGGATAGCGGGAGGAGTGTGTGCATGGATGTACGGTAAGCATAAGGCTGGCAACGAGTGCGGCTGAGTGCATCGGTGCAAAGCAGAGAACAGCCGTTTAGATGTAATTATGATATGAAGAACAGTAAAACAAGCTGTCATGCAAACCCATTTGTTTGTATTGGAATGCCTTCCCAATAGGAATAAAAATATGATAATTGTATTTGCAAACAAAAAAAATAAAAAGATGAGCATCTCAATGTGAGTCTCATGTTTATATTTATTTCAAATACTTTTTCAAGGAACTAGCAGCAGATTTCACTTGAAACACCCCATATAAAAGTATTTCCATTTCACTGCTACATAAATCAGTGACATATAAAAGGGGTGTCATGCATTTGTAAAGCAAAAGGCAAAAGATAAAAAAATAAGAGCAGCAATTCAAAGTTATCATTCCCAAGTGAATCTATGGCGCAGCAGTAGCAGACAGCAGCCTCGGCAATCCTATAGGCTGACGCTGATATGAAGCAAACAAAACCTAAACACATTAATGATGCTTACTTAAAATGTATTTCATAGCCTTCACATTAGCCTAACTACCAGATATTTTGGTTACTGATCTAAGTCAGTGATCTGGCATCTAAACTGCGGTAAGACATCAAGTTAACAGAAAAACTGTGCTTTTAGCTTGAGGTGTATATTTAGGCTGACAACTGATATAATGAAGAGGCAATAAACAGAGTATTGAATGATGGCAGCAGCAACAAGGAGAGCAGTGTGAACACAATTATTATTCTAAAAAGGTCTCTTGAAGCAAATTATCAAACAGTTGGCAGGGGACCGTGCTTATGAAATGCTACTGTCATGGCTGCAAGTGTTAGCATGAGGTGTGATTAAGAAACATTAACACAACGGAACGAGAGTTTAATCGAGCTTCAGTCGTGATGGTGCAAAACTAAATGGCACGTGCAAAGTAAATGTTATTTTGTATCCTAAATGAGTTTGATTTTAGATTCTGGATCAGTTTTGGATGAGCACCGCTGGCCTGTTCGATTTTTCAACAGCACTGTTGTGTTTGGAAACGTAATATTAAAAATGTTATTAAAAGAACAAAAAGTACCATTTTTGAGTCATCAGATACAGATGAAATATGATCATCTTTGTTCTTATTTTTACAGATTTCCTCCATGTTTAACACATTTATGTTGCAGATTGGTGCATCACCTGTACAGCATGGCAGCGGGTAGATGAGCTGCATCTTATGAATTAAGCACTTTGATTGTTATTTATTATGCTGAGAAATACAGACACTACAAGTGCAAACTTTACAGAAAAATTGTCAGGAAATATGTACTTTTTAACACTGTATTATAGTTCTTCTCTATATATTTGGCTGGTTCTCATTGTATTTATTTAAAGATATCAAGCCGTTTGTACATGTATTGAATCATGCATGAATCACTGGAGTCTTTTTCAAGTTGTCCTTATTAGTTACAGTTAAAATACGCTTATCTAATTTTTTCTATTATTAAAAAAATAAATAGCAAAAATAAATATTTTAATCTCAGTTTTGGGTTACTTTAATGGAGGTTTACAAGTTATATTCCAAAAAAGGAGAAAGGCATTAGGCCATCTGCCACAGTATCTTATCAAAGTCATCGCATGTGAAAAATTGTCTCCTCTAGATTAACACACACTCTCTCTTTTTCTGTTTTGGCTGTTTCAGGAAATATGGTGAGCAAAGAGGACACCAAATGCGTTGTTCTCTCAAATTCAGATGAATCGGATTCAGAAACAGTTCCCTCACACAGCATTGACGCACAGTCCGGCTCCGAATCTGGCAAACAGCAGGTGAAAAAAAGAAACAAGGCTTTACAAGTGCGTTTTAAGGATATCTGCGAAGCTCAGAAAGAGCATCGTGCCAGACGCTCCAGGTCCATTTCCTGTAAAGTTACCCACAGAAAGTACATGACAATGCCTGCCCGGCGATCTATTCCTAACGTGACCAAGAGTACTGGTGTCCAGACTTCACCAGATCTTACAAAACGGTACAAGACTTTCCCATTTGAAAGGAAAAAAGGACACACCTTTAAACATGCTGCTTTGGTGGAAGAGTACAGAGGACAAAACAATGGATTTTTGAGTGACATAAAAGCAGTAGGAGATGATGGACAACCTACTGGGGAGTCATCTAAGTACAAGGGTAAGATTGTGGGGCAGACAAAAGCACTGCTTCACCACACTGATGACAGCAGTGATACAGAGGATTTGCTTTCCAGTGCCAACTGTGTGGATGGACCCTCACATTTCTCAGAAGAGGGTCATCCTACCAGCTCTCCTTCCAAAAGTGAACCAGAATACAAGGTTTGTGGGACAAGGACCAAACACAAAGGATTACCCAAAGAAGACATGGATGCCGGCACTTCCTCAAAGCGCCAGCTAGCTGACTCAGAGTTTTCGCAGGACAAGCCAAAGGGCACAGGCCCTGTTGCATGGAACTCTTTGACACAGGTGGAGTCTTTAGGAAGCCCCTCTGTGAGCTGTAAACGGAAAAAGGATACACAGCTAAATGAGCAGCAGTCTCAGACACTTCCCCATAGTGCCAAATGTTCTTTAAAGTCGCAAGGGCAGTGTCGGACAAGGCATGTGTCAGCCTCCTCTAAACTCCAGCGAACACATGGGGGTGACGAGGGCTTTCCTCTAGGAGCCACGGGCATCGGGAGCAGCCAGCAGATAATAACCTTATCTGGAGACAAGGATATCAAAGCACAGCTGCAGGCCATGGAGAGTCTCATCAGTTCAAGCCAGGAGACCATCAAGGTCCTTCTTGGAGTTATTCAGGAGCTGGAGAAAGGTGAAGCTCAGAGAGAGGGGTGAGTAGAGTAATGTTTACAGTGAAAATGTTTGTGAAATGTTTGTGAAAGCTCCACATGAAACCTATATAGTATATCATCAAGTATATCATCCTTATACTGCCTTCTGTTTGGATGTCAGTCACTATCTGATGTGTAGCCAAGTGCACAGCCATTGAGGTTACAGTGTTCCACACATAATTTTTTGACTATCAACACTATGCCACCCAAGATCTTGGTGAATCACATTTTGCAATAGCTATCAGTGTGAATGCACATTTTCTTCAAAAATATGGATGTGACTAAGAGGTTTCTAGAACAATATATCTCTGAATATTTTAAAAGTAAAAAACGAGAGGAAAACAATATCTGGTGTGTTTTTAAGAAATGTGAACGGTGTTATTGGGAAGCATGAACTACTCTTAGGTGTGGTAACACTTGACTTTTGGCATTAAACAGAAAGTTCAACTGTAGTTGATGGGAATGCCATTAGTCCTTCAGTCACTTTCACAGCAGCACAGTTGTAAAAACCTGTGCTCTATCACAACACAAAGCAAATTGTATTTAAGTTTCATCCACATCCAGTGGTGAACAAGGCACCCTGGTGTGACTCTGAGGAGCTTGGTTTTAAAGGCCCAATTAGTACAGCCTCATAACACGTTGCCTTTCATCTTCACAAAACTGTGCCTGCTGTAGTGATTTCACTGTGCTGTGCTCCAGCATTGTGCTCGAGTGTTATTAGAGAAGTGCAGTTACGGGACACAAAACTATTATCCTTATTTTGTGTTGTTTGTGTCAGTTATGCTTCCTTGAACCAAAAAGCAACTTAAAGTTTCCCCCTTTTTTAACCAGCATATATAATGTCCAACACAATGTCTGCTCTTTATTAAACCTGTACTGTATGTCATTTGTGGTTTTAGCAAGGTGTTAGAATAATCTACTCACTTTTTATTTACTTTTCAGCAAAAGTAAAGTGTTTTTGAGAAGCGACTTCACGGTTTACTCTGGAAATAACATTATGGCAAAAAAAAAATTATTATTTTTTTTTTTTGGAGGGGATTTTACTTTCTCTGGGTCATCTGTTCCATGAGACAATCCCAAACATAAACCAAAAATATGCAAAAGTACAGTAGGAGCTTTGATTGATGCATTTCCCCGTGATCTGTTTCACATCTTCTTAATTTTCATGATATCACAGTTTATTCTGGATACTTTTCAATGACAGCCTATGAAGAGGAAGTCCCATCAATGCCACATGTTTCACTTCTCTTATGGTTTTCCAGACCTTAACCTCAGTGACATGTGATGCTTATTGTTAAACACTTATGAATGTGCTAAAAAAAAAAAACACAAAAAAACCCCATATTAACAGTCAGAATATATAGCTCAGTATTTTTCTCTTATATTAATCTAACTGTTATAATATTTGTCTACTGGCTTCATACAGTTCCAAAAGTCACTTCCCCAGCCTTGTTCAGGAAACACTTTCATTTCTCCACACAAAGATGTGTGTAGAACACAGAATAACACTGTATATAAAAAGTGGCATTTGAAACATGGTGGCTTGACCTAGTGAAGCTTCTGTTCGCATGTTATGCATTTCTCAGGCAGGCAGAGCAGCAGGCACGTAGGCAGGGGGGTGTAGTGAAACTAGAATGATGAGGCCAGGACATATCCCAGGACAGCTGACGTGGGCAAACAACACAGCAGTGAATCTGTGCCAACAAGCAGTCGGCTTAAAGAAAGACTTTCAAAGGTGCCGGGTTTTTTTGTTTTTTTTGGTTGTTTTTGTTTTTTCCATGAAAAATCTATGAAGATCTTTTCTGTGTCACTGTGGTTTAATACAGAATCACAACAGTGAAGCGTGAACATTAGACACTGAATACAAAAAGGGGTGTTGTGCTGAGCACATGCACTGATTGTAAATTTAGGTTAATACACTTTTATTATTAAAGCAACTCTTTTTAATGATATGGGAGTACATGAAAACCTAGGCAGCAGTGTAGCACTAGAGTAGATCTTTTTTCTGTGTAGTCAGTTACTGCCCTTGCTCACAGCTGTTCAAAGAGACTTTACTTGAGAACAGGGCAGGATGGATGAACTCAGTGACCTTGAGCTTCCATCAGCATTTTCGATCCATGAAGAAGCCCTTCTGTCTCCTCCGATGAGGTCACCTTTCATGTCACGGTGAACATTTGAGGTGCAGCTCTTCCCCGGTACAAAGGGCTAGCGTGACAGCAAGCAATTACATGTGTGGCTCGAAAACAAAATATCCTATCATTCCCATCCCACGCGGTCCAACAGTCTATTCAGCGACATATTGCCAATAACAAAAAGCCCACCTGCATGCTCATCTAAACTCAAATGATGAAACAGAAACTAATGAAAGTCAGAGAACGCCACACTAACAAAAGTCATTGGATATTTAGTGTGTCCTCTTTAGCATGTGCACATTTTGTATGAGCCTTATGTGCCACCTGGCTTGCAGCTGGTGTTTGCAGAGGGCTTCCAACATAAAAACAACAGACAACACAGCCTGGGGGCAATACACCTCAGCCACAAACGGAGCAGATACAGTGCTGTTTATTGCATTTTGAAAAAGTGTGTCTGTAACAAGTTGACCTTTATGGGAAAGATGTACTGTGTGCTGTAGCACATAATGTAAAGATATCGATTTTTTTTATTACACAAGAGCTGCATTTAGTTGTTTCCTCCTATTGCCTATAGACAATTCAAAGTATGTCATGGCAAAGCAAGGTAATCCTATTATGTTAAATCAGCAAGTCTACACGCTTGATTACGTAGCCAAATCTGAGAGAACTGCAGGATCAAAATCCCCGCTGCATTTTCAACTGTTAGCAAAGAGCAACCCTGAGTGAAAACAAACCTGAGCAAATCTGTGTGATAGCCGATGCCCACAGGTGTTGAAATATGAAGGCGAAGCCTGTCACTGGAGCTCACGTATATCTTTCCATCTCTCCCTTCACAGGCTCTCCTACCGAACAGGACAAGACACAGCAAATTGTGACACTTGTCGAAACAGCGCCTGCATCATTTACAGGTGGGCTTCTTGCACTGTCTGTACAACGCATTGAATCAATTTGAAAGGGGTCCTTACGAGACTCATCTGGCGCAGTCATGCATTAGTGTCCAGAAAATGCAAAATCAAATATACTGTATGCACAACATTGCATCTAGAGTGGTTTGACTGAGGCAGAAAATCTGAAGAGTACTGAAAATGTTAAAGTCAAATCTTTTATGTGTGACATTAAATGGAATTCAGAAGAGAGGAATCATAAAATACACATCAAGGTCACGGAAGAAGTACAGATGTAATACCGCTGACAGTGCTGTGTATTGGGTGTTACTGTCACGGCTGCCGAGGCGAGCCGTGTGGAATAAATGAGGATCCAAGCGCAGGCAGTCGTAGAGGAGTGAAGGTGATTTATTGAACACAAAAGAATGTGGACAAACAGCAAACGGGGCTCGAACTAAACTAAACTGGGAAACAACTAAACTACAGAGCACAAACCTGAATGAAAACGAGCAGAGGAGGATGACGATGAACAGCAGAGAGAAGACACGGTGGATACACAGACTGACACTGAGTAATACAGACGAACCGGCAACAGGCAGGAGAACACACAGGGCTTAAATGCACACACCAGTAATCAGGGGATGAGAGACAAGAGGGCAACACAGCTGGGAGGAATCTGGGCTGACGGGACAGGGGAAACGTAAACTGATCACACTCACATACGACACGGACCTTCACAATAAGACAGGAAACTCAGATACATGGAACCAGACAAGACATTGAACTAAACAGACAGATTCACAAACAGATGGGGAGACACCATAGACAGACAGGTACAGACACAGACTTAGAGGCAGATCGAAAATAACACAGAACTTAAACAATCATCATCTAGAAAATGATAAACTAAAAGCGCTGGGTCACCGACCCAGGACCATGACAGTACCCCCCCCTCAAGGGCTGGCACCAGACAGCCCAGCAGAAACGAAAAAACGGACCAAAACAAAACAGAAAACAACCCGACCAGGGCGGGCGGAGGGGGCCCAGGACGGAGGGACAGAGTCCAAAAAGGCCCAGATGGTCAAGTTCAGGAGGCCGACCATGCGAATGGCAACGGGGCAGGTCCGGATGCCAACCGTGCGGACGGCAACGGCGGCGTGGAAACAAGTCCGGGGGCCGACCGTGCGGGCGGCAACGGCGGCGTGGAAACAAGTCCGGGGGCCGACCGTGCGGGCGGCAACGGCGGCGTGGAAACAAGTCCGGGGGCCGACCGTGCGGAAGGCAGTGGCGGCGTCCAGGAGGGCGTCCACGGTGGCGGAGATGCCCAACAAGCGGCCTGGCAGATGACCGACGATGTGGAGGTGGTAGTAGGGGACCTGAAGGCTGCGTGGCCCCTGCAGCCCCAGGCGAGGCGGAAGCTGAGGCCGGACCAGGCGAGGCGGATGAAGACGAGGAAGCTGAGGCCGGACCAGGCGAGGCGGATGAAGACGAGGATGCTGGAGCCGGACCAGGCGAGGCGGATGAAGACGAGGATGCTGGAGCCGGACCAGGCGGCGGTGATGAGACTGCAGGCGGTGATGAGACTGCAGGCGGTGATGAGACTGCAGCTGATGGCTGGACGGGCTCCTCGGGCCCCCCGGCTGACGAGGCAGGACGCTGGACGGGCTCCTCGGGCCCCCCAGCAAAAACAGTCACAGAACCAGTGGGCACTGGAGCCCCTGGCACACACGCAACAGAACCAGCAGGCACACGGGCCTCTGGCAGGAACGCAACAGAACCAGCAGGCGCACGGGCCTCTGGCAGGAACGCAACAGAACCAGCAGGCGCACGGGCCTCTGGCAGGGACAGAACAGAACCAGCAGGCGCACGGGCCTCTGGCAAACACATAGCGGCCTGCAGCTGCGCAGAGCATTGACCCTGCTCAGGCAGCGACAGCCGGGTGCAGTCCTCAGCTGGCTTCTTAAACTCCAGGGGTCCAGAGTCTGATGGGGGCTGAAACCCAGCCTCTGGGGAGGCCCTGGAGTGCATCTCAGTCTCAGAACTGGCCAGCCTTTGAGGAATGTTGACATCATCATTAGGTTTGACGCTCTGCTTAGAACAAACGGATGAAACCCAGTTCCTTTTAGATTGATTTGACTGGGCTTGTTGTACCGGAGTAGCAAGTGACACAGGGTGCAGGGCTAGTGGCTGCTGAACAGGAGGCTGAACTGAGGGTGACTGAAACAATGGTTGGGATGATGGCGGTGGTGGAATTGGAGACTGAGCTTGAGGCCGGGCGGCTAACTGAGCTTGAGGCCGGGCGGCTAACTGAGCTTGAGGCCGGGCGGCTAACTGAGCTTGAGGCCGGGTGGCTAACTGAGCTTGAGGCCGGGCGGCTAACTGAGCATCCGGTTGCAGTTCAAAAGAATAAACAGTCCTGGTATGATCAGAGCTGGTGTTAATTGTCTCTGGGATATATGCCACAGTTTTAGCAGACCCTGGGTTAGCTGACATGGGTTTAACAGGTTCAGAAGAACAGCCCTTTGCTTTCACTGAAGTCTTAAAAATGCCAACCTGGGAGAGATCGGTTATCAGGTAGGTAGGTAAGCTTTGTGAATTAGCTCCCACTGACACACCTCGAACAACCCCAGAAGAAAAAGTCTTACAGTTCAGATTGGAGCCGTTATCCTTTTTACTCACCACAGTCGGCCGCTCTGATATCCTGGGGTCCGACTGTGGCGAGGGGCGTCGACGGCGTGAGTGCCGTTTCCCATTTGAAGGCTGGACCGACGGGCCGGGCAGGACACTCTCCGTCGGGTCGGGGAGTGAAGCATGAGTTGCAGAGTGGGTGGTAGCAGGGGGGAGAAGATGAAGCTCGTTCAGAACGAAATTCTGTGTGAGCGGGTGAAGTGAGCTGAGCAACCAGGGGAGACCAGAAACTAAGCGCTGTAGCCGAACAGCTATGCCTTGGCGGAATTCTCTCCCCTCATGCTCGAGCCATAAGTTAATTAATCTGTCCACCGAGTAAATAATGTCCTCCCGGAGCTCCTCGGGCGGGTTGACTGCTGCTGGGTCCATAGTGGCCGGTTCGTACTGTCACGGCTGCCGAGGCGAGCCGTGTGGAATAAATGAGGATCCAAGCGCAGGCAGTCGTAGAGGAGTGAAGGTGATTTATTGAACACAAAAGAATGTGATGCTTCAAGATGGCGCCGAGTATGGCAGCCTCGTCGCGAGCTCCCCCAAGCAACGGCTTTCTTCTGTGTTTAATTTTACTTTTCCTTTATTTTTTCACGAGCAGCACTTGTCTCCTTGTGTACGACCGACAAACCTTACTGGACATAAAAGACGGTCTTTCTTATAACTTTCCGGAGTTCAAGTTTTGCAACACGGACGCTCCGTTTGCAGACCCCCCATTCATCTCACCTGAGACGCCTTTGTTCTCTGGCCCTGGAGGCCGCAAACGCCGACGCAGAGGGAGAAGATCTGGCGTTCTGGTTCGACTGAGACGGCGCACTTACAGACCACCGTTACCCAGTTTATTACTGGCTAATATGCAGTCTCTGGAGAACAAGCTGTGCGAGCTTCGGGCACGGATCTCATTCCAGCGAGAGATGCGGGACTGCTGCGTGATCTGCCTCACAGAAACCTGGCTATCGGACAAAGTACCGGACTCCGCAATACAACTGCCGGGGTTCTCTGTGCACCGCGCGGACAGGTCACAGGATCTTACTGGGAAAAGCAGAGGCGGTGGTGTGTGTTTCATGATCAACAACAGCTGGTGTGATTATGCGAACGTGCACCCGGTCAAATCCTTCTGCTCACCGGACCTGGAGTACCTGATGATTAAGTGCCGGCCATTCTGGCTACCGAGGGAATTTACAGCAGTGATTATTACGGCTGTTTACATTCCCCCACAAGCCGACACTGACCGTGCACTCAGGGAACTGTACAGCGCGATCAGCAGCGAGGAAACCGCACACCCAGAGGCAGCGTTTATCACAGCCGGAGACTTTAATAAGGGAAACCTGAAGAAAGTCTCACCAAAACTCCATCAACACATCCTTTTCAACACACGTGGAAACCGGCAACTCGACCACTGTTACACCTCTTTCCGGGATGCGTACAAAGCCCTCCCCCGCGCCCCATTCGGCCAATCAGATCACTGCTCCATCCTGCTCCTGCCCGCCTACAGGCAGAAGCTGAAACAGGAAGCTCCAACCCGGAGGGCGGTGCACTGTTGGACGGACCAATCAGAGTCTGCACTGCGGGACTGTTTTGATCACGCGGACTGGGAAATGTTTCACGTGGCCGCCAGAGACATTGATGAATACACAGACTCAGTCTGTGGATTTATCAGGAAATGCGTGGAAGATGTCGTCCCATCCAGAACAGTCAAATCCTTCCCAAATCAAAAACCCTGGATTAACGGAGATGTTCGCGCGGCACGGAACACCGCCTTTGCCTCCGCGAACACATCGGACTACAAACACGCACATTACCAACTCCGGAAGACGATCAAAGCAGCCAAACGTGAGTACAGGGACAGGGTGGAACAACAGTTTGACAACCCTCGGAGTATGTGGCAGGGACTAAACACGATCACAGACTTTAGAGGGAAAACCAGCACACCGCAGACCACGGCCTCTCTGTGTGAGGATCTAAACGTATTCTACGCTAGATTCGACACAGCGAACACCATGAGACCAGGCAGTGTGCGCACCGCGGATGACGTCAGTGCGCACACTGTGTCTGAGGAGGATGTGCGGAGGTGCTTCAGGAAGGTGAACGCACGCAAAGCTACTGGTCCGGACGGGATTCCCGGCCGCGTCCTCAGGTCATGCGCGGCTCAGCTGGCTGGAGTGTTCACGCACATCTTCAACCTTTCCCTCTCTCTGTCTGTAGTCCCAGCCTGCTTCAAAATGGCCACTATCGTCCCTGTACCCAAATCCTCCACCATCTCCTCATTGAACGACTGGCGACCTGTAGCCCTGACCCCCATCGTAAGCAAATGCTTCGAGAAGCTGGTCAGGGACTTCATCTGCTCTGCACTACCCGACTCACTGGACCCTCTACAGTTTGCATACTGCCACAACAGGTCCACTGATGATGCCATAGCCCTGACACTACACACTGCCCTGTCACACCTGGAGAAGAGAGACACGTATGTGAGGATGCTGTTTGTAGATTACAGCTCAGCATTCAATACCATCGTTCCCTCGAAGCTGGACAGGAAACTGCAGGATCTAGGACTGAGCAGCTCCCTCTGCAGCTGGATCCTTAGCTTCCTGTCTGACAGACGCCAGGTGGTCAGACTGGGCAGCATCACCTCATCCCCCATCACACTGAACACTGGTGCTCCACAGGGGTGTGTACTGAGCCCTCTCCTGTACTCACTCTACACCTACGACTGCACAGCCACTAACAGCTCCAACATCATTGTGAAGTTTGCGGACGACACTACAGTGGTGGGTCTTATCACCAACGGTGATGAGACGGCCTACAGGGAGGAGGTCAGCGCCCTGACCCACTGGTGTCAAGACAACCATCTCACCCTCAACGTCGCAAAGACAAAGGAGTTGATAGTGGACTTCCGGAGGTGCAGAGAAGTACACACCCCCATCACCATCAGCGGCGCTGCTGTGGAGAGAGTGAGCAGCTTCCGGTTCCTTGGTGTACATCTGGCTGAGGATCTTACGTGGTCAGTACACACAAACAAAACAGTGAAGAAGGCCCAGCAGCGCCTCTTCTTTCTCAGGAGACTGAAAAGATTCGGCATGAGCCCCCGCATCCTCAGGACCTTCTATCGCTGTGCCATTGAGAGCATCCTCACTGGATGCATCACCACCTGGTATGGCAACAGCACCGCCTACAACTGCAAAGCTCTCCAGCGAGTAGTGCGGTGCTCTGAACGGATAATTGGAGGTGAGCTTCCCTCCCTCCAAGACATCTACAGGAAGCGGTGCCTGAGGAAAGCGGGGAGGATCATCAAGGACTCCAGTCACCCCAGCCATAAACTGTTCAGACTGCTTCCATCAGGAAGGAGGTTCTGCAGCATCCGGTCCCGTACCAGCAGACTGAGAGACAGCTTTTTCCATCAGGCCATCAGACTGCTGAACACGTCATAGACACCTCAGCTTCACTACTGGAACTTCAACATTATGCACTCCACACTGTATATAAATGCCACTTGTTTTGCACATATTCAACTCTGTATATTTTATATATTTTATTATTATTATTATTATTATTATTTTATTTTATTTTTTTACTATTTAATTTGTAAAAATGTGTATACACACACACACACACACACACACACACACACACACACACACACACACGTAGGAAAATATTTAGTATACACATCCAGAAATGCATACACTATTATATATTGTACATATATTTATTAGTTTCAGGTTGGCCATTCTTGTATTTTGCTCGTTTGTGTTGTTGTGTTTGCACATCTCTGTTGCTTGTGGGGCTCGCACACAAGAATTTCACTCACATGTGCTGTGCCAGTGTGCCTGCACATGTGATGTGACAATAAAAAGTGATTTGATTTGATTTGATTTGATTTGAAACAGCAAACGGGGCTCGAACTAAACTAAACTGGGAAACAACTAAACTACAGAGCACAAACCTGAATGAAAACGAGCAGAGGAGGATGACGATGAACAGCAGGGAGAAGACACGGTGGATACACAGACTGACACTGAGTAATACAGACGAACCGGCAACAGGCAGGAGAACACACAGGGCTTAAATGCACACACCAGTAATCAGGGGATGAGAGACAAGAGGGCAACACAGCTGGGAGGAATCTGGGCTGACGGGACAGGGGAAACGTAAACTGATCACACTCACATACGACACGGACCTTCACAATAAGACAGGAAACTCAGATACATGGAACCAGACAAGACATTGAACTAAACAGACAGATTCACAAACAGATGGGGAGACACCATAGACAGACAGGTACAGACGCAGACTTAGAGGCAGATCGAAAATAACACAGAACTTAAACAATCATCATCTAGAAAATGATAAACTAAAAGCGCTGGGTCACCGACCCAGGACCATGACAGTTGCTTTGTTTTACAATACAGTGGATGATGGCTCCAATATTATTTGCAGAGGTTTCTGGGAAATATACGAGTTGGTATGACAGAATGAGTAACAATACACAACAGTGGGAAGTGAGTTGTATATAAAGTAGGAAATACTGTGATCCCATCACAGAGTATGTGAGGAGCTCAAATAAAACATACTTGGAAACTCCGAATGCTTTCTTCCGAGTCCAAAGTGTATGTATTCTCATACGTTCTAAGTGTAAAAAAAATGTCTCAGAAGCATGAGGAAAATCCACTCGTGTCATTTGTCACTTCTATCTAAAAGTGTCTACTGCTACAACTCGCTGTTACCTTGTTCTCCAAAATTGTGAAACATGAAAGTGTTTGGAAAATGCTCTTATCCCCAGAAAACACACTGACCTCTGAGACCTCCCAGTTTTTTCATATAGGCATGAGTCAAAGAAGCTTAAAAAACAAACAAACGAAAAAAACACCATCACATTTTTTGCAGATTTCAACTTTACCTTTTTTTAAAAAAAAATATATATATAAAAGTTTGTTGCCATATGGAAATGTTCCTTCCCACTTCTGCTTCATACTTCCCCTTTTGGACAATAGACTCTATACATAAGATAATGTTGGTAGCCCATTTATACTCCACTGATCTTCTGAATTATTTTGAATATGTTCCTGATATTTACAACACCAGGAATATTTGAAAGTGATTTGGACAAAGAATTAACACTGCCTTGGACCGGATTTTCTCTTTGTGTAACATTTCCTGCAAAATCATACCAACTCTGCTTATTTGAAGAGTGCATTGTGTCAAGTTGGCCCGGACTGTGGTGACAGGACCTAAAAACAGGAACTTAGTTACATGTAGGCTACTAGAGGAAGAAAAATAACAAACAACAACAAAAAGGCCCTTTAAAAAAAACACATTAGTTCTGGACTGGCATTCAACAGTGTCACATTCACATCACCAGTTTGCATATGCTTAACATTTGATAAAAACACAAGATATTGCTTGTGCAATTGCAGATTCATATTTCATTCAAATTATCATATCTAACATTTTGCAAAAGTCCAGAGTCACCCCTCATATCTATACAGTGGTCTTGAACAACACTTCTCCAGCCTTTCTAAAGAGGTTTTGAAGTTTTTCTTTGCTTTTTCGTTCATTTTCAGTCTATGTCTTGTACTTAAGAAGAATATATTTTTGCCTGACCTGTGAATCATTCAAACATAAAAAAGGCACCTAACTCTAGGGACATAACAGACAACCCTATTTTACATTTTTATCTTTAGGCACTTTATTGGTAGCAGCCTGTCACAAAAACGCACAGCTTGCTCCCATATCTTAAGTTTAATGTATAAAAAATGTCAAAAGACACAGTTTGACAGGCATAAAAGGGAAACAGCGATAAAAGGCTAGGGAGCGCCAAATTACACAAGGTCTTACGACAGGTCTTACAGAAGTATAAAAATTATGAACACAAAAAAGTTCTGTCAGAAATTTCACCCCCCACGCAACAGCATCTGGAAAACACCTGATTGGCATCGATTTCAGTTTTCACCAAGACAAGGATCCTAAACACCCTGCCAATACAATTAAAGCATACCTGGGTAGAAAAACACATACTGGTACAGTATCAGTCATGGACTGGCTTCAACTTTATTGAAGCAGTAAGAGTATCTTGATAGAGAACAGAATAAAATGTCATTCAAATCCAAAAGAACTTCAAGAAGAAAATTGAGTTCAACCCCATTTCTCAGCAGATTATTAGACTTTAATTTCATTCGCACGTATGGTAAATTGATAGGTGTCAGCAGTTAGAATTTTAAGGCTATCTTTATTACATCTGACCTGAAGGGAGCCTTCAGTCTCATTTATTGATCCTGGAAGGGATTGTGCATGCCAGGCTAAGTTTTTGCAGTTTTTAAACAGATGGTCTTCAGGGAAGGACACACACTACTCATCCATGCATTTGTATAGCACCTAAAGAAATCAAATTAAACAAGACCCAACTGGCTGGTAAGAGAAGAACTGTTGTCTTCCCCCAAACACTTCACTGCCCTCTTCCTCTTTCCACTCAAATTCAGACCCCTCTCTTAGTCTAAAGCACTTCACTGAGCTAGAAAATGGAAGAGGAAAAAAGAACTGAGTCATCTTTCTTCAAAGAGAGGAGTAAACAACCTCAGAAAAAAAATCAGTAAATATGAGAAACCCTGGAAAATGTGGATCATTTTGTAATTTAAAAACAGTTTTATTAGGCTAATAAGTAGGAAGATTTTGTCTCATACTGATCTAGTAGAAATACAGGCAGCTGATTGTCTTGTAAACCCCGCCAAGCCCTGGAGCTCTCTCTTGCTTCATGTTTTCTTTCTATGATTCTCCTTCTTTGGGAAGGCTCTTCTTAGTTATTCTAGGAAATACTTTCCGGAAATCTGCAGAAAATCTAGGTGCCAAGGAAAACACAAGTGCTATCCTCCTATTGTTTCGGTTTTTAAATTAAGCTTGAATTTTGTGTGCTGCGGCTGACAGGATTACATAGAATGAATAAGGCTTGTATTACTCTATAGCCACTACACTATGCAGTCATTATTTAGTTCAAGTAAAATGAAAAACCAGTTTACTGTCAGATTAAATTAGTTAGTTATTGGTGATCTTTAATAACAATTTAAATTTCTGAAGTTTATATCTCCTTTTATCACTAAATGAATGCCAAAGTCACTATTTCCCTCAAACGATGTTTGTATTTGTTCTTTGTGTTTTAGCACTTTGCAATACTGGCATATTCACAATACTAGCAATACTAACATTGCTGACAAAGTAACATATAATCAAATAATATAAGTAATATATACCTTCACCCTCCAGTTACAGTTCCATAATCTTTAAATTTTAGTGAGACAACTTATATTTAAAATTAAGTAGCGAAAACAGAGTTTGGCATCTAAGCTCATCTCTATCTCTCCCTCTATTCAGACACATTCAGACTAGGGAGTTATAAGCAAACATCCCCTGGAGCCTACAGATAGATATTCGGGTGGTGGAGGGGTTGAAATAGCAGATGGTGGGATAGGTTGAGGCATATAAGTCTGTGCGAAGAGAAATGAAGCTGAAGTTGTCTAAGCTAGTCCATAGACTTCACCCCATAAATCCTACATGGAACGTACGGGAAAAACAATAAATGCTAAATAATTGAACATCCTCTGGTTTTAAGAGGTTTACAGAGAGTAGTATAGATCTGTCATTTCTATTATTCTATTAATAGATCATTACTACAAGTCTATAAATGTAAAGATGTATATGAATTTTGCAATATTATGATGAAGAACGCATCATGGACTCATTCAAGATGTGAACTGAGACAAAGACAGATTTGTAAACATATATCATCTTTTGTTCATCCTTCTAGGTACATACACTAACCAGACACTTTATTAGTTACACTTCTAGTATCAGGTTTGACCTGCTTTTGCTTTCAGAGCTCCCTTTATTCTTTTGGGATAGATTCAACAATTTGCTAAAAACACAGTCAGAGATTTTGGCCCATGTTGACATGAAAGCATCACACAGATGCTGCAGATATGTCAGCTGCACATGCATGAAGTGAATCTCCTGTTCAACCGCATCCCAAATGTGTTCTTTTGGACAAAGATGTGATGTCTGTGGAGGCCATCACAGTGAACTCATCGTCATGTTCAAGAAATCAGTTTCAGATGATATGAGCTTTTTGATAGGATGAGTTATCCTCCTGGAAGCAGCCATCAGAAGATGATATACTGTTGTCATAAAGGGATGGACATGGTCAGCGAGGCAGGCAGTGGCATTTAAACGATGCTTGCAGGTAATAAGTGGCCCAAAGTGTGCCAAGAAAATATAAAAAAAAAACGATTACACCAAAAGCGCAAGTCTAAAAAAATAGATATTAGGCAGGGTTGATCCCTGTTTTCATGTTGTTTATGCAAGACTCTGATCACATCATCCAAATGTCAGAGCAGAAATCAAGACTCATCAGACTAGGAAATGTTTTTTTATCCCTCTTACCAAGTTTAGGTGATCTTGTGAAATTGTAGCCTCAGTTTCTTCTTTTACACTGACCGAAATGGCACCACTATGGTCTGCTGCTATTGTACCCTATCAAAGTTCAATGTGACAAATTCAGTGATGCATTCAGAGGTGTTTTGCTGAAAACTTGGAACAAGCTGTTACTGTTGCCTTCCTATCAGCTTAAATTATTTGGGTTTCTCACTAGACAAACTAGTTTTTCTTTTTTAGACCATTCTCTGTAAACATCGAAGATGAAATGTCCCAGTAGATTAGCAGTTTCTCAAATACTCAGACCAGCCATTCAGGTACCAAGAACTGTGGCATGTTCAAAGTCACGTAAATCACCTTTCTTCCTGATTCTGATGCTCGGTTTGAATTTAAGCAGGCTGTCTTGATCGTGTCTACTTGCCTAATTGCATTGAGTTGCTGCCAAGTGAGGGCTTGTTATTATGATTATTATTCTGGCTTCACTTTTTATCATTAGCACCCAGCTGAACAGATGTGAGTGTATGTATGGTATTACAGGTGATCTCTTGCGGTAAAGCCTTTATACTGCAGTTTGTATGTCGATTTGTTTCTTTATCGACTAGACAGGCCTTTTCATTCATTTTAACTACAGACTAGTCTCCCAGGCTAGTCCAGGAATCTTCAAGCTGCGCAGTGGAGGGATCTCCTGTGACTGACACATAAAGACACATGGTCAGGCAGTGATTTAGGAAGAACTTGATTTGCTTTTGCATTGCATTTTGATTGGCAGAGCAGCAGCATTTTAAATATCGCTTGATCATGCTCATTTAATTGTGGGAAGCTAAAATCGTGATCAAGATTAAAATTTGGTCCATTATGCAGCCCGAGTATCTAAGTGTGAAGCAGGAAGGCCTCTGCATAGAAGAGCAATTTGAACTGTAGAGCATAATTTCTCTTTTTTAGTTCACTGATGGTATCTCGATAAGACAAAGTTGTGGCATTTCT
This sequence comes from Rhamphochromis longiceps, assembly GCF_057381845.1. Classification (NCBI taxonomy): domain Eukaryota; kingdom Metazoa; phylum Chordata; class Actinopteri; order Cichliformes; family Cichlidae; genus Rhamphochromis; species Rhamphochromis longiceps. Next base: position 14,352,123 of record NC_140569.1, on the reverse strand, counting down.
ATATGTCAGCGAAGCAACTTGGCTTAATTAACAAACTCTAAGAAAAATTAAATGGCAAAAACATTGTCTTCAGCCTATTGTCAGTAAACCAAAGCAAGCAGTATATGGTAATAAAGCTGCAATGATGATGCACTCTGCAGAGTGACGGTAAAACGGAAGATTATCATTTCATCTGTGCACTATATCATTACATTTAGTTTGTTTGTTGTTGTTTTTTGGTTAATCTAACTTGGTTAGTTCTGGTGCAGAACTATAGTTTGAAGGCAGGTATTGGGGAACTATGTCATTCTGCAATAGTATTTATTGTTAACCAGGAAAGCTCAAATTTTCAAAGACAGTATTGTTTTCTTTATCCCTTTATTCTTTACCTTCAAGTGTATTTTGCCTTGTCTCCTCAAACTACCTCATTATTCAAACGGCTGAATGATCCCATCACAGCATCCCTGTTTTTTAATCTGCTGAGTTAATCTGCTGCTAAAACAACTCCAATCACGATGCCGGACAAACTACTCTATGTGACACTTTGATAAGAAAGGCTTGGGTACAGTGAGGAAAATTAAAACCAGGCAAGAACAGCAAGTTGGGACCAATTACCCCTCAAATTTAGACAACTAGTAACTGTGTGCTGGAAGTGAAACCTGGATTATCAGCCGCTGAAATGCTTGAGCTCAGAGTGCTCCAGCATATCCAACGCATCCAATAAATTCAACCACTCTAGTGGATGCTGAGATGAGGTAGTCAATCTGTGCATCTTATCTAGGCTTCAGCTCTCGCTCTCCCACTCTTTGTATAATGCCGCATCTTACTTATCACTGCAACAAAGATGGCATATGTATGTATGTATGTATGTATGTATGTACGTATATATATATATATATATATATATATATATATATGGCAAGTAAAGGCAAGTAAAGAAACGCTAGAGAGGCTATGTCTATAGACAAAACAATTACAGGGTTGTCTCTTTATTAAAATCAAACTACCATAATGTAGTACATTTCTTTGTAAGTGAGCAAACTTACAAATTAGGGCAGGATATCAACTAATTATTTCTTTCTGTGTGTGTATATCTATACGTGTGTGTTTGTCTGTTTTATAGCAATCGCACCGTTGGAAATTTGGAAAGCAGCATGTTTTGAACAGGTCCAAAATGGAGGACACTATGATAGCTTATTAGCTGTGTGGTATCGTAGCTTGGGCAGTACAGTGTTGCAGTGGTTAGCATGTTCCCTTATAGCAAGAAGGGCTTCAGTTTGAATCCACCAATCAGCTGGGGCCTGTGGACTTCCCTGTGTCTCTGTTCTCTTTGGGTATTCCGGCTTCCTCCCACAACTTTAGCAGCCTGTGAACGTGAGTGTGAATGGCTGTTAGCTCTGCACTACAGTAGCAACCTGTTTAGGGTGTACCCCGCCTTTCACTGGGATAGGTTCCAGCATTCCTGTGACCTTGAATTGGATAGAGGGAAGAAGATGAATGGATACCTAGCTACTAGCAGTTAGCAGGTTTGCTAGCTCAGATAGCCTTTTGTTGTCCTCTTTATTAACTCTTCATTCAAGGAAATACCACAGAGAATCAAAAACATGAAGCCTTTACACAACAAAAATAACTCAACTGTCATGGTCCTGAGAATTCTCAGGAAGTACAGTCTCTGTTGGGCCTTTTTCAGCAGCTCGGAGGTGTTCACACTCCAGGAAAGGTTCTCCTCTATATTGACTCCCAGGAAGCGGAAGCTTGCCACCCTTTCTACACAGTCCCCATTTATGAATAGTGGTTGGATCTCTGCCTTTTTCCTTCTGAAGTCTATTATGAGTTCTTTGGTTTTTGAAGTGTTGAGGAGGAGGTTATTGGCCTTACACCATGACGTCAGCTGCTCCACCTCGTCTCTGTACGTAGACTCGTCTCCCTTGGAAATGAGCCCCACCACTGTGGTGTCATCTGCAGGTCATACACAGGGTGATTCTGAACTGTTTTGCTCCAGCACCAGTACCTCCACTCAGGAGATGGAGGCTGAGATCAGGGTTAATGTGACACCGTTTTCTCCTGTCTCTGTGAACTCATCACTGGATAAGATTTTAGCCTCGAACAATGTTGTAACCACTCACTCTCAGCCTGAAGTGTCACCTGCTTCAGTTAATGGTTTACGTACCGTTTTGCCTGTATCTGTCTCTCCACTCAATATAGTCATCACTCTGACGCCACAGATCGCTGCGGGTGCAGGTTCCAACAAACACATCCATCCAACACACCACAGTCATGCTACCACGGTGACATTGGTTGGGTCCATACCTGTGTGTTTACTGTTTTTTCAGGAGTTAGCTCCTGATGATCTAAGCCTTGTTTTTGTGGATCGAGTGGCAATTCTTGTTTTCCGTATGGTTGAACCAGCTCCTCTGAGCCGCACACTACCATCGGTTAAGTCCAACCAGCTTATGTTGGCCTCTCCTAGGATTACTGAGACTGGGCCAGTAACCTGCGAGCCACCTTGGACTGATGCAGACTCTGGGAACCTAATGATTGCTGGCTCTGAACTGGTGGTCCCTACCACTGTTCACTTCACGGTTTTTCATGCCAAGATGTTAAGCCCTATAGACTGTTTTCTACCTGTTTTCTCTCTCTCTGGGTTTGTGCCTCAGCAGCCTGTGTTTCCTCAGCTCCTAGTCCAGCCAGGGGCCTACATAACTGTTTGTCCTGCATCTGCTGTTGGACTCCCAGGTGTGCCTATCCGGCACCCTGCGGCGACACCATCGCTTCACGTCACGTTAGCTGGAGGGTCCGAGGGGCCCGTCCAGCCACCCGTCTCCGCTGGAGGGTCCGAGGGGCCCGTTCAGCCACCCGTCTGCGCTGGGGGGTCCGAGGGGCCCGTTCAGCCTCCTGTCTCCGCTGAAGGGTCCGAGGGGCCCGTTCAGCCTCCTGTCTCCGCTGGAGGGTCCGAGGGGCCCGTTCAGCCTCATGCCTCGTCAGCTGGAGGGCCCGAGGAGCCCATCCAGCCTCCTGTCTCCGCTGGAGGGTCCGAGGGGCCCGTTCAGCCTCCTGTCTCCGCTGGAGGGTCCGAGGGGCCCGTTCAGCCTCCTGTCTCCGCTGGAGGGTCCGAGGGGCCCGTTCAGCCTCATGCCTCGTCAGCTGGAGGGCCCGAGGAGCCTGTCCAGCCGCCACCTGCGGCCGCCTCGTCGTCGCCTGGCCCTGCTTCAGCCTGTGCTTCGTCTGGTCCAGCTTCATCCGAGTCTTCGTCTGGTCCAGCCTCCGCCTGTGCTTCTGCTACGCCTGGTCCAGCCTGTGCTTCTGCTACGCCTGGTCCAGCCGGTGCTTCTGCTACGCCTGGTCCAGCCGGTGCTTCTGCTACGCCTGGTCCAGCCTCTGCTTCAGAGTCGCCTGGGCCAGCCTCTGCTTCAGCGTCGCCTGGGCCAGCCTCTGCTTCAGCGTCGCCTGGGCCAGCCTCCGCTTCAGCGTCGCCTGGTCCTGTGCCCTCCAAGCCTCGGCCGGTACGCCTGACACTTGGGAGCCGCCGCTGCCTTCCGCGCGGCCGGCCCCCTGAACTGCTCCGTCTCCTTCGTCGCCGCCGCTGCCTTCCGCGCGGTCGGCCCCCTGAACTGCTCCGTCGTCTCCTTCGCCGCCACCGCTGCCTTCCGCACGGCCAGCCTCCGGACCGGCTCTGTCACCTGTGCCACCCGCCTGGTCGGCCCCCCGACCGTGTGACCCGTGAACTCTTGTGCCTGTGGGCTCTGGGTCGGCCCCCTGAACTGTATTTGGACTGTGGTCATGTGCTCCTGTGTTTTCTGTTGTTTGTTTTGTTTCCCGTTCTGGTCCCTCCGTCCTGGTCCCCCGCCTCCCGCCCTGGGTGGGTTGTTTTCTGTTTTTGTTTTGTTTCTCGCGTTTGGGCTGTCGGGAGCCAGCCCTTTAGGGGGGGGTGATGTCATGGTCCTGGGCCATGTGGGCCCAGTATTCTCAGTTCCTTGTATTTTTGTATTTCGTTCCTTATTTAGGTCATGTTTCCTGAGTTGTCCTGTTATGTTGTTCCTTATTTGACTTCCCCTTGTGACTCTTATCCCCTGTGTGCCCCTCTATGTATCTGTGAGCCCTCATCTCCCCTCGTGTTTCATTTCCATGTTTCCCCAGCCCACTATGCCCGTGCTCTCTCTCTCCTCCTGTTTGCACCTCTGTGTACTTCCTGTTTTACTTTGACAGTCTCCCGTCAGTGTTGTTTACTCCTGCCATGTCTTGTTATGTTTATCTGTGTCAGCTGTGTTCCCATGTGTGGCCACTTCCCCTGATCATCCCTCTTGTGTATTTAGTCTCTGTGTTTCATGTAGTCTGTGTCGCGTCGTCTGTGTTTCCACCCTCTATGTTTCCATGCCCGGTCTATTGCATTCTTAGTCATAGCTTTACCTTAGTTGTTCCCAGTTTAGGTTTCTGTTTAGCCACGCTATCCCCGCTGTATTTGTATACCTTGTCATCAGCCACAATAAAAGGCTCGCTTTTGTTTAAAGTTCACTCCCGTCTGCTCACCTGTGTTCGCACCTGGGTCCACCATACACACCACCGCACGGTCTGTCACAGCGGACCGTGACATCAACTCAGAGATGCAGACAGCTTCAACGCTTTATATTTTCTTGCTATACTTACCTGCGTGTGTTCAAAGAGGATTTACAAGAGCATCAGTTGCAAATTATATGAGGCCTACCACTGAGTCAACCTAGACTACAGCAGGAAGCCCATATCAGAAAAAACATGCTCAGATCAAAGCATTAACAGCTTCTATTCCTGCCACCGCTGTGTTGACTAAGACCCAGCATTTGAAACAAAAGTATATAATGTAGTGTTTCCAATTTGGAACTAACAATGACTTTGAAGAACAGTTAAGTTCAGGAAAAAGCAACTGCAGTTCAATATGATGAGACGCAAGGAGCTAATTAGCACTTGTGTCCCATGCTGAGATAGCGGAGCTGTGATTGTTTTGTTGAACAATTGTCAAGATTGCCTGTTCTATGCTCATTAATTAGATTGTTTTTTTTTATTTTTCCATGCATCTTTGAAGCAGAAAACAGTGTAGCACAACAGCAGAGGCTTTTATTTCCGATATACATGACAGGGAGAGACTTTCTACATGTCATTTACTGTAGTAAACCTGTGGGAAGTTAGTTTCTGCTTCAACTGTTGCCTGTCAGCAGAGGAAATGACTGTCATTCTCTGGTGATTTATCTATGATGCCCCATCATGCAGTTCTGAGGATGTTACACTGCTGGGCCTGAACCGCTCATTTTGTCAAGTGGAGAGTTTGAACTGTGAATGGCCGAAGGGGAAATCATAGGAGGGGAAATGACTTTACATTGAAAGGTGCCAGCAGCAGAAAGAACAGAGAATAGAAGCAAGCAGGTGTACACTGCTGAATGAATAGACTTTGCTATGCTAAAAAGACATCTCACGGCTGCAGTATCCCTCCCAGGAGCAACAATCATTGAATGGTGCTCAGCACACCACGACCGCAGACAAACAAACTGCTCGCCACTGATCAGAGCAACAGCTACTCACACTGCATAGCTAAAGAGATGATTAATCTGCTTTGGTGAATGCCCTAGAAAAGTTTCCCTGTCTCCAGCCGCTTCAATCTGTTGTGTACAGAGATGATCTTAGATATAGGGCTTTTTGTTTGCTGAAGCACCTGCTCCCCAGTGCCATCCGCATCGTACGGCGCTGCCTCTGGCTTCCCATAGAGGCATTTGTCCACAGCGTGCAGTAATTGTAGTGATCTGCCAAGTGATTAATTGTTTAATAATTTCTGAGGCGATTCTGTGTTTCGCTGTTCTGCTCTGCTTTCTGTCAAGTCAACATTATTTAAACAGCACTTGTAAAAGTTTTTAACATAAAACAAAAGATACAAATAGAGATAACAGAGAGGAAACGAAGCAATGGATGATATAAATAAGAGATGCTCATCGCATACTGCTAGAAGCAGCAGTTTTAGAAAGATAGAGGATAGTCTTCCCTTTGTGAGGGACTCAGTATTTTGGAGACCTGCAATTGCTAGCTTTCGTTTCCAGTGGAAATAAGAAAAAGTGCAACTAAGAGAGCACATGCTTAAAAATATATTTTTGGTATTAATAATGATGTTAGATTTTAGAAACTCCTTATTGCTTGCTTTTCATTAAATTTAACATATTGATTCATTGGAAGTTCAGACCTGCCAAACTACTATCCAGACATCCATCCAGTTTCTCCCCCTGAAGGCTTTAATAGAGCACTGTTCATAACTGACACTTATCTTAAGGGTAAGGACAGTTCCCAGGATTCATTATGTCAATATGAGTAGAGCATATCCTTTAGGCAACTAATTACACTGCCCATCAAAGTGCTTACCAAATTGGGCCAGGCTTTGCACCTTACCGTCAGTTTCTCTGCATGCAGACAAGGAATGGACCTCATGTTTGACCTTGACTTGTCGGATGTCATCTCCTTTGGCAGCTCTAGTTCTCTCACCCAATAATCCTCTTTACTTTGACATGAATGAGCTTTGTAAGTCGTAGTATTCCCTGAGTCTTTTAAAAGCAGCGTGTTGAGCAATTTTAGCGATAAAAGAAAATGAGGATGAATAAAAAAAAGAAACTCCAAACCAAAAAGCAATTTAACATTCGATTACCAGGTAAGGGTTGCTGCAGAGTATCACTGTCGCAGGTACAGAGATTAATTATCTTTGATTTTAACTATGATGCCTTCAGAATTTATCGCATGCCCTAAGAATAAATACATGCCCTCTACAAATCAATAGCAATGAAGTGAAAGGAGATGGCGTATAATGGTGCATTTATCTCCTGCTTGAATACATGCAGTTAATCAGGGTCTGCTTGGCCTCTCAGTGGTTTCATTTGGATGGGATTAATCCCCACATTCCTCTCAGGCCTGAGAGATTTAATCAGAGAGAGGGTTGAACTATGGTGTCGGAACGAAATCAGACGATGACCGGCCTGGGATTACACTTGCGGATGTGAAAGTCTGATGTCAGGAGCAACCCACATTCCGTCTCTTTTTTTTTATTATTCCAATATAATCTATTCATTCCAATATAATCTAAAAGCCCTTTGACTGTATGCATTAAAAATGCAAAGATGAAGTAGAGGAACTCTATTACTCAGAGTCGTCTCAGAAATATGGATATGTGCCGCAACTAATATGTGCTGCCAGGGTGTCTGTCAGTGCATTTGAACCTCGGCCTCCCTCCCTGCCTCCATCTGGCCGTGGATTTTTATGGATTACTAACATAAAAAAATAAGTCAAAACCTGAGTCATAAATATTATAGCCACACAACTTACAGACCACTAACTTTTTAAATGGAACAGATGATTTTTTCCAGCATTACTTTAAGTGAAGAATTACAATAAATAAACTGAAATATTTCGTAATTCTACCTGATATTCTTGTGTTACAGTGTCGAGCTGGACTTTAAGCTGCAGGAGGACAAGCTACAGCCTCTGATGAAGAGACTTTGTCCCCTGGACAGCCAACAGTGCCCTGCTCTGCCTTACTCCAATGAAGTTTTCACATCTACTCCGAAACGCAAGTCGAAGACAGAATCCAAAAAGCATGCTCGATGGAAACTATGGTTCCTCTAAATAAAACCTGAAGCCTTTGGAAACGACCATTTTCTTGGGCACGTTAATACCCCTGTTATTCTCAAAATTGCTGAAGGAATATTCAGATGGGGTAATCAACACATGGGAATGGAAACCACGTGATTTAAGGTTCTGTGTTGAGATTCCACACCATGTCACCTGGGGACTTAAGACCAAAAAAATAAAAAATAAAAACATTTTAGATTCAGTCTTACCTTTTCTGGCATGTTTGCTGGACAGGATCGACACACATCTGCAAAAACTAGGTGAGCTTTGACATACATTTTTGCGCATATATTTTTAAAATCTGTGTAAAAATGGCCGTTATTCACGTACTGGCTCAATGCACCTCTCACTTTATATTGAAATCTCTTTGTTTCACCTTCCAATGAATGCAATGCACTTTGGTCTTTTCCCCTTAGAGTATATTGCTTGGCAACAAGAGGAGGAGCCATGTGGAGGGTCTTTTAATGGGTGAAGCTCTAATCTTTAAACGGACATCAGCCCCCCATCCCCCACTTCCTGAAAGCACAAACATTTGACTTTTGAGAGAAGCATGTGTAAAAGACTGAAACGCTATATGACTTTATGTCAGCGCTGTTCTTATAACCCCTACTATCCCCTCCTGTTCCTCCTTATCTGTTAGCATACTGTGTAATTTGTTTGTCTGACAGAACATCTCCTTGCCTTTGCTAATAACTCCTCCTTGTCCTTCCTCTTATTGTAACACCTTTATCTCTTTCTCTCTTTTGTAGCTTTTTATTAAGCTTATGGTGCAACTGACCATCTTTGCTTTAGTCATTCTGTCATTTTCTGTTCTTGGAGTGACACGAAATATTCAGAGTGTATACTTTGGAATATCTTCATCTTTATAGCAAAGTACTGTGAAATGGATTTTTAAAAATATGTATGTTTGGGCCGCTCCTCTTGAAGCAGGTACAATAGATAAAAAATACAGTATTCTGGGTTAGATTTTTTTAAACAGCATATATAATGTTTTGACTACTTGTATGGCAGAGTATTTTCTATGATAACACTGTTTGCTTTTTATTTTGAGTATTTCTTTATTGGCTTGTTTTGTTTAACAGTTCAGACAGAAAGTAAAAGCTATTTTGACATTTCTCTTGAGTCCAAGAGTTTGTCTTGGCTCTCAGTCACAGCAAAGATGTGAAATCTTGAAACAAATACATTTTAAGCCACTTGTCTCATGTCCAGTTAGCTACTTTAACAATCCAACTGTTGTTTTGTAACATTTATTTATCCTCATCAATTTAGTAAAATGGGAAAAAAAAAACTTTTGAACGCCAAACACATGTCCGCCAACCCACACAAACAACTGTGCACTGAACTTGCAGCAAGAGCAGAAGGGCTATATACAGTGCTAAAGAAGTAATGGTAGCAATCTTACAGCAGAAAAGACTTGTGTCCACCAGCTTTGGTCAACTAGGGGAAAAAAACAGAAATAAAACACCGATGATGTAGCAATGACACTAAACTTGCACGCTTTTATAAAGCAGGCATTTATTAAATTTCTCTAGTCACTTCATAACAGCAGCTGTCATGTAAATAATTGAATGGAATTGTACAAGAATTGTCAGGAAGACTCACACTGGCCTCCCATTGTTAGATTACACTGTAGATTACATTATTCAGGTCAACAATCTCCATGCAAAGATCTGTACCTTGGAAAAGTGCAATTTAGTGATTATGTGCAATATTATGCATTTTTCTACTGTTTCTACATCATAATTAAAACATTTTCAAATGAAGGTGATTCAGTGTTCTCTTACTGTATGTCTTTTAAATGTTAGATGGTTACCCTAGCCCTAACCGTTCTGTGGCTTCACTCACACAGGCCTAGAGACCAGTTGGCAACCCCCTGGCAACCTCCGGTCGCTAGGAAAAATGTGTATTCCCCTAACCAGTTGGCAAGAGGCTGCCAGAGGTTTCTGAGTTAAAACCCTCATCGCCATTGCTTTGGTTCTTAGCCATGGTTGCCCACAGTTTGCTCCAAGAGGTCGACTTGTCTGTAAACACTTGCTGACTACCCACCAAATGGCAGTGAAACCTGAAAAACTGTGATGCAAACCAGATACAGAGGATTTTCACCCTCTAAGTACAAGTTGCGATTTTCTGCTAAAACCAACATGTTTCAAAAGACTCAAACTTCACTTTGAAGGTAAAGGTCTCTTCTGGTTTGGGTTCACTGTTTCACTACTGTTTAGCAAGTAGCTTCCAAGTCTTTGCTGAAAGGTCAATGTCTTCCATGCAAATAACAGGCAAACACAGTAATTTTTAGTAACCCAAGGAATTGCAGGTTTTCAATCATTTTCAGTGCTGCATGGAATATCTCATTGCAAACAATTTTACCAAGCCACTGCCAGGACCCTCCCGCAACTACAAACAAACCAGCTGACCAGTGGTTGAAGTGGGAGACAGGGGCGATTCTAGGATCAGAGCTTTGGGGGTGCTGAACACCCAAAGAGCTGCCCAGCCAGGCAAGATAAACTTTACTCGTCACGATGAGACATCTTCCCTGTGTCTGTCAGTCCCTGCATCCTTAAATGTCTCCAGTTGTCCCGAGTTCCCTCTGTCTGTCTCCTTGGTGCATTTAAACCCCTGTTCCTCCCTGTCCTCATCGTCTGTTGTCTTCGTCTCCGTTATCAGTCATAATTTTACCATCTCTGAGTAAGTCTGCAAATTTATTTATTAAATCATAAGATTCTTAAATTCACCAAGTCTTTCTGTGCCTGGGTCCTCGTCACAAAACATGACATCACTGTTTTGTACATTTTAACACAATTTAATCCCCATATTTGGGAAAGAAAAGCAAAACACTATTTTAAAAGTCAGTAACAAAACCATCAAATCAGATAAAGGTTATTTAAATGCTGCAAACGAAGAATGGATTGAAATAAAAAAAAATATACATATCCTAACTAGTGATGGCACGATACCACTTTTTTATGTCCGATACCGATACCGATATCATAAATTTGGATATCTGCCGATACCGATATGAATCCGATATAGTGTTTTTTAATCAACAAAACTGTTTTTTAAATATCTTGCTGCATTTTGTATAAGTTCATACTCAAGTTTAAAACAACAACTACACTAAAGCTATTCTGTTATACCTGTATGCAAAAAAAAATATTTCATAGTTCAGCAATACTGATCAATCTAATAAACTTAAACCTACACCATCCTCCCTATTCTGGTATTTTAAAGAGTACTTAGCGTAAATATTAAGCAACCTAACTAATAGGGTTCCAACTCCCAGCAACAACAAAAATAAATAAATAAAAAATAGGGAACCACCCCTCACCCTCCACCTCATGATGCTTAATCGACGTAATCAACCTTAATTTGATGCAGTGTGAAAAAAAATGCACAGAAATAAATTATTTTTCAAGAAATATTAAATAGATTCAACATCTTTCTTCAACAAAATTGCAGAATTCACAGATGGTGCCTTCCCAAAGGAAAAAGTACTATAGCTTACTAGGGTATGTTAGACTTAATAGTTACTATATACAGTAATTGACTTCTATTCATTTTACATCAAATTAAAACTTTGGGTGTCAGATAATTATTTATTAAAAGCTAGACATTTTAAATGAGAATAAGAAAGAAAAGTATGTCTTTGTGCCCCCTTTTCCCTGTTAATGCCCTATCGGCCCTCCTGGCTAAACTTTGCTAGATCCGCCCCTGCACAGTTACCAGCGTCAGCTACAGTGGGGCAAAAAGTATTTAGTCAGCCACCGATTGTGCAAGTTCCCCCACTTAAAATGATGACAGAGGTCAGCAATTTGCACCAGAGGTACACTTCAACTGTGAGAGACAGAATGTGAAAAAAAAATCCATGAATTCACATGGTAGGATTTGTAAAGAATGTATTCGTAAATTAGGGTGGAAAATAAGTATTTGGTCACCTCAAGCAAGGAAAATCTCTGGCTCTCACAGACCTGTAACGTCTTCTGTAAGAAGCTTTTCTGTCCCCCACTCGTTACCTGTATGAATGGCACCTGTTTGAACTCATCATCTGTATAAAAGACACCTGTCCACAGCCTCAAACAGTCAGACTCCAAACTCCGCCATGGCCAAGACCAAAGAGCTTTCGAAGGACACCAGGAAAAGTATTGTAGACCTGCACTAGGCAAGCAGCTTGGTGTGAAAAAATCAACTGTGGGAGCAATCATCAGAAAATGGAAGACATACAAGACCACTGATAATCTCCCTCGATCTGGGGCTCCACGCAAGATCTCATCCCGTGGGGTCAAAATGATCATGAGAACGGTGAGCAAAGATCCCAGAACCACACGGGGAGACCTGGTGAATGACCTGCAGAGAGCTGGGACCAAAGTAACAAAGGTCACCATCAGTAACACACTACAACGGCAGGGAATCAAATCCCGCAGTGCCAGACGTGTTCCGCTGCTGAAGCCAGTGCATGTCCAGGCCCGTCTGAAGTTTGCCAGAGAGCACATGGATGATACAGCAGAGGATTGGGAGAATGTCATGTGGTCAGATGAAACCAAAGTAGAACTTTTTGGTATAAACTCAACTCGTCGTGTTTGGAGGAAGAAGAATACTGAGTTGCATCCCAAGAACACCATACCTACTGTGAAGCATGGGGGTGGAAACATCATGCTATGGGGCTGTTTTTCTGCCAAGGGGACAGGACGACTGATCCGTGTTAAGGACAGAATGAATGGGGCCACGTATCGTGAGATTTTGAGCCAAAACCTCCTTCCATCAGTGAGAACTTTGAAGATGAAACGAGGCTGGGTCTTCCAACATGACAATGATCCAAAATACACCGCCCGGGCAACAAAGGAGTGGCTCCGTAAGAAGCATTTGAAAGTCCTGGAGTGGCCTAGCCAGTCTCCAGACCTCAACCCCATAGAAAATCTGTGGCGGGAGTTGAAAGTCCGTGTTGCTCGGCGACAGCCCCAAAACATCACTGCTCTCGAGAAGATCTGCATGGAGGAATGGGCCAAAATACCAGCTACTGTGTGTGCAAACCTGGTAAAGACCTATAGTAAACGTTTGACCTCTGTTATTGCCAACAAAGGTTATGTTACAAAGTATTGAGTTGTATTTTTGTTATTGACCAAATACTTATTTTCCACCCTGATTTACAAATAAATTCTTTACAAATCCTACCATGTGGATTCATGGATTTTTTTTCACATTCTGTCTCTCACAGTTGAAGTGTACCTCTGGTGCAAATTACTGACCTCTGTCATCATTTTAAGTGGGGGAACTTGCACAATCGGTGGCTGACTAAATACTTTTTTGCCCCACTGTACGTAGAAAAAGATCCTCGAGTAGAAAGTAATATTAAATACATTCTAACAACAGCTGATCAAGCTTAAACGTGCTGCTGTTGTTCAGCCGCTGGTTTCCTCTTTCTGGTGCAAAGTGGGCCAAAAACAAACAAGAGACACGGACTCACGACAGAAAAGCCGATCAGCTGATCATTAAGCAGTTTCATGATTGAAGTAGCAGCAAGAAGAGGCAGTCGCTCCATATATCGCTTGTTAAGCTTAACGCAGGCATGCTTTACAAACATTCAGAGATGGACTTACACACTTGCTTTACTTCTCTCGGGGATAACTTTGTTGGAGATGAAATGCCGGGTTGCTAGCGAAGCTCCACATGCTATCCAGACCACCGACAGGTCCCGCATGCCACAGCCGCTCTATCACGTGATGCATACTGCTCCGACGTGCTAACGTTCTGAGGTGAGTTACGGCGTGTTGCAAGTTTTGTGAGGTGCTTTCGTGATATTTAATGGATCGGATTACATTTTTTATTTTTCTCCGATATCCGATCCAGTAATTTAGGTCAGTATCGGACCCGATACCGATACATAATATCAGATCGGTCCATCTCTAATCCTAACCTTAATTACTGGGGGAAAAGGATGAATGATGATCATAGTGAGTAAGAAGTAAACCGAGTGCATTTTTTGGACAGAGACTCACTTTTAATGTGTATGTATAATACAATACAGATATATAAAAATACACTCCAAAAATAGAGTCCTTGAAATGTACGAATGTACAAAATATTGATAAATAAAATTATAAAAATGGAGGCAACTTTGCCTGTGGTACAATCTATGAAAAGATCTTTACTGCAGATACTACTATGGCTCTGCAGATTTTTTATTTTATTTTAACCTATGTCGCCTCACCTTGAGGTTGGCAAATCTGTCTATCACTTTTTTGGTGATCAACTCTATCAAGCAATTTAACTGTTTCTGTTTTGCCTGTCAATATTCCCTGTCTGTTTTTTTACCTGGTTCTTCCTGACCTTGTACTTTCTCCTCACTTTCCCCTCTTTCCTCTCTCCCTCTTTGGACTGACAATCATACACAAATAGATTGTATTCAATTAGATGAAAAAAATTACATTAATATGAAAAAACAAATACTATTAAGATCACTAATAAAAAAAAAGTCCTCTCTCCGTTTACTTTCAACCAAAAGGCAAATAACCAAACCACATGAACATCTAATAAAAGATATAAATATTGAAACACTGATTCAACATTATTCTTGATTGACGGATCATTTGATCTTACACTTTTACCTGAATGTTGTTCCTGGGTTTAATCTTGGCACATGCACATATGACAAAATAACCAACTTCTCTCATTCCATTTCAAACAGGACAGTGGCAACAACAGTAAGCTACTGTTTACTTTATCTATACTTTTGTTGTTAAAATGTTATGTCTCAAACAAGTACTGAATGCTTTTTATATTTTTAGTAGTGTGTCACACAAACAGTAAATATTGTCAAAAAAGTAAGAAATCTTTGGGGGTGCTTTGATTCAAAAAATGGGCTAAAATCGCCCCTGGTGGGAGAAGTCATCAACCAGTCTCTATACTCTATAGACCTAACTTTTTGACCATATAATTTGATAGAGTGACCATATAAAGCAACACTGAGGGTTTCATTAATGAAAAAGGGAGTAGAGAATGGAGGAAACACACTTATTCAACAACTACCCCCTCCACCTTGCAATTCTGTATAAGAGAGTTTGACCATCATAAGGCCTCAGCAACTATTCAGTTGAGCTAAAACAACAAGAAACAAACAAAACAATATTAGGGTTCAAATGCATACAAGCACAATTACACTTGAAAATAAAACAATCACCACACTTAGTGCCTCTCTGTTTCATAGTCTGTTTTACTTGATTATGTAAAGGATTATATAAACATAAAGTGTGCTTTGATTAGTAGGTTTAAAAGCTTTTAGTTGCCACAAACATGATGTAACAATGGTACCAGTCATTGGAAATAATTATTTCCACTAGTTTGCACTACTCTGTAAGCTTACAAGAGCATTGTGGTAAAAGTTCATATTTTTTTTACTTTCACCACTCCACACTGTGACACCTGTGAAGCCAAAACAAGCTAGGTCTTCAGGCAGACACGGAAGGTCATTGGAGGAAAAGTTGAAAATGTGTGTTGCTGGATTCCCTAACTATATGTCATTAGTTTGTTTTTGTCCTGTGACCTATGGAGAAACCCATTTCTTAGAAACAGGTTTACTTCCAAAACTGTGTGTTAATACTCAGGGAGCTTTTTGTGTGTATGTGATAGGTGTAAACATAGCTCAAGTTTGTCATGCAATTCTCCACGAGAAAATGTATTTAAAAAATTGTTGATAGTAGTATTAAAGTAAAGAGGTACAGTTTTCAAACAGAATACTTTGTTAATGTAGTGACGTATTCGTGCTAGAAATCATCCATGACACCATCAAAGAGTGAAAACCCAATAATCATTTATCTAAAAAAATAAAAGTTTACTCGAAGATTTACTAATGTCAGGGTAAGTGCTTGGAAAATTCAATACGGATGAAAAGATCTGGCTGATTTGAATGATGGTGATATTTTTTGTGATTTAGAACTACATTTAGAGTGTTGCGTATGAAAAAGTTTTAGTTATAATACATATTTTTACACTGTTCAAAAATCCTGGATATTTAAACCGATCTTCAAATCAGTTTTATTTATATAGTGCCAAATCACAACAACAGTTGCCTCAAGGTGCTGTATTATTGTAGTATCTTTACCTCTTTTGTACGGTAAAGGCAATAATACAGAGAAAACTGATATGGACTGGGTAATAGGGATGGGAATCACGACAAGAACCAATTCCCAGAGACAGATACTTTATGCTGCAACATCGGCTGTTTGCAAGCACGTGCACAGATAGCAAGCTAACATTAGACTAGCCAGACAGAATGCTAACACTAAGCTAGCCAAGAACCCAGAGTGAAAGCTGAGCGAATGCCAACCCCAGGCCAGCAGTGACCCTGAATTTCAACAGTTAACAAACTGATAAGAAGTCAGGCAGCAGCCTCCGTTTCTACCTGTTCAGGTTTCTACAGTAGAATCACTATGGCGATCGTTTTGAAGTGTCTTTGTGCTGATTTTCATTTTTGCTTTGTGTTTTTGGCTACTACCTGCATACTTTCACGCCCTGAGGCCAGGCATCGCCATGCACCAGGAGAAAGCCATAACCCACAGTGGAGGGTCTGCCAGTGGGTAAAGGATTTTATCCCAATACCTAATGGCAGTCATGATGCTGTTGCCTAGCCTGTGGAGGTCTGTGTGTGCAAGGATGTGACTCACCAGACCATAAATGATCCACCACTAAACTGGTCATGCTGAACAATGTTACAGGCAGTATTGCATCTCTAGGCCCTTTCACCTCTGTCACATGATCTTAGGGCTAACCTACTGAAAAGCACAGGGCAGCACCATTCCCACCAGTGGCCTACTGCAGGTCATTTTGATATGGGAGTGCTCATCCTGTTCCTTGCACAAAGGACATATATCAGGCATATATATATCACCTTCTACAACTCTGTCCAAGTCTCCTAGAGTAACTGTATGTCTCCTGGAATCTCCTCCATGCAATTGAGACTGTGCTGGGAGAGACAGCAAATCGTCTGGCAATGGCTCGCATTGATGTGCTGTCCTGGAAGTTTTGTACTAACAGTAACGTGGTGGCTCTTACCCTAGCCAAATGCAAAACTACAGAAAAAAACATTCAGAGAAGATGAGGAGGGGAAAATGTTAGTGTCCTGCACCTGTAAAACCATTACTGTTTTGAGGGTTGTCAAATTGTTGCCCCTCTAAAGCACCTGTTAATTTCATTAACACAAAAGCAGCTGAAACTCATTAACAACCCCCTCTGGTACTTAACTGACCAGATCAATATCCCAGAAATTTAATTCACCTGATGCTATACTCTGAGTTAAAAATGTTTCTTAAATTTTTTTGGAGCAGTATATATGTGCCAGGAAATACACTGAGGTTTCTAGACTATGATAGTCTCTCTAAAATCAGTGCCTTTTGAGTGGTGTTACGAACACTCTTAAGGAAGACCATGAGGTTGGATCCACCAGTCCCAGTGGTGTTGAGTGCAGTACCCACACCTCTGAATGGACAGCCCACAGATTGCGCGTGGTTACCAGGAATAATGACGTACTTGGTCACAGTATTGAGGTGATAGTTTCGTAAATCCACCAGTGCGGAGACACAAGAGTTGTAGGCCTGACAGAGGTCAGAGTTGGAGCAGGACAAGATGAAGTCTCGCAGCGGTGGACAGACGGAGAGCGTTTCTATCAGCTGACGGTGGGCAGGAGGCATGTAGTCTCTCATGCGTGTCAGGAACGCTCCTAGATTGAGAGAATCAGTGAAAGGGACAGAAAAGAGACCTTGAAAGAATGAAAATAATTGTCTATCCTGGAAACATTCTCATTCAAAGCAATCAGCTGGCTGCACAAATGTGATTTATTCACGAGAGCCATCTGAAGGGGTCAAAGGTTGAAGGCAATGCATGCTTACCTGTCTCTTCCTCATGCTGGATGCACAGCAAAGCATCAAAGCATTGAATAGCTGAACTCTGGGCAGCACTCCCACCTGATAACAAAATAGGCTCATCGCTCACACCTTCATACATCACCCCCCTTGGAAGCATTGGGTTGTCTCTCCATCTAAAACAATTCAAACAAAAAACCTATACTGCAAACCTCCTTTTAATAGATGTACATGAATTTAAATATGTATGATACGATTTCAGATGTTATCCTACAAAATATAAAGTGCACCAATAGAAACAGATAAAAAGATAACTTTTACTGAGATAAATCTGCATGAGAGAAATACTGAAACCTTGAAAACCTTAGTTTGGAGAACACTGTAGCAGTGCTAAACTCACCCTGAGACAAAAATTCTCAATTTTCCATGAAATGCAGCTGGCTCCACGTGATCTGGAAATAGCACAGATTCAGTTGTCTAATTACCTTGAATTTCTCTGTCTTCATAAAAGAGCACAGCATGTAAAGTGATTAAATTCATGTGAGCAAGCCTTAATTCAAACTTACTGTGCATAAATTTGAATTTTTCCTTCATCTTCTTTAAAGACTGAGTTACTTTGATGAGGCCATTTTTTATCCCAGTGAGGTCAGAGACTTTAATGGCGCGCATCACCTCCAGCGCCCCCTGGTTAAAGTCAAAGGTTTAAACAGCATTACCAAGTTACAAGTGGCAAAAGCACACACAGTTTGTGGACCAGGGAATAGAGAAATTGAAAACACCAAGCTAATGTTCAGAAAGACTTCAAAAGAAGTAATACTAACCATTATGCCGGGTGAAGCCGCCATCTCAACCAGCAGTGACACAATAAAAAATCCCCTGCAAGTGTCACCACCAGGGAAGGAAAATATCAGGTCCATGTTCCTATTTTTAAAAATAATATTTAGCAAACAAATGAGTAAAAACCACATGACACATGAGATTACATAACAGTCCAGAGTGATACTTACCCAATTCTCATATCCCTGAAATGAAAGTAAAAGAAAGAAGTAGCAATTATTAGAATTTCACTGTGAGGTTATTATTGCATTTAACGAGACTGCCTAATATTTTGGCATTAAATAAGAAAAAGGATTACCCTGTGGGATCCTTTAACTTCCAGTTGGCTAAAACTGAATCTGCATATGTCAGGATCGGTGGAAGGCCAAGTCTGCGTGATACCAGCCAAAAAGGCAGGGCCAGAGCCTTTGGGAGTATCTATCAAACAACCATAACAGTGAAGTTTCAATCCAGCAGGCTCACTAAGATTTCAGGGATTGTAGTGACTATCTTTTGGCCGCGCCAGCAGTTTTGACCAGGCTGATTTGTCTGATGATTTCCCTTTCTACTTTCTATTTAACATTAGCTAGTGAAAAGTTTCACTTTTGCTGTGAAATATGTCACCTCCTGCTTAATATAAATTTGGTTTAGTCATGGTCAAATTAAGCCCTGCAGCACCATTAGTCAAAATGTAAATGTGCCTCTATCTACCACATTGATGACATTCCCATCAGTTTTAGTTTATGTTTTGTTAACAAATGCTTATTTTTTGTGTTGTGAAATAGCAAGATAAAACTGTGTCAATTTCTAATAACGACACACTATTAAGCACAAGTAATGGATTCATTAATAGTTTATTCGTCATTTATGAACCATTAATCCACCTGCGTATGCCATTTATAAACATAGATATAAACGTTAAATCTTTAGTAATTCATGGTTAATTCAAGCAGTTAATAGTTGTTAATTAAGTATTGTGTGTTATTTCATCTAAAATGAGGACACTCTCTACCTTGCAAAGCATTTATAAAATAATCTCATGGTCACCAGGACCTTAAGAATCAAACACATCTCATCTGTCTTCACAACAGAAAAGGATACAAACAAAGAGCAAAATGATACAACATGCTAATATTTAATGGAAGCTGCAAATATTGCTCACTAAATATTTGCAGAAAACTGAAATGTGAGCAGCACGAGAGTTTGTAGGAGGGTTTAAGACAGCAACAGAGTACTTTAACTTATATTGAAACTTCTGCATATAAAATAAAACATTTTTTATTTTATATATATATTTTACTTTATTTTTAGTTTGTTCCTCGAGTTTATCTTCACTTTAGTTTGTAGTCAGCTGTAGTCAGCTAGCTAGCTTTAGCCAGATAAGCTAATGCATTAAAAAAAATTAAAAGGAGTTGGATGTTTTCAGCAGTGGCATGGGGTGGTATGTCCCACTCCAAGTGTCACCCTAGTTTTGCATGTAACAGTGTTGTTTATTTTAATAATAAACCTACTGCAGGCTGGCTGTGTTTGTTGTTGTCAGTAGCAACCGATGTCTATAATTATGCAAGAGCACATTTTGTTCCAACACCAAACAAAGGCATTTCAGACAACATTGGTGGTTGATACACTCTGGCAACGGAACAAAGGTAAGCGTCATTAACCCTCTCGGTTTAACAGATGTGCTTCACCTGTAAATGACCTGACCGAATAAATCTGACATAGCAAAAAGCTGCACCCACACTGAGTCATTGCAAAAAAAAAAAAATACATATATAGGTTTATCATGAAAAATGTGTCCATGACCATGCAGATTTCTGGCATTTTGTGTAAATTTAAGCATGGAACTATTTTCTTATTTCCAATGAGTAAAGGAGTGTGAAACATAAGTTAGACGTGTTTGTAAATGAACCACCCCATTTTGTGTAGCTTTCTGGATTTTATACTTGTTTCGTTACATACTTATTTAGTATAGGCTGTATAGTACATAAAATCAAAACTCACATTTTTTTATGTAATTGAAATGTTTAATTGTGTGGGCTAAAGGAAATGTGAAACATGTGTATACTTACTGCATTTGATATATTTTAACCATATATCATTCATATTACAGAATGTAACATCTGCATATGTGTAAAAAAAAATGGCTTTGATTGTCCCACCCCATTTGGTTTCCATGACACCCTCATGCCACGCTAAGAAAATTCCTCTAAATCCACCTTTGAATGTTTCATAAAGAATGAATTATGCATCAACTAATACCTTACTGATGCTTAATAGTGTTTGGTTATAAAGTGTTACAAAGTCTTTTCCTTGTCCGTATATAAATGCATAAGCTGAATTTCTGAAAGTTCACTCTTAAAGGACTTTTTAAAAAAATCTCCATTTTCTGTGACCTAAAAATGCAGTTGACAAGTGGACAAAAAGTAAAAATACTTCTATGTGTGCATGGGGCACTATACTTGTAGGTCAAACAACTAGAGCACTATTGATTGAAATGTAAACATTTTACTGTCTGTCATTTGTGTGTCTTACCTCAGCAGGTGCATGTTGTCCTTCCTGCCATACATATCCCATGCTGATGAATCCTAGTGCTAGGTGAGCGAGCCTAAGCTCCCGATGGTCACTCAAAAGATCTGGACTCAAGACCGGCATCTGAATTGTGATTAGATTTTCTGTTTAAATCTATTTATTTTTATTGGGAATGGTGATCATCATCAGGTCTCTCAAAAATACACCTGTACACATTTACATGTATGGCCTGTCAGTATTTTTGTACTTGGAAGGCTTTGCTCATTCTGACCTTATCAACCAGATCCCGTAGTTTACGTGATTCTATCAGATGTATGAGATTATTTGCGAGGTCCAGCCACACCTGATAATGGTCTGGGAGGTGAGTCTAGAAAATAATAGGAATAAAATGACTTGCTCATTGGGTTTTGATTGTTTTTTGCGTGGTGGATTTTCATGTAGAGTGTAATCAGTAACATCATCAGCTCATGTTTTCCATGGTGCCTGACCTGCATGTCAACAAATGACTGGAGTCATCAATCAGCAACAGCAAGCAATTTAAAAGAGGCCATAATAAACAAGGCAACGCCCTGCCAAGCAGAAAACAGGGTCCAAAAGGGCAGGGAGATGGAAACTATAGGCTATACCATAAACAGAAACAATATTAGACTAATATTTTTTTTATGAGCGTCAGAGATTAATGCTGTTACATTTTGCTACATTTAGAAATCAAACCCAAAGAACTACAACTATCCAATTTGAGAAATATGTATCAATAGTTTCTATCAGTTGACTTATACAACTTAGATTCAATTAATTCTATTAAATGCTGTAGCAGACTTAAAGACTTAAAGAGACAGGCTCACAACAGATAAGTAGTCCTTCGTTATATTTCTAGAAAACAAGCATAATTAGGCCAGAGAGACTGTTATCTAGCTGGACAAACGTTTAAATTAAGGCTGCTGCTAAGGTATGTGTGTGAGGATAAACAACATATACAGCATAGTCAATGTTATATTATCCTTCAGTTTCAAACCTCCTTGATTTATCCAGTATATGGCAAAACAAAATGTGTCTCAGATGAGAACATTGCATCATTAGAAGAGAAAAGATAAGGGTGAAACCTACCAGTGGCTCTTCAAGTAGAAATCCAAACTCTTCAGAAATATCAAATACATCAAAGTCTGCTTGTAGTGTTTCTTTGCTATTAGTCTCCATGTCTGCTGGCCTGTGTAGCACTACAGTAGGCTGAGAGACATCAGCTGTTAAAACTTGCACTGAGCCTTTTTTCACTCCCTTTGTCACTTCCCTTTTTATTGCACTGAAGAGCAAATAGCCAATCACATTTCCCTGTCCTTTATGTCAAGAGCTGACAGACTGAACAGTTAATCGGCTAATCTTCCTCTTTTGGTCAGTTAATTTAAAAAATTGAAAACAACACAACTACCAAATAACAGAAACTGTTTAGAATGTTCTTGAACACACACCAAAATGTTTTTAACACGCATACGCCATGTGTAAAGTCAACACATGGTTTGTCTGTATTTTGCTTGTCTTTTTGTTTTAACTTCTTATTTTACTTTGGTATCTGCTCTTGATTATGTCTCACCTGTGCCTCAACTTCCTGTCTTTGCCTTCACTAATCATTCTGTGATATGTAGCTCGGTTAGTATACACTTAGTTACTTGTGTTCTTTTTGCTCTGCTTAGATTTTCTATTTTAATTTGTATGATTCTGGATTTTGTTAACAGTCATTAAAGGTTTGTGGGGGTTTTTACTGCCTGACTTTTCGGCCTACATGTAGGTACTTTTTACAGTTTTTATACAAAGAATGGCACATCTCTTCTACTGATAAAACTGGCTTTAAACATGGTGACACTGACATTTGTATTTTTGCCTTAGAGGAAATATGAGATATAAACAATAAAAACAAACCACATTGTTGATTATTTGGTAAAGTTTCTAGGTATGAATCCTGGTTTTCTGGTATACCCCAGAAACAACGCTAATAAATAGGGGTAATTCTATATCTGGCCCTGTTCCTGGTGCTCTGTGTAATAGACTTCTGCAGGTTGGTATCTTGTCAGTTTTTATTGTCATATTTATTTATATGATTTCTAGTTCAGTTAAATTAATGTGGTGGACACAGTGTTCCCAAGTGCTTGGCAACGATAGCAATTCAGCCACAAAATGTCATGGTCACTGTTAAGTCTAATTGTTGAATGTTGCCATTGTGTTTCTTAAATTTGTACAGTCTTATTTCAAGCAGTAGGATCAAAGCCATTCCTTTGATCCTGACCACCTCCCCAACCACTCTGTGCTGGGGGAGGTTTTATTGTAGATACATCCTATCTGAAAGATCTGTTTCTTTTGATGTAAGCTTCCTGGGTTTACGACCCTTTGGTCAGCAGGAGGTCACACATATACATAAAATGCTTTGTCTTAGAACCAAGGGGGCGTGGCTTTGTTCTGACGTGTTTTGTGTGAACTGTCTCTCAATAAAAGGTAGCAGGAGGAGGTCAGATCTGGGGGTCATTTTTCGTGGTGGACACAGACGAGGCCTCCCTTGCGCAAATAATCGATCGATCGACTGTCTTGTTTTCTTCATGATGAATAAGTCTCTAGAATTAGCGGGGTTTGTGGAAACACAGACCCAACAGTCACCTTAACCCACAAAAACTTCAAGAACTGACTTGTTGCATCCTGTTATAGCGCCATGCCAGGTTTTCAGAATGCCTGCAAAGGCAGTGTGCATGTGTATGCATATACATAAACAGTTTCTGTAAATTTCTTCCCCCACAATTTACTGCAAGTGGTGTTATTATAGAGTTAAGCATTATGAACCACAGCAGCTCAATCACAAAGTGGCGGAGCACGTGAACATCAAAAAGTGGGGAGCTCTGCTGTACCAACACTCGAAATGTCTTCTGGCATTATCATTAGTATAAAATCTGTGCACCAGGAGCTTAATGGCATGGGCAAAATTTTTATGGCTTTATTTAGTTTTCCCCTCTGGACAGTGAGTCTGGACAAACCAACATGTGTTCCTGTTTGCAATGCAGGGCAATGCAGTTGTGCTGTGGTAAGAGCTGATGCCTTACAGCAAATCATTCTTGTCTTAAACCAAGCATGGACACAAGCATAGGACATATAAATTCAAAGTTAAGTCAGTTTATTGCAGACACATATTGCAATATGTCAAAACTAAATTCGCCACAATTCCAAGAAGAGGTTTTCCTCCAAACTGATTTCTCTTCCACACAGAAATTTCTTGATTCCATTAATCTTTCTTCACAGGATTTCCTGAGGCTGCTGGCATCAGCACCGAGGAGAGAAGGGTAAGTCCAGTCACAAAAATTGGTCACAGAACAGTTGCAACAGACCGCAACTTACCTGTGTAACAATGGGCATTGATTCAGAACTTTCTAGAACACACAAGTAGGGTTAGTACAGAGATAGGTTGAATGTGCAGGTTGTCTAATGGGTTTGTAGAGCGTTCAGGGAGGACAAATGTGCTTTTCATTTTCAAACAAATTCAAATGGGATGTCTTTTTCTAAACTCATTTTCAAAAAGTACACTTGTAGTCAAGACCACCTAAACCAAGACCAAGACAGAACAAGATAAAGTCAAGACGAGACCGAGACAAAAAAGTCTTTCAACTGCAGCCAGATGCTGCTTCGTTTACGGGTGTCAGGCATAGGGATGGGTATCGAAACCCGGTTCTTGTTGAGAACCGGTTCCCACTGTTTCAATTCCTTGGAATTGTTTGGCATTTTTGCAAACGATTCCCTTATTGATTCCAGTCGCCCCGAATGACGTCACCACGTTGCGGAGCGTCATTTACCTGACAGGAAACACGGCGCCTAAGCGGCTCAAACGCTCAAAAGTTTGGTTATACTTTACGAGAACGGATGACAACAGGGCAACTTGCAATACTTGAAAAGTAGATATTTCATTTAAGGGAGGAAACACTACGAGTATGCAAAAGCATTTGCTCACAAAACACGCGATAACCTTAAATGAATGTCATGTTTTTAATTCCGCTCCGGACTCGTGAATCTCAACCCAGCAGCAGCGGTAACGTCTGCATGTCCTCTGCCGTTAATGCGGCAGGTAAATAATCAACTAACAGTGCATATTATGTTAGCGCGATCTGCCTTATTACAAAACCTGCCATTACTGTGCATTTAGGTGACCATGGTGAGAGAGACAGAGTCTGGCTGGCTCAGATGCTGGCAGTTCTCGCTGCAGTCTACCGGTAGCATTTCCTTTCAGGCCAAGATAGACGAATGTCACCGAGCAGTGACTAAGTTTGTGGTAAAAGGCTTGCACCCATTTGCCAGAGCAGATGCCCCCGATTTTCAGTAAGTGAATGTGTTTAATTGTAGGCAGGGACATTACTGGATATTCTTGTGTTAATTGCTACAGAATAATTTATGTTATACTTTGTTATTGCTACAGAAGAATATTTATTTTATTATTTTACATTTACAACTTTTGTTTCCTGGGGACCCTGTGACACCCCATCGAAGAGCCGTAGGCTGTGGATCTCTTAAGATCTCACTGTTGGGTTTGTAAGGCCATGTTACTCCTAAATGTCTGTCTTGTTCAAAGAGAAGATATAAAACAAAGTTCTAAGCTAATCAACCTTAGTGTTCTCCTTTTTTAAAAATAAGAATCGATAAGAGAATCGATAAAGAATCGAATCGTTAAACAGAATCGAAAATGGAATCGGAATCGTGAGAATCTTATCAATACCCATCCCTAGTCAGGCATATTTATATGTTTTTGCGATGCACTCACACAGCCCTCCTCATCGCTGTGTACTGTCTCACTCACTTACTGAGAGGACAGACGCATGCTCCACTTAACTGTCGCATCTCTCACCCTCTCTGTTTTTCACATAATGATATTATCCTATATCCTTGCATGTGATTGGCCACAATATGGAGGAATTGGAGCATAGCTGAGCCACTATGTGAGAGCTGAGCAGCAGCTGATTCACTACAAAGCACTCTTTAAGCACGGCTCTTAGAGCTTTTGCTTTTGCTCATGACACATTATCGAACGTTACGTTGTGTGACATGGATACTGTTGACTTCAAATCTCCCAACCACTATGTCGATCGGAGACAGCAAGACCGAGACAGCGAAACCAAGACAAGACCAAGACCAAAGTCCGTCGAGACCAAGATAAGACCAAGACCACGTAAAAGTGGTCTCGAGACCGGAGACATCCAACTCTACTAACCAGGAAGACAAATTCTGACTGCAAAAATTCAAATAAAGATGGGTGCGATGATTGATCTGTGGCTTCGAAATTCATTTTTCACAGTGTGATGTGGATTTTGAAATCACTGGTGTGAAGAGTGCATACTGGTATCATTTCATTTTTAGACCCTCCCTTAGCACGGTCATCCACTCAATCACCAGCTCCACTTCCCCCCCAACTATCACTACCACCTCTAGTTCAGTCTCCCGTGCAGTCATCTACTTCACCACCATCAGTAGCTCAGCTCCCACTCTCACCTGTGTCTCCAGTAGCTCAGCTCCCACTCTCACCCGTGTCTCCAGTAGCTCAGCTCCCACTCTCACCCGTGTCTCCAGTAGCTCAGTTAGCTGCCCAGCAGCCACTCTCTGCTCAGTCGCCTGTGTCGCCAGTTTTGCTCATTCACTCCATGCAGGGAGGTAACTTGATTTCTACTCAGGGTACTTTTCATGGTTTAGCCGCCGTTGGCACAGTTTGCCACTCCAGGGCTTCCCCAGAGGCTAGGTCTCAGTCCCCAGCTGATTCTGGACCCCTGAAGTTTAAGCAGCCCCCTAAGAACTGCACCATGTTCGCATTGCCTGGGCAGAGTCAGTGCTCAGTGCAGCGCCAGTTGTCCTCATGTCAGCCAAAGGACTTCATGCCTGTTGGCTTTGTTTTGGCCTCCGCTGGAGGGTCCGAGGGGCCCGTTCAGCCTCCCGTCTCCGCTGGAGGGTCCGAGGGGCCCGTTCAGCCTCCCGTCTCCGCTGGAGGGTCCGAGGGGCCCGTTCAGCCTCCCGTCTCCGCTGGGGGGTCCGAGGGGCCCGTTCAGCCTCCCGTCTCCGCTGGAGGGTCCGAGGGGCCCGTTCAGCCTCCCGTCTCCGCTGGAGGGTCCGAGGGGCCCATTCAGCCACCAGCTGCTCCACCGGCAGCCTCGTCCTCGCCTGCTGCAGCTCCAGCCTGTGCTTCGCCTGCTGCAGCTCCAGCCTGTGCTTCGCCTGCTGCAGCTCCAGCCTGTGCTTCGCCTGCTGCAGCCTCCGTGTCTTCATCCACGCCAGCTGCAGCCTCCGTGTCTTCATCCACGCCAGCTGCAGCCTCCGTGTCTTCATCCACGCCAGCTGCAGCCTCCGTGTCTCGGCTCCGGCTTCAGCATCGCCCACACCTGGTCCGGCTACGGCTTCAGCATCGCCCACGCCTGGTCCGGCTCCGGCTTCATCTTCGCCTGGTCCGGCTCCGGCTTCATCTTCGCCTGGTCCGGCTCCGGCTTCATCTACGCCTGGTCCGGCTTCTGCCTGTGCTTCTGCTACGCCTGGTCCGGCTTCTGCCTGTGCTTCTGCTACGCCTGGGCCGGCCTCTGCCTCTACTTCAGCGTCGCCTGGGCCGGCCTCTGCCTCTGCTTCAGCGTCGCCTGGGCCGGCCTCTGCCTCTGCTTCAGCGTCGCCTGGGCCAGCCTCTGCTTCAGCGTCGCCTAGGTCAGCCTCTGCTTCAGCGTCGCTTGGTCCTGTGCCCTCCAAGCCTCGGCTAGTACGCCTGACACTGGAGAGCCGCCGCTGCCTTCCGCACGGCCGGCCTCCTGAACTGCTCTGTCGTCCCCCTCGCCGCCGCCGCTGCCTTCCGCGCGGCCGGCCTCCTGAACTGTTTCCGCGTCGCCGCCGTTGCCTTGCGCACGGCCGGCCTCCTGAACTGTTTCCGCGTCGCCGCCGTTGCCTTCCGCATGGTCGGCCCCCTGAACTGGTTCCACGTCTCCGCCGTTGCCTTCCGCATGGTCGGCCCCCTGAACTGCTCTGTGTTTGGGTTGTTTTCTTGGGCTCCGGTGTTTTGCTGTGCTCTTCTTTTGTTTTCTGTTCCGATGCAACTTGCAAGTTGTGCAGCCATGTTCTTGTTCTTCTTCTTTTTTTAGAGAGAGAAGGGGCTTTCTCCTTGGAACACTTCCAAACAAGCCACGGTTGTTTGTTCATTTTATAATTATACCTTCATAAACCTAAACAGCTAACTGAGGCCTGAGTCTGAAGCTCTTTATTTCATTTTCTCCAAGCACTGCATGGTCTGACCATGAGTTAAATTTGCTGGGCCGTCCACTCCTGGTAAGATTGCGGCACTGTGTTAACACACACCTGAACGTCCTAAACAGCAAACTGCTGAAATGTCTGCTTTTATAGAGGTGCTCAAACTTGCTGATGGTCATTTAATTAAGTGTATTTGATTAGCAGCACCTGACTGCCATTTATCCTCCTAATTCCTAATGAACCAGCAAGGGTCGACTTTCCCTGTGAAACAGTCCTGTTTTCATGGTCCTGGATCATTTGACCAAGCACTTTGAGTTTGAAAATATTTTGATGGTTTATGATTTATGTTTAAGTTCATGTAGTTATCTTAAGCTCATTCTGTTTTCCCTAGGTTGCCCTGTTACAGTCCATTGTTTATTAGATTCATGTGTTTCTGTAATGTTTTTGTCTCCCGTCTCCTCCTCTTGTTTACCCCTTGTGACCCATTTCTTCTGTCATGTGTCCCACCCCAGCCATCATGTTCTGTTTTTGCTTAGTTATGTCCATGTCTCATCTCCAGTCCCCTTTTCCCTCTGTTAAGTCCGCATCTTAGTCTGTCATGTATTTCATGTCCGCGTGTTCTATGTCATGAGGCTCACGTTGCCATGTCTGCGTCCCATTATGTTTCGTCTTTTGTTTTTGAAGAGGTCTGGTGTCCAATGGTCATTGTGTTTAGTTTCACTTCCCCTGTGGTATCATTATGTTCATCCCAGTCAGCTGTGTTCCCCGTGCGTTTCCTTTTCCCTCGTCACCTTTGTGTGTAGTTATGTGATCTGCTATCATGCATTCATGGTCAGGTAGTCTGTTGTTTCACGCCATGTTTCCAGGTTTCATGTATTCATGTCCATGTCAGGGTTTTCATTTTAGTTCTATTTTAGCTACTGAGTTATGGTTGATGTTTGCATCGGTCGATATATTGTGTTTTCTACATTTGAAATGCCTATAATAAATGGACAAACACATCTGCGGTGTCTCTAATGTGAAGACCCAGTGGGATTAAACTTGTAATGTTGACCAAGCCTGTGTACCAAATGTGAGCCTTTGAGAATGTTTTGATGTATTAGTGTGAACTTAAA
Organism: Rhamphochromis longiceps; assembly: GCF_057381845.1. Classification (NCBI taxonomy): domain Eukaryota; kingdom Metazoa; phylum Chordata; class Actinopteri; order Cichliformes; family Cichlidae; genus Rhamphochromis; species Rhamphochromis longiceps. The sequence goes on along the minus strand of NC_140569.1, from coordinate 14,322,977 downwards.
TTTCCAAAAGGCATGATCAATTTATTTTAATTTATTATGTGTAATTCTTATAAAAATGCAAAGCTGGATTCTCAGCTGTGCTTATCATTGTGTGCATCTGACCATATGTAAGGACGTACTTAATGTTAAGATAAGCAGTTTGAAATTATGCATGAGCTGGAACAATTTTTATTCATCAACATGAAATAATACTGGAATATACGCTAGTCTCATACATGTGACTGCTTACCAGAAGTTTCTTTGCCCTCTGTCAGCAGGAGATCCTGGGTAATTTCTCAAGCTTTTTGTTCATGGCTCCTGTTTAGAACCATATGTAAGCAGCTTTATCAGATGATTGCATCACTGTAGTATTTACAGAGCAAAGAACCCCCCCACCCCACCTATCATACCAGCCCTTGGTTTCTGCCTCCCATTGTCAGCATACTTCTCTGCTACTGCCAGAAATCTCTCAAACTATTTAACCCTCCAAAACGGCAGGAGAAACCAGCAGGAAGGAGCGAGAAGCTGGAGGGATGAAAGCTGTGGAGCTCAAATTAATTTCAAGACCACTTACCAAGTCATCAGACACAGGGGGCACAAAGGGGCAGTAAATTTACTCAAGCAAGGGGAGAAGTAGATAAATTGGTAAAAGGGACTTGAAATCAAGACAGCATCTGTGGAATATTATACTTCTAAGTGAGAAAAGGGAGGCTTCAAGAGCAGAGAGGCCCATCTTTTTGTGATTTGTGCAATCTCTCAGTCGCAAACCCCTCAGTTCTTCTCATTTCTTGCTCACCGTCTGAGACTCCCCAACTCGTTTTCTTTTCTCTCCCACATGCACATTGTCTGGAGGCAAACGAACAGTATCCAACTGGCACATGAACTGATGGAAGAGAATCGCTCAGAGAAATGCTTTCCTTCATCTGCTCCTTTGAGTGTTGTGTTTCACTGTGTATAAAAATGAGAACACTATGTAGTGAAAAATATTTCTTGTTAATCGTTTTAGAACAAATCACAGAAAGTGTATTAATACTAATCTAGCTCTTTGTCAAATGCAGATAGTATTCGGACAACAGTGACTTTTTGTAATTCTGCACACAACCAGAGTTGATTTCAAATCAAAGAATCGAGATGTGATTGAAGTGCAGGCATCCAGTTTATTTCATGGGGTAAAATAAAACTATTGCATTAACCATTTGGGAATTATAGCAATTGATGTACCTGTGTGCCTTTTTTAGAATAACGGAATGGGCTAAACACTTTGTTATCTCATATGGAACGCCAGGACTGCCATAATGAATTAATTAAATACACCATTAAATAATTAATTAAATGTGGCAATAATTAATTAAAATTGGAATTAATTAATTAAATAAATAGTTATGACACATGTAATTAATTAATTATTGACACATTTAATTAATTATTTATGTATTTCACATTTTAATTAATTATTGACACATTTAATTAATTAATTATTGACACATTTAATTAATTATTTATGTATTTCACATTTTAATTAATTATTGACACATTTAATTAATTATTGACACATTTAATTAATTATTTAATGATATATTTATTTATTTCATTTTGGCAGTCCTGACGCCTGGCTCTCGTCATGAAATAATTTTATCTGTCAGCCTCACCCATCAAACTCAGGGGGCGGGGTTAACGCTGCCCATGCAGCTTCTCTAACATTTGATTGGTTGCCGTGCAAAGTAAGTCAAAACAGGTCGATCCTAGAAAATCGATTGCTTGTGTAGACTTGGGGCAGCCAGTTATCCCAGAATGCAGATCAAATCACAAGCAGCAATGGTGGTGGTGTAGTTTTAAAATACCCCGTTTTTCTGTCACCAGCTACACTTTTAACAGTGTTTTAGCCGCGAATGTCGCGACGTATGTCTGGTCAGGTTGTCAACATAGAACATGTTTGCAAAAGTGCTCAGATGTTTTCAGAGATTTCACTAGCTCTGCTAACAGTTAGCATGCAGAGTGCACCGAGGGGGTTACGTTAACCGGTTTGTTTACATATTTCACTCTCCGTGTTCCACATGTTGCATTCGCAGATTCTCATTTTCACCGAACGATCGTCTCTTTCCGCCTGGTCTTGTGTCTCTGTGCTTCTGTAACATAAAGAACGAGCTGACATTTTTCTCACGAAACCAGCGATCAGCTCAACAGACCCTCAGTTTACCTGCATGCATCCTCCTCCTCATCTGTCAGCTGTTTAACACCTGCTGCTAATTCAAGAAACACGCCTAGTTACCTGGTGATAGTCACAGTTTAACTGGGCAGCCGGTGCTCGATATAACGCAATGTCAGCGCATTTTTCTGCACAAGATAAGTAAATATAGTGTTTTCCCCGAGCGCAGAGCTGCTGGAGCTCGTTTCCTTACAGAGCACTTTATAGGCGAACAGCTTTATCAGCGGCTGATGTCCAATCACCGGCACACAGCTTTCAAACCTCAGCTGAGTTTTAGCTCTCAGTGGTTAAACGCTGGACTTCATTCACTCAGGTTCTGTCTGTCGGGTCACGTTTACTTCGCTGTTTTATTTACAACTGAGCAAATCGGTTTGGCTGAGGTTAAAGTTACGTTTCATAACTGCATAGTTTCACAGACGTTTAATGGTTCACTGGCACATGTGTTAGACTGAACTATCATCTAAATATCATCTGTTTTTTAATAGTTATTCAACTGTATTCTAAGCACCAGCTGTCTGTTAGAATGTGATTTTTTTTCTCTCTCTGTTGGCAGAGGTATAAAAATGCGCAGGAAAATCTGACATGCATGGCGAACTTCACCGACGATATTTAGGGAGGAATAAACACACATCAAACATAAATGAACCATTTGTCTGTCTCCATAATTGAGAGAATTTTCTCTTCTTATGTCAACACTCTCTCTCTTTTTTTTTCTTTTTTTTTTGCTTTTTCGGTCATGTTATGTTTACCTGTCAAAGGCTTGTTACAAACTATGAAACACATTGTGCAGACTTCTGGATGTTAGAAGAAAACTAATACTGCTCATGAATGAGACTAAAGGCAGGAAGGTGTCCTTTAAAACTAAACATGTTAATAGGACCTCCCTGTTTATATCATAGTTTATGATATAGCACGTGTATTTCAGTAATAGCCTGCTGAGGCCACTATACGTGCTGGCCTCATATCAAATGTGAAGGCAGACTGAGTCTATGTTTGACGTTTTTTATATCTAATCTTCCTTTTCAAACATTTAAACAGCAGCGAGTCTGCAGCTGAGGGAATACAAATTCAAATTGTCGGAACAGGTTTGCTCGTTTCTTGGATTCATTTGGTGATTTATTAAATGTATAACTGTTATTCTAATCTGCTGCTGAGTCTCTTACACTTTTCTTTATGCTGTATATTTTCACGTCTCTGGAATAGTTGGCAGTTAGATAGTCAGCTGGGAAACTTTGTGTTAACTCATGGAGCTGAGGATATCGTGGATATGCTGACCTCGCTGCGTGGTGTACAGAGCGAGGTCAGCATGATTAATATTCACAATAAAAATATTAGCCGAACATCATGAAGTCTGTATGTGTTTCATAGTGTCGAACAACCTTTGTACAGTTAAAGCCAGCAGTTACTACATGACGGAAACACCAACGTTATCTCTTTTATGTGTTTATACACAGGTCACGCTGATTACTGAACAAAAACCCAAAGATCAGATGTTAAACAGATTTATTTGCTCTCTCTCCTCCTTAAACATGTTTTTAATGTTATAATTCAGAATTGGCGACTGAAACACGTAGGACACATAAGAACATCAGGAAATAAAACATCGATAAATATAACCTCAGTAAAAGAAGTCAGCGGGGGTTACTACAGCTGTGTACCGGGGCCTGCGCTTTGTCGGTGGGATTGCTTGCGAGGCGAGCGGGTCTATCCCACGCTTTGCCGTGAGACTGGGCAGACATCTCCGAAATCATCGAAACACTTTTGCAAAGAGGCTGTATCTTGACAAACCGACCAGACACATGAAGATTAAACCACTACATTCTCGGCTAAAAAAATATTAAAACGGTATTTGGTAACACACAAACAGGGTTTTTCAAAGCTCAGTTCTGTTAGCTTCCACATGCCGGTTGTTGTGTGCTAGAAACAATGGCCACCAGGCCAAAGCAATGGTTTTGACTCGATCAGCGTTAACCCCGCCCCCTGAGTTTGATGGGTGAGGCTGACAGATAAAATTATTTCATGATGAGAGCCAGGCGTCAGGACTGCCAAAATGAAATAAATAAATATATCATTAAATAATTAATGAAATGTGTCAATAATTAATGAAATGTGTCAATAATTAATTAAAATGTGAAATACATAAATAATTAATTAAATGTGTCAATAATTAATTAATTAAATGTGTCAATAATTAATTAAAATGTGAAATACATAAATAATTAATTAAATGTGTCAATAATTAATTAATTACATGTGTCATAACTATTTATTTAATTAATTAATTCCAATTTTAATTAATTATTGCCACATTTAATTAATTATTTAATGGTGTATTTAATTAATTCATTATGGCAGTCCTGGCGTTCCATAATCTCATGTGTAGGGTTTTGCAAATTGCCTTATTTGTAATTCAATCAAAAATAATTCCCCATTTACATTCCCCCTGGCTTCAGGCTAACTAAGCAACAAGACTACGATTAAGGACTTGTCTAAATATTCACCTAGAAATGTGTCAAATAAGGCACCATCCAAGCGTCAAACATACAGTAAGCCTATTTAAGTCTGACAATCCCATTCTCAGGGGCACATTTTAACATGTTTACCCAATTCCCGTTTTAGCTTACTGCCCATACCCCATATGATAATAATAAAAAGCCAGTTTCACAGCGAATCACTACACACCACTTTACTTGGCTTTTACCATGACAGGTGAAAGTGGTTAGTGCCTAAGTGAGTCCAGCAGCATAGTTATTGCATTGTACTCATTAAGTAAATCCTGGCTGACGCTTTTCAGATGTGCAAAAGTTTTCTAGTAGCCCATCAAGCTCCACAAGCTTGCTGCTGCTGTAATAATTGGCAAAGTTTTCAGCATCTTTGTGTTCTGGGAAAGCCTATGAGAACAATTACACCCCGAGATTTACAGCTCACCCTGTTCAGCATGCAGAGAAGCACTTAATTGGGGTTAAACTAGGTCAAATAAGGGTATTGTTCATATGAAACTCTGTGGTTAAAGTGTCATAAAAAAATGACACTTTAATAACTGTAACTAGCCAAGTCAATCTCATGACTTTGCATATTTATAATTGAGTAATTATATCACTTTAAATAGGTGCATTTAAGAATTTTGTGTGAACAACTGTAAAAAAACAAAAATCATAGAGAGCACAGTTTAGTTTCATGATCACATTCTCACATATTGATTTTTATGTACATGTGCATTACAAACAAGACTAACTGCCATATGAAATGCATGGCTAAATGAAGTGCACAATGACTACTCAGAGAGTGTGGTCCCCATGGAATAGAAATTTAAAAAAAAAACACTGTATCTCATTATAAATGTTCATTCTCTTGGTTTGCGAAAGTGGAGGGAGCACCATCAGATTTCCAGCCACTAAGAGCAGGAAGCATCGTCAGTGGCATTTGTGGTGCTAATGCTAACTATCTGATAACCAGTGGAACAAACCAACATTAAAAGTGTCCTGGCCTTGTTTGCTATATGTTACTATTAAATATTTTCTACTGCGGTACACACTATTCAAACTCTCATGTTTACTATTACCACTACAAAAGACAATCTAAAAGGAAGAAGGAAGAGACAAAAATTGCTTATTTCAAGCATGGTATAAAACATTGGCATAGCTTCTGAGTTGGAAAAATGCAGCCATTGTGGAAGTGCTTTAAACTGGTATTTTATCCATAGGCCACCAGATGGCCATAGCTGTTGTTGCCAAAAGCTTTCTAGTCCAATGGGAAAACAGCCTTCTGTCTTGATCACTTTAGGTTCCTGTGCTCAGGTATGGGCTCAGTTTCTCATTGGGTCATGTTTAATAGACATTTTTTTTCTGTAAATCTTAAATGTTACCATGTTTAAAAATGCAAATTTGAAATTTTTAACAAAAACGTACTGGCTAACACTTTGTCAATCAGTCAGACCTGCCATTCCTCCAACCAGCCAAGATGGCAACAGTAAAAACGTTGATGTCAAAGTTTCAGAAACCAATGGGTGATGTATTGGTAGCTAGCTACAGCTTTTATACTTTCAAAGATTTTAGAATGCAGATGCATTTCCAAGCATTTCACTACATATCGTACTGTGTATGACTGTGTACGTGACAAATAAAATTTGAATTTGAAATTTGAATTTGAGTCTGCAGCAATGCCCACTGTTGCATAAATATGAATTTTTTTGAACTGTGAAACATGATAAACTACTGCGGGGTTGAACTGTTGAATCACAGGTGTTGGTCCCCTTCTGTCAGGTCAGAGGTAATGAGCGGACCCAAACGTAGAATAAAGAACCGGGAGCGGAACTTCTCAGGTGAAGCTCGTCCGTACCAGCTTCACCTGAGAAACATGAAGCACATTGTGAAACTTCATGTTGCGAGAAAGACTCAGCTGAACAGTTACTGGGTTGATTATAGATTGTATTTCAAATAGGCCAATGAATCGAGGTGATAGTTTTTTGAATATCCATCCACAGTGGAATGTACCTGGAGGAAAGTCAAAATTTCTGGCGACTTGGTAGGCTGGGGCCAGAACATGACGTCAGCAAGACACTTGTTTTGTTCCACTAACCTGAGGTAAGCAGCCCGTGTGGTCTGCCACACGCAATGGCAGCAACGCATATGGTGCTGCATGGAGGGTATGGCCAGTTCTCCCTCCCTGATGGACAGTAGAGGAGGTTGGTAACTCAGGGATTCCTCAAAAGGAGAGATTCCAGTGTCAGCCAACGTATTAGAGTTCTGAGCATACTCCACCCACGCCAATTGAGCATTCCATGTGGACTGATTTGAGGAGGCTACACAATAGAGGACGGCTTCCAGCTCCTGATTAGCCCTCCCCACCTGGTTGTTGGTCTGAGGGTGGAAACCAGAGGACAAACTGACTTGGGCCCCCTGTTCCAAACTAAACTCCTTGCACACCCGAGAAGTGAACCCTGGTCCCAAACAATATCCTATGGGATACCATGCAAATGGAACATATGATTGATGAGTTTGGGGCGATCGTGGCTCAAGAGTTGGGAGTTCGCCTTGTAATCGGAAGGTTGCCGGTTCGAGCTTGGACAGTCTCGGTCGTTGTGTCCTTGGGCAAGACACTTCACCCGTTGCCTACTGGTGGTGGTCAGAGGGCCCGGTGGCGCCAGTGTCCGGCAGCCTCGCCTCTGTCAGTGCGCCCCAGGGTGGCTGTGGCTACAATGTAGCTTGCCATCACCAGTGTGTGAATGTGTGTGTGAATGGGTGGATGACTGGATATGTAAAGCGCTTTGGGGTCCTTAGGGACTAGTAAAGCGCTATATAAATACAGGCCACAGGCCATGAGTAATTTAGCCATTTCCAAGGCCGCGGGTAGGCAAAGCAACAAAGTAAGCCGCCTTGGAAAACCGATTAGTTATGGTGAGGATGGTGGTATTACCTGAAGAAGGTGGCAGGCCTGTGACGAAGTCCAGAGCAATGTGTGACCACGGCCTCTTGGGGGTAGGCAGTGGTCAGATCAGGCCCGCCGGCAGGGTGTTCGGCACCTTGTTCTGAGCACAAACCGAGCGGGCCGCTGCATATTCTTGAGCATCTTTAACCAGTGACAGCCACCAAAACAGACGTTGGAAGAATTGGGTTGTGCTGTTCTTACCTGGGTGAAAGACCTTACCCCAGACTGCTGTGGGAACGTACAACCGGTCGGTGGGACTAGACCCCAGGTCAAGTTCATGCTGCTGTGCCTCCCGGGTCAGCCTCTCTATCTCCCAGGTCAGGGAACCCACAATGGATGTAAAAGCAGAATGGGCTTTTCCTTCTCCAATGACTCCTGATGTGGGCGAAAAACAACACCCACCTGGCTTGCCGGGCACTTAGCCACCTTCAGATACGGCCAGGTTCTTCTGATCCGTCCAGATCAAGACCAGGTGCTCACTGCCCTTCACCAATGCCACCATTCCTCCAGGGGCAGCTTTATGGCCAATAGCTCGCAATCCCCCACGTCATAATTCTGCTCAGCCTGTGTGAAAAAATGGGAGAAAAAGCCAAAGGAATGTAATTTACTTCCTACTTGTTGAGACAGGATGGCTGCCACGCCTTAGTTGGAGGCATCCACCTCCACCACAAAGGGTCAGTTGAGGTCTGCTTGGACAAGAATAGGTTTCGTCTATGGAAATCCAAGCGTTCCAGGACTCGCAGGTGATTGGCTGGCCAGGGACCTATGCCCGCCCAACTTCAGATCGGAGTGTGGCAGTCCACACACACCATTGGCTGCTGCAGGATCCTTGAACACGGTGGACCAATGATGCGGCTGCCTGCGTTTACCTGGGAGTATAAAAGGCTGAGGATCCTTCATTCGTGGGGGACTTGTTGATTTGAATAGACTGTGCAGGCTGTCCCTCCTGCCTTTGCATTTGCCTTTGCCTTTGCATTTGCCTTTGCATTTGCCTTTGCATTGCTGCCTTTTGAACCTTTGTTTTTTGAGTAGCTGCCTGTGAGATGTTTAGATGATTAGTGTTCCACTAGTGTTATTAGTGTTATTTGAATATATGAGTTTTTTTGTTTGTTTAAATCACCCCATTGCCTTGTGAGTTGTTTCACTAACGGTTTTCAGTTGTGGTAATAAACCTTCTGTTTTTCTTTTTATCTAACCCTCCTGCCTCTGGGCTCATTTATGTTACATCCTCTGTCGCCTAGCAGAGCCGGGTCGTAACAGGAGGAGAACAGCTGCTTGAGACGGTCGAAGGCCTGTTGAGCAGAGGAAGACCAGTGAAACAACACTTTAGGAGAAGTAAGCTGACTGAGGAGATTACCACTTTGCAGTAGTCTCTTATGAATCGCAGGTAGAAATTCGCAAATCCCAGGAACCTCTGTAGTTCCTTCCGGGTCTTGGGCTCGGGCCACTCCACCATGGCCCGGACCTTGGCCGGATCTGCCCGCATCCGCCCCTGTTCCACAATAAACCCCAGGAAGGACACTGTCTGCACTTGGAATTTCTGTTTTTCTCCTTTCACAAATAGACGACTCTCAAGCAGTCATTGCAGGACGAGCCGGACCTGTTTCACATGATCTGCTTGATTCTTGGAGAAAATGAGAATGTTGTCCAGGTAGACAAACACAAAGTGGTCAATGAAATCTCGTTCACCATGGCCTGAAAAACAGCGGGAGCATTGGTGAGACCGAAAAGCATTACAAGATACTCAAACTGACCCAGATGAGTGTTGAATGCCGTTTTGTCAGCTGCGTCCATCAGTATCCCTACCACTACTTACAGGCAGCATCTTTTAGCTGGGAAGGACTGGTATCTGCAAAATATCCCTTATTCCCACAGGCAAAACCTGCCACATGCCTTCTTCTCTGATCAGAGAGGGTGAGCTTGGCATAGCCCAGGTGCACGAGCTGTTCCTCATCGTCAGGTTGCTCGTGTTCCACCATATGCCATTCTGTAAACTGAAACCCCGTCCAAGAGCTCGATTCTCTGTCAGCCCACCGAGGGTCACTGGTTCGTTTCCCATACTCATGCATAAGGTCACCCAACCAAACACAAATATAAATAAGAGCATCTAAAGTCTTTGGCAGTTCTTTTGTGGCCAACTCACATTTTATTTGCTCATTCAGGCTGTTCAACAATTCTCCACAGAGCGCTTTTTCATCCCAGCCGGTCTCCTCGGTTAAAATCCAGAAATCCACCGAGAAATCTGCCACGGTTCTCCTCCCTTGCTTAAGGGTGAACATCCGATGCACGGTCATGTCAGGGCAGGAACCTTTGTCGAAAACACAGTGAAACTAAGACAGAAAATCCTGATAGGAAAGTACAGGATCTTGAAATTCATGATTTCAGCGCTTGTCCCGTCAGCAGCTCAACCATAAAGGAAATCTTTGCACAATCTGTGGCATAAGCTCAATTCTGCTGCCTGAAGACCAGAGCGCACTAGAAAATCTTATGCAATTTCCCTGAGAATTTCTCCGACACCGGTAGTGGGTGTTCCTGAGGTTGAGGTGGAGGAGAGGGAGGGAGAGGGCAGGCAGCAGCAACACTTAGCGAAGGCAGAGAAGATGAAACACTTTCTGCTCCACCACAGTGAGGTTGAAACATACCTTTAGGGTCAGTGACCACCTGGAGCTGCGCGCTCTGTTCCTTAGTGATGTGCTGCAACATCTTCTCGTGGCGTTCTAACAAATCCGCCAGTAGCAATAACTCACACTGAACGGGGCTCAAGTCCTCTGGGTCCATCACTGGGTGGATCCTTCTGTCAGGTCAGAGGTAAACACAGAACTCCTCCAAGAAAAGAAAGTGAATTTATTTATGGTGTAAAACAGTGTAAAATACAAGTCCCAGCACTATGGCTGCCGTGGCAATTTCTCCCAAATCCCACAGTGCTCATGTCCGTGGTGTGAATCGTGAAACAGCAACTCCAATTCCTAACAGTGGCTCCGCTCCCGTGAAAACAACTCCGCTCCTGATTCCTAGTGAAGAAAAACACACAAGTGATGACTAAGCAATCCTCTAATAAACAACGTTTTCTCAACGTAATCCACGGGCGTACCAACGCATTCAACTCAGCGATCCAGCATCGACTGAAGCTTAACCACACGGTTAAGTAGGGATGCTGCCGATGATTGTAATCAGCTCCATCTATGAGTGGCAGCCAAGCCGCAGGTGTGGCTGACTCCAGCGAGTGAACACTTCCAGGTCAAACAATACGCACCGCCAAAACGTCCGGGGATATGAACATCCCACACAAAACACCCACAACAGGGAGAGAGAGACGGGAGGGGAGTAGAAACAAACACCGCACTCGAACACAACAGGCAGGTCGAGTGGTGAGGACTGCTGGACCATGACACCTGTCATGTTGTATCAAATATTTTAAATATTATAACATTGTTTATAAAATTTTGTTATAAGACCTTTAAAATTGTATTTTTATGCATTGAGAATCTTTGTAATTTGTAAAAACTCTGAACTTTGTTGAAGAATGAGTCATGACAAATTATGACAGACAATATATCAGTCTCAGTGTCCCCCTTAATCCACTCTAATATATTTCCAGAAAGTGTCACATAAGGCAAGAACAGAACCCATTCTGTTCCTGGTCATTCCTCTAACATAAGAGACAGAAAGCCATGGCTAGATATAGTTCTTACCATATGGTGAAAGAATGTCAAGACACACATATAAACAGGCATGCACACATACACACACACACAATCCCCAGTGAACCTTTCTCATCCATATGCTGCAGCCGTCTGAATGGCCACAGGAAAGGGTAGGTCATTAGTCAAAGCTAGAGGATGAGTTTACTGTGTGTGGTTTCTATTCTGCAATATAGTAGGATTACCTTCTGCCTCTGACTGAATTAGTATTGAACTGATGTTGGGATAGACAATGAATGCCTTCTCTTTATGTTTCTCTTGAACTACATCCATATTTCAGCACAGCTGTCAAAGAGCTCAAAGCTGAGGGCACTACTGGAAGCAGCTACTAAGGTTGGGACTGCTGCTTCTGTTTCTTTAAAAAGGAAGTGTGAAGTGATCACTCAAAAGACATAAATAAATAAAACCTAGAGATATTTTGAGAGTTTGAAGTTACCACTAAATTAATAATTACGAAAGTTGTAACTAAATAATCTGCCTCAGATAGGTGTCAGAGAGGTTAATGGCTGTATTGAAGTTTCTTACAGTATGTGGCATTGTGTGCACATTGCTTGAGAGTTAGCGACCATATTGGATGTCACCTTCACCCAGCTGTTCCCCCTCCTCCAGTAGGCGCGGACCCCCACGCGCCTCATCCACCACCTCCGGCTGCCGAGGTTCCCCACTGCGCCTCCACTGCTTTCCCTCCACTGCTTTCCCACCGTCAGGATACCCCGGTGGGGGTGGCGGCGACAAGGTCACCCAGGAATGGAGCAGCTCCTCCATCCTCCCTAGGTGGCATTCGCACCTCCGCCGCCTGCTCCCACTGGGTGGCCCCCATTTCGGCCACTATCTGGGCCAGCTCCTCCCTTCCCTGGACTTGTCGTGCCACCTCCTGGGTTTCGGCACCAGTGTGGTGTGAATTAGACACGGCGGGTCCAGGGATCAGTGTTTTGAGCCATCTTATTACACGCGGCTGCAGCTCTCAAGCTGCCAGCCGCAAATACACCACACCACAATAACTCACCAACCCCTAAGTCCCCGTGTTTTAACAGGCAGGCATGATTGCAGATGCCGTGCAGGTACGGCCGTACAGCACCGCAGACCACGCCCGCCACACTGGTCATGGACCAGTAACTTGGCCTGTGTGACTAGTGTCTTATCATTTGATCCTACATTGTCAACATGACTGTAACATGTCCAGAATGTAAGACTTTTAATGTCACATGAGGGGGGGGGGGGGGTGCTATAAGTCAGAAGGTTGTTCGATTCCTTGCTGCTCCATTCTCCAGTCTGCATGCCTATGTATCCCAAAAGGTTCAGAATCCCACGTTGCCCTTTGATATGTTCATTGGAATATAAATGTGTGAGAATGTTAGATAGAAAGTACTTTGGTGTAGAAAAAGTACTTGTGTTAATGGGTGAATGAGGCACGTTGAATAAACCACTCAAGTAGAGTAGAAAATCACTCTGTAAGAACCAGTCCATTTACTATTTACATTTACCGTTTACCATGATTAGTTGTCACCTGTCTGCAAAACCATTTTTTCCAGTGTCCAGTTTTTAATTATTACCCACATTAACCGTCGCTACAAGCAAAAAATATAAAAGTCAGGTTGTTAGAAAATAAGTACCTAAAGCTCATTTTGTTGTGTTTTGGGGCTCTGTTGTTGTAGTTGGAGTGAAAAGAGACAAAGAGAAAACAGGAACAGTGACAGGGATTTAAGCAAACAAGCTATGATTCGGCCGACTGGCATGTGGTATGTGCCCTAAACATTCAGGTATTTGGTCACCTCATGACACATTTTAAGTAGATAAGGAAGGTTTTTTTTCTCTTCATGACAATGACAGTAGCATTCCTTGTCTTTTCCCCCCCTTGGAAACATATGCACTATCCCAAGTATTATGAGTGCAATACTTTTTCACAAGGATGCACTGAGGTGCCCCTTAAAATGCAATTGTTGTGGTAAAGATGGTATAACGTTGTCAGCATACTTATCATATTGTTTTGTAAACTTGCTCATGATGGTGGGAATTATCAAAAATCATAAATCTATTGTAAATGCAGAAATTTGAAATGCTAAAAAAATCATGCAGTTCTTGTGTTTTCTCGTTTAAAGGCTGAATGGGTACAAATCCTGACTTATTATGTACAGCCTAAGAAATGTATCTACCAGACAATCAGGAATGCCATAACAGATAACTGCAATCTTAACGGTTGCCCTTGAATATACACCAGCAGTATAAGATTTATGCATCCAGAAGTCACTGTATAGTGTTGATTATAATCCACAATGTGAAGAGTATGATTCTTTCTCTTTGTGCTTTGCATTTGTTGTATCAAATGGCTGCAAGTTGTGATAAAGGGAACGTCACACAACAAGATTTTTGGCTGACTTTCAGAAGAGTACATAGTTCCTGCAGCATAAACAGAAAAATCACAACCAGCGCAGTGAAGGGTTCCATTTATAGAGCTATTAGAGTGAAATACCTCTAAATGACCTTAAAAAGAAAATGCATTCAAGGTTATCTCTCACTTTGAGAAATATCTATTCATCCTGATTGTTTTTCCTACACACTATATACATATCACCTTATGCACTCAGTGTCATCTGGTCTGTGGGTTTCAGCAGAGCAAAAGATTACATCTGAAACCGGGATTGCGTCTTTCTAAATTTAGTGACACCGTCACAAATGATAATCCCCTGACTTGCTAACAGCTTTTGCTTTCCTACTAAACTGTGGTTTTCTGTATTTCCTGCCAGAGAGGAAATGCAGGAAATAAAAAAGAATAAAAAAAAATTAAAAAGCAGATTAGGGGATAAAGTGAACATTAATTTTTCTGAATCTTTTAACCCTTGCCTGCACTGTTATAATTATTGACTTCCAGGTATTGTTTATAGGGCGAAAGCAGCCCTGAGCTGCTGGATGATGAAAGTTTGTTGTCTGGGATGTATCACTGTTCTGCCTGTCATCACTGATACCTGGAAGACATCATACCCTCAAGAGGACCACTGGACCCAAGATACTGTCATTTCAACATAAGACTGGCAATGCTGCCAAAAAGAAAACAACACCAATGGCTACTCGGTGAAAAAATGGAAAAAGATGCAGGAAGTAGAATCTTGAAATTACAGGTTCAAATCGTAAAATAATTGAATAAATAAAACAAATTATTTGTAGTCTAGGCAAAGAAAAGAAATATTGATCAAAAATAACAGCAAATAAAAAATTATACAAGATGAGTTTCCACTTGTAATTGGAAGATGAAATAGAGAACATGACTCTCATCTGTGATTCAATAATCTCAAATGCATGCATGGACAGTGGGCAAGTTAATTCTAGCACCTCATGCAGTCCAAAGCACTCGCATGAATTTATTCATACTTTCAGTGCTGACAGCAGGCGCTAAATAATCATTTGGCTCATACAAGTAGTGGAAGCATATTGTCTAAGGAATAGATTGCTGTCTGAGATTCCTCAGCTGTCTTCGTGCTTTAATTCCCAGACAAATGAGACGTATGAAAGTTTTGACGGATTGTCTGTCATTCAGTTTGTGTCAGTTTGGAGTGCATGCTCGTGTTTGTGTGTTTGTCTGGATCTGGTGGAAAATATTCCATCAACAACAAACGCAACAACAAAAAATGTCAACTAAAACGAACGTTTCCTTGCTTTAAAAAGTACCTCGAAAGAAGACACGAGTCAGTTTTAACACAACATGGGTAATCTATTATTTATCGTTATGGTTTGTTATTCTGAGCCAGCACAGAACACATACTCTATGCAAATGCTTAATTAAATGCAACGGCATTGTGCACTGCACTTTAGTACAAATGTGATTGCAGACTGTGCAAGGTAACAGCACCGTTACATCCATGGCTTGTTTCTTTTTACATATTGACTTTTGTCATTACATCACATGAGTAATGTTAAATGTAAGCAGATGGTGCAGTGAGATATATTAGAATGATAACGCCCTCGAGGCATGAATAACTCAGAGACCTTCACAGTCTTTGAATCGATCTGAAGGGTTCTTTACACTATAGAGTACACGGTGGGTATGTAAATGGTAATGTGCTCATACTCTGCATCTGCAGGAGAGTGCACATGCACACAAATGTGACTGTTTTGTTAGTTTAGTTTGTGCAAATTGATTTCAGAAGGTTTAGACCCTGGCTCTCACTCCAGCCCTCTTCCCTTACCAATTATCTGTCACCATGTTGGCTGCTGCTCTCTGACATGTGGGATGCAAATGGCTGTCCTGTGTAACACTGCCAGGACAGGGGCAACGGTGCCCTGTGCAAAACAATTGTCACAATTTGCCACATGACATTCTCACTCTAACAAGTCCCATTCACTTGGATCAGTGTCTCAGTGAAAGGCTTGGATTGTGGGTGCACAAGAGTTGAATCAACTGACATGAAAAAAATCAGATGCTTCTAAATGAGTAGAAAAGTAAAGCTTTAGAATCATCCTACAAAACACAGTGTCCACTGGGGACGTTTACCTGCCACTGTCTGTCTTTGTATTGCTCTCTTCTATTCAATCACCATTTTAGAGATGGAGCTATAATGTAATTTCCCACCATATGCACAGATGGTCCCTTTACTGCATGTTTATCATGTTACACTGCACATTCAGCTAGCTCTTAATTTTGTGCAAGCCCTTGCAGTGGTCTCTGTATTATAATTTAAGTAATTATGATACACAGGGCCCCATTATAACCATAATATAGAACAGTGTTTTGCCAACATTGCGAGTATTAAAGAGGAAACAGGGAGATTTTTTTTTTAAAATATCATATCATCTGGCCCTTACTCTCAAAGTCAGTCTTTGACATCTTCATAAATGTCATGGCAGGTCACTCTTAAAACACTATAGATTAACCTTTTTTATGAATTAATTATAGACTTTATTAGATGACACTTTGCCAGTACCGAGTTGGACCCTTGTTGCCTTCTGAACTGCCTTAATCATTTGTGGCATAGATTCAACGAGGTGCTGGAAACATTCCTCAGAGATTCTGGTCCTCACTGACACGATAGCATCACACAGTTGCTGCAGATTTGCGAGTTGAACATGCATGATCTGCTTTTCCACCACACTCCAAAAGTGTGTCCAATTAGATTGAGGCCATTCAAGTACAGTAAACACATCATGATGATTTGAGCTTTGAGTACCCTATGGTGCTGCTAGCAGCCATCAGAAGATAGGTACACTGTGGTCATAAAGGGATGTGCATGGTCAGTGACAATACTCAGGTTAGCTGTTGTAACGCTGGGTTGTACTCAGTGGTTGAGAGGAAACACTTAGCAGGATAGTTGGAAGAATACACGAGCATACTGTTACTGGGAATTCCACAGCTTTATCCTTTAATGCACCTTCTCCTCATCAACCTTACAAGGCCCGGTTGAACGACTGGTGTATGTCCTACAACATTTTCACGGACCAGCCTTTAAGGTGTCGCGGATAAATACAACAAAAGAAAACCAGTACCGGTCAAAAAAAACCCGAAGATTTATTCATAACACACGTGAAAAGACCTGGGGAAACCGAGTTAATGATAAAAACAATTAAAAAAATAACGCTAAAAACCAATTAAAACCCTGAAAACCATAAATTTGACACCCGAGCCTCAACTCTCGTGGCCCAGTACCAAACGCCTCACAGACCAATACCAGTTCACGGCCCGGGGGGTTGGGGTCCACTGCTGCAGCCCATCTTCTTCAAGGTTCATTCAGAGAAGCTCTTATGCACACTTGTTGTAATGCATAGTTATTTGAGTTGCCTTCCTGTTAGCTCAAAGAAGTCCAGCCATTCTCCTCCGAACTCTGAAATCAACAAGGCATTTTCACCCAGAGGACTGCTGCTCATTTTTTGGACCATTTTCTGTAAACCCCAAAGACATTAGGATGGGTAAATCCCAGTAGATCAGCAGTTTCTGAAACACTCAGACCAGCTTGTCTGAAACCAACAAACCTGCCATTTTTAGAGTCACTTAAATCACTGTTCAGTCTGATGCATTTGCAATGTGTTTGGCTGATTAAATGTTTGCATTATGGCTTAGTCAGTCAGAGTAAAAATAGGATTGCATTCTCTTTGCGACTAGACAAAGATTGGTGGTTTTATAATTAGATGGCAACTAATTTGTTGCGATAATTTTGGTCACGCTTGAGTCTCATCTATTGTGTGACTGTAGCATCACCAATTGAAACGGTATACTATAAAGTGGCTGATAAAACTATACACTTTCCCACTGACCCTAACCCTAACAACCCTGACGACAAAGTTACTGTTACAGGACTCTTTGTAATCTACTTAATTTTAGCACTAAATGGTTGCATGCATAAAATAATATAGTGTAATATTACCATATGAACTGCCTGAATTATTACAGGCTGTAACCCCTGTGATCACCATAATAACGCTGAAATAATGCACTGTATAATATGATAAATTCTCTGGCTTGGTGGTTACTTTGGAGGTTCATCAGTCAAATCAGCTTCCAGTAGATTACTTCTTCTCAGTGGGAGCGAGATCTTATTAGAGCTGACAAACTGATTATGAGCTCTCCTCCCTCCCTTATACCTTGGGTGTAATTACTTCTGCCACTGAGGTTATGCTTACAGTCGCGTTTGTTTGTCATTTCAGTCGTTAACAGGGTATAGCAAAAACGTCAGGTGAGACTTCAGTGAAATGTGGCTTGGCCCTGGCCCGTGGAAATATGTGATTAATACAAGGTGAGGTTCCACATTTTAGGCACAAGCATTTTTTGGCACGTTTCTGCTTTTATCAAACATTGCATTTCATGCACATTTTCTGTTAATAGAACAACAAATACAGAGGATGGGGCCGTCTTGGCACCGGCATGCACACGCACTCGCTTTTTGTATTGGCATTTTTTTGGAAGAGCTGTCAGCCTGGCACTGACTGCTGAACATAATGTAAGAATATCACCATGAGCAAAGCAACAATAATGTCCTTCCATTGTGTCATGTATTTCACATTTATTGGTTCTTAATCTTTTTAGTATAAATCGGAGACATTTTATCATCCAAGACACCAGAAATCACTGATGCTTTGCTATTGTTTGCCAAATATATAAACCTTTTAAAGAACATAACACTCACATTTACTTCGCAAAGTTCTAATAAATTATTCTTTTACAATGCAAACCCACCCTTTATTGAAATAAAAATTGTTACTGACAAAGCGGCTCATCATTGTACTACTGCATTTCTTTAAAAATGAGTACACCATAATCATCTAATACAAGGCTTTATAGATTCATTTTCATAGGTAGGGCACCAACAATCAGGTTTGGCATGATTCTGAATGCGTGTATGCGCTGAGTCTCCCTCCCTCATGCAGTAGGCGCGACTGTCACAGGTGAGGAAGCAAGCCTCCATTGAGCCAATTCAAACACGCACAGTACATGCCATGTGCTTTGAGTTGGAATGACAGCCAATCCTGTCAGCCGCTCACAATGCCACGCTTCTTATCTGTGTTAACAACAGATGCTCAGTCTGACTGCAGAGGAGAGGAGGTGCACCATGTCTAATCTGGTAAGTTAAAGCAATTACCAGAGCACTAGTTATAAGAATAGAATAATATTGAATGGCATACACGGTACAGATTAGAAATATCTGTAGAAGATGTGGCAATAGAATCAAAATGTAATGCTACTGTAAGCTGTCATACGTATAACTGTGTTCAGTGATTGGTGTGACTGGTGTGAAGGATGGGGAGAAATCACATCGATGTAATGTAAAAGCCATATAACCTACAAAAAGTGTATTTTTAAATTGTATTTGTGTTGTTCGTGGTTTCTTTCACATTTCTCTCCTTGAAAGTTCATTAGGTCATCTCTGCCAAAGCTGTCAGGTCAGTGCAGCAACCTGCCATATCTCCTCCCCGCCGGGTTCTTTCTTTTGTCAGGAATGTTGTTCAATCGAGAGCAAATGGATGACATGTAGACTAGTTTTCTCACACATCAGCTTTTTGTATTAGAGTGGGGGGTGGTGCAGCAGTGTGTAAAACCTGCTCACAAAATCTTTCTCAAAGCTGCCGTCCAAGTATTAATCTTGTAAACCACTTTCAGATAGTATAACTCATTGTAAGACAAAGAAGGTCTACCTTTTCATTTCCCTTCCACCCAGCAAAGGCACCAGCGCTAATTTAAAGCAATACGAACAACAAAAAACGTGCTTCAAATGGCATCTTTTCACCGAGCTGCATCATTGTATGCCTCCAAACTCACTCTTTAAAGCGTAATGCATACAAATCTTTCTCTTCTCTGTTTTTTCTTTTTCTTTTCATAAAACTGAGAATATAAATTTGGTAGTTCTCTCATTTCTCTTGAAGTGATTATATTAACGTGAATTCTTTTATCAATACTGCATCACAACAATTATGAATCAGCTCATGATACAGAATTATTTTTGTTATTGCTTTGCCCTGTTGGGGAATCCTGTGGAAATGCATTTACTACAGTGCAGTGAGCGGAGGCTAATCTATTACACACAATCTTGGAGGAGTTGTACTGGCAAATACGCCACGGACCTGGTTGGGTAAAGTAATTTATTCAGGAAAAGTAATTTTGCGTAAATGACCAGCTACATGTACAAAGACACACAACACACACAGCTTTCCAGGGGGATGGTGACAAATGGTAGCAGGGGTTTTGAGGGGTCCAACAGCACAGACACAGTTGCTACAGTCAATATTTTGCTAGAGGGAGACAGAGAGCCAAACAGATTGTTGACTTTTGGAAAGCAACTGCTTCTCCGTTGGGTTCTCAATCGACACTCATTATCTCTGGGGCTGAAATAATCAATTTATACACAGATGGCTTCTCTAGTGGTACGGCATTCTGATAATATGTTATAAAGAAAGAGGAGCAAAGCATTCTTCTGCCTGTATAAAGATAAAAAAAAACCGAAATAAAAAAACTCACATTAATAAGAGTGACAATAGGAGTCACAAACTGGTTCCACTTTAGGACCAGTACCAGAATTGTGTCTTGGATCTTAATCATGTCTATGCAAGCCTGTCAACTGCTTTCATAAATGCTTCTAATTATATGTTGCGCTGTATATTTATTTTTTGTGTCAACCTCATAGCAGTGCAAAAACACTGTACTATTTTAAAATCTAAATACATACATACACATATATATTAGGGGCGCAACGATACTCGTATCGATATTGAACCGTTCGATACAGTGCTTTCGGTTCGGCAGAGGTGTGGACTCGAGTCACATGACTTGGACTCGAGTCAGACTCGAGTCATTAATTTTATGACTTTAGACTTGACTTGAAAAAATGTTCTAAGACTTGTGACTTGACTTGGACTTTTACACCAATGACCTGGGACTTGAATTGGACTTGAACCGGTTTACTTGAAAAGACTTGATATTTTACCCCAAATATAAAATTTAACATGCATATTATATAGAGATTGAAAATGTGACGTCATTCACGGGTAGAACCGCAAAGGATTCTGGGAACTCGTGGCAAGCGGTACTAGCGCACGCAGGCTTTCAATTGAAATCAGTTACACAGCGATAAAAAGAAACACAAAAATGTCAAGAAGCTGTTGTATTATTAACTGCAATAGCCGGTCGCATGACAGCCACGGGAAGCCGACGGGTAAAGAGATCGGTTGTTATCGGATTACGTCGTTGAAGAGAAATTGTTCGAGCCATGTTTCCGAAGTGACAAACAGGCGATGGATGGCCTGGATTGCAGCCATTCAAAGATCAAATATAATGTCTCAGAACACTCCAGCTCACAGGTTAGTCTGCTCCAAGCATTTACACGAAGGTCAGTGTTTTTTAGTAGTTAATACGTCATTTTCATAACATAATTAGTGATATAGGTTACAAGCAAGTCTGGCACTGAACCGAAATTGTCGCGCTATGCTCCTTTATTTATTGTGCATAAATAGTGAATTGTCCTGACATGATATTGCGTTTCGCTTCTGTTATTACCATGGTACATTGACAAAAACATATACTTTTATTCACAGGATAAAACAGGTTTTTTGTTTGTCCAGTACGATTACAGGATACAATATTATTGTCACTGCTACATTTCTGTAATGCGTACCAGAAATTATTTCCACTGCTAATTAATTACCATTGAGCTCAAAGGTCCTATTAATAAACGGTTAACGAATGTGTATTTATGACGACAATTTGTGAGACTGGTAAACTTATGATACGTACGATGGTCTTTCGTTCTACACGGTGCATTTCAAGGTCCTGTACCCATCCGTCGGTAAACTGTACCTGGGCTTTTTGCAGTGACCTGAAGTTACTAAACTTCATGAGTGTGTGCACTCACTCCAAGAACCGTATAATTATAAATATGCATATAAATATGCTAAGATGAGATAGTTGACTTCATCTAACTAGCAAATGTTGTCCAGGCTACGTTGGTGATGCAGTTTTTTTTAATGTGTATGATATTTTTGTCATGCGATTTTAAAGCCGGTCCTACAACCGCATCCAAGAATAACATGCAGCTTATCTCAGAACTGTCGGTGAAAATTATTCTAGGAGCTAGGTTTAATTGAGCTGCATTTTAAAGAGGTGCAATTTCACAATTTGTGTATATTTTCTACGTTCACTATTTTGTCATGTGTTGAGAAAAACACAGATTTAAAAATTACATGGTCTAATATTTACATTTAGCATATAACTGCAACATGCTTTTTTTCGTTTTTTTTTAAAGACTCGAAAGGACTTGAAATTCAAAATTTCAGACTTGTGACTTTACTCGGACTTTTACACCAGTGACTTGAGACTCGACTCTGACTTGCCTGACATTACTTGAGACTTGACTTGAGGATAAAGACTTGAGACTTACTTGAGACTTGCAAAACAATGACTTGGTCCCACCTCTGCGGTTCGGTACGCATATGTATCGAACAATACAAAATACATTTTTAATTTATTTTATCAACTTTCCTTCTGACTACCTTTTTTATGTTTTGGATAAATTCGGCTTTGGTAAAATAATCATCTCTGGTTGAAACTTCTTTATACTTCCCCGCTTGCCGCTGTCAAAACAAATGGCACATGTTCTGACTTTTTTCCTCTGTTTAGGGGGACTAGGCAGGGCTGTCCCATGTCACCGTTGCTCTTTGCAATTGCAATTGAGCCCCTGGCCATATCGCTGAGATCAAACCCAGGTATCACCGGGGTTACTAGAAATGGTATAGAACAAAGGGTCCTTATACGCAGATGATTTGCTTCTTTATATCTCAGAACCAGCATCCTCATTTCCTTTGGTGCTCTCAATACTTGAACAGTTTAGCCTTGTTTCTGGCTATAAGCTGAATCTCGCTAAGAGTGAACTGTTCCCCCTGAATGCTGCTGCACAGAAATATCAGTGCACAGCACTGCCTTTTCAAGTTGTATCGGACAACTTCACATACCCCCTGACCGTGGCTCAGGGGGTTGGGAATCGCATCTGTAACCGGAAGGTCGCCGGTTCGATCCCTGGGCTCTCTGTCCTGGTCGTTGTGTCCCTGGGCAAGACACTTTACCCTACTTGCCTACTGGTGTTGGCCAGAGGGGCCGATGGCGCGATATGGCAGCCTCGCTTCTGTCAGTCTGCCCCAGGGCAGCTGTGGCTACAACTGTAGCTTGCCTCCACCAGTGTATGAATGTGAGAGTGAATGAATAGTGGTATTGTAAAGCGCTTTGGGTTCCTTGAAAAGCGCTATATAAATCCAATGCATTATTATTATTTAGGGGTTAAAATTACAAGTCAATTTCATGCTCTTTTCAAGCTTAATTTCGACCCACTTGTTGAGGAAGTTAGGCAGGATTTGGACAGATGGTCTCTACTCCATCTGTCTGTAGCAGGGCGCATAAATACAATTAACACTGTTCGCCATTCGCTGTCAAAATAAAAAACGGGCACAAGATATGAAGTTGCAACGCGTGTTTGCATACGTAAGATTTTCAGGAGGAGGACAGACATTTGTTTAGAACTCTTAAAGATGTCGAAGAAGCTCCTTTAAGCAATTACTGTGATGTTCCTCCACCTCCAAAGAAATGTCAGAAGGAGTCCGAACCACAAAAGAAGCACGTATTCTCGGAAAAGTAGTTGCAGGAGGTGAGCTGGCTTCAAACAAATGATGAACGCACAGAGATGTGGTGCGGAATGTGCCGTGAAAATTTAATAAATGACAAATTAAAAAGGCATGAACATTTTTTTTGTATCGAAAAAATATCGAACCATGACACCAAAGTATCGAACCGAACCGTGAATTTTGTGTATTGTTGCACCCCTAATATTAATTTATATATATATATATATATTAGGGGTGCAACGATACACAAAATTCACGGTTCGGTTCGGTTCGATACTTTCGTGTCACGGTTTGATATTTTTTCGATACAAAAAAAATGTTCATGCCTTTTTAATTTGTCATTTATTAAAATTATAAATATATATTTTAACTCAAAAGTACAGTTTTTAAATTTAACCCTAACCCTTGTGCGCGTTTTTTATTTTGACAGCGAATGCGCACCTGCGGACCACTTATGTGCAGCCCTGGTTATTTAGCTCGTCATATTGCAGCCACAGAAATTATTTTGTCCATGAAACCATAAAGCTGCACTTTCTTTTTGCCTTATAGTCTGATTTGTCATAACTTTTCCGTTTTGTGGTAAGCTTTTCTTTGGCTGTCACTTCTTCACCCTGACCTGTCTTATTTGGCTCAGCAGAACTAAAATATATATCTGTCTGTGAAGGTTCTCAGTCATCCAGGTCATCGTAGTCAAATATAAATCCTGCTGCTTTTACACACGGACTCACATAAGCTCAGCGATTCTCTGCGCGATCAACCTCTCACATGTTTAAGCTTGCTGCGGGAGATTTCACTTGTCATGTTTGCATAGTAAGCTAACGATTAATAAGACGATGTCAGAGGAATTGGTGCGCAAATTATCATCACTCACAGATCAGTGCTGTCGCTCTCTATACACAGTTCGCACGATTGCAAAGTGAAAGCAAAAAAACAAGCGCAAATTCAAACGCGATTTCAATATGTCACATATTGACAGTGGCTCACCGATGCCAATGACATAATTACCCAGCTACATTTCTGAAAGAATGCAAAAGCATTGACATATATTTTTCCTTCCTACAATAGCCCGACGGGCAGGGAAGAGATAGATTTTGGTAGCCCGACTGAAAAAATCGCTAGCCCCAGGACGTCAGGCTAGCGATATTGCAAGCCCTGTATCTGATTGAGGAATCATGCATCTTTGGAAAAGAGAGTTTATTACAGAGAAATGGCTCTTTCCAAAATAAAAGCTATACTATCCGCTTCTTCTGGGCTATATTCTCAGCAGCATAAGGAGAATCATGTGCTAACAGCTGTCTAAATGACTCGGCTAAAGTTAGTAGCATGCTTGTTGTTTTTGTCTTTGCACTAGGATGATGTCGGCGAAAATGTGCAGTCATATTCGTTGTGTTCCCACTAGTGCTTTCAGGTTGATCTCGTTGAAATGACCTTAACGCCACAACACGGCAAATCTCCGTTAACGAGCTACCGCCGATCGCCCCGTGCATGGGGCTAGACGGCCAACACGTTAACGAGCTAACTGCGCTAACACACTAGTTCCCACCAATGTAATTGAGCATTGCATGGCACATCCAACATACTGTTTTACTTTAGTCCATGACTCGCTTACCTTCAGGGTCATACGTCACATGAAAACCAAAATAATTCCAAACGCCAGATCTGAATGAGGGTGGGGGAGGTGCCCTGCGCTCTTCCTTCTGACTATGCTGTCTGTGTTGAGCGCTCAGTGGATCTGCGCTCGACAGTGCAGCCTAGGCAGAGTAGTCGAACGCAGATTCACTGAGCGCTCAACAAAGACAGCATCGTCAGAAGGAAAGTTGATAAAATAAATTACAAATGTTGTATTGTTCGATACATATGCGTACCGAACCGAAAGCACTGTATCGAACGGTTCAATATCGATATGAATATCGTTGCACCCCTAATATATATATATATATATATATATATATATATATATATATATATATATATATATATATATATAGTAGTACCAAACCTATAAAAAGAAGCTAACAATTAGCGATAATAATAAAGTGCATAGTTATGCTGTGATTCAGCAGTATAGTGCTACAAAATTACAAAACTACTACTTTTTCCTTTATCTTCAGTGCCTCTTCAAATAACTGTAGATGTTGCTACATAATTCCCAGTAGTCATCTACCAACTATAGAGCTGATATAACTTGTTTAAACGTGTTTTCAAGGAAAAGTGGACTGAAGCAAAATGTGTGTCTAAAGTAACTCATCTCATACAGCCATGGGTCAAAGTGCATGTATGATGCGCTAGAGTCTTTGAAATTTCCAACTTTGATATGGGGTTTTTTCTTAACACACACACACACTTACATACACACGCACACACACACAAATGTAAATATTATACATAAACAGCCACCATAATGAAAACTCCACGTATTATAACAGTATGATTTTAAAAAAAATCATATTGAAAGAGTGCATTGCCTTGGAAAAAGCATGTGACATTCCAACTGTACAAATACTGCACATGCATAAATAAATAAATAAATAAAATTGATCAGGTTATATTCTTCAGCTGAACCACATCATAGCGCAGAGACTGAGCTCATCATGGAAGACAATAAAATGAGCACTAACTGTGGAACAATATTATTTGCAGTGGAGGCTGCTGCAATCAGCCATAACAGCAAAACAGTCTGGTCAGCATTAATTGATTTTGTCCTAAACTGGTTTCAGTCCTGATATGAAGAGCACTTATACAGTGGATATAGCGCACCCTTGGACCGCCATTAAACGCTCACATGCCCTCTGTGGCTTACTCATCTAACATCAGACCCCTACTGTTTTCACCCCGTTTATGGGAAGGAGTCAAATAATAAGCGTAAAAGATGTCAAGAACAAGGAAAGTATCGTTTTAGCAGCCGAGTAGCTGTAGACTTCCTGAAGTACTGCAGCCATGAGAAAAAGAGTTTTCACCAGACTCTAACTAGTCCTGTGAAAAATCACATACACCCCATGATTCAGTACCTTAGAGACTCACCTTTATCAGCAATAACTTGAAATAATCACTTTATGACTTCTTCAGTCTCTCACATCATTGTTGAGGAATTTTAACCCTCTCTTCTTTGTAGTGTTGCTTCAGTTCTGGCTTGCAGGCATTGCTTTAAGCATAGTAGTCTGAAGGCCCCACTACACCACTTCAGTCTTTGATTGGACCATTGCAACTCCTTGATTCTTTTCTTTTTCAACCATTCTGATGTAGATTTGCTGATGTGCTTGGGATGATTGTGTTGTTGCATGACCCAATTTCATCTAAGCTACAGCTATCAGATAGACTGCCTCCCTTTTGACTCCAGAATTCTTTGGTATTCAGAGGAGTTTATGGTCAACTCAATGACTGCAAGGTGCCCAGGTATGGCTGCAAAACAAACCCAAATCATTACCCCTCCACCACCATGCTTAACATTCATGTTGATCTGTTGTGTTTTTTGCATGGTGCTGTGCATTATGGACAAACATCTTCACTTTGTCCTTGCCTTTCCAAACACAACTGTTCCAGAAGTCATTCTTTGTGGTCATGCAATATAGTTCATTGTGATTTAGCAATGGTGACACTTTCTGCTAATCATTAACAACAACAAAATCTAGTCTTGAATGATATTCTTCTGCAGCTCTTCGTGCTAAATACAACACATTCAGCACACATACTTATTATTAAGACATGTAAAGAGTGGACCTAAGTGAAAGAAAAAAATAAAAATAAAATTGTTCAGTCTGGAATGCATACACAGGAGGTCAAAACGTAAAGCAAACAATATAGGAAAGGTCCATAAAACTAAAGAAAAAATCTTACATTGGGAAGGCAAATTGAAACGCAATAAAATACAGTTACACAAGGAGAAGATCAAACTAGAGACAAAACATAAGGAACACAAACTTGAATTCAGCTCCAATGCTTGACCACAAGAAGAAACAAAAACAGGCAGCTGAAAGGTGAACAACAGCTGAGTACTGAGGTGACAGAAGACAAGTGGCACATGAAATTCATGAGAAATGACAGAAACTGAAGCACAATGAAAAAGAATCGTCAAATAAAGCAGTAAGTAAGAGAAACGGGAACTAGAAATATAGAATTAGTAACTCTTGATTGAATTATGCTGATTTAGAAATAAAGCAAAGCCACTATTCTAATTCAAAGTAAACAGTGGTTCACTATGAAAGGGGATGTTGGCTTGGTGTGCCATCCAGGATACATCTGAGAGGCATTTAAGTTCATTTGCAACTGATGTTTAACTGAAACTTGCACATTAAGCCTTTTGTTCAGTCTGTGAACAAGCAAATCAGACATCAAAGTCCTTAATATGGAATCATGGGTACCTACTCTTTTCATTATAGATGTGCTGATTTTTTTTCTTTCTTCGTCTGTGTAAATCGGATGTGTTAAAAAGCCTTAATAATGTCAGCTACATTTCATGAGGTGAATTGTTAAGTAAAAACATTTGGCAGGGACTTCTATCTCTTCTCTACCTGGTGCTTTATGAAGCAGTACTCTTCGTTTTTTACAGTAAGTAATCATTTCATCATGTGAAGTCTCACATAAAATTATCTTTTGTTATTATTTAATTGGCAATTTTCATCTGATGAAAACTTGAGATTTTTGTCTTTGACGCTTCATTACTTCAAGCACTTCTCACAATTCCTTAATCCCAACATGGACTAATGCTGCTCTGTCCAACACTGCATTTATTCAGGCATAATTGCAAAATCAGGCAAAGTATTGTGAAATGAAGTTCACAGCTGCTTCCTCTTCAGGTTTAATCAGAAAATCAAGACACATTTTGTCTCCAGACAAACGCTTTCCCAATCCTTCCTGATCATTTGTGTTTATCGACGTTTATCGACAAAATTAAGCAGTTTTACAAAGAATAAGACTTATAATACATTTGAATATTCAGGATGACTAATTGTGTTTCATTTTTTTCCCAGATATGTGACTGGCAGACATAATCTCTGGCTGGATTAAGTTCAGAGGCAGCATTTTATGGAGTTTAAAACTGATGCAAAAATTGGAGAAAACCACATCTGCTCACCCTCCTGCCCCGTTCCTAATGAAAATCCTTTGAGAAGCAAGAATGGATGACATACCATAATTATGATAAAAATCCATGAAAAAATCAGCTTGCATTCTTATTTGTCAGCAGATAACGTGGTACAGCCTAATAAAATGGCCAAAAATCGTAAAGAAAGTACCTAAAGAAAGAACTGACACTTAAAAACAAGCCCAGCAGGCACCAGAACAGCACCTTTTTTCCCTTTTTTAAGACCACATACAAGATTTAATTTGTTTGCACAACCTGATAACAGCTGCTCTGTGCACTATTTCTGATGAATAACCTCAGCAAAATAAGCTTTGGGGAAACAGGCTATCGGTTAAATGAAATTTTTCATTTAATGTGGATGCTGACAAAAACTGATAGTGGTCATTGTGTTAGGATGATGCTCCTACGTTTCACCATTGTGCACAAATAGAACTGTGAAAATTCGATATACTGCCAAATTTACTATTCCTATAAAGTAGGCAGTATGAATTATTAATTGCATACAACACAGTAAGTGCAGATAGTGCTACAGCTACACTGGTCTAACCATCTCAAGATGTGGAAATACTTAAGCGGCAAATCTAGAGGCAAAAGCCATGATGACGAAAATGAAGGGCATTATTCCACTGATAAAAAGACGATCTTCTGTGATCTGATGAAGCTGGAGTTTTCAAGGGATTTGTGTGCGTGCGTGTGCGTGTGTGTGTGTGTGTGTGTGCGTGTGTGTGAGAGATTGAGATTAGAATTGTTCTTCTGGGGCTGAAGATGGCTTTAGTACAATATATCAATGGTGTTTCTGATGTAGGCGAAGGAGTTCTTCGGGTAAGTGAGAAAATAATCTGCTCAGAGTTTGTCTAATGAACATGGCATTGTGTTAGAGCCCAGTATTGATTGTACAAATCCCCACGAAGCTTGGTGACAATCAAATGAAAAGTGACATGGCTGGAAGACTTAGGGTGAACGTACTGTACTACAAGAGAATTTTAATAGGATTAGTGCAGAATAGACTCCCCTGCACATATCCTGAGACGTGGTGTGTAAAAGCTATTTCACAGTTATTTCCAGGTTCCTTCTCAGAGCGTTTAAACAGGAACACTGATTTCAAAATTTTAGACAGGAAGAAATAAAACTAGGAACAAGGATGCCAGGATGCTTTTAAGAAGAATGGACTGAGGTTACTCTTTTTTTACTTAACTGACAAATCACTATGAAACAATCTTTTAAGCAATTTGCAGATGAAAAAGTATTGAGCTACTCTTTCTTTGCTACCTTTAAGTGTGCTTCAACAAATAGGCTGACATTTACTCGAACCTGCAACATCTGGGCTGGGCCTGTAGAGCGTGAAGGGGTCCCCTACTGGGCCATCCGCACCTTTCTTGCAGAGCTAACTGCATCCTCCCCAGCCTACCTGATTCTGTGTGTTATCTGAAGCAAAGTACAAAACACAAGCACACCATAACTGCCCTTTCCCATTCACCGCAAACAGTACCGGTTTCTCCTTGTACTTATGTTTAATAATTTGCCGATTTGGATTCAATAAACAACTCTTTGTCCCCTAATTCTGTGTGTGGCCTTGCTTTTATTGTTTCTGGCCTTTTGCTAGGCCAGCGGAAAAAAACCCCAAAAAGCCTCTTCACGGAATGACTTTAAAATGATCGCTGTGTATTTACACCTATTTAATACAGTAGCACCATATGGCTCTGATTAATCGCTGGAGACATGAGCCATTGATCACGACTGTGCTTCATTCAGCGCATGTATCAGTATAACCAGTGGGTCATGAGCAGTGACAATAGTGAAATATTCCTCGATGTTTTTTCTGTATTAGTTGAGTAACTGGGTAATTTATCATGGAGAAAGTGTAAACTTATTGCATTTTAGTGTGATTTTAATGCCAACCTATTTTGGCTGGGTTTCATATAAGGGAGAAACAATAAGGTGAATATTCAGCACTTTCAGCGCTGTACTGAATCTAGACATTTATTTATAGTTTTGCCTTTACTCGCTCTGTTCTTTCGTCTATGTCCTGGTCGGCCTATTCCGAGAAGATGTATTTGTCTTTTCAAAGCAGCTTTGGGAAAACATGTTGGTGTGAGCAAGCACTGGAAAGAGTAAAACTGGGTGCAAACAGCTGTACTTTTTCCTATATATTTTTTTTGTCTTTGCTGCATCAGTAAACTGAACTGTGGGAGCTGAGGAGAGCTTCTAACTCCATTAATAACTTGTGCATTAGGGAGCTATTATGCATGTCCTGAAACCTGAGAGCCAGTCACCTGTTCTGCTACCTGAGCCTGGGCTCTGGGGACAGAGGAAGAGGAAAGGACATCCTGAGTTGTCTGTCTGAAGGACTCCACTCAAACAGGGCCTAAAGGAGTGCTGGGAGCTTCATAAATCCCTGGGGGTTATTTTTTAACCAGCACAACTAAACCAGAGGCGTTTGTAGAGAAGTAACTGGGAAATATTAAAATTCAGTGAAGTGTGTCCACCAGAGCCATTGTGGTTAAACTTCTACCAAGGACTTCTTTTTTGTTTGCACAGTGTAATCGGCTGTTCACTCTCATTTGGCTAGCTTAAGCTCACTGGCTAATTTTTATAAACATATTGACTTAGTTGATTGGTTTTTCTTTTCTCCTTGAGCCCCTGTCAGCTGAGAGGAGTTTCCAATACAGCTTGAGAAAATACCACAGAGCACCCTCAGCTACCTGATGACTACACAGATCTGTTATACTCCTGGGTGAGTGCAGGACAGCTCACACAGTGGCCACTGCTGAAAAAGGGGTTATATCTTTTCCAAGGAAAGATTGGACAGTCACCTCTTTAACACAGATACTCTTCTTTATAAGGTAAGAAGACTCCACAATGTGGTTGGACGGGAGATTTCAGACTGATGAAATTTTGTTTAAAAAATGTTTTTCGATTTAAAGTAAATGTTAGGTCAATAATTGTTACCCTTATGGAAAATATATTATGATAAACGATGTGGTCATAGGAGTTATACAATCTACCCAAACCGAACAGACTTTCTGGAAAACTAATCTTCAAAATGTTTTTTGGGAGGCTTTTTGGGTTTTAATTTCCATTAAAAAAAACTCCTGAGGCCAGTGGCATGTTTTGATATTGTGATTTTGAACTAATTACTGTCCATGTGACCACATTCCAGTGTCCCACAGTCAGGACTATTACAGCATGCTTGACTCACTTCGAAATAATTCCACTAATCCAGGAACAAGTATGCCACTGCCACAGCTCATAATGAGGAGCACGCATGAATGCAACGTGTATGTTTTTCCTCATAATCCGTGACACATTGATCAATATTGAATGTGTGCTCGAACAATAATTTAACTAATAATTTAACAGAGAGTGGAAAATAGCTGGGTTCTTTGCTTTGTTTTGCATTGTAAGTCAAGCTTGCAGAGAAATTAAAGACACTGCATGCATAAAGTGGAGGGCCGGGGTAATAACACTAGTTCATGACAGAAACGACCTATGCTAATAACCACACATACCAGTATTTTGTCTCTCGGAGCTCTCTCAGTAAGCTTCGTTTCAACACTGGCTGTGCTGATGGGTTTATCTCTCATATGCCCACAGTTCTGCACAGCCTGTCTGCTTCCTAACCAGCTGTAGGTCCCACTGCCTCCCTCTGTGTTCCTGGCACTGTCAGGAACACAAAGGTTTACTCAATCACTGGTTTCCATGCATGCAACAATAAGCAAATATTCACATCTGCCAAGTTCAAACCCTGTTCACTGTCTGTGTGTTGTCACTCTGTCTTCCATGCACACCTTGCTATGCAGCTTGCATATTTTCTTCCAATCTCTCACAGACTGACTGGTTGGTGCATAATGGTTACTTTTAAAGAACAAGACTGGCTTCTAGAGTAAGACATGGCAGACCAACAGTGTGTCTTTCTTTCAATTCTTCATTAACCTTAGTTAATTTCATTTTTTGAAACCTACATAAAACAAATCAAAAAGAGTGGGGCACTCATTTCTGACGCAGGAGTAAGCAGTGCTCCTCTGGAGCCTTTTCAGCCGCTTGTGCTAGCTGTTAGAAAAAGTATGAAGTAGGGGTAACATGCTAATGATATCAGTCATTTATATATTTTACATTCTTCTTGGCAATTAAATTATACATAAAATACAAGTGTGAGAAACTCTAGCCTGTACTAAAATACTATAAACATGTGAATCTGCCATTCATCCAAATTCCAAAGGTGTCCTATTAGAGCGAGACCTGGTGACTGCGGAGGTCATTTGACTACAATGACAATGAAATCATTGTCCTGTTCAGGAAAGCAGTTTGAGATTATCTGAACTTACTGCATTTTCTTGTTGGTAGGGTTGGATGGGTGAACTGAGGTCACAAAGGGATGGATATGATCATCAACAATACTCAGGTAGGCTGTGGTGTTTAAATGATGCTCACTTGGTTCTAAAGGGTCCAAAAGTGTGCCAAAGACATACTCCCCACACCACCGCACCACCACCATCCTCAACCACTGATACAAAGTAGAATGGATCCATGCTTTCCCACTGTTTTCCATCAAATGCTAACTCTACCAATCTAAACGTTGCAGGAGAAATTGTCCAAAATCCTTTGTCCAAGTTTGGTGAGCCTTGGTGAACTGTAGCCCCAGTTTCCCGTTCTTACTGGCATGAGCAGCATCTGCTATGTCTTTCTACTGCTGTAGCATATCTGTGTCAAGGTTTGTCAGTAGTTCAGAGATGTTGTTCTGCATATCATTCAAGGTTCAAGGTTCAAGGTTCTTTATTTGTCACATGCATAGTTATACAAGTATAACACACAGTGAAATGTAGCCTGACATGCTCCTCGACATGTGCAAAAATTGGGGGGGGTGTAGAGGAAGAACATTATATATATATATATATATACATATATATATATATATACATATACATATAGTATATACACTGGGTGAATGTGCAGTAGTAGCAGCAAGCAGGTGAGTTCTGTACATTAATATGAATAGATTTCATGGTTATTTCATTGGTTATTTGAGTTACTGTTGCCTTCCTATCAGTTCAAACCAGTCTGCCCATACTCTTATGGCATCTGGCATCAACAAAGCCCAGAGAACTGCCTATTATTGGGTATTTTCTCTTTTTTGGTCTTTTCTCTGTAAACGGTAAAGATTGTTGTATTGTGTATCCCAGGAGATCAGGTGTTTCCGAAATTCTCAGATCTGCTGAAACATGGCAACAGCAACGTCACATTCAAAGTCACTTAAATCACTTTTCTTTCCCATTTGAACTTCAGCATCAGTCGATTCTTGTCTTGTGCCTAAATTCAGTGAACTGGAGGGTGATTGACAGATTAGATATTTGCATTAATGAGTAGTTGAATAATTGAAGTATTTGATAATTTACAAAATGTAAACATGATATCTATATTTCTATATCTTTAACATATCAGTCATCACGAATATCAGTAAATTCTGGCACCCCTAAAGGGTCTGGTCCATTAAAAGAGATTCAAGCTTTTGGTCATTTCGGTTTTTTTAAATTCATGTTACCATGTTTATTGTCAAAAAAGTCACCTGATGATCTGAATTCTTAAATATCTTGTTTTTAACAAACACTGCATATTCAAATAATTTCAATTACACTTGTTGGCTAAGGAGAAAATAAATCAAAGGGAAAATGGGCTGAAACCATGTATGTATTAATTTCTATTTCAGCGTTGTTGTTCGGGCCTGCATTCAGTTCCCAAGTGATTCACCTCAAAGTGGAGCACACACAGTAAACATAATTACTTCCCTTGTATAATATGCTCTGTACAATTCATGCAAACATCTGAACGGGCCAACAGCGAGACTTATATTTGCAAGGTCTCACTGTAGCATTGTATAACACTGAAAGAATGCTCTGTGTGCTTGAGTAAATTACGCCTCCATTCATAATAATCTCAGTTTTATTGACTGTAATAACTACATTGGGCTTTGTTTAGAGAGCAGTGCACTTTGGGTATCATGATTAAAAAACTGAACTATGCTCAGTGGTGAATAAAATGAGTTGATAAAGCCTTTTTCTTTGCCTTCTGAAACAATAGGACAAAACATTTAGGTTATTGTACGGTGTCAAGACATTATCCAAAAAGTGCCAGCCAAGCAGGCCGATAGCTATGTTAGGAGAGTCATCGTCAGCTGAGCTGGAAAGCAGAAAGCAAGAGAGAGAGATTTTTCTTTTGGATGCTGTTAGGTGGGAATAAGCATGGCTCCGAGCGTGGAATAAATGATGGCATGATAAAGTGGAGTGAATAATGTGATATTGAAGTGTTAACGGAACTACCATTTTCTGTGACAGGATAGGTGTACTTTTGTGATGAGTGGGTAAGTCTGATAATTGCATTTTATGTTGAGGAGTGTGCCTTTGAAGTGGACTTCTCTTTTAAGTCATACGTGGTGTGTGCAGCCAAAATCAGAAACCGCAGTGCGCTAATGTTTTCTCTGTACTGAGCTGACAGATGAAAGAATTATAAGACAGCTGGTCGATGTCAGCAGGTTTCCACAGCTGGAGATTTCCAAACTTACTGACAGTTAACATCAATGAACAGCTCTTGTTATACTTATTTGAGGTCTTGTGACCTAGACCGATGTGACTGCAAATATCGGTGAGCTCGCTACTGCACAGTGCGATCTTTCACTGTGTACTTGTGGTATTTTGTACTTTAAGATGTAAGTGGAAAATCAAATCTTAACATTTAATTCTCAACAAAAAGCATTTAAATTGAGGATTAAAAAGGAATCTCTAAATCTAATTAAATTATGTTTAAAGTTTTCTTTAATATTGGTTTATAATAACATTCAAGCAAGAGGAAATGTCATTCATTAATCCAAATTATATTTGTGCAAACGTCTCCTGATATTTAGCTCTCGAGGATGTGAGTCAACTCAAGGGATGTTTGGGGAAGATGTTTCATAGTTTGCCCTTCAAAGACGATCAGAAGAAAAAAAATATTAACCGGTAAAGTATCCTTACAGCGACAGTAGGAAACTGTCCTGTTCGATCTTTGATTTTCTTTTTTTAGGTGAAGTTTGAAATAGAAACAGGGAAGGCTCTGATCTTTGTTTTTCAAAGGACCAACTGGATTGTTCATTTTAAATGTCATGGATAATTTGTCCCCACATGCTGTCCATCAAGTTGCACATTGTCATGGAAACAGCAACAGATAAAGAAACAAGTAGCACAGGAGAGCAGATGATAAGTCTGCCCTGTCACATTACAGCAGTTCATATCTTTGTATTTGCAGTCTTTCTTTGTTTCATTTCAACTACAGAACCTCTTGGTTTGCAGGGGTATTAAATGAAGACTTGGAGCACAACTCTGATACAAGACATTTTTCTTTTCTCTGTCTTTTCATAGCCCTCAAATACGGATATCACCGCTTCACTGCACAGAAATGTCCTGTTGCTGGGTGTGTGGTGGGGGTAAGAGGCAAGTGTGAGGTGAGTGTCTCTTAGAGCAACAGCAGAGACGGTCTATTCTCAGGCAGCAGTTACTGGATATCTTCAGTGAACTTTCCACCTTGTTTTGGACTGAAGATACCCCCAGAGGTGGTTGTAAAGAGTCCACAGAGACATTTTCTTCCTTCTTCACTGCAGCCCTTTAAGGTCCTACCATCACTTTAAGTCTCCAAGATATCCACGCCAACACAACCTGTGAAGTTAGCAACTCCTCCAGAAGTGGCAGAAACCTTTGGGAGAAGAGCCCAATCTAAACCCACCATGAGAGTCTCAGTTTCCCAACTGAACGTGTGCAGACCAAATCCTGGCTACCTGATGCCAAGTGACTTCAGACGGGCCTACTCACCAGCTGATGGATTGGCAGTGAAAGATCCCGGAAAGAAGAAAGTACAACTTGTGCACTGCAGACTGAGCTATACAGAGGAAGACAGAAAGCAGGAAGTGATTGGTGGCTCAGTAAAGAACCTGTTCTCCTCACAGCCTTCTTACCGATCTTGTATTTATCACGAGGTGCCTCTGAGGTGCACTAGATCCTTTGTGTTTTTGGACAAGCCACTTTGTATTTCCCTTGTGGAACTACAGGGGAAAGGAGCATGTAAACCAGCTTTGTGTAGGTCTACATTGTCAATTCGCCTTGGTACCTCGTCCTGCCACAGATCCTCTAAAGATAGCAAACCAGCCAAAAGAAATGAGGGATATGCGAAATCCAGAGCAGCCATGTTGGACAGCAACCAACGTAATGGCCGAGAGAGCTCTTCGGGTCGCTGCAGAGGCCCTCTATCAAAGCACAGGGGCTACAGGTTCAACCGAACACCACCCGCTTGTGGTGTTAACAGCAAGAATGAGGATTCAGACACGCACTGCCTCAGTAATACTTTGGGATTATTGTCATTCAGAGGGCCAGGTCCCTCAAACACAAAGACTGGCACACAGAAGGGGAATGCAGATGAGGCTAGCTTCTCTGCATGGAGAAATTTCAGGCACAGGCAGCACACTTTCGAAACTGGCTCAGGTATGAATTTCATCACCTTGATTCACAAGTCTAAAACATTTAAAGTGGCCATGCCAACTGATCTGTATACTCCTTTGACTGCCTTATATATATTCTAAAGCTGCTGTAGATAAGATCGCATTATTCTGTAGGTGTGAAAGTAATCTAAATGTGGTCTTGGAGGGTAGAAAGTCTCATTTTTTCACTCTGCCTGTCACCTTTTGATTTATACTTCATGCATGGATAATAGACTCACACACACCTACCACACTTATCCTACTGTACCTTCACATTGTTTAAATAAATCCCAGCTGATACAAGCACACACTCAGCTCAACTGCAAGTTTTATTAAAGTGCAAACACTTTCTTTCATCCTCCTTTTACTTTTCACACACTTTGCTGCTGCATATCTTAACAACCCATATGGAAAAGATATATATAAATCTTATAAAGTTTGTATCTGTCTTGTGTGAAACTTGTATGAAAAGCATATAAGAGTGAAAACAGATATAAGATCCCTTGAAAAATTATATAATGAAACTTGTATGTTTTGGATACTTACTAAAACAATGTATGAAAGTAATGCGAAAGTGGCCACTTTCATGAGTAAATCATGTAAGCCTTATATGATTTACTCATGAAAGTGGCCACTTTCATGAGTAATCACATATAAGTTTTTACTATTTCTTTTCCGTATGGGAATAGACTTAAAATAAACTGGGGGGGGGGGGGGGTGTTTAAGAATCTTCCAATCTCTTAAGAAGTCAGGACAAGATTTTATGAAAGGATTATTTTTTTTAAAAAATGTAATTGTGTTTATGCCACAGAGGAATTTCCTGTTTTAGAAAATGGCAATTAAGACAACAAATCAGCCCCAAAACAACACATGTGAGTTGTTCAGCACATGTGAGATTTTCAGTGTCACACTACAACATGGTCTATTATTAAATGCAAAATTTGGTCTTTTGGTGTAGGAGACCAACTATTTCACTTCAAGCGCCATCTTAAAACACACACTTTGACTGTTTTCCTGCTTAGAGGTAGTCTTATCTGTGCAATGTTTGAATAAATCCCTAAATATGAAGTTTATATCTTAGTTTAAGACAGAAAAAATGGGGAAGCAGTTAAACAGGATGCGTACAAAGGTATAAAAACCAACATATCTGCACTTCTAAAACTGACTAAAAGGCCTCACTTGCTTATAGGCAGGAGCCCAGAAGGCCTATAGGACTGACATTTGAGGTCCTAGACAAATAATCATCTCCTTGGTGAAATTCCTCTGGTTTTTACTTTATCACTGTTTTACGTTCTAAGTGACTGTTCTTTGTACTCATTTTATATTTTTCACTTGATGTAAGATGAAAGGCTGTTAATGGATGATTTCCTTTTCACTGGAATTTATAGTGAAGCCAAGAGGGAAAGCTACCTCCTATAGAAATAGTTTGACCGGTGACGCTACTTTGTAATAGTGCTCTATATACATGCCATACGCTTATGGCAGGGTATTCAGTGGAGATATATATTCTACAAAAGCTACAGGAATGGGGCTATGGGTGGTGGATGGATGTGCTGCCATCTTTTACATTATTCATGGGCCACACTCGTGTTCCCTCTGGGTTTTTCTATCTATGTGTGTGTGTGTGTGTGTGTGTGTGTGTGTGTGTGTGTGTGTGTGTGTGTGTGTGTGTGTGTGTGTGTGTGTGTGTGTGTGTGTGTGTGTGTGTGTGTGTATCCCTTTGCAAATTATAAAAGTTTAGCTGGAGCTTAAGCATACTGTGAAATCTTTATTACAGTGACGGAAAGAAATTAACTG
The DNA here is from genome assembly GCF_057381845.1 of Rhamphochromis longiceps. NCBI lineage: Eukaryota > Metazoa > Chordata > Actinopteri > Cichliformes > Cichlidae > Rhamphochromis > Rhamphochromis longiceps. The sequence goes on along the minus strand of NC_140569.1, from coordinate 14,284,206 downwards.
GAACAAACTGCAAAAGATACCGCTTAACACAAACACAACTTCAAATTATTTTTGCTTGTGAAATGGGGAAAATCATCTTGCTCTTTGAAATTTATTTTGGTTTTGATTGACAAGACTCGCCAAATTAAATTTCACTTTTTTCTGTGTCCGTCAAGTGGTTTCCGAAACATGGAGCAAGCAAGAGAGACCTGCAAAGGGCAAAAGGATGACTGCTCCACAGAAAACTGAAAGAGTTCCTACTTTGGATAAGACCTGTTATTATGATTCCCCACTGAAGACTCTAGAAGGCACTCCCAAGACTCTCAGCCTTCAAGTATGAGCCATTTTTCTATACTGTTTTTTGTTTGTTTATTTGTTTGTTTGTTTTAAGAAAGCTCCTTCAGAGTTAATATTGACCTTTATTTGGGAGGTTATATTGAAATGAAACCTCCATGGAGTCCCACATCATAACAGAAATGTTTAAGAACAACAGTCTCATAGATATCTATTTTTGGTAATACCCAGAAAAATGCTTTGTTGGCTGCAAGAGCTGTTTGTTGTTGCAATGCCACAAATGGCCAGAGGGGTCAAATTTTCCTATAGCATAAATGACAGAATTGTAACCAGTTAATAGTACTTAATGCTTTTTTGCACATATGCATCAGTACTTCTACAAATTTAAAGAGATCTTGTATCTACATAAGGCTATAGAAAAACATGGTCCAATATATGCATCTATCTATCTATCTATCTAGCTAGCTAGCTAGCTAGCTATCTTTTAAAAAAAAAGGGGCATGTTGGATTTACTTGATTCAATAGTGGACATTGGTTGCACACAAATGTTTTGCTTTGGCAGAAACTTAAACAACTGAGTTAAATCAGCACAACTTTTTCATATTCAGTAAACCTGTGCATTTTGTGTTCATAAAACGCGATTAAAACATGTTCAAATGAAGTAAGTTGAGCTCTTGGAATATTTTAATCCTTCACAATTTTGTCATTTTATTTCAACACTATTCAATAACTTTTACCCCAATACTACTTGTACACTTAAATACTACATGTTGTCTTCATATTACATAATGTTCAAGTTACCATAAAACTTGAATGGGTCTACAACAACTACGATCCTCCTATCTTTATCCTGGTTGCAGGAGGGCTGGGAAATAACCCTGAAGTGATAGGTTACGAGGCAGGGTACACCCTGGACAGCTCACCAGTCTATCACATAGAAACAAACAACCATTTACACTTACATTCATCCATCTGCTTCCGCTTATCCTTTTTAGGGTCGCGGAGCCTATCCCAGCTGTCATAGGGCGAAAGGCGGGGTACACCCTGGACAGGTCGCCAGTCTGTCGCAGGGCTAACACATAGGGACAGACAACCATTCACACTCACATTCACACCTAGTGGCAATTTGGATTATCCAATTAACCTATCCCCACAAGCTGCATGTCTTTGGACGGTGGGAGGAAGCCGGAGTACCCGGAGAGAACCCACGCAAACACGGGGAGAACATGCAAACTCCACACAGAAAGACCCCAGCCTGATGGTGGAATTGAACTCAGGACCTTCTTGCTGTGAGGCAACAGTGCTAACCACCATGCTGCCCATTTACACTTACATTCACGGGTAATTTAGAATCACCAGTTAACCCTAACTCTAATAACTGCATGACTTTTAACTGTGGGAGGAAACCAGAATACCCAGAGAGAAACCACCTCAAACTAGCCAGAATGTGGATTTGAACCCAGGACCTTCTTACTGTGAAGCAACAGCACTAACCAGCATGCCAACAATCTACGAAATGCAGGAAAGCTATGATTTCCTGTATTTGATGCAGAATTTTTTTTTTGCCCTTGTTAATCCACAATAAATAGCAATAGCATGCTCAACAAGAACAAATTAAGTTGTTGAATTTCATACAGATCTTTCATGATTTAATTACGTTCATAGAAACATGAAATTATTGTGTTCAAATTACAAGTTAGACTTTTTTTAATGTAACAACCACCCAATTTACTTTTTTTGGTATACCAAAAAAAGTAGAGGTGGCTGCTCGACTTGACTGAGATGGATGCCTTCCTGAAACCATGATCCAAAGAGCGCGAGACTGAAACCCATGCAGTGCAGCGGGATTTAACATTGCTATATTATTGACTTACTTTTTGTAAGCAATTGTGTTAAATACACGCGAGATGCTTACGTAAATCCAAGAGCTGGCCAATCCCTTTTTTTCAGTGTAGATAGATCTTTATTTTCAAGTGTTTGACTTTATTGTTGACATTTAAACTCAGTTTTTGCCTTGTTGACTTTGTTTCTCAAATGCAAAATTGTGTTTTTGTACTAAATCAAATTTCAGGACTTTGTAAATTACGTTTTTACACAAGTTTTCCAAAATTTGGCATCAAATTCATAATAAGCACATAAGTCATAAAAAAAACAATTTTTTGCCTCAGTAATTGGTATGTTATGTTTGTTCATTTTCAATTAAATTTAGGGTTTCAAATTGGTTGAAAGGCATTGCATTTTGTTTTATTTATTTTTTACACAGTGACCCAGTTTTTGTTTTGTTTTGTTTTTTTGTTTTTTTTTTGTTATTTGAAGGGTGTTGTAGGTGTTTTTACTTAAATGATTTCAGGCACTCTTTCAGCTGTGTAAGATATTATTAAATATAATTTCAAGGAAAGAAAAAAAAACAGACCAGACCCTCCAGTGGCAAATTGACTTCCAAATTTCTTCTCTTCCCACTCCTTTTGATCCATCAAAGTTAAAGAAAAATGTTGAAGGTGAGTGAAGCTACTGTGGATAGAAATTCACAAATAATTATTCTACACGGCACAGAACCACGACCAATAATACAAAGGTTGTTTTGGAGGGAAGAAAATACTACAAAAAGCAGTTTGGTATTGTCACAATGCTACCACATAAGATGGAAGAGGGCAGTATATGTGCCATGTGTAACCTTTAAAATCCTCATTAGTCAAGTTTTACATATGTACACTGCTCAGTTAAGCTTTCCCACACAGAGAGCGTTAATTTGTTTTCCTGTTGAAATGAACATCTGTACAACAGCTGCATCATCTCAATGGGTAATTTGAGAGATTTTCTTTTTATTACTTTAGCTGTTTTTCTCATTTTTACATTTTAGGTCAAACGTGGACCCACTTGCAGACTCAAACACAAAGCAGAGTAAAAGCAAGCTTTATTATCAAGTCTACCTCTGAAACTGAAACACAGAGACCTACTCAAGGGAAGCAAGAAAGTAAAACAGACACTCCAACAAAGGATGGGGCAGGGCTATTTATACACAGAAAACAGGCTGGGGATGAGAAACAGAAGAGAAATGAGATGTAGGCAAATGCAATCAGGACAATAAAGAGACAGGAAGTAAAACTCTAATCAACGGAGGAAGCCACCTATCAGAATAAAACAGTAAATTAACAAACAATTAAAAGAAGACAACACCAAGACACGAATAACCTAACTTTTGGAGAACACAATAAAATGAGATGGATTGGAAAGAAACAGAAAACACTAAGGGAACTACACTCGTGAAAAATAATCAGCTCGGCTGAGAAACTAAAGTTGACTGAGGATTCACAACCCAAAACTAAGACTGTAAATCATTTTAACAGGCATTCAAACTCCATAAACACAAAGATACCCAAGTGAAACTTTAAGATACTAGAATAGTAATGAAAAAGCAGGAATCCATTTCTCCATACAGACCAGAGTTCACATAATACAGAAAAACTAAAAGTGTCAGCGTACCAGGATAACAATGAATACATGAACCCAGACACAGGATCACAAAACAGAAAACAAAGACTCAGCCACATCACAAGCAATCAAACTCACGTTTAGAATAATAAAGGAACAAAAAGTTAAACTCAAATGTGTTCATTAAGATCCTAAATTCAAAAAACTTGATGAGGACGGTCCTCAGTCCTGGTCCTTGAGTTTCTCTGAAAACTTTAGATTTTTTTTTTTTATATATCTTTCAGCTTTATGTTTTGCTTTCTGTATTATATCTGGGTCTGTTGCTGTCTTACTTTATGATTCCTACTCATAATATTTATTGTTTGCAATCCAGTGCTTTGTTTCTTGTATATTTATTTATTTATTTTTGCATTTCAGTGTTTTCCCTGTCTCTCATCCATCTCTCTCTAATTTCTGATCGTGCCTGTACTGCCCTCTCCATCATGTCTTACATGAGACGCTTAGTATTTGTCTTTTATTTCCTGTTTTAGTTTGAAGATTGGTTTTCTTTGATTCCTTACATCAGTTTACTTACTCTTTTGTCGTTTACCATTTACCATTCTGTTTTTGGCCGAAATTAAATCCTCGTTATACTACCCCCAGCTTTGTGCTTATGGTCCCACATCTTTACATTTCACATATTTTGGCACATGGGTTCAACAAATTCAGGAGAAAAAAGAAAAAAACTAATAATTCCAGTTTCCCTTTTTTCTTTTTGCTATTTGAAAGCATTTTTGTAGTTTTATCTTGTTGCTGTGATGGGTAAAGATCCAATGAGTTCTGTGAAGCTTTTTAAAGGATTCCGCTTCCCCCTGTGAGCAAGGCTCTTCTACCTTTATCTCCACTAAAGCTAAGCATAATATTTCCATGTTGCCTCCACCTCCTAGCCATTACAAGGCTGTGAAGAGGATTTTCCAAGGTTAAGATGTAGATTAGAGATGTTTTCAAAATAGATTTCAACCCAGTGAAGATTTTCTTTCTCTTTCCACAGGATTAGTGTATATGAGTTGTACTCTATTCTTCCCACAAACAAGCAGCTTACTGTATATATATTCCCCACCCAACCCCAGGAGGCTTTGGAGCTCTTCAGACCAGACTTCATCAGCCGATCTCAGGGTCGACTGAGGAGGTTGGAGCAGAGGGCTAGGATAAGGAAATCACTGCAGGACTCCAATCCAGACCTGGTGCAGGGCCTTAGGGAAAATCGTGTCAAGCAAAAGAGGAACTGCACCACACCAGATCCACTTAGCGGTAAGCACAGCTGAATAACTCAGGTCGAAACCTGGAGCAGAAGTAAGCCACTTAGTAGAATATAATGTCACATACTTATTGGCCCACCAATCTGAATGATTTGATTCTGCTGTAAAATGACAGCAGCACATCAGGAGCTCTAAGTCACAGTGAAAGATCCTGGAGGTTGTGGAAGTAAAAGTAAGGCAGGAGCTCTTGCAACAACAGCAGGCAATCCACAGTGTAGCTACTGCAGATCAGATAGGATTCAGTCCACAGCAGGCCCTCATCTCCTACATTGATCTTTTACCATGTATCCCATCTCTTCTGTCACTTCTACAGAGACAGAAACATTCATCAAACCCATGAAGCACTACGATGAAAGCTCCTCCAGTCAGTGTAGTTTTCTGGAGACACTGCAGCCTCCAACACACAGAGTGAGAAATAATTAAATAAGAAGCTCGTAGCCATACCATATTGAATTTTTCTAGCATTTTGAGGAACTGTGAATTGTTTCTCCAATAATTCTTTTTAACCTATCTAAACTGGGGTGGACTGAAACAAAGGGGAGGACATTACATTTTATTCCCTTTACAGTTTTTCTCAGTCGCTTTGGTGCATTTCTCACAACAGAATTAAACATTGCACAACAGTTAGTTCAACCACCACAACATGTAGTCGTTTTGGCACAACCCTGTGGCGGTTTCACGTTCACTGCGTCCAAAGGCAAATGCCTTTGGACATGAAGCAGTTGAGTGAGTACAAATATCTAAAGAATGGTCACGTTTGACTTCCTATTCATCACTATCTCCTTTCTTTTATCATGAATGTCACAATTATTCATACTTGTACCGGCTGAATAGTCATTGTCCTCACAACTAATAGTCTTCATTTCATTGCTTGTGTCAGTGCACTCAAAATTGTTGAACATCTTGTCAAACACTTTGTACACCCATTTTGAAAACCCTATTTTTAAGGAGTTTCCATGAAACCCCTGCACACGTTTGTATATCTTGACGAAGCGGGATTCAATCTTGCAAAAGGCGTGAACGAAATCACATTGGAGAAATAGCCACCATTGATGTCCCAGGCCAACGAGGAGGAAATATTTCAATGTGTGCAGCAATCTCAGAAAATGGCGTTCACACCCATATTCCTCGTATTGGTGCATACAATACACAACACCGGTTGGCTTTTCTGGACGCTCTTTATAGGGACCTAATCCCACAAAATGAAAGGGATGATCCTGGTGACAATCGGACAATGTATGTAGTGGTTTGGGATAATGTTAGCTTCCATCACTCTGCTGTAGTCGGGCAGTGGTTTGCAGCACACGACAGGATACTTATGGAGTTTCTTCCTCCTTACACTCCATTCCTAAATCCAATTGAGGAGTTTTTCTCTTTCTGGAGGTGGAAGGTATATGACAGGCATCCACATACCCAAATGACCCTGCTAGCAGCTATGGATGCAGCTTGTGATGACATCACAGCAGAGTCCTGCAGAGAGTGGAGTTGACACTCCAGAAGATACTTTCCCCGATGCATCGATAGAGCTGACATTCGCTGTGATGTTGATGCAAATATGTGGGCAGACAGACGGGAGCGTCTAGATATCAATGATTGATATGCAGCAGTGTCTGTTTTTCAGTTTTGTTTTTTTGTTTCATAACCACTGGAGTGAGGTTTACTGTCTAAGTGAGTTTATGTTTGCTGTAAAATGTTTGATTTACTGTATTTCCCCAGTTTGCACAATGCTGTGAACAGTTT